>NC_048596.1:96792728-97456478 GCF_003668045.3 Cricetulus griseus | reverse complement strand
GGGGCTGCAGGTGGAGGGAAAAAGAAATCAAAGGATGCTATAAAAAATTGGCTACACAGCCAATATGTTCTGGAAGATTACATTTCCAGGTGCTAAAGGAAAGCCCAAGGATGACTTGATTCCTGCCTGCCAACTCCCATCTTATCTTCACCACATTCTGCAGTATGGCCAAATCCAACAACTCCAACTCACAGTAGGGTCCCTGCACTCCCATGGGACTCTCAGATTGAAAGTTTCCCTTTCCAGAGTCATCTGCTTGGAATGTAGTTTTTTCATGTCCTCCTTGTTATTCTTGCTTCAGGCACCAACTCCAGTATGAACTTTTCTGAGAAAATTTTCCTTATCCTCAAGCTGGATGTGGAATCTCCCTACTTGGCTCTCACCATACCCTATACTTACTGCCATGGTAGTACTCATAACACTAATTATCTGCTCACTGTCTATCTGACGAGAAACTCCAGCAGGGCAGGAAACATGTTTTTCTCATAGATGTCATCGTATACTCACTCCCTGACTGATACAACTAAATAAATGACAGAGAAGGACAGGAAGCACTATAATTGAGGGATCTGATCTGGTCATTTCTGAAGGATGAGTACAGGCAAAAGTACAGAATCACAGGAGGAAAAGACCATTCCACAGGTTTGGGATATAGCTGAGAGAAAGTGCTTAGCATGTATGAGTCTCTGGGTTCACTTTCACCATCTACTTCCCTCCCCAACACAAAAACAACAACAAACAAACAAACAAACAAACAAAAAAGACAAGCATTATAGTTGTGAGCAAAGGCCAAGTCTCCATGGTGGCATGTTCTAGTGTGTGCTCAGCAATTTGGAAGACATTAAAGTGATACAAACCAGAATGGAGAAAAGGAGTATATATGGTTAAAGTACAGGCTGGAGAGGTGGGCAGAGCCACCCTGAGAGGCTCCTTTATTCTAAAAACAGCAGGAAGCCATGGATGTATATTGAATTGGGGTAAGGAGAGTGAATAATATCATATTTTCATTTAAAAAATATTTTTGTTGAGCTGGGCATTGGTGGCGCACTCGGGAGGCAGAGGCAGGCAGATCTCTGTGAGTTCGAGGCCAGCCTGATCTCCAGAGCGAGTGCCAGGATAGGCTCCAAAGATACACAGAGAAACCTTGTCTCGAAAAAAACCAAAAAAAAAAAAGTTATTTTTGTTGAAGTATGCATACTATCTAGAAGAGAATGCAGGAAGGATAGGGTGGCAGCAAGGACTGAATAAAAATTATTTACATATAGGAGGCAGAGGCAGTAAGATCACAAATTTGAGGACAGCCTGGGCGACCAAGGAAGACCAAGTCTTTAAAAGAAAAAACAACAGCAGCAAACAAACAAACAAGCAAAAATCAAAGACTACTTGCTGCTCTTGGAGAGGGCCTGAGTTTAGTTCTTAGGACCCACACTGGTAGCTCACAACCACCTGTAGCTCCAGATCCAGGGGACCAGATGCAATTTTCTGGCTTCTGAGGGCTCTTGCACACATGTGACATACATTTTATTAAATATTTTAGCTGGGTGGTTGGGTGCTTTCCTTAGCACTCGAGAGGCAGAGGCAGGCATTATCTCTGTGAGTTTGAGACCAACTTGGTCTACAAAGTAAGTTCCAGGCTATGCAGAGAAACCCTTCCTTGAAAAACAATACAAAACCCACCCCCTCCATATAAAAAGATATTTAGCTAGATTAGGTGTAGTGGTGTACACTTTTAATCCCAGCTTTTAGGGAGGGAGAGGAAGGTGGAGCTCGGACTTTGTCTCAGAAAAAAAAAAAAAAGACATTTAGGGGTTTAAGAAAGGATTTAGAGGTGAGGGAATGAGGGAAAGTAGATTTGATCAAAACACATTATATGCACGTATAAAATTCTCAATAAGAGAATTCTCGCCAGGCGTTGGTGGCGCACGCCTTTAATCCCAGAATTTGGGATTAAACTGTCTTGAAAAACAAAACAAAACAAAACAAAAAAAGTCAACAAGAAAAAAGATATTTAGGTATTAAGTGAACTATATTAGAAATGCAGCCGGGCGTGGGTGGCGCACGCCGTTAATCCTAGCACTCCGGAGGCAGAGGCAGGCGGATCTCTGTTAGTTTGAGGCCAGCCTGGTCTCCAGAGCGAGTGCCAGGATAGGCTCCAAAGCTACACAGAGAAACACTGTCTCGAAAAAACCAAAAAGAAAAAAAAATGGCAAAAAAATGGTAGAAATGGAAATTATTAAGGATAACACTTGGGGGCTTGTCTTGCATATATTGTGCATTGTGGGATTACTGGGTGAATCCCAGATTTGGAAAAGTGGCGGAGAGTGCATAGAGAAACAATGAATTTGACATGCTTCAAATATATATCCTGAAAGAGATATTAGGGAAACAATTGGTTATACCCATCTGGAACTAAAAAGATGATGGCTTGGCTGGAGACATGCAGGTGGCAAATAAAGGAGTGGGTGCTGATGAGCACTAAGAAGAGGGTATAGTGAAGTGGGGAACACAAGACGAAGCCCAGAGAAACTTTAAAATAGTAAGGGACCAATCAGGGCCAGCAAATCATGGAAGCTCAGACTTCAGGTATCCTGTCAGCTGTTCTTGCTTAATTTAAACTCATTTGATTCCCATTGCCTTCAGTCTCTAGTTTCCTTTCTTCATTAATAATTTCAAAGATGGATCTGAAACTCATTCATGTTGAAGTGTAAATAACTCAAGACGGTCATACAGGTCGTCCCCCCCCCCCCCCCGGGCAGTTTAAAGTAATCCTTGGGATAAGTACAAGTTGCTATAGATGCAGCCAGGTCAAGCTAAAGAGAGATAGTTTGATCTTAAAGAACTGGAATCTAACCGGGCGGTGGTGGCGCAAGCCTTTAATCCCAGGACTCGGGAGGAAGAGGCAAGCGGATTTCTACGCCAGCTTGGTCTCCAGAGCGAGTGCCAGGATAGGCTCCAAAGCTACACAGAGAAACCCTGACTCGAAAAACCAAAAAAACCAAACAAAACAAAACACAAAAACAAAAACAAAACCCCTGGAATCTACTTCTAGCTTTGTCATTGGTGTGGTGTGTGGCCTTGGGCAAGTCCCTTATCTCTGGGTTTCAGTTTTTCAATCTGTGGAACAGGGATAAATATCCTCGACTCATAGAGCTGTTTTAATAGAAAAAGAGTCTGTAAATGAACATGAGAAGTTACTAAATGTACTAAGTCTGTTAATGAGGAATGTAGAAGAAATGCAGATCTAAACTGTAGCTTCCAGAAGCCCACCAGGCAGGGAGATAGGAGGAAAAGGCTAATTTACATACAACACTCATAAGCTCGTGGATGGGAGGAACCTATCCCTGAAAATGGTCTTGATTGGAAGAGTCAGGGAAAGGGGGCTTTTAAGCCCCGTGACACTCTTATGTGTCATATTAAGCAAGTCCTGGTTCCCTAGAGGAAAACCAACATCATGCCCGAGGGCGTTTCCAATTTCCTTGTGTCTGGGACTTGAGGCACCTGTACTGGGGCGCCATGCTTGCCCTGAGGTGCCAAAGTATGTATGGGTATGATACCCATAGTCCCCCAGTTTATCTCGAGTGCTGTATTCACCGTGAATAGTGTTTGGGAAGAATCTCAGGTCCCCGATTGGGAAACTTATTCTTTTTGTGGAGTTCTTCCCCTTTTAGAGAGCTCTAATGTCCTAGAAAGTTTTTCCTGTTTTCCCGCCCAACTCACCCGCTGTTTCTTACCCTCCGGCCTCAGCGTCCCACTACCAGAGGGTTACTTAGCGCAACTCCATGGCAACTACTTTCGTCACCACGCCCCAGAGAGTGCGGGTGAACGTGCTCGTGGTGCCTTTCGGAACTTGTAGTTCATCGGGTCAGGACGCTGAAGCCGCGGGGTTTGCTGGGACTTGTAGTTCTTGTTACCATCAAGGAAAGGCCGGAATCAGGAAGTAGTATTAACCCGTCTTCTTTTACCGACGCCCTTGCACTTCCTTTTCCCGGGTTCTCCAGGGTGCCCGGCTAACTACAGCCGACCCGGTCCAATGAGAGGGCGGCGAGAGGGGGCGGGACCATAGTTTAAAGTAATTGTATCTTCACCGAGCGGGATATACCTCGAGGCGAAGTGCTGTCCGAGGAGCGCGTGGGCGCGCGTCCAGGTAACCGGCGCGGGTCCTTGGTTGGCGTGCGGCCTGGGTGCGCTCAGGGGATGGCCAGGCTTAGACGGGGTGCTGTTCACTCCGGTGCGAGAGGAGGGCCTCCTTTGTAACCGATGGTGAAAGGAGACCCTACAGGGGCAAGGTTTGTGGGTACCGGTAATGATTTTTGGGGGTGGCGGTGGGTCTGTTTGGGTCCTTGCCAGTGGGATTATGGTTGAGGACCGCGGTAATGGGGGCTGTGCAATACTCTTGAATGTTCATGAGGGTCCTGTGACGCTTGTTATTAATGGTAGCAGCCGTAGCATCTCTTAGCTTCCGCTATGTTTCTGACATTGTGTTGCACAGTGTAGAATGAGCTCATTTAAAATTTTCCTAGCAACCTTGTTCAAGTTTCACGGGTGGGGACCCTGAGGTTTATAATGTTTTACCTTGGCAAGGGTTGCATAGCTGGTGCGAGTTTTGTTATACTTGTGATTTTTGAGGGTTGAGCATAAAAAAATGGGAAGGAAGGAACTGTGTTGGGATTCCCTTTGTATGTAAACAATGAATTTACCTTCCTTACCAACTTCTTGGTTTGGTGTAAGGGGCAAATCAGATACGGTTTTGTTGTTGTTTCGAGACAGGGTTTCTCTGTAGCTTTGGACCCTGTCCTGTAGCTCACGATGTAGACCAGACTGGCCTCGAACTCTTGGATCTAGATCTGCCTGCCTCTGCCACTGCCCGGCCAGATACATTTTTTTTTTTTTCTACAAGCACCTTCGAGAATACAAATTTAAGATCTTTTTGTTGTTTTGTTTTTTTCGAGATTGTTTAGCCCTGGCTGTCCTGGACTGCTCTCTGAGACCAAACTGGTCTCGCATTCAGAGATCCACTTGCTTCTGCTTACTGAGTGCTGGGATTAAAGGTGTGTGCCACTACTGCCCGGCCCAAAGATCTTAAGTGATGATGTGACTGTATGGAGGTTGTAGGTGAAAAAAAAACCCATTTGGATACCTGCTGTGTCCTCTATGTTAACCCTCTTTTGCTTACCTCTGCGGTCGAACTTGTCATCTGTATTACCAGAATCTCTTTCCGTTTTTATCTGCCCTTCTAGGTAGTCGCTTATTTGTTACTATTTCCCTATGACTTATTTCTAGGGCTGGAGTGATGGCTCGGCAGTTAAGAGCACTAACTGTTCTGCCAGAGAACCTGGGTTCAATTCCCAGCACCCACAGTCAACAACTGTAACTCCAGGATCTGACACCCTCACACAGACATACGTGCAGGCAAAACACCAATGCAAATAAAATAAAAATTATTAAAAAAACAAATTTGAGCCAGGTGTTGGTGGCACACACCTTTAATCCCAGCACTCTGGAGGCAGAGACAGGTGGATCAATGTGAGTTCTAAGCCAGCCTGGTCTACAGCTCGAGTTTCAGGACAGGCTGCAAAAGCAATACAGAGAAATCCTGCTTCGAAAAAAAAATTTTTGAGCATGTTGTATCTTCTTGGGTTGGAAGGGGATAAAAGCTTAGTTTACACAACTTTTTGTTCTGTTTTTTTTGGTGGGGGTTGTTTTGTTTTGGTGTGCAGTAGGCAAGCACTCGATTACTAAATTGTATTCTTAGCTGATTTTTTGGTGGCATTTGCTTTAATTTTAAAGTTACCATTTTTTGGGGTGGGGTGGGGAATGAGACTGCCTCTTAAAAACGTAATTTACCTACTTGTTTTAGTCCATATTTTTCTCTGTCTAGTTGTTGGAAGCTACTGATTGTGAGTGCTTGGAACTGAACTCTGATGGAAGAGCAGCAAGTGTTTTAACTGCTGACCTATTTACCTCCCCCCTCTTTTAATTTTTTTTTTTTTTTTAAATAAAGAAACCGTCTTCCTCCTTGGCCCAACTTTGCCTTGAACTGGAAATCTTTTGTTTGTTTGTTGTTGTTGTTTTTGAGACAGGATTTCTCCCTGTGTAACAGCCCTGGCTGTCCTGGAACTTACTCTGTAGACCATGTTGTTCTAGAACTCACAGAAATCTGCCTGACTGCTTCCCAAGTATTGGGATTAAAGGCCTGACTTGAAATCATACTGATATATATATATATATATATATATATATATATATATATGTACATATATATATATATATATAGTTTTGTTTTTGTTTGTTTCTTCGAGACAGGGTTTCTTTGTGTAGCTTTGGAGCCTATCCTGGCACTCGCTCTGGAGACCAGGCTGGCCTCGAATATAAAGTATATATTTTATAGCAGTTTTATATGCTGCCTGGTTTGGGTTAGTTCTCCCAGGAGTTTGTTTATTTATTCTCATGGTGCTATTAGTTGAACCTAGGTCATGGAGGCAAGTACTCTGTCACTGAGTTGTAACCTCAGCCCTTGTTTTTAATTTACTTTTATGTGCATTGATGTTTTGCCATGGGTGTCAGGTCTCCTGGAACTGGAGTTCCTTGATAGACGTGAGCTGCCATGTGGGTGCTGGGGATTGAACCTCATATTCTCTGGAAGCGCAGTCAGTACTCTTAACTACTGAGCCATCTCTCTAGCCCAACCCCAGTCTTCTTAAGTGTGTTATGATTATTATGTGTATGTGTGGAAGTCAGGGGACAACTGTAGGCGGGGGTTTCTCTCTGTTCTAGCAGCTCTCAAATAACCACACAGAGACTTACTGTTAGTTTTAAATGCTCAGCCAATAGCTTAAGCTTGTTTTTAGCTAACTTTTATAACTTAAATTAACCCAATTTTCCTAGTCTATTTGCTTCCCCAGGCTTGTTCACCTCATCTGTGTACTTTTCTTTCTTTCTTTCTTTTTTTTAATTTATTTATTTATCATGTATACAGTGGTGCCAGAAGAGGACACCAGATCACATTACAGATGGTTGTGAGCCACCATGTGGTTGCTGGGAATTGAACTCAGAACCTCTGGAAGAACAGTCAGTGCTCTTAACCCGTGAGCCATATCTCCAGCCCCATCTGTGTACTTTTTATGTTGCTTGCTTTTTGTCTCATGGTGTCTCCTCAGACTCCTCCTTCTCCTTCCCAACATTCTCTCTTTCCCAAAAATCTGCCTAGCTACCAGCCAATCAGCTTTTTATTAACAATGAGAGCAACACATTTTCACAGTGTACAGATGGATTATATCACAGCAGACAACTTTAACAAGTCAATTCTCTCATTCCACTAGGGTTTTGGGGATTGAACGTGGATATCAGGCTAGTGTGGTGAGCTTTTTTGTGCACTGAACCATGTCACTGGTTCTTTTTTAATTTTTTAAAAATCAACCTTATTTATTTTTTTTTAAGATTTATTTATTTATTATGTATACAGCGTTCTGTCTGCATGTGCCCCTGCAGGCCAGAAGAGGGCACCAGATCTCATTACTGATGGTTGTGAGCCATCATGTGGTTGCTGGGAATTGAACTCAGGACCTCAGGAAGAGCAGCCAGGCTCTGAACTGCTGAGCCATCTCTCCAGCCCCAAAATCAACTTTATTTATCTCTAATTTATGTACAATAAACTTCATTAAAATTAAAGACAACTGGTAAAAGCTGCCACATGCAAGACATTAATTTTACATTCAGAAATTTTTTCATGTTTCTTTCTTTCTTTTTTTTTTCTTTTTGGTTTTTTGAGATAGGCTTTCTCTGTGTAGCTTTGTAGACCAGGTTGACCTCGAGCTCACAGAGATCCTCCTGACTCTGCCTCTGAGTGCTGGGATTAAAGGCGAGCACCACCACTGCCTGGGTCATAATTCTTTATAGTAGTTGCCTTTTTTTTTTTTTTTTTCTTTTTTTTTTTCTTTTTTAAATCTTTCTTTTCAAGCTGGTCTTGGGAACCACTAACCTGCTCTTTGTTACTTCATACTGTAGGTCTAGAATTTACATAGATAAAACCATACTTTATACAGTAGATACTCTTTTATATTTGGCTTTTCTCCTATAACATTGAGGGGTTTTTTTGTTCTTTTTTTTTTTTTTTTTTTTTAAAGACTGAATGCTCTTTAGCCCTGGCTGACCAGGAACTTTTTATGTAGGCCAGCCTGGTTTTGATTTCTAACTTGAAAACATTTAAAAAAAATTACAGTGTTTGTATCTGTTTGTGTGGGCACCCATGCCACAGTACAGGTATGGAGGTCAGAAAGCAACATTTTTAGAGTAAGTTTGCTCCTTCCACCCTTAATTGGTTTCAGGGAGCTGAACTTCAGTCACAAAGGCTGTGGTTTGTTTTTGTTTTGTTTTTGTTTTTTTTTTTTCAGCTCCCAGTCTCACTTTGAACTTATTTTGATCTCCCTCTTTCAGCCTTCCAGTGCTAAAATAACAGGTGTGAGGATCATACCCTTCTTGAATTTATTCTTTTAACTGAATATATTGGTAATTGTTAGGGATCAGTATTTTCTCAGGACCTCCAAGACTGAGTTCTTAGCACATAGGAGATTTATTTGCTGTGGAGGGCTAGAGGGGATAGAGAATGAGTGAGAAGGGGAAGGGATATTTGTCCTGAAGGAACAAAGGACTGCCTCTAGATAGAGGAGATATAGATAGATGTGGCCTATAAGAAAACGGTGGTTTATAAAGGTAAACGGGGAACCCCATGTTAGGATGAGGTGTTTAATTTTAATTGGGCATGCTAATTAGGTGAGCCAAAGGGGACTTGATTGCTGGACTTCAATACTTTGATAGCTGGATCTTGATAGCCGTCCTTAGAATGAAGAAATGGCCAAATAAGGGAATAGACCTGAGGGCTAACTTTAGGGATGTAATCTAATGGCTGAGGGAATGGGAGAGAAGGGCAAGGCCTATGGAGACATGTTTGCCATGCTGGAACTGCTAGAGTCCCCTCATTATCAACCTTTTGTTTTATTATTGGTTTGTTGGGTAAGTGGGTGTCTTCTATGTGGCTGTGTCCTGTTGACATGGGAGGTGTTGTTATTAGGGGACCCAAGGAAGCTGAGTTGTTGGTCAAGGCTGGAAAGAGCAGGCTCTTTTACTTATGCCACAGGGAAGAGTACTCTGTGAGGCTGGACCAGGATGTAGATTCCAAAGAAACAGCTGCTGACAGACTAGGGACAAAAGTAAAGTTAAGGAGTTTAGATCCCCCCTCCCTCCTACAGGGTTTCTCTGTGTAAGACCTCTGGCTGTCTTGGAACTCTGTAGACCAGGTTGGTCTTGAACTCTCAAGAGATCCTCCTGCCTTTGCCTCCCAAATGCTGGGATTAAAGGTGTACCCCACCATTGTCCAGATCTTGGATGTACATTTAAAACTTTTAGATTCATGGTCCTGGCAGTAGGGAAGAGGATCCTAAGACCAGAGAACGGGGAGAGATCCCACTCTTAGGAACAGGCAGTAGGCAGAAAAATTTAGGCTGTTGAGTCTGTTTGAGAGT
Source organism: Cricetulus griseus (assembly GCF_003668045.3). Classification (NCBI taxonomy): domain Eukaryota; kingdom Metazoa; phylum Chordata; class Mammalia; order Rodentia; family Cricetidae; genus Cricetulus; species Cricetulus griseus. The sequence goes on along the minus strand of NC_048596.1, from coordinate 97,446,960 downwards.
TTTTGAGAGGAGCCAGGACAATTTAAATTGGCTATATAAGGATAATTGGGGAACTACTTATCTGAAAGTAGGGTCTAGTTATGTGGGGGAGAATACAATTTGAGAGGCTTTTTGTTACGTTAGAATAGTGTTTTTTGGGGGTGTTTAGGTGGGTTTTGGAATGGAGATATTTCAGGAACATGGATGATTGTGAGACCATGGCAACCTGTGAGAGGTACAGTCTGTAGCAGGGTTTTTGAGTTGGTGTGGAAAGGTTGAGAGAATGTGGTTTGGGTTCCCAAAGGGGGACTTGGATGGTCAAGGGGACAGTCAGTCAGTAGTGGGTGTAGGGCATCAGTAACTGGGGTATCTGCAGCAAGAGGGAGTGAGACTAACTGAGGACATTGAGGAGAGGTGTAAAGAAAGCAGTGGGAGGCATTAATGAAGTATCAGGAATTCAGGAATGTTGAGGAGAAAGTTTGTTGGATGACCTTGACTCAAGTGAGTATTTAGCTGTGTGTGTATGTGGTGTGTGTGTGTCTGTCTGTCTGTCTGTGTTGGAGAGGAGATGGCTTGGTTTAGTTGTGTCTTTTAATTGGGAGTGTAGGATTTGTTTAGAGTGTTTAAAGTCTGAGGATGACTTTGAGGACAGTTAATGAATTTAGGGGAGTCAGTTGGCAGTGGATGTTTGGCAATCATTTGGACAGAAGAAAAGTAGGAGTGTGAAAAGAGAGATGAGATTTGTGGGGAACCTATAATCTAGAAAGAACAGGAACCAGAGGGTGAGGATGAATATTGATAATGGAGGGGTGGCATCTGACAGGCTATCGGTCTAAAAAGTCTAGGCAGAAGTAGCTAGATGACCCTCTTGTGTATGAAAGGGATGAGGGATGGATTAGGAGGTTTTTGAGAGTTTTTGTCAGGGGTTTAGAGGATCCGGGGAATGTTAGTGTGAAGGAATAAGAATGAAGGAATTGAGGGGAAGGATAGGTAAGAAATGTGAGTGGTTTTTTTTTTTTTTTTTTTTTTATTGTTTTATTTCCCCCTAGACAGGAACTCTGTGTAGCCCTGGAACTTATGCTCCAAGTCATAGAGATCCGCCTGCCTCCGCCTCTGGAGTGCTGGGATTAAAGTCCTGCTCCACCACTACCTGGCTGTTAGTGATGAGTTTTTGTGAGAGAGGTTTGAAGGGATAGAATCCGAGGTGGTGGAAGATATTTAGGAGTTGAGGGAGATAGTGGTGGGAATAGATTAAGATTGTGAGGAGCAAAATGGATTGATTGTGAGAGGGAATCCCAGAGTTTCTTAGATTTACAGATGAACAGAGAGGCTGGGGCAAGAGCACATACAAAAGAGGCCAACCATGAATGGTGTTGTCTAGAGTTTTGGAGAACTAGGAGGTGGGCAAAGTGTAGTTGGAATTTTCTTTGGGCCACCAATAAGACACAGAGACTTATTATTAATTATGATTGCTTGGCTTTAGTTTAGGCTTGTCACACTAGCTCTATTAACTTAATTTAACCTGTTGCTATTCATCTATGTTTTGCCTTGGGGCTTTTTATCTTTCTTTCATATGTGTGCCTGACTTTCCTGCTGCTTCTGTGGCTGCCTGAGTGTCATCTCCATGGTGTCTCTTTTTCTTTCTTCTTTTTTCTCCGGAGCCTAAATTATTCCTCCTACTTACTCTCCCTGCCAGGAAATCCCACTTATACCTCCTCCTTTGCTAATGGCCTTTTCAGCTTTTAATTAGACCAATTAGGTGCGTTAGGCAGGCAAAGTAAAACAGCAACACATCTGAGTTGGTTTTTTTACTCTTTGGGGGCCTGCCACCCAGCTCCCAAATAAATACATGGAGACTTATTCTTATGAATGCCCTTAGCTTGACTTGTTTCTAGCCAGCTTTTTTGACTTAAATTAACCCTTTCTCTTTAATTACATTTTGCCTCTGGGTTTTTTTTACCTTTCTTTAGATATCTTTCCTTCTTCATGGGTGGCTGGCCCCTGGCAACCTCCTTCCTTCTTCTTTTCTTGTTCCTCCTCTCTTGAGCCTAGATTTCTCCTCCTGTTTATTCTCTTTACAGAGTTAAACAAATGCAACATAAAAGAATGCAACACATCTTTACATCATTAAATATTCCACAGGATAAATTAATGTTATACATTTCAAACTAATATTCCATAACACACATTTTTACATAATTAAATACATGCAACACATCTTTACATAGTTAAACAAGTTTCTGCAACACAAACAAATGCAACACATCTTTGCATAACAAATATTCATTAACAGAAGAAGGGTGTCAGATCCCCTGGAACTTGTTAGAAACAATTGTGAGCCACAATGTAGGTGCTGGGACTCAAGCCTGGGTTCTCTGAAAGGACAGTACCCTTAACTGCTGAGCCATCTCTCCAGCCACCTGTCATACATTTCTGACACTACTTGATTGTTAAATTGTGCTCATTAATGCAATTTTCATTTTCTTTGTTTCTAGCTCTTGGGTTTCCTTTTCTTTCTTTCTTGGCTTGCTTCCTTTTGCTGTGGTGGGTATTAAACCTAGGGTTTCACTGCAGTCTGTCTGTGTGTCGTGTTGTGTGTTCCTCCCATTCCTGTCCCCCCTCCATGTAGACAGGGCTAGCCTTGAACTCAGAGATCTGCCTGCCTCTGTCTTCCTAGTGCTGGTATTAAAGGTGTTTGCCACTATCACCTGGCTTGGTCTCTTGCTTTCTGATGCTAGGGCTGGAGCACCACCAATTTCCATTCTACTTTTACCAGTTAGCTCCATCTCTGATAAGTTGGGGGGGGGAGGTTTTAAGGAAAATTGGGAAGCAAAAGGAGTGTACAAGGAACTTCTTCCTTACTGTGGCTTAGATTTTCTTGGTGATAGCAGTTTGTTCCATCAGTTACTCTGTTTCTTTCTAACTCCTAGAACCAACCTTGCAGTGTACCTCAGTGGCCTCTGTGTCAGCTGGGCAGGATTGCACTAAGCCTGATTTCTCCAGGGACCTCTGGGAGCACCCAAGAAATCATTGGCAACCAGGCAACATACACTCTCCAGAGAATCTGGGTACAACTGTCCCATATTCCCCAAGACTTCTTGAGTTTGATACTTACTTTGTTCTCAGTTCTGGATGAGGAAGCTACTTCATACAGTTAATATCCCAAAACTACTGTCTTTAGATTCTTTTGGCTTGTTAAGCCTTCCAACAAAGACTGAAAACTATTTCCTATATTGAGTTCATCCTTAAAATAACTGGCATGTGATTTCTGTTTTGCTGACTAGACCCAAACTGACACATAGATAAACTGAGCTCAAAGGACAGAAAAGAACCAGGTATGGTGGCACACCCTTTAGTTCCAGCACTAGGGAGATAGGTAGGCCGATCTCTTGAGTTCAAAGCCAGCCTGGTCTACAGAGCAAGTTCCAGGACCGCTAGAGATACACACAGAGAAACCTTGTCTCAAAAAACAAAAACGGAAACTAGAGCCCAACAGGTGGTCATGAAACTGAGAGCCAGTAATAAATGGCTTGGTCTAGAAGGATGTTTACTGTATTTCTGAACATCATAATTTAGTGGTGGATTTTCTGGTGGTTTGGATTAGCAATAGCTTACAGTTGTAATAGCAATAGCTTACACTCCTCCCCCAGCATATCATGTGAACCAGGCACCATTCTAAGTACTTTATATAATCTACTTCCCAAAGATAAATAAGTTAAATTCTAGTATTATTATTACCATTCTCTTTTTTATATTTCTTTTTTTTAAAAGATTTTATTTATTTATTATTTATACAACATTCTGCTTCCATGTATATCTGCACACCAGAAGAGGGCACCAGATCTCATAACGGATGGTTGTGAGCCACCATGTGGTTGCTGGGAATTGAACTCAGGACCTCTGGAAGAGCAGTCGGTGCTCTTAACCTCTGAGCCATCTCTCCAGCCCCTACCTTTCCCTTTTATAAGGAAGAAAATTGAGTCATAGATGGATTAGGACATCTGTTCAAGTAATCTGTAAATAATTGAGTTGGTATCTAATCCCATCATTCTGAGTTTGTTTCCACTTTTTTTTTCCAGCTCCCTTTTTTTTTTTTAACATGAGATTATTTATTTATTATGTATACAACATTCTGCTTCCATGTATATCTGCACACCAGAAGGGGGCACCAGATCTCATAATAGATGGTTGTGAGCCACCATGTGGTTGCTGGGAATTGAACTCAGGACCTCTGGAAGAACAGCCAGTGCTCTTAAACTCTGAGCCATCTCTCCAGCATGTTTCCACTTTTAAAGATTTTTTTAAATGTGTGTGTCTGTTTGAGTATGTGTATGTGCACCATGAGGCCAGAACAGGGTGCTGGACCCCCTGGAAGTAGACTTTGAAGCTGTTGTGAGCTGAGTGGTAGTGATGTGGTGCTAGGAACTGAAAAGGTCCTCTGCAAGAGAAGCAAGTGCTGTTAACCACTGAGCTTTCCACCTTTTTCCTCTTTTTTTTTTTTTTTTTTTTTTTCTTTTTTTTTTTTTTTTTTTTTTTTTTTTGAGTCATGTCTTGCTATGTTGCACATGTTGGCTTCAAACTCACAGTCCTCCTTTTGCCTCAGCTTCACCCTGTTGGGATTATACCTATGTGCCACTTGACTTTTGTATCCTGCATTTAACCTAGGGTATTATGTGTGCTCTTCCATTGAGCTGCATCCCCAGCACTTTGAAACATTATTTTCAGCCGGAATGGTGGCTCACACTTTTGATCCCAGCACTTGGGAGGCAGAGGCAGGTCGATCTCTCTGAGTTCAGGCCAGCCTGGTCTACAGAGTGAGTTCCAGGGCAGCTAGTGCTACACAGTGGAACCTGTCCCCCTGCCCCCCCCCAAATAAAAAATAAAAAAAAAACCAACCCAAAAGAAAACAATACCAACAAAAACCAAAAAGATTTCTTCATCCAGTTTCATGATCGGTCCCCTTTCTAATTTCCTGACCTACAAATCTACATCCCACCCTTCTTTATTTTGAGACTGGGTTTCTCTGTGACAGTTCTGGCTGTCTTGGAGCTTGCTTTGTAGACTAGGCTGGCCTAGAACTCCCAGAGATCCTCCTGAGTGCTGGGATTAAAAAGGTGTTTACCACCACATTCAACTTGTTTGTTTTGTTCTTATTAAATAGCTGTATACTTTATTATTTCTTAATTTTGTGTGTATATATAAAATATACTTTGATCAAATTCTCCCTACTATCCTCTTATTCCTCTCACTCCTGCTGAACCTCTTCTTCCCGGCAGTTTCACCTCCTACTTTTATGTCTCTCTGTCTCTGTCTCTCTCGTGTTCGTGTGTGTGTGAGAGATAGACAGACAGACTCACTATATTTAATTAGTATTGCTTGCATGATCTTGGGGATATTATTTACTTGAGCAAGAGCAGCTTATTAGTACCTACATCACTGAAGAATATGATTCCTTCTCCCCAATATCTGTCACTGCATATAGCTCCTCAGGGAGGGATGGAGCCTCATGAACTCCTTCCCCCATTTGTGATGGAATGTTGGTGGGGCTCATATTTTCAACATACATAGTATGCTCAAAATTCTTCTCTGTGTTAAACCACAATCTGTCTTCTTATAACTGCTATTTTTTTTTTTTCTTTTTTTCTTTCTTTGAGACAGGGTTTCTCCATTTAGGCCTGCCTGACTATCCTGGAACTCACTTTGTAGACCAAGCTAGCCTCAGAGATTCCCCTGCCTCTGCCTCCGGAGTGCTGGGATCAATGCCATGCTCCACTGCTGCTCAGTTTCTAACTGCCACACTTTAGCTCTGGTTTTGTTTTCTCTTGAGAGGGCCATAAATGTCTTTCTAGTCTATTACATGACAGGTAGTCTCTGTTTTTGACATTGTGTGCTTTTTATTTTTTTATGTTTTTGCACATATGTTTGTGTGCTATGAGCACAGTGCATATGGAGGCCAGGAATGGGCATTGGCTCCCCTGGAACTGTAGTTGTTAGCTGCAATATGGGTGCTAGGAGTTGAATTTAGTCTATGGAAGAGCAGCCAGTGCTCTTAACTTCTGAGCCATCTCTCTCCAGCTCCCTCATTCTGACTCTTTAGTAAAATGCTAAGCATGGTAGGTTTGAGAATCAAGCTCCCTTGTACAAAATGCTGTAGATCTTGCCAGGATTAGTGGAGGTTTTCAGGAACTATTTCTTTACCCTTCCCTCTCATAAACTGGGGAGTAGCTATTTGGAAATGGCAGTAGCTTGGCTGCCATTGATTGGGAGGAGAGAACGGAGATTATGGGTTGGCTATTAAGTAGTCAGTCATTCTAGTAAGGGACCACTTGGCAGAAGCAGAATTCTCTAATGGTTGTAGAAGGAAGAGGGGGCATTAGAGCACAGCATGCTCCAGAATTTAGGCTCCTCTTGGGCATCTATGTCATGTTGCCTTTTCTTCTGTCCTATTTAAGGGCCAGTTTCTTTGTAGTCAGTGCAGGAAATGCCAGTGACTCAGCCTTAGAGATTTCTTCTGCTTATTGTAGTTGCAGACTGGTTTGTCTGGTAAGGAATAAGACTGCATATATTCCAGCACATTTACCTGACCACTTGAATGCCTTCCTGTGTCTTGCCAGAGATATTTTTCAGGTTGTTAAGTTTTTGGTGTCTTGTGGCAAGGTGGATGCAGTATGACCTTAACATGTCCTTTGAACCTATGACTGTAATCCCAGCACTTGGGAGGCTAAGGAAGGAGTATCATGAGTTTGAGACCAGCCTGGATTATACAGCAAGTTCCAGGGTGCAGGCTGTATGATGAGATGCTATCTCAAAAGCAAAGCGAACCAAAACATAAGATACAATTTAGAGCCTGGTGTGGTGGTGCATGCCTTTAATCCCAACGTTTAGGTGTTAGAGGCAGGTGCATGTCTGAGTTTGAGACCAGCTTGGTCTAACTACGTAGCAAGACAGGACTATCAAAAAAAAAAAATTTTTTTTTTTAAACTTGAAGGAACTATATCTGATGGTTTGTTAAGGAAGCTGAATCTAAAACATAGAAAAACAAAGTACAATTTTGCAAGGCAGTATATAATTTAGACTTGATTGTGTTGTCCAATCTGTAAACCCTATAAGGATTGTGAGATCCCTTCAGTAGCCCTTGGAAATAACTAGGAAAAACTTTGACAGGAAGATGGAGTTTAAAAAAGGGTCAGAATTAGAAGTACATGGATTATGCTTACTTAAATAAGCTGTGATTTGGGCTCCCCACCACACCATTTAGGCTTTATATCATGAAATATGAATGATGGTTCTCTGATGTTTGTACTTTTCTACCACGAAGCCTAATGGTATAGAATTTTTGCTTAGGCTTCATACAGGTCTAGGAAACTGTTGCCAGCATTGTGCCAGCTGCTTGACCTTGGAGAAATTTCCTCACTTGCAAAACAGAAAGACTACTAAAAATTATTTACAAGGTTATTGTGATGTTCACAGTAAAATACTGTGTAAATAGTTGAATGCCTTTTGGAGGGGCAGTGCTCCCTCATTTTGCCATGTGGCTCACTGGAACATTCATTCCTGTGACTTGCCTTATGCTTGAAGGTTTGTTTGTGCCTCTTGAACAGCTGAAGGCAGGAGAATGAGACAGCTCCAGGATTATACACAGAGATATGAGAAGACTGGCTGGATGAATTCCAGTCTACTCTAGAATAGTGGAAAGAAAGGGTGGCTAAGTGGCTATAGGCCATAGAGTGGACTTGGAAACTTCAGCCAGAGAATTTAGATCTGATGTTTGAGAAAAAATATTGCAAGGTTTTTAAGCCAGAGAGACATGTTTATAAAGGAGAGTGGTGTAGAGACTCCTGAGGGATTTTTCCTGGTTTAGACACTCTAATCCTCACATGGTAGGGCCTCCTAAATGCTGACCCAGTGGGGGTGTGGTTTGGCATTCTTGCTGCAGGAGGCCTGTATTTCTGCCCAGTGACTCTTTCTGCTCTGTCATTGACTCATCCCAGTGGCCGGCCCTCATTGCTTCCCTTCTGGTCACCCTGTGATCACAGAACTCCAGGGCTGCCTGGGATGATGGGAACCTGAGCTGCCTAACAGTGGTTAGGATATGGGAATGAACAGCATTCTCATTCCTTTGCCCTGTCCTTGAATAGAGGGAAGTTCAAGTTCAGACTGCTGCAGATTACTGCTCATGCTTACGGGGGCTGTCTACCAGAAGGTAAGTCAAGATGGTTCTTATCCTTTCTCTGCTTTTATATGGATCTGCTTTTTTTTTTTTTTTGCCCAACTTCTCTGTTACTTTTCCTCTGATCTAGGCTCTTCAAGATGTCAATCTTGAAATAGGTCATTATAGCAGGTGGGAAGAATGTCCAGAAGTTTTTCACTGGCCCTGCTGTGTGGTAGTTTGCCTAGAAGTCTTGTGAGCCAGACACTAAACATAGGCTCGTGCTTGTTGGAGTCATTGTAGAAAGGTTCTGGTCTCAAACATGTTGCTTCTCAGCCTCTGGGTTTTAGAGCCATTCTCTGTGTGCTTTACTGTCCTGTGTTAGCTCCCATCCCTTTGGCCACAGAAGGAAAGGACAGTGAAAAGCTGAAAAGGGGGAACTGTGTAGATAAGCGTGTGCTTTTTTTTTTTTTTTGCAGGGAGTCAGTATATCTGGGTTTTCATACTCTTGGTAATTAGTAGTGTGACCAGGGACCACTTGCCTAACTACAGTGGACTAGAGTTTCCTCATAACTAAAAATAGACAGCTTGGGTTGTGTAGTCTTGGAGAGTTTTTCCAGATTCAAAATTAATATAATTTTAATTTTTTAATTTGAAAAAAAAAAAAACCCTGTGTATTGACATCCACAATAATGTAAGTGTGTTGGTGTCTTTTGTCTTCTTCATGGCTGACTCAGGGATTGGGGGGAACTTGATGATGGCATAGTGGTCAGGCTGGTTTCTTTTGGGTGTGCTCTTGTGAAGGTTTTGGGCTTGGGCTGCCTCTGGAGCTTCAGGGTCTTGGGCTACCAGAAAGTGGGTGACTTGAGGATCTTTTTGTGACTGGATACCTTTCAGCACTACCTTCCTGGCTTTTTTTTTTTTTTTTTTCTTCTTCTTTTTTTTGTTTAAATACAGGAGTTCTCTGTATAACAGTCCTGGCTGTCCTGGAACTTACTTTGTAGGCCAGACTGGCCTTGAACCCACAGAGATCCACCTGCTTTTTTACCTTCCAAGTGCTGGGAGTAAAGGCTTGCACGACCACCCAGTGGCCTTCTTGGCTTTTAAGGCCTTCCCTTTGACATAGGTTTTTGGAGGGTCTGAACCTTACTTCTTTGCTTTTGGCACCATCTTGTCAAAAGCTAAATTTTTGTTTTAATAATGGTGACATGTACATATTTTGTCCCCTCCATTTTTGTAAGTTTATCTCCCCCAAAGTAATGGTGTTCTCAGCCTTTACATTTATTCTAGTATGCAGTTGTTGTTCAGAAAGAACTACCTTCCTTCCTTTCTTATCTTCCTTTTTTTTTTTTTAAAGATTTTATTTATTATGTATATAACATTCTGTTTCCGTGTATATCTGCACACCAGAAGAGGGCACCAAATCTCATAATGGATGGTTGTGAGCCACCATGTGGTTGCTGGGAATTGAACTCAGGATCTCTGGAAGAGCAGCTGGCACTCTTAACCTCTGAGCCATCTCTCCAACCCCTCTTACCTTCTTTTTTTAATAGCAGTGCTCAAAATTGAACCCATAGCATGCTAGCTCTAGCCCCTAGACAATCTTTTGAGTATCCTCAGAGGTAGCAATTTTCATTTTTAATGGGTAAATTCAGTTTTTGGAAACCATCATAAAATGTTTTGTGTCTAAGAATCAAGCAAAACCACATCCTTTATTTTTGTGAGAAAAAAAGAGGTGTCACTGACTATAAAACACCTAATTTTTCTTTCTGCTTATATGGAATAGTGTGCGAAGACAGTTACAAAAAACTTTTGTAAATGTTTTAAGCAGTAATTTAAAATGTCTAAGTATATAGCTTCATTAAAACAAAACTATTTTGGTTATAGTTTTCATGTGGTTTAATAAGTTGGGGAAATATTTGACTAGAGTGCTTAACTGTATACTTGTGTGTGTGTGTGTGTGTGTGTGTGTGTGTGTGTGTGTGTGTTTTTGAGATGGTTTTTCTGTGTAATAGTACTGGCTGTCCTGGAATTCTCTTTGTAGATCATGCTGGCCTCGAACTCAGAGATCCTCCTTCCTCTGCCTGCCAAGTTCTGGGACTAAAGGTGTGCCTGGAAACTGTGTATATTTTTGTTTCAAGGCCAAAGTGACTAGATAGTGAACAAAATCAGCTCTTTCTGGTGGTCTTCTTAAATCACAAATATGTTAAGGATCAAAAGAAGGTTGAAACATGTACTTCTAGGAAGTTGTGGCTGCCAAGCTAAGGTAGCTCCATCTCTAGTAGAACCAACAAGAAGTATTTTCTTTCTTTTCTTTTTTTTTTGGGTGAGGGGTGGTTTTGAGACAGGGTTTCTCTGTGGCTTTTGGAGCCTTTCCTGGAACTGTTCTTGTAGACCAGGCTGGTCTTGAACTCACAGAGATCCGCCTGCCTCTGCCTCCCGAGTGCTGGGACTAAAGGCATGTGCCACCACTGCCTGGCTAGCCTGAAGTATTTTCAGTGTGATCCTAAGGAGGTGTGGGAGAATCACATTGATTTTTTTTTTCTTCTCATTTTCTTCAGTAGTTGTAGATTTGAAAGTGGGAAGGAAGGTTGGTGGGGTAAAGCAGAAGGATGTAGTGTAATGCCTTCAAGTATTGCAGTCTCGTACCTGAGCGTGCATCTGTTCTTGATAGTAGTTGAAATTGGTTAGTAAAATAAAGTGTTTGAGTTTGGCCAAATGACTCTTTTGCCAAATATGTATTAAATAAGCATTTGCATTTCTCTTTCTTGTCTTTTGTTTGTTGTTTTTTTCATCTTTATGTTGAGTATCAAGATGCTAAAAGTTCTAGATCTGAAAATCAGGTAAGCCTAAGATTTGAGGTGCTAAGCCAGATGTGATGGAGTGAACCTGTAAGCCCAGTATTAGGAAGGTTAATCCAAGACGGTTGTCAGAGTTAAGTCCAGCCTTCTCTGTACAGTGAGGAGGACCAGGACAGCCAGGGAGAGAAAAACCGTCTCAAAAACCAAACCAAAACCAAAACAAACAAAACCAAAAGAGAAAGGAGATAGAAAAAAAAAAAACAAAAAGAAAACAAAAAAACCCAGAAGGTTGAGGAGGGGAAGTATTTGTGTAAAAGCTGCTTAAGTACTGGCCTAACAGTGGCGTTTCCTTTTACCCCTAAATTATAGTGACCTTTCTACTTGCAGCCACAGCTGGATGATCAAATTCAAAGTAGCTGTTTAATGAGAAGCAGTCCCTGAGACTTGTCCCCTGAAACACAACTGCAGGACATGCAGAAAGTCATTCTTTAGATGGACTGTTGTTTAAAGAAGGTGGGGCAACTTTTATCAAAACAGATGGTGTGGATATTGTGACTTAGAGGATTGGGAGACTTCTCTGTTGTTGATTCTGAGTTACTTCAGTTACTTTTCTGTCCTTTTTGACCAGCAAATAACCCTAAGAAACAAGGCTGTTTAGTGAACTCAGAGAAAAAACTCACTTGGCAGGAAGACGGCACTCTAAGTCTTCCTATGTCTCCTCCTTCCCCCTTGCCCTTTCTTTTTAATCATGGTTGTGTAAACACAGTGAGCTTGCCAGTCTCCCTGAAGTTGTAGGCCCTTGGCATTAAGTTTTTTTTCCCCTTGCTATCCATTTATGCTAGGTATATGGCCTGCAATTAGAGGAACTGTCCTATTTGACTGGCTCCACTGGCTGCCTAATGGAGCAATTGACTAAGTTAGGGCCAATTATCTGTCAGGAAGCATTATTTAATAGTTACCATGTACAGGTGTTGTGGGAAGTGAAACTAGTATATATTTTGTCTTTTTGGATCTTAATTTGGATGAAACAGATAGTCAGCATTCCTGTAGGGAGAATGAAATAAAGTATGTAGAGGAACAACTAATAAGGGGCCCTGTGGGAGAAAGAACAACTGTTCCTTATTGTGGGAGGGGCTAAGAGAGCTAAAGAGAGAAGGCATTTTAGTGGAATTATAAAGGATGAATTGGAGTTCAAGAGGTATAGAGGACAGGATATTTTAGATTCACACCGTGGGCAGTGATAGAGGACCTAGATAATGTCTGCATGTTGGGGTAAATACACTTGAATTAGACAGTATTTTCAGAGAATGAGCTGGAGATGAGATTGGAAAGGAACTGGAAAGCTGGGCCTTAGTGAACTTGACATGAAAATTTTTTTTGTAGTTTTATTTTTTATGTATGAATGTTTGACCTACACGTATTTATGTGCCAACAAAGGTCAGAAGAGGGTGTTGGATCCCCTGGAACTGGAGTTACAGATGATTGTGATCTACTATATGGGTACTGGGAATAAAAACTAGGTCTTCTGCAGGAACAGATTTTGATCTTATCTGTATAAGATTAGGTGTTGAAGAGACAGAGAGAGAGAGAGAGAGAGAGAGAGAGAGAGAGAGAGAGAGAGAGAGAGTGAGAGAAGAGAGAGAGCAGTGTGTGTGGACCCAATTCACATAGGCCATGGTCTATTTTTGTTTTTCAAGACAGGGTTGCATTATTATTTATGCAGTGCTCTGGCATGTATGCCTACACCCCAGAAGAGGGCACCGGATCTCATTATGGATGGTTGTGAGCCACTATGTGGTTGCTGGGAATTGAACTCAGGGCATCTGGAAGACCAGACAGAGCTCTTAACCTCTGAGGCATCTCTCCAGTTCTCAAGAGTGGGGTTCTCTGTGTAAATCTGGTTGTCTTGGAACTCACTCTGTAGATCAAACAGAGATCCACGTGCCTCTGCCTCCCAAGTGCTGGGATGAAAGTCGTGAGCTGGTCTTGGACTGTTTTTAAGTATAAGGTTTAAGGTATTTTAGGTAGAGAAGATGTGGATGAATGCTGGGATTAAAGACAGGTGCCACTATGCCTGGCATCATAGAAAATTTTAGTGTCCGAGCCCATTCTTTTTTTTTTTCTTTTTTTTTTTTTTTTTTTTGGTTTTTCGAAACAGGGTTTCTCTGTGTAGCTTTGGAGCCTATCCTGGCACTCACTCTGGAGACCAGGCTGGCGTCAAACTCACAGAGATCCGCCTGCCTCTGCCTCCCAAGTCCTGGGATTAAAGGGGTGCGCTACCAACGCCCGGCTGTCTGAGCCCATTCTTAAGAGGTAGTCTTTTAGCTTTGTTTTTGTGTGTTTTGAGGTCTTTCTTTTAATATTGTATGCCAGATCATTTAGATGTTAAATGTGGATTATTGTTATTTGTGCCCAAGAAGTAAATATTTTAGGCTTTCCAGGCCACAGTTGTGTGGTTGGAGCTGCTTACTGCCATTAGAGAATAAATTGCAGCCATAAACAACATATAAATGAGTAGGTATGGCTGTGGTTAGTCTCAGAAAAATAGTTGTTTGCATGTAGAAAGAAGTATCTCATACCAGGATTATCAGTGCAACATGTTTTGCATTGACTCACCTAATTGTTCAGGTGTAGCAAAATAAGAGAAGAAAATTGTAGAAGATTCTAAGTGTAAGACTTTTCTCAAGGTTTTAAAAATATTGGGAATCCTTTTTATACTAATATGGAGATATCAGAGACATTTGGGAGAGTGGTAGGTATTGGGGATTAAACACAGCCATGATAGACAAGCACTCTAGAACTGAGCTATTTCCTTGTAATATTTCTATTTTGAGACAGGTTCTTACTAGATTATTTAGGACAGCATTGTATTTGTAATCCTCCTGCCTCAGCCTCTCAAGTAACTCAGATTACAAACTGTACCACTATATCCAGCACAAATAATTTTTGTATGTGCACTTATGAAGGTGTTTCCCTTTATGGCTTCTCACCTTTTGTGTTTTGAGACAAGGGTTTTCACTGATTTGGTAGGACTAGCTAGCCAAGGATGATTGTGTGTTCCAGTATGTTTGGGATGTGTGTGTATATACCAGAGGTTGATGTCTGTTGTTTTTATCTCTCACACTCTATCTTTTTGAAGAAATTTTTATTTTATTTTATTTTTTTTTAATTTTTGAGACAGGGTTTCTCTATAACTTTGGAGCTTTTCCTGGAACTCACTTTGTAGACCATGCTGGCCTTAAACTGACAGAGACCCACATGTCTCCCATGTTCTGGGATTAAAGATGTGCACCACCACCATTCAGCAAGAAAATTTATTTTTAATTGTGTGTGTGTGTGTGTGTGTGTGTGTGTGTGTGTGTGTGTGTGTGTGGTATGTTCACATGAGTGCAGGTTTCTGTTTTGTGTTTTATTGTAGATACTTTGCATTATATTATTTTGCAGTAGTAATATGTTGTAGCACAAATTCTAATTGTTGTTAATAATAAAAACTCAGAGACAGATACTGGGGTTAAAGCTGAAGATCAGAGAAGCAAAGCAGCCAGTCACTAGAGAGTTCTCACCTCTACTAATGCTCAGACTGAAAGGGTGATCCTGTCCTCAGACTGCCTGCCTAGACATGAGATGGGATTAAAGAAGTACATCACCAACACCCAGCAGACAGCAGTTTTATATTCCATTTTACAAAAGGTGTAAGAACCTGGTGGAAGCAAAGACTCAGAGCTCCATATATCTTTACTTGAACCTTCTTCAGTTGGGGTGGTAGTGCACATTTTTTTTTTAATAATTTAAAATAATTTAATTGCATTGGTGTGAAGGTGTCAGATCCCCTGGAACTGGAGTCACAGTTAATGAGCTGCCTTATGGGTTCTGGGAATTAAACCCTGGTCCTCTGGAAGAACAGCCAATGCTCTTAACTGCTCAACCATCTCTCCAGCCCTAAGTGGTGCACATCTTTAATCCCATCATTCAGGAGGCAGATGGATCTCTGAGTTCAAGGCCAGCTTGGTCTACAGAGAGCTAGTTCTAGGACAGCCAGAACTATACAAAGAAACCCTATCTTGGGGGTTGGAGAGATGGCTCACCAACTGCTCTTTCAGAGGTCCTGAGTTCAATTCCCAGCAACCACATGGTGGCTCACAACCATCCATTATGAGAAGGTGCCCTCTTCTGGTATGCAGATATACATGGAAGCAGAATGTTGTATACATAATAAATAAATAAAATCTAGAGAGAGAGAGAGAGAGAGAGAGAAAGAGAGAGAGAGAGAGAGAGAGAGAGAGAGAGAGAAACCCTTGTAAGGATAAGTCTTTCCAAAGCTGCCTGAGTTCTGCCTGCCATGTTAGGGCCCCAAAATAACACACAGAGATTAATGTTAGGTACAAATGCTGCTGGCCAATGACTAGGGTTTCTTACTTGCTAGCTCAGTCTTAATTATCAACCATATTACTAATCTATAGATTTTATAAAGACTTATCTGATCGAGGATGCTGGTGGCATCTCTTGTCGGGCTCACATGGCGGCTCCAGAGAAGAGAGGGGGAGGAAGAGGACGAGAGCAATTTCCTGCTTGTCCCTGCTTATATTCTGAGTCTGCCTGCTATGTCACTTCCTGCCCCCGCTCATAAGACTTCTCTTTGCAACATTTCCCAGAATCCTCCTCGACTTCTAGTCCCACCTATCTTGCTCCCCTATTGGCTAACAGAGCTTTATTCAACAACCAGTAAGACAAGCATATACACAGAAGACCTTCCCCCATTAAACCCTATCTTGAAAAACAAAAGAAAACTTATACTTTTATCTGTATCTATATCCTAGGGTTCTATATAAAGATTTCATTTAAAGAGGATTTACTTTTTGTTCATTTTCTATTTGATTGCTTAGTTTTGAAACAGTGTCTAATATAACTCTGGATATTCTTGAACTCAAAACTCTCTAGTAGCCAAGGTTGGCGTCGAATAAGATCTCAGTCTCACTTGTTTCAACCTCCCAAGTGCTGGGATTACAGTGTGCTACCATGTCTGGCAAAATGGGTTCACTTTTAAAATACAGTTTGATATATGAAATTAAAAAAAAATGCCTATATTTTCCTAGGGGAAAAAATGTTTCCTCCGCAAGTTACTTAAAAATTATTTCGTTTTATATGTATGAGTGTTTTGCCTGCATGTAGGCCTGAGGGTCATGTGCACACCTGGTACCTCAGAGGCCAGAAGAGAGTATTGGATTCCTTGGAGTTGTAGACCATTGTGAACCGACATGTGGATGCTGGGAGCTAAACCTAGGTCCTCTGCAAGAGCAGCCAGTGCTTTTAACCACTGAGCTAAAAGCCTTCCAAGTCACTTTTGATTAGTGTTGTATTACAGTAACAATGAAGCAAACTAGGACAAATATTTTGCATATTCTGTGCCCCTTATATTTCCTTCCTTCCTTCCTTCCTTCCTTCCTTCCTTCCTTCCTTCCTTCCGAGACAGGGTTTCTCTGTGGCTTTGGAGGCTGCCCTGGAACTTGCTCTGGAGACCAGGCTGGCCTTGAACTCACAGATAGCTGCCTGCCTCTGCCTCCTAAACTCTGGGATTAAAGGTGTACACCACCATTACCCAGCTTTTATTTTACACCTGCACTGCCATCTTCATGAGCATGTTTTATGTGGTAGAAACATAAACAGTGAATGCAGAGATGCTTTGTATACACAGAGGCCTGTACTAAGCCAAAAGACTTAGGCTGTACCTGAGATGGAGAAAGCAGTGATTGGACAACTGGAATTTAAGTAAGTGCTGGCTCTGTAGCCTTGGCTATTATTCTTGAAGGACAAGAGTTTTCCTACTGAGCATTAAGTTCCTAGTATATAAAATTGGAATAGTAGATGCTAGCTTCTCAGGGTTCTTTGGCAAGGGATTAACTGAGAAGTGAGAATAGCCTTGCTTTCATTTTTGAAATCTGTTCCAATTTTAGAGTTTTTTGTTTGTTTGTTTGTTTTTTCATGCCTATATTAGTATTATTAGTATTGATGAAACCTGCCTGTGTTTCCCTTTAGGCATGGGATCCAGTACAATGACAAATAACTGCCTGTTTCTAGGAGTTATTTGTAAAGGAATCTCTAACCACTGATACTCTGTAGGTATTCTTAGAAAACTGGTTTGCGGCAGGGTCAGTGGTAGATGATAATGTTATCCTTTTATTAGAATCATGGGAATTTTGGGGAGTGGAAGAGTACTTTAGATATGCTCTAGTCTTTGGTTTGCCCAAAGCCACATAGGTAGCAAGTGACCTGTGTAAAATTTATCTCCAGGGGCTTTCAACATCAAATGTAACATGTTTTCTGCCACTATAGATTGGAGACTGTCCCTGAGAATTACAAATTCCTGCTGATTGTTTTCTTTGCCTCTTTTTCTTAATTCTGTGCTTATAAGCAAATACTGTACCAGACATATTGCCTATAGGGACACACAGCCATTTTACTACTATGTGGCACTGAAACAGGGCAAACAGGTCCTAGGAGTTTTGTAGAAAGGCCTTCTTATGGGAGTGAGTGTGACCTCTTGGGTATTGCTTTGCCCTCTGCTTTTCTCCCCAGGAAGCTTCAGGCTTTCCAGCAGTGACTCATTAACCATCCACTGCCCTCTGGAGAGGGAGAACAGGGTGGTGGTAAATGAGCTGGAGGTCAGGCCTCTGAAACAGTCCATCCCGTCAACCAGCTTTCCTTTCTTAGCCTGAGGGATCACCAGCATCTCTCTCTTGGAAAGCTTTTCTTCAGTGCTTGTTGCTTCTAATGAGTCTTGCTAGTTTTTGTTTGTTTTCAAAAAACGGGGGGGTGGGGTGGGGGGGGAGTTTCACTATGTAGCTATGGTTGTCCTAGAACTCACCAGGCTGCCCTTGAACTCACAGAGATTCCTCACCTCTGCCTCCCGAGTGCTTGGATTAGAGATGTGTGCCACCATCATCTGGCAAGAATGTACTAGCTTTTATTTATTTATTCATGACTGTCTTCTCTAATACAATGGGCATGGTAGAGGACGTCCCACTTAAAAGACTAGTTCATGTAAACAAGTTACCCAAGTTCTGAACCTCAGACATTCTGATCTTTACAACAACCATATGCAGTATTTTCTGCCTTTACTCTGCCACTTGATATCCTGGCATAATAAATACCTAGACCATCATTGTTGTTGCTGCTATTACTGTAATTAATAGCACTAGGCACTATACTAAGCACTTGCCATGTTTTTTTTTTTAGTTCTCACATTAACTCAATGCAGTAAATACTATGATCACCTCTATTTTAGAGAAAACGAACTGAGAATTAGAAAGCTTAAATAACTTGCGTAGGGTCACCTAGCTAGTAAGTGTTACAGCCAACAATTTAAATCTAGAGGTCACTTATGTCTGTCCCTAGAGCCAGTCCTTTACATAAGACATCCATCTAATCTTTAGAAAAATCTGTGATCTTACAGACCTGCCTGGCAGGGTGGAGGGTTTGGGTAAAGGCCTGAATGACTAGGAGGTAACATTAGAGCCTAGGTTATAGAGGCCTTGAATACCCTGTTATTTATGTTAGATTCATCCCAGTTTTGGGCTGTCTCAGGGCAGTTACTTTCTTTGGGTCTTTAATTCTTCTTCTTCTTCTTCTTCTTCTTCTTCTTCTTCTTCTTCTTCTTCTTCTTTTTCTTCTTCTTTTTTTAGCATGGTGAAATGATTGGTTTTAATATAAACAATGCACACAATTACTTACATACTTAGGTATTGTTGATGTCATGGTAATATATCACTTTATGCCTAGTTTGTGGTACAATATATGAGATTCTTTTTTTTAATTTGAATTAGAAACAAGATTGTTTTACATATGAATTCCAGTTCCCTCTCCCTCCCCTCCTCCCCTGCCATCCCCCTTTTAATTCTTTTTCATTGCTGAGTATAAAACCAAAAGCTTCATATACACTAGGCAGTGTTCAACCACTGAGTTAAAGCATAGCCTTCTTCCTGTCATTTAAACTGTAAAAAAGGGGTAATATACATGAAAACTTCTAACACTGACATCTTAAACAAGAATAATAAAATGAACACTAAAATGCTGTAGCCTGCTGATGACACTGGGAGATGGACTATTACGCAGACCTTTTAGAATACATGTGTGCTTCTAACTTAACATCATTCTCTCCAACTTCTATCAGAACTCACTCCTGCATTATATTAGCCAACTCCTCCCTAAACCTTTTCTTTCCTTAAATGTTTTCAGTATTCCTATCCTCTCTCCGTGTGTGTGTGTGTGTGTGTGTGTGTGTGTGTGTGTGTGTGTGTGTGTGTATGGGTGTGGGTGGGTAGTGAATGGCTTGCAGAACCTGGCCAGAGCCATGTGATTTTGGTTGAGTAGGAGGGGCTAAGGTAATTTTGTTCTGCACTTGAGAAGAGAGCAGTGCAGAAACTTGCCAAACTTCCTGGCTAGCCCAAAAGTTAGTTGGCCTAAAAGTTTAGGCTGTCCACCTTGTGTTTAGAGCAGGGGCAAAATGAGGAGCTATGGCATCAGTTCTGTCCTAGCTGTGAATTCCCAGGGCTGACAGTGCCAAATGGGGCTGTAGAGATGGGGTGGGGAGTTAAGCAGGCCTTTTATTTTCAACCCATTTTCCTAGAGCATTGATTGTGCCAGTCTTTAAATTACTTTTGCCACCTTGTTTTCTATAAAATGTGAAAATTTGTGTTGCCAGGTGTTGGTGGCTCATGCCTGTAATCTCAGCACTCAGGAGGCAGAGGCAGGAAGATCTCCATGAGCTCAAGGCCAGTCTGAGTTCCAGTACAGCCAGAGCTGTTACACAGAGAAACTGTCTTGCACATCGCCCCCGCCCACATCAAAACGAAACAAGTGAAAATTTGTATTTGTGGTAGTCCTTTGAATATGAGCCTTCCTTTTTACTAATAGCAGTTGCTAAGTACAGACTACAAAGGGATGATGGGAGAAGCAATGTCTCTGCAGTGGTAGGTATGTATCTGACCCTACCTCATATCTACTCAGCATAGTCATTCTCTTGGTGGCTAGAGGTTGTGTTTGGAAGGCTGCCATCCAAATGTAGTTCAGGAGAACAGATTTAATGAGCCTTGGCAAGCTAGAGACTATGGCTGACTGATCAAGAGGGAACTGAGGTATATGTCCTTAAGGAGTTGGCATTCTAGATGGAACATAGGACTTGCGTGCAAATACATGTAAGATTATTTTTTTTGTTAGTGTACATGGCTATTACAATGTTTAAATTCTTTAAAACCATGTGATTGTGTGTGTAAGAGAACAGCCCATGGAAGTCAGTTTTCTTCTACCATGTGAGTCCCAGGACTTCAGCTCAGGCCAGGCATACCTTCTGAGCCATCTTGTATATAGTTATTAAAAGTAAATCCAGCCGGGCTGTGGTGGCACATGCCTTTAATCACAACACTGGAGGCAGAGGCATGTAGATCTTTTGAGTTCAAGGCCAGCCTAGTCTGTAGAACAAGTTGCAGGTCAGTCAGGGCTATATATACAGAGCAACCCTGTCTTGAAAAATTAAAAAACTAAAAAATTCAAACCTAAAAACATATAGTATAGGAAGTCCCCAAATGATTGTTCCCAATAATCTGCTACTGTTACTTGTTGATATTAGAGAGAGTGAGATTTGAGGTGTCCCTATAAAGTAAAAGCCAAAAGGTGGACTGGTGGGGAAAACAGGATGGTGCATCCTCTGTTTCAGGAGGAACCATCTTTGGCTGGGGCACTCTGGTGACAGGAACCAAAATTCCAAACAGGAAACAACCTTTGTGAAGCACTCACTAGCACCTTATGTGCTCATTGTCAGTGTGTTAGGAGCCTTGTGAATGTTACTGAGTTAATACTCATATCCTTAAAGCAAAGGAAGCTCTAACTTACATAGGAATCTGAAGCACAGAGATTACTTGCCAAGGCTATGTAGCTAACTGCAAGTTACAAGTGAAGTGTGGAAGATAGTTTTCTGTGACTTATTTTCCTTGTGTCTAAGTTGAGTTGTAATTTACCTTCTTCATAGAGAGGTATTGAAGCCTAATGAAATGATACACATTAGGTCAGTAGAATGGCTTGAAGTGCATTAGTAGGTACTTAGTAAACATTACCTACTGCCTCATCACCTCCTCACATTTGATTCACATATGATCCCATATGTTTTCTTCCCTTGTACAGTTCCTCCTCCTTTGTTTTGTTTGGGTTTTACTGTGTTGCCCTGGCTGGCCTGGAACTCTAGTAGTAGACCAGACTGGTCTTGACCTTGCCTTCTGCCTCTGCCTCCTGATTTCTGGGATTCTAAGCATGCACTACCATGGTGGGTCTGGGTTTCCTCTTGCTTTCTGTCAGTTTCTCTCCTCAGTGGTTCTCATTCCCCTTTTAACTATTCTGTTTACCATCTGTGTCCTCAGTACCTTTCCTACCTATTGGAGTAGGTTCCTAACTCACAGTGCTGGTAGAGAACCGTTTATCAGGTAAAACTGTCTCACAGCTCTCTGTGAGTTCCAGGCTAGCCTGGTCTACAGAGTGAGTGCCAGGATAGGCTCCTTCGCATCTTTTATGTGAGTTAATATGTGCCATCTTTGAACAAAAAGTTTTTGTCCTACCTACACAGAGAAACCCTGTCTTGAAACCAAAAAAAAAAAAAAAATCAAAACAAAACAAAAAAAACCCACTCTAAACCTTTTATTTGATTCCTTGAGGTTCAAGATTTTCCAATTCTGACCCCAGCTCACCCCTGGCATCTGTTCTGTCCCTGTTGCCACACCTTTCTGCCTTCTCCCTTTCCCAAGTGGAAAAATTTGTTTTGGTGCTTTGAGATTCAGATTAAAATATCACCTCAGTTTCTACTCTAAACTGGTTAGTTTCTTCGCATCTTTTATGTGAGTTAATATGTGCCATCTTTGAACAAAAAGTTTTAGTCCTACCTCATATGTTGGGTATAATTCTTGCATGGGTATTTTCAACAATCCTTAATAGCAATACCTTGCACATAATTGAGTAAATGTTTCTAGTTGTAAAATGAGGGGATTCCTTTTAACTATCTGGTAGGCTTCCCCAACAGCTCTGGCTGTCCAGTGGGTGGAAACGCCACTGTGGTTTTGTCTGAATCAGACATCTTTTCTTTTAGTCATGTAGTTCCAGCAGACTCTGGCTGTGCCTGTGTCTGTTAAGGGCTCCAGCCAGTGCCTGCCATACTCAGAACTGTGCCTTGGCTCCTCAGCCCCTCCCCGTGAATTCCCAGAGGAACAGGGGATTAGGTTCTGGCAGCACAGCTGGGATTTTGGCGGCCATTCCAGTTAACAATAGCGCAGCCACCAGGACAGGACAGCATAGGCCTGAGCTCCGCAGCCAGAATCTGCCTGGGTTGCTTGTTTGGGTGGCTTGAGTGGGAGGAGCGGGTACAGCATGGCATCCTGGCCTTGCTACACAGAAGGTACGGGCTAAAGAGGTTCCCTGCAGGGAATGGGCTAGGGTGGCCAAGTCCCCGGGCAGGCAACGCGGTGGAAGGAGGCCTGCGCTTTGTGTGCTGCGGGGCGGGCCTGCCGGCCGGCGGGCCAGCGAACGAGCGGGCGGGCGGCGGGCGGGCGCTGAGTGTGTGCCTGCAGACACGCCCCCTGTCGCAGGCGCCGCAGGAAGCTGCCCCTGTAAAAGGCCTGCGTTGTGCAGCTCGCTGGAGCTCGGCTCCCCGGCTTCCTCTACGCTGGGCGCGTTTCCCGCCAGGGGCTGGCCTTAGGTTCGACGGCTCGGCTCAGGGCCTGCCCGACTGGGTTGGTCTCAGAGGTGGACAGGCCATCACTACTGCCTTAAGTCTGCTGGAAAGCAGCGAAGGGGGAGTGTCCTGGCCATCTCAGGTTGGTGAGGCTGGCCGTGGCGGGTGCGCTTTGTGTGTTTACGCCACAGGCTGCGGGGGGCCTTGCTGCGCGCGCTCTCCCTTCAGTAATGGTGCCTGCTGGCACGCGCTCTGCCCCCACGCGTCCCGCTCTGTTTTTTAGGGGGCTGGCAGGCTTCGCCTCGGTCCTCCTGGCAGGCGTGCCCCCTCCCCCAGAGCTCTTGGCTTCACTGTTGCTCCCAGACCTCGCGGAAGCTCGCTGTTCCTTTAAAGAAAGCAGACTCCTAGCTGTGACGCACTTCTGGCTGTCAGCCAGAAAGATTGCTTCTGCCTGGCCGACTGAGAAGAAACCCAACAACTTTTCTTTTGTGTGTGGGGTTACTTTCCACTGTTCCCCCTCCCCCTTACTCCTGTCCTTTCAAGATTTAAATGCTAATGGCGGATTAAAACCTGTAGAAACGTTTGCCTTTAGGAGTCCGGTAAGGTGCCCCCAACACTAAGACTTTTCCCTCCCTCTTTCTCTCCTTTTTTTTATTTTTTTTTTTTTTTTGTTGTTGTTCAGAAATGAAGGAGGCTGTGGGGTGGAGTGGTTCTTCATCCCCCTCAACTGCCTTTCCTGCGCCATCCTTAAAGGGGAGGGAGAGGAAAGGGAGAGCAAGTAAACACTGAGAAGCAGGCACTGGCAGCAGTGCTTGCCAACATCCGGGAGTTGGCGCCTTTCTTTCCCCTCATAGATGTCAGCGTGTTTTTGTTTGGGAAGAGTAGTGTGTGTGCCTGCTCTAGAACTGTAGAGACGGCACAGTTAGAGGGCTTCCCTATTCCCTGGTGTGGTCCTAGGTGCGTTTGCGGTGTTGGACAATGAAAGCTTGTTCATTTTGTCAGCTGCCAGGGATCAGAGTGTGGGAATGTAGTGGTTGGAGGTAGGTACTGATGAACTGTCCCAGAGGGTTGTGTATGTGCGCTTGCGCGGGTACCTCACACAGTATCTGCCTGTAGCCCGCAGTTTTGTTTTTGTTTTTGTTTTTGTTTTTAATTTATTATTAGTTCTAGTTAGGGAACAAGCTTGTTTCACATGTAAGTCCCTTCTCCCTCTCCCTTTCCCCACCCCCAGCCTACCCCCCACCCCATCCACCCACCACTCCCCAGGCAGGGTAGGGCCCTCAACGGGGGCTCTGCAAAGTCCACCAAATCTTACTGTGCTGGTCCTGGGCCCTTCCCCATGTGTCCAGGGCCAGAATGTAACCCTTCAACGTGGGATGGGCTCTCAAAGTCCCTTCTTGCACCAGGGAAAAATACTAATCCACCACCAGAGGCTCCCTGGAGTGCAGAGGCCTCCTTATTGACATCCATGTTCAGGGGTCTGGATCAGACTTGTACTGGCCTCCCTGACAGCATCTGGGGTCGATGTGCTCTCCCTTATTCAGGCTAATTGTTCCTGTGGGTTTCTCCAACCTGGTGCAGACCCTTTCGCTCTTCATTCCTCCCTCTCTTCAACTAAATTCCCAATTTCAGCTCAGTGTATATCTGTGGATGTCTCTCTCTGCTTCCATCAGCCACTGGATGAGGGTTCTAGGATGGCATAAAGAGAAGTCATCAATCTCATTTTAGGGGAAGGGCTTTTAGGTTATCCTCTCCACCATTGTGTAGGCCGCAGTTTTAGCAACCTTTCTGCTGACATCTTTCAGATCTTGACCTTACAGAATATGGGAGAAAGGAATAGGTATGTGTACTGTTAGCTCGGGATTGACCCAGGCGATGTGTAAATAAAGACACCTACCTTAACAGAAGCAGTTTGTCCTTAATTAGAACAATGAAGGGCAACAATCTCTCAGAAGTGGAGACTTGCAGAGATTCAGGAGGCTTGGGGGCTTTATGGGGCAGACAAGGAACCTTTTGCGGGTGGAAGATTCCATCTACAGATCTGTACTCCTGCAGTCTCAAAGTTGTAAATACTGAAGGGGGTTGGGGTTGTCAGGAGCTCCTAGATGTTATTTGCATGTCACTTTCACATTTTGGAGTTTCTCAGTCCACTTGAGGCTTTTGGATCAATAGCTCTAAAGGTATTACCCTTCCTAGGGTCTTGCTATGTGGCCTTGCCTGCCTAGAACCTCAAAGCTATCCTCCTGCCTCAGCCTCTCCAAGTGCTCTGGAGGTATGAGTCATCAAGGACAACTAGTAAGCAACTTTTGAAGAATCAACGTGGATTTCCCCTGAAGTCTTGTCTCCTCATTCCTTCCAGAGCCTCAGGACTGAACCAAAATCAAAATCTAGATTACAAAGAGAAGGGTCCTTGTGAAGAGGGAGAGCCCTGAGCCCAAAGTGAGTCAGTCCCCTAAAGCAAGTAGAGAATTTCTCTAGCAAGCTCATTTGCTTCTGATTTCAGAAATGCAGAGAAACTGTTTAGATTTGGTCCACATAGCCTACTTAGGGCTCTCCTCTGGAATAGAGAAAAGATTTACATCTCATGGAGTAGTTGGCCTTTTTTTGTTTTGTTTTGTTTATGTGCATTGATGTTTTGCCTGCATCAGGGTGTTGGGTACCCTGGAACTGGAGTTACAGACAGTTGTGAATTGCCATGTGGGTGCTGGGAATTGAACCTGGGTTCTCTAGAAGGACAGTCAGTGCTCTTTGTTTTTTTGTTTTTTCTTCAAAACAGTGTTTCTCTGTGTAGCTTTGGAGCCTGTCCTGGCACTTACTCTGTAGACCAGTCTGGCCTTGAACTCACAAAGATCCTCCTGCCTCCACCTCCCAAATGCTTGCATTGAAGGCGTGTGCTGCCAATGCCTGGCTCAGCCTGTGCTGTTTGCTGCTGAGCCATCTGTCCAACCCAGCCTTTTTTTTTTTTTTTAATAACACCCCCCCCCAAAAAAAAAAACCAAACCTTTTCCAAGTCAGAAGATACACTAGCAAAATAGCTTTTTTTTTTTTTTTTTTTTTTTTTTTGGAAGACAAGATTTCACTATGTCACCCTGACTGGCCTGGAACTTAGTATGTGGACTAAGATGTGCCTGCCTTTGCTTCCCGAGGGCTGGGATTGAAGACATGCACCACCACACCTGGCTTATTTTATTTTAGAGTGTGTTCAAGCAAGCCTCCTTGCCTCAGCCTCCCTTGTATGTTGAATTAACATTTTATCAAGGTAGCTTGGCGTTTGTTAGGGCCCTCTAGGTAAGATCCAAATGGTTGTTTGCCCGTGTCTCTTTATGTATTCCTCCCAGAGGAACTCAAACATCAGTGTTCAGTGAATGCAGATGTTGCTCAGGTGGAGGAGAGGGGTACAAGAACCTGGAATTTTTACAGCTATGGACAGGGTGGCTCCCAGAGTAAGTGGTGGTGAGTTTTGCTCGTGAGTTTGGGCATCCAGATGGGGCAGCCAGCCATTTTCTTAACTGTGAGTGCCTGGGCCTTTGGAAGCTTTGAGTTGGGGCTGGGGTGGAGTTGGAGGAATGACTCCTTGATGTGGAAGCCTCTGTGGCCCTGACATTCTGGGAGTAGGAGCAGTAAAAGAATGAGGGCTCAGGGTTGGCAGGGGCCCATAAGTTGAGACTTAGAACAGGTTAGTAGCTGTCTAGATCAAAGTTCACTGTGGTGTTATCTCAGTAAAAGTGGTGGTATTTAGGCGGACAGCTGCTAAAAGGGAGGTGGAATTCAGACTGGGGGTGGAAGATGGGAGGAGTTCTTCTGCGTCTCAGACCCTCTGGCATATCATTTGGTTTCTCCTAAAACTAGTTTTTTCAGAAGAGACACCCAGAGCTCAGCAACCTGACCCTCTGGTCTGGTCCTTGCATCTAGCAGGTGGTTTATATTAGCCTCAGCCCTTGTAGGAAACCATGGCTAGTCTTTAACTCCTTCAGACCCAGAGAGAGTACAGGCCAGGTGGCAGCATATTTCTCTAGTGTCACTCTCCTTGTCCTCAGTGTGGAAATTGGTTATGATGTAGGGAACTGTGTTACAAAAGCTTGGAAGCATAAAGAGGACAGGGGACTGACTATACATTTGCAAGGGCACTGCTTTTCTGTCTTCCTTGGAATGGGGAAAAGAGAGGACATTTTATCAGCGTTGGATGGGGGTACATCTCAGAATCAGGTATGTGGGAACTCTGAAGTTCAGGGTCCTGGCCTACCATCTGTGATTTTGTTGTTACTATTTTTAAGTGTGTTTGTACATGCCCAGTCAGATTGAGTTGTGGTAGGTCACCGATCCTTCTGTGAAACGTTTCACAGACAGTTAAAATTGCAGGGATCTGTTTTTCCATCACCATCTTCTGGGTGGAGCCTGCCTTGGTTTTCAGGGGGAGGGAGGAGAGGATGGTGCTCTGGCTGAGAGCCCTTGGCTGCTATGCCAAAGTCTACTTAAAGCTGTAGTCCCGGTCAGTGCTAAACACTGTCTGTGCCACTGGTTTCTGTCATTGTTACTCACAAAAGCCATCATTACCAGTTAGTGGCTATGCCATCCTAAAGCTGCACTCTGGGGTCTTGAACTGTGCTTTGCTGGTCTTGATGACAAGATCTTTCAGAAGTCTAGTCTTGAATATTGGATTCCTATTTCTGTGCCTGGGGACCTCAAAGAAAGGCATTTGACCTTGTTGCAATATTTCTTGAGCAGTGAACTAGTTTTAGATAGGTTTTTCTGGGGAGTACACTGGGGGTTGTAAAGTTTGCCTCTAAGATAAAGGAAAGATGTTGCTGAAACCTCTGATTTTTTTTCCTTCCTTCCTTCCTTCCTTCCTTCCTTCCTTCCTTCCTTCCTTCTCCCTTCCTCCCTCCCTTCTTCCCTCCCTCCATGGTTGTATAGCCTTTGAGTGGGCTATATTTATCTCCTGTTGCAAACAAAATTTCTGAGTAGTGAGGATTTTGGGGGAGGTCTGAGCTACATTTGCCTTGTTACTGAAGATTACAGAGACTTTCCCCCAGTGCCAGGAATTGGACCCACGACCTTACACAGTTTAGGTAAGCATTTCACACTGAGCTATAACCCTGACCAGCACCCTAGGTGAACAGTTGACTATTGCCACTTTTATCCTGTAGGCTGAGTCTGGTCTCTCAAGTTGTAGGCTGGCCAACTACCCCCCCCAAAAGCTCAATTTCATTATACTGGTTGAGATCATTCTTCCTTGGTCTCAAGGGCTGGGCAGTTAGTCAGTGTTCACAGACAGATCATACATGAGGGAACTCATCCAGGATTGAGGAACAAATGGGCTCCTTAGCATGTCTGTCCTTGTTAGAAAACCTTACTTGTGCCCACCAAAGACCATGTATATTGGCTTGTTTCTCAGTCTGACACTGATATGACAGGTGGAAGGTATTAAATGCTTAGTTTTGCAGGGTCAGGAAGTAGTTAGTTATAATTAGCATTTACTTATAGTTAATACCTAATTATTTTCTTCTATTAGTGATCACGTATGTTTAATTTTGTTTCTTACCCACCTAAAAACCCCTCAAAGGCAGTGATGTCATTTTCTTCTGTTTGCCATGTAGCTTCCAGGACAGGAAGAAAGAATAGGGACTAAGAAATTCTTTTTTTTTTTTTTTTTTGGATTGGTTGATTGATGAGTACAGAACACTTGGGGTAGGAGGTTCCAAGGGGTGATGAGAAGTTACCAGATTATGAATCTTTTCTTCATTATTTGACTGAGTGCCTTATTGGCAAAAATTGTATCTTTATACACAGTACTTTGCCTTCAGAGAAAGCACATAGCAGCTTTTGGTTCCACTGACCTTACATCATAGAGATGCTAATATTTGTAGAACTGTATAAGGAAAAGGCCTTTCTATTCTTGTTTACCCTTCTAAAGTGAGCAGTTGTGCAGGAGGTGGGAGAGGACAGTTGTGCTCTCAGAGATTGTGGATGTCATAGGGGCTGATAGGAGTTGCTGGGAAGTACTTACTCAAGTCTGTGATCTCATGGGTCTGTTGGCAGGCAAATGGCAGATTCCTAGTGGAAAAGGGAGTTGGAGGTAAGAATACTGGGACAAATGCCTAATCTTACATTAAATGTTCCTTGCAGGGGGTGGGGGGGATGCGGGAGATGACTCAGTGGGTAAAGTTCTGCTGCTCAAGCAAATGAACCTGAGTTCCTATCTCCAGTACCCACCTAAAAGTTAGGTGCTATGGTTTTCTCTTAGTCCTAGTGCTGGGAAGGCAGAGACAGGCAGATCTCCAAGTCTAAGGACAGGATTGCTTACCTGTCCTGTGCCAGGCACTATGCTATTTGCATTATTACAGTAAGGCAGAGAGGTTTATAAGGATGCAGTTTGCAGATGAAGCAGACAAAAAGAGGTTATGTTAATTGTGTAAAGTCACAGGACCATGGTCCCATAAAATTAGTATTCAGATGCTTATTCCTTGTTGAAGGGTACCATGTCCCAAAGAGCAGGGCTGCAGACCATCTTTGAATGTTGTATTTTCCATCAACTGGACAGTATGTACATTCAAATGAGTACAAAAGTCTTTGCAGTCAGCCCTGACAATTTAAGCTTTAGAGTAATTTATGACTCTACTCTGAAGTCTTCAGAATTTCTGTGCTACCTAGTGGGTTGAATGTTGTGACTTGTTAAAATAGTCAGAACTGGTAAATGGAGTTGCTTTTCTTCTATTTGTTGATCGGAGACACCTGATTTATTAACCATACTTCTTCTCTTTCGTTCTAGGTGCATTGGAGTGACTGACTGGGATCACCAAAATGACACTCCATGCCACCCGAGCAGCCACACTCCTTTCTTGGGTAAGTAGCTTTCTTTTTTTTTTTTTTTTTTTTTTTGCTGCACATTCTTCTGGAAGAACATTTTATGAGCCAGGGCTCTGTAAAGTTCTCTTATTTTTCAGACCAGGTAATTTTTCATATTGCCAAAGATACTGCTGCTGCTGCAATGTTGACTTGTGTAGCTTAATGCCGGCTTCTCTGAGGTCCTTTTGGTCGTGGAACAGAACATTTGGAATGTGCAAACTCACTCTCATCTGTTCTGTATATTTTTCTTTTTTTGTGTGTGACAGTATCTCACTATGTATGTAGCTAATCTTGCCGGGAAGCAACTTAGAGTTCTGTCTGCCTCTGCCTCCTGAATGCTAGGATCAAAGTTTGTACAACCATACCAGGCTGTATACTATTCTGACTAATGGGTTGACTGAACCTTAATGGCCCACGTTGGCAGGAACTTTGATCTTCAAAGACCTAATCTCTGAATGTCTTCCACACTTTCTTTATCATGTTTCAGTCTGCTTCCATTGTTGTTTCCTCTTCTTCCTCCTTTTTAAAATGAAGGCGAATATTTTATTTGTTCCTTAGTGTGCTACAAAGCTGTTGCTTCACTGAATAAAAATAGCAGCAGCCAAAGGTAGCATATGGTAAAATTAAGACAGGATCGTTCTTTACTTGACACTGTACAATACATACTTTCCTGCACTTCCAGGGAAGAAGATTGTTTACCTAAATTCAGAGATGGATGCAAATTAGTTAAAATATTATGTGAGACTTAGGATAGCATTGTTATTCTAAATTACAGAATTCTTATAACCACTTTCTATCATAGATACTCTCAAATTTTGAATACAAAGTTTGGTCTAAATATCTAGTCTATACTATTATAAAAGTGTTGTAAAAAAATAAAATAAAATAAAAAAGAAAAGAAAAGGCCGGGCGTTGGTGGCACACGCCTTTAATCCCAGCACTCCGGAGGCAGAGGCAGGTGGATCTTTGTGAGTTCGATACCAGCCTAGTCTACAAGAGCTAGTTCCAGGACAGCCTCCAAAGCCACAGAGAAACCCTGTCTCGAAAAACCAAAAATAAAATAAAATAAAAAAATGTACACTGTGTTTATCTACAACCATTAAGAAGTTAAGCGAGATTTTTTTTTTCCAGCAACAGTATTGAGAATTTTCCATCAGCATTGCTAAAAGTTATTTAAAGTCTTCTATCCACCATTAATTTCAGACAACAATGCTGGGGCACTGGGGTGCCATGTTCAGTCCTCGTGTAATTCACATATTTCTCAGTGTGCATCTTTACTCATTAGTTCACCCAGTTCTGAACATTTGCTCAGTGTTCTTGATCAACCATCCATTTTCATAACAGGATTTATTGTTGATGAGCCCTGTTTTTTTCTGCAAATGCTTCCTTGACTTTTCCCAATAGAGGAGAGTAGAGGTCACTGGCAGCCTTCACATCACCCAAAGCTAGTCTTGTTAGAATAGATAGAAGACTAACTGAGCTTTTTTCTGTTTGTTTGTTTGTCTGTCTGTTTTTCAAGACAGGGTTTCTTTGTGTAGCCTGGAACTGATTCTGTAGACCAGGCTGGCCTCGAACTCACAGAGATCCAGCTGTCTCTGCCTCTGAGTGCTGGGATTAAAGGCATTTGTCACCAATGCCACCCCCCTTTTTTTTTTTTTTTTTTTTTTTGGTTTTTTGAGACAGGGTTTCTTTGTAGCTTTGGAGAGCCTATCCTGGCACTCACTCTGGAGACCAGGCTGGCCTCGAACTCACAGAGATCTGCCTGCCTCTGCTTCCCGAATGCTGGGATTAAAGGCGTGCGCCGCTAACATGAGAGCCCAAGTTCAAGACCTTAGAACCCCTGTAAACCAGGTGTGGTAGTCAGTGTCCGTAACCCCAGTACTCCTATGATGAGACAGAAGGTAGAGACAAGAGAATCCTCCAAGCTCAAAGGCCATTTGCAGAAGACGAGGATTTAACTCCCAGTACTCACATCAGTTAGTTTACAAATTGCCTATAACCCCTGTTCTAGGGGCTCTGATGCCCTCTGATCTTGGAGGCTATGTGGTGATAAATTATTTATAATTTATTAAAGCTTGCCTGAGGATTCAGAACGCAAAGTCAGTCACAAGCCATAGAAGCTAGGCCTGGTCTACAAAGAAAGTTCCAGGACAGGACTATACAGAGAAACCCTGTCTCAAAACCAAAAAAGAAAAAAAGACCCCCCCCACCCAAAAAAAGGAATTGTAAAAATGCTGAATGTATTAAAGTGCTATTGGTAAAGTTTTTTTTTCTGGAATTTTAGTGATTTATGTTTTGTTTGATTTAATGTAGCTTGAAACTGTTTTGTGAGTAGTTGGTAGTGATAAGTTGTTGCAGACCTTATCAGGCAATGCTTGGGTTATCCAATAAGCTGTATCCTCACCCTAATGTTTGTACTCTGGCTAGAGATGAAAGAACCTCTACTACTTCACCTTTGAATGGTTTCCCATCCTACAGCAAATAACAGAAGAAAAAAATTATCATTTATAAATGAAACCTTTCTGGATTATTAATTGATAGAAGTGATGAGTCTATATTTCTTTTCTTTAAAGATTTATTTTTAATTTTTATTTACTTTTTTATTTAATTTTTAATTTAATTATTTAATTTTTATTTACTTTTTTTTTTTTATCATATATACAGTGTTCTGTCTGCATGCCAGAAGAAGGCACCAGATCTCATTACAAATAAATGGTTGTGAGCCACCATGCGGTTGCTGGGAATTGAACTTGGGACCTTTGGAAAAGCAGCCAGTGCTCTTAACCTCTGAGCCAGCCCCAAGTCTACATTTCTTAAATGACTTTAAGTCAGCTAATTGGTGTGATTTTTTTCAGTCTTGTTAGTGAACTGTATCCATTCCCTTTGGATGCTGTACTTAGATTGAGGCATTTAAATGGAGATGATTGTGGATACTTAATTCTTGGCAGTCCCTCTTATTTCAGCAGCTTAAAAATCATCTTAGCCTGAACTTTCTCAGAATCAAAAAAAAAAAAAAAGGTAAACTGACCTGTTCTGACCAACTAGATCCATTCCCCTCCTGCTCCCCAAATATGTAGCCTAGACTAGAAAGGTCTAGAATGCTGGGCCAAAGCAGAGACTCAAGCCATCAGGGAATGGTAGACATCTGGTTTACTAGGCCATCAAATCAGTAATTTCACCTGAAAGAACCTGAAGAGATAGGGCACAATTACATTACTATGGGAAGGATAGAAACCAGTGGACCCAGGAGGCGTAGGAGCTTGGGGTCCAGAGGGGAGACCAAAGGATAGTCCTGAAGTCCACTGAAGAAGATTGTAGTTTGCAAGCCAGTTCTCTTTAATATTGGATTTCAACAAGTCTAGGTCTCTCTTGGGACTAGTGAGGTGAGCTGTTTTGGGGAGTAGTTGCAGGGCCACAGTTGATTCCTGGATGGTGTCTGTCATCTGAGTGGAAATTTGTTAGGACAGATTAAAGTCTAGGGGTAGAAGGTAAAGTTGAAGAGCTTAGGGAGATCTTTATCTTAGGTATACACTTGACACTTCCAGTCCTGTCTCATGGTCCTGGTGGGTGACTATGGAAAGGAGTCCTAACACTAAGGCAAAAAAAGAGCCCACCCTCAGGGATGGGCAGTAGGAGGAAAGCTTAAGCTGTTGACTGACAGGAGTACTTAGCAGGCAAAGGATGGATTCCTGGGCCTTTTGAGTTGTGACAGATGGATCCAAGTTGCAATTCTTTGAAGCTCTTATGAATTTTTAAAAGTTTATAAAAAGAGGTAAAAAGTTTTAGAAAAAGCAGTTAAGAAGTGTCTGTAAACAGCTGGAGTAGGCTCATGCTTTTGAACCATAGCAAATGAAGCCTGAAATGTTATCATGATAGACGTATAAACATTTATTTGTAATAGAACTGAAATTTCTTGGCAGGGAAGAAAACAAAGGGGACAAATTTGAGGACCCAAAAATCGTTCTGGGAGAGAAGCATGAACATTTTGTCCTCTATCCAGAAGAAAGTATATGTATATATGTACAGACACACACACACACACACACACACACACACACACACACACACACACACACACACACGACATTTTTTTTTTCTGCTCAGTGCGCCAGCCGTTTGAGT
Source organism: Cricetulus griseus (assembly GCF_003668045.3). Taxonomy (NCBI): domain Eukaryota; kingdom Metazoa; phylum Chordata; class Mammalia; order Rodentia; family Cricetidae; genus Cricetulus; species Cricetulus griseus. Next base: position 97,413,356 of record NC_048596.1, on the reverse strand, counting down.
CTATAGACAACAACCAAACGAAAGTTAAAATTTTGAGCATATGACTATGGTAATAGACAGTGCTTTACCAAGGCTAGAATAACTAATCAGAACTCTTTGATTATTATGTTCAAACTCTGAACTTTTGAAGTCTTTACATCTTACCATTTATTTATTTATGTATTTATTTATTATGTACACAGTGTGTTGTTGACATATATCTGCACACCAGAAGAGGGCACCAGATCTCATTCTAGATGGTTGTGAGCCACCATGTGGTTGCTGGGAATTGAACTCAGGACCTCTGGAAGAGCAGTCAATGCTCTTAACCTCTGAGCCATTTCTCCAGCCCCATATGTATCATATTTAAGTCTCTCTTTCTCTTTTTTAAAGATACCGTAAATCATTTCTTCATACAGTCACAACTTTTTAACCTTTTTTCTCTTTTATCTGGAAACATCCAGTCATTTACTATGAGACATAGGTGGTTGATTACTGAGAGCAGTCATTGATAAGCAAGTTCTTCTAAATGAAGAGTAAAAAGAAACATTGAAACCTGTCTTGTGAGTTTACCTTTCTCTACTTGAAGCTTGTCATCAAGATAAACCTGCCTGTGAGTTTGCCTTTCTCAACAGGAGACTTAGTAGCCCTAGAAAAATCAAGGCCTGATTTTTACATGTGAAACCAATTTAGTAATTGGCCTCACAGTTTTAGAGCCCTTTTCATTTGAGAGACTCATTACTTAACCTTTCTCTAAAAGCCCTCAAATTTGTATCATTAGCAAGCAACATGTACAATTTTTACACCAAAAGTAACTGTAAAGCAGAATGTTTTTAAGATGAAACAGACTTTGTAGCTATGAATCTGGCAGCATCAGCCTACAGGGAGGGCTGGCTGAGGTTGGCTAATCTGATACAGTCAGGGCCCACCACCAGTGCCACCACAAATATCTGAGCAGGACAGATTTGAGTAGGAAACATAGACCATATGTCCTCTATCAATTTAGAATGACAGAGACGTACTGGCTACTCAGACAGACAGCCTCTTGAAGGCTTTGTTGGGGGCTTCCAGGCCCAGTTCTTACATACTTTCCTGTAGAGGAAATTGGGAAACCTAGCTTGGCAAAGTAAGGAGGGACAGTATGTTTTTTCAGTGTTGCACTTGGCCACAGTTTAGGCAGGGTTCTGGTGAAGGGAAGTTCTTCACCCAGTGACCTTTACAGCCACATTGAAGCAAATTCCAAGTCCACTGCCCATATGAGCTGAGAGATGCTGAGGAGGTGAGAGAGTTGAGTGGTTAGAGTAGGTAGAGGAGAAGCAGCTGAAGAGGTGGACTCTTAAAATTTGGAGTTGAAAATGGTGGGTGGCAGGAGCCAGCAGAAGCAGATGGTCTGAACCTGGGAGGGTCAAAATTGGCAGTTTGATTCAGCTAGGAGGGACAGGACCTTTTGGGGAATTAAGCATCCCTCCCAAGTTTTAGACATCAAATATAAGCAATGTTGCAGAGAAACTAGGGAGTTAGACCACTCCTGTGGGCAGAAAGAAAGGTTTGTTGGGGATCAAACTGCCAAGGCCATCTGTATGGGTTGGGGCAGAGAGAAGAGCAAATGGCAGGAAAGCAAGCAGACTTTGTGTGACAGTCAGCAGGATGGGGATCTGAACTGATACAGTCCATCCAGAATTAGGTGCCCTTACTAGAGGTAGTTGACCTTTAGGGGAAGGTTAAGGGAGGCTCCACAGAAACACCTTAAGAGGTCTGCTTTCCTAGTAAACAGGAACCTTTATGCTTGTTTACACAATGGCAGTCTTTCTGTTTAGGACAACCAGCACTGTCATTTTTGGGGAGAGGAGCAGTGGGGGTTGGGGGTAGGTGGGGCTTTGTACCTGACAGTGAGCCTGATATGGGTTCTAGGAACTGACTTGGGTGCTCCGAAAGCATGTTCTTCACTGAACCATCTTTCAGCCCCCTGTTTTAACTTTTAAAAATTTTAGTTTATTTTTATGTATATAGTTACTTTTCATGCCTGGTGCCTGAGGAGGCCCGAGTAGGATGGGTGTTGGATTCTTTGAGACTGGAGTTTACAGATGTTTTGTAAACTACCATGTGGATTTTGGAATTGAACCCAGGTCCTCTGGAAGAACAGCTAGTACTCTTAACTGCCCAGCCATACCCTTCAGCACCCTACTTTATTATTTTAATTTAAAATAATATATATGCGAGCCAGGTGGTGGTGATGGATACCGTTAATCCCAGCACTAGGGAGGCAGAGGCAGGTGAGTTTGAGGCCAGCCTAGTCTACAGAGTGAGTTCCAGGACAGCCAAGGCTACACAGAGAAACCCTGTCTCAAAAAAAGATATTATGTCTCAAGATAATATGTATATAAAGGTAGGATCTTGCTGTGTAGCCCATGCTATCCTGGAACTGCCAGTGCTGCTCCTTCCTCAGATTCCCAGGAGCTGAAATTATAGGCATGTACCACTGTGCCAACTTAGTTCACTACCTCAAAAATACTTTTAGACATTTATTTTGTGTGTGCATGAGTACCTGTGTGCAGAGTAATAGAACTCCATTTCCACCCTTTTGGACCCAGAGATTGATCTCAGGTTGCCAGGCTTAGCAGCAAGCACCTTTACCCATTAAGCCATCTCACTGGATGTTCGCCCACTGCGCTTTAAAGAGCACATTTAGTTGCAGAGAGGGAGGAATGAAGATCAAAGGGGTCGGGACCAGGATAGTGAATCCCACAGAAACAGCTGGCCTGAACAAGGGGGAGCACATGGACCCCAGACTACTGTCTGGGATGCCATCACGGAACTGATCCAGACCCCTGAGTCTGGGGCCTCTGGTAGTGAATCAGTATTTTTCCCTGGTGTAAGAAGGGACTTTGAGAGCCCATCCCACATGAAGGGATGCTTTCTCGCCCTGGACATATGGGGAAGGCCTAGGCCGGGCCCAGGATGATGTTGTGGACTTTGGGGAGCCCCCATGGAGGGTCCTACCCTCCATGGGAGCTGAAGGGGGAGAGAGAAGGAGGCTGGTGGGGGGCTAGGGGGAGGGGAGGGAGAGGGAGAAGGGATTGACATGTGAAGCAAGCTTGTTCCTAATTTGAACTAATAAAAAAAAAAAAAGAACACATTTATAAGCAATAGATTCTAGCTGATAGCACATTCTGAAATTGTTCGAACAGCCTCATTTCTAAGCAGGCTTTGTCTTCCTCCCCTCTTTGTATAATAAATGTAGTTCGTTAATTAGCAATCCTCATGGTAATAGACGTAAACTTAAGCTCATGTTTCTGTGGAATTCATTTATGGACTTCCCTATAGAAGTTAAGTGTGAATGTTGTTGAATATCCTAAATATTTGTGTGTGACCCCTGGTGAATTTTGTAGTGTTAAGTAAGTACTGGGTGGTCATTGAAGCCAAAAAAGAAAGAATAGGCAGAATTGAGAACTTTACCTTCTCCTGATCTTTCCCTTTTAAAAGAATAACTCACTTTGTTCTTTCGTTATTTATTCCTTTTCCCCTCAGACTAAAGTGTATATTTGCAAACATTATTTTTGCATTATTTGTTTAGTGTGTGTCCACACATGCATAAATGGAAGTCAGAAAAGAAAGCTGAACTTTGGTCTCTTTCACCTGTTGGGTTGAGGATCAAAATGAAGTCATTAGGCTTGACAGCAGGTGCAGTTACCTACTAAGTCATCTTGCTAGGCCTAGGTCTTTCCATTGTATTTAGCGTGCTGCGGGTTCTAGGACCTCCTACTGGTAAAAGTCTGATCTTTGATTTGCTTTAGTTGGTTTTGTGTGGGTACATTGACTGGGTGAGTGGGTATAGACTAAAAATCTTGGCTTGGTGTAGCACATATTTGCAACCCCCCAGCATTTGAGAAATAGAAGCTGGGGGATTAAGCATTTTCTGACAGCCTAGGGTAAATAGTGAGACTTTATCTTTAAATAAAAGTCCTGGAATCACCTGTCCTGTAGCCTACAACTGTAGGCACTCACAGTGGGCAGAGTGGTGCCAGCATCTGGGAAATAAGAACTACATGCTTCTGGCATTTTTGTTGTTGTTTTTGAGACAGGGTTTCTCTGTGCCCCTGGCTTCCTAGAACTCTGTGTAGACCAGGCTGGCCTCGAACTCACAGAGATCCACCTGCCTCTGCCTCTGCCTCTGCCTCCCGAGTGCATGCCCCACCACTACTGGCATGGCAATGGATTGCTTCTGGCACTGTAAGTAGTCTCATCAGACTCTTCCTTTTGACTTGCAGGTGAACAGTCTTCATGTGGCTGACCCAGTGGAGACGGTGCTGCAGCTCCAGGACTGCAGCATCTTCATCAAGATTATTAACACCATGTGAGTATGAGTACTCCGGATCCAGCTAGTGGTGGTGGGCTCTGACCAGAAAACTAGGTGGGATTTGGATATTAGTAGGGTAAGTGGGCTCAAAGACTAGCATCTTGATCTTGCCTTTCTAGTTACTGAACCTTCCAGTGGGGGGGGGGTGTTTCAGTCTTTTCCTACCCAAAGACCACCCTGCTCTGGCATAAAAGGTTCTTCAAGGCCCTATGCACAATCCTAAGAGACTACCCCCAAGGACTTTCCATCTTCCTGTCTCAAAAGTAGTCTTCTGTAAACCCTCTTCTCATGATTTATTCCTGCCTCTCTTTCTCATTATTGCTGTGTGTATGTGTGATGTTTGTGAGTGAATGGATGCTTATATGCCACAGCATTCAGGTGGAGGGCAGAGGATAACTTTCACGAGTTGTTTCTTTCCTTCCATTATGGGTTGCAGGGATTTAAACTCAGGTCATCATGCTTGTGAGTCTTCTCCTTTTCCCTACTTGAGCCTTCTCACTGGTCTAGCCAAGTGTATCTAAGTAGATAAGGGTGAGTTGGAATTCTTTGGTGGCAAGACTAGTGCTGCTGAGTAGCCCAGGAAAGATAAGGCTACTAGAATGGTTTGTTATCCTTTGAAATTTGGTGTTTGGGGGGTTTCTTACAGGAGTTTAAAAGTTTTCTGTTTCTGTCCGGCACCTGTTTTGGTTCCATTGAAAGAAATCACCATTGGCCCCAATACTACCATTTTCTTTCCCAGTTACTCAGTCAGGACATTTCAGCATCATGTTGAATTCTTATCTCTCCTTGGCATTGACTTACTTAGTCACTGGTTCTTTTTTGTTGTAGTTGCTGTTTTTCGAGACAGGGTTTCTCTATGTAGCCCTAGCTGTTCTGGAACTCACTCTGTAGACCAGACTGACCTTGAGCACAGAGATCCACCTGCCTTTAGTCTCTTGAGTGTTGGGATTAAAGGTATGCATCACCACTGCCAACTTTTTTTTTTTTTTTTTAAAGAAAACTTTCTCTGCCTCATCTAGGATATACCAGGCCCTTGTGGCCTCATTATTCTTTTTCTTGTAGTGCTTCAGTGACTCTCTGGCGCTAGTAGATTGAAATCCTCTTTTTTTTTTTTTTTTTTTTTTTGTAATTGAGGCAGGATCTTATGTAGTCAAGGGTGGTCTTGAATTTGTCTCCCAGGTGCAAGGATTGTAGGCATTTGTCACCATACCTGATTAAAATCTTTATCCTAATGGTAAAGATTATTTATTAAGCTAGGTATGGTGTTGTGCTTGGGAAGCTGAAGCAGGAGACTTGCTGGTGAGTATGAGCAACATAGAGAAAACTCGTTTAAACTCGGTGTGGTGGTGCATACCTGCAGAGGCAAGGTAGATCTCTGTAACGTCGAGGCCTGCCTGGTCTACATAGTAGAGAGACCCTTCTTATCTCCTCTCCCCAGAAATCTTTTGTCAGTAGCCTAGCTTATTTCTCACTGAATTTGGTTTCTGCTTCTTTCTCTCCTCTCCTCCCATTATTTAGCTCCTATAGAACGCACTAAATCCTGGTTTTGTTCATTATATTGTCTTGGTGCTGCTTAGCTTTTGCTCTATAAACTGGGAGGTAGAGGTTTTTTTTTTTTTTTTTTTTTTTTCTCAAGGCTACCTTATAGGTAAGGTTATATGCTACCTATAAATGAGCAGATTGCAGCTCCTAAAAAAGTCAGTAGTTTTGGAGGGCAGGAGAGGTGGTTGAGCAGTTAAGAACACTTGTTGAGCAATCATGAGCACTGGAATTCAGATCCCAACACCTGTGGAGGCATCCTGCAAATACCTTTAACTTCAGCTCTTCAGAATCCAACGCCTCCTACTGACTTCTGCCAGCACACAGGTGCATATACTTACATAGGCATGTATATGCAATACACATAATAAGCTAAAAATAAATAGTAAAATATATATATTATATATATATATATATATATATTTATTTCCCCAGCATTCATGCAGCAGAAGCAAACAGATTTCTGTAAGTTCTAGGTTTGCCTGGTCTACATTAAAAAAAAAATTAAAAAAAAAACAACAACACTATTTTCAAACCATAATATGGTGATAGATTGAGGCATCTGTCATCAGTGGTGGGTAAATCCATTTAGGCTGGCAGTACCAAACCCACCATTTAATTTTAGTATCATTAAAAGACAAGCAACTAGATATAATGCTCTCTGAGTTGTAATATACATTATGGTGTGTGTGTATTGAATAGATGAGGCTTTTGCTTTTGAGAAAATAAATTTCTGGGCTGGAGACATCTCAGTGGTTAAGAGCACTGGTTGGTTGAGGAACTGAATTCGATTACTGCCATCCATATGGTGACTCACATGTTCTGTAACTCCAATTCCAGGGGATTTTATGTCTTTTTCTGGCCTTCATGGGCACCAGTCACTTAAGGTGCATAGATATACATGCAGGCAAAATACCCATACACAAAAAAAGGTTTGTATTTTTTTAGGAGAAAAGATTAATTTCTTTGACTTGATATAAAATTGATAGGCGGTCCTTGTTGTGTAACTTTTCCTGGGGAGGTGCATAAAAGTGGTCAAGTGCCACAGATAGGGTTCTGGCAACAGACTAAAAAAAATGTTTTATCCCAGTTGACCTTGGTGACTTCCTGAGTTTATTAGTTACTTACAGGAGCACAGGTGACTCAACATGTGTAGGAAAGTGACTCTTCTACTCACTGGCCATTCTTTGCTGCTTATGTAACCTTGGGGAGGGCCTTGTTGGTGAGATTCCTGAGTTTCTTAATTTCCTCAGCCTCATTAGATTCTCTTTTATCTCCTAGTGGAACGTTTGTAAGGAAGCTGCTACTCCACAGTCCTGAAGTAAGAATGTGTATTTGTTCTTGCTTTAACCAGGCTTATTTCTGGAAGAAACTTCTCAAAGGGAAATTTAAGATATCCATTTTGTCTTGTAAAGTGCTGCCTGAGTCTTAGACTAGCAGATATTAAGACCATAGATTAGCTGTTGCCTCCATGTCAGGTACAAGATGAAACAGAGAGTTGCCTTTGGGAAAAAACCGACATCCTTAGTTTGGATGTTGTGGCTGTTGCCTTTCTGGTAGTCCTACTGATAGTGCTACTCTACTTCAGAAGTCTTTTTCTCAAGGAAGGAGTGAGTACAGACTGGCAGGCAGGGGCTATGTGCTACTTGGCTTTTTAATGTGTTAGCATTGGCTTCTGAGGGTTTTCCCTTTCATTCTTCTATATGTTCACAGTATAAAGCAGAAAGGTTGTCCTCTCTCTTTGACAGCTTTGAGACTTGAGTAGCAAAATCTAATATAAAGGCCTGGTTATTATTATTTCTTTTTCTCTTTCTCCTCCTTTCTTTCTTCCTTTTTTGAAAGACAGGATCTCATTATGCAGCTTTGCTCTAGAACTATGTAAATGAAGCTGGCGTTAAACTCTTGGAGACCCACCTGCCTCTGCCACTCAAGGGCCAGTAGAAAAGATTTTTTATTTTTTCTCCCTTAAAGGGTGTAATGTTTGTCCTATTGGTGTTGACATTTGTCCTCATTAAAAAGCATCCCTCAGCTGTCAAGTCCTGGATGTCCTGAGTACTGGCTAGGTGCCTAACTTTGTACCAGCAGCTAGCATGGCCAGTTGGTTGTATGTGGTGCAATTATGTGGATATCTGAGCACTGTAGGATACCTGAGAGAGGGTATTGGAGGTTTGACAGCTGTCATTCTAGATAGCTTCCTGATACTTGAGACTTGAGTCTAGGATGGGCTGCATTTATCTAGGATAGCAGTTTTCAACCTGTGGGTCGAGACCCCTGGATGGGTTGAACAATCCTTTCATGGGTTGCATATTAGATATCCTGCTTTAGATAGTTACATTGTAGTTCATAACAGTAGCAAAATTACAGTAGTGAAGTACCAACAAAAATAATTTTATGTTTGAGGGTCCCCATGGCATAAAGGGTCTCAACTTTAGGAAAGTCAGAATCACTGTTCTAGGACTTGTAGGTTCAGGGATGCTTTACTGATGCTAGGGGCAGTATGAAAAAAGTTTTGTGGTCAAATAGGTTTAATAGATAATGTGTTACAAAATGTTCACGCTGCATGATAGTGTACGTGTGTAGTATTTGGGACTCTGAGGGAGGAGGATTACTTGAGCCTGTGAGTTCAAGACATGCCTGGGAAACACAGTAAGATCTGTCTCAAAAAATAAAAACAAAAAAACAACAAAGAGAGAGAAAGAAAGCAACTGTATCTCTCTATATATATACATATGTTTTAAAGATAAGGTTAGCTTTATCACTACTTCAAATGCTGAGATTATTTTAGTTTTGGTTGTGAGCCTAGCCTTTAATGGCTGAGCCATCTCTCCAGCCCAGCTGAGATTATTTTAGGTGTGAATTACCACACCCAGCTAGCTTCACTTTGGTTTAAACAAGGATTTTTGCAAACAATTGGCTATAGAAGCCTCTTCCTTTAGGTAAATACAATACTTTTCTTCACTGATGCAAGGGGTTGCTGCATTTCCAAGTGTGGGTGGTAAGGAAGATGGCGCTTAGGAGTCAGTTTAGCACTTCTCAAGACTGTAGGAGTCACTTGTCTGCTGGCAGGCCCCAATGCCTCTTGGAATGGGAATGGGGAGGGTCTTACCTGGAAGAAATCTGTCATTTTCTGCCCAGGAAAGGGTAAGGTCACTCATGCTCATGGTATAGCTGTACCTTGTGGTTTACAAGGATGCCTCTAGTACTGGATGGTTCTAGGGCCAGCCCTGCTCTTCAGAAAGTTTGCTGAGATGTGAGGATTTAGGTCTTGAGGAGTCTGGATATCTTTGATCATCAGTATTTCCAGCTATACCTAGAGATAAGTTAGCTTTCTAATATGGTGGAGAAGCAGAGTCACCTCAGAAAATGACACTGTAGAGAAGGTGGCTCTGTCTGGCTTGATGTGAATGACCCCTACTTGCTGCCTTCCTCTCTTCCTTGTTTTTTTCTTCTAAGTGTTGGCTCTTTGGGCAGTTGGGGGAAGGTAAGGGTGCTCATCAAGAATGATTATTCCGGGGCTGGAGAGATGGTTTAGAGGTTAAGAGCACTGACTGCTCTTCCAGAGGTTCTGAGTTCAATTCCCAGCACCCACATGGTGGCTCACAACCCCCGTAATGAGAACTGGTCCCTCTTCTGTCTTATAGGGATACATGCAGACAGAACAATGTGTACATAATAAATAAATCTTTATAAAAAAAAAAGGAATGCTTATTCCTTGGCACCTCCTCTTAGAGTTTTCAGCCATTTCTTCCTATGCCTAGTGAGGAGTACGGAACTTTGTCCTGTCACCTCAGAGCCTTCCTTGTCTCCACCCTCTTTTTCAGCCCTGTTGTCTCTTCCCATGGACCTCCCCACTCTACTTTAGCTATGTTTCCTAGGTTTCCTGACATGTTACTGTTGAGCCACTCCAGGCTGTTTAACCTGCTTCCCATTCATCGGTGCCACCTCATCCCAGCTCCTTCCCACAAAGCTTTCTCATATTGCAAATGAGTTAGAGTGCCATGTTTTATGGAAGGACCCCATGCTTCAAGTCTTCTCTCCTCACACACCACATATTTTCATCAGAATAAAGTAGTGTCCTTGCGTCTTCTCACTACCTCCAGGATCAGTCTGGTTCTTTCCCAGACCTGGGACAGGAAAGAGGAAGGGGATGGAGGAAGGCTGTTGGTAGGTAGGTAAGCAGTGAGGCAGGGATGACTGACTACTCCTGACCTGACGCTTCCTCTTTGTTTGTTTTGTCTTAGCCATAACACTGAAGAGGGGCAACAAATTCTTCAGCAGCCGGTGCCAGAAAGACTAGACTTTGTTTGCCGGTTTCTACAAAGTAAGTGTCTTTCTTAAGTAGATGTGCAGCTCCAGCTCCTAGGACTTGGGAACCGAAGCACTTAGTCATTAGTGTCTAGCCAAAAAAAAGGCTCAGGACCCCCTACTTTAGCTAAGAGACAAACACATCTGTGTCAGTCTCCCTGGATCTTGAAATGCCTCTTGTCACCAGCTTATCTTAAGTTAAGAAAAGTCTGTTTTCAGTCCCAGAGTCCACATCAGGTACAGGTAGATTAGAGGGTTGACATCACTTGTGTTCACTTGTTGGTCTTGGTCTCCATGTTTTGAAGAAACAGGAGAGGAAAAGGTTCAAATTACCCTTGTAAGAAAACTTGCCCTTGCAAGAAAAATAGTTTTCTTAGGTAATTGCTTAGGTTGTAGGTAAAGGGGCAAGGTCAGTTTTTTAAGACATGGGTTTGTGTTATGGAAGTAATGATAATTGCTCATCTGGTTAGTGGGAAGATTAAATAATGTTTGTGAAGCTGGGTGGTGGTGGTGCAGACCTTTAATCCCAGCATTTGAGAGAAAGAGGCAGGCAGATCTTTGTGAGTTTGAGGTCTACAGAGCTGGGGGTGTGGGGAGAAATTTTGTGAAACTTGGTGCATAGCTCCCCTTCCTTGGTCATCCTTGTACCATAGAGTGTGACATCTTTAACATGGGGAGCTGCCTGCTGTTTCTACCACAAGAGAATTATAGGGCAGGTGAGATTTTTACCCAACAGGCTGTTACTGTGAAACACTCTGGCAGAATAAAGGCCTAGTGTCCTCTGTTGCTCTAATTGGACTCAGCTGTAGACCTCTGCAGCCTTAGGTGGAATAGGCCGCTAGGATGCTAGGATGATCTAGTATCTCTGTCTCTTTCTGTGGTGCTAAGTGGGGGAGGTGATGAGCTGGCAGGTGAGTATAGGGGCTTGACCCAGAGTTACTGCTAATGCCCAGGCACTTTCTTCTAATACTATCCAATGGAGCCCTTGGGCTTCCCCATGGTAGGACTGATTCAGCTGGGTGAAAGAGAACATCAGGTATAGGACCTCTTTGTCTTGAAATCTCCTCAGAGGCTGGAATTTTGCTTCTGAAGTTGAGTTTTGAGAGTTCAGTTTGCTACATGGTTGTCATTGCAGAAAATTGGAAACATCCCTTGTCTACACAATGCCTGGTGTCTGTGCCGAAAGTGATGGAGGGATCTGAGATGGAATTGGCTAAGGTACCTGTGGGATACCAGACCTGGGTGGAAGGGACCTGAGAAATCTGCAGTTTTTTCTTAACTTGAATGAGGAGTGCTGAGTGCTTTGTTTATGGGACTCTTCAGACCTGGAGGCAAGGCCAGTAATTTTCCAAGGATTCTGGGAGCTTGACAAATAAGTTTATTTGACCAACACTAAGGACCACTATGGAGATGTGTAGGAACCAGTTCTCACTTTGTGATCATCATATTTTTCTTTCAAGCTTAATTGACTTCATTTTCTCTGCTGGATGTTGGTCTACAGAGGGTGGTGCCTTAAATTTTATGCTCGTAATTCCAGGAATTCAGCTGTGTCAAAATCCTGACACCCGTCTTTTTGTACCATCAAGCCCTTGGATTTAGTTATTATTATTATTAGTAGTAGTATTTTTGGTTCTTCCAGACAGGGCTTCTTTGTAGCCCTGGCTGTCCTGGAACTCACTCTGCTGACCATGCTGGCCTTGAACTCAAGAGATCTGCCTGCCTCTGCCTCCTGAGTGCTGGGATTAAAGGCATGTACCACTTCTACCTGTGGAACCCTTGGATTTATTCTTGAAGAAGGTGTCTCCTGGAACTTTTTTTTTTTTTTTTTAAAGATTGGTTTTTATGTGCACTGGTGTTTTGCCTGCATGCATGTATGTCTGTGTGAATGTATCATATCCACTGGAACTGAAGTTACAGACAGTTGTGAGCTGCCATGTGGCTGTTGGGAATTGAACTTGGGTCCTCTAGAAGAGCCAGTGCTCTTAACCCCTGAGCCATCTCCCCTCCTGGGATTATTAAGAACGGTTTAATTATAGAAATTCTGAAAGAAGCTCAGAGTCCTCAAAATGGCTCTTGAATGGGATCACCAGGAAGAGATAGGTCTCACTCAGTGGCAGCCTCTTTGTTTGGCTTCTAGATGGTAATGCTGTTTTTATATCACTCCACCATGAGCTCCAGAAATCCCCGGGACTGGGAACAGTTTGAATATAGGATTCAGGTAGGTTCTTGTGCCTTCATCCTACTTGCCAGCCCAGCCTGGGCTTCCCTTGCCCAATCATTTCTCTTTAAATAAAAGTTATTATTCTCTAAAAAGTTAAAGTTTGTAGAAATGACAGCCATTCATTATTTAAAAAAACAAGGAAATGATATTGCTGATAATCTCATTCCCTTGAGACAACTGCTAACTTCTTAAGGGATTGGCTTCTGAGGCCTTTGTTATGTTCATGTTTTTAATTGTCCTCTGTATTTGGAGAATATGTAGAAGTTATTTCCTTTTCCTATGTGTGTCCTCATGGGTGTACTTGGCATCCTACTCTGGTAGGGGTTATTTGCAAGAAGTCAGCAAAGTTACATATAAAAGCTCTCTGGTCGGGAAAGAACAAGTAGAGCTGGTGTGTTGTGGGTCAGGCCATGGAGTTTCAGCTTTATTCGGAAAAGAAGGATCCAGCAAGCCCTGGGGTTTAGCACTGCTGGAATCAGTCCTGAGCCCTCTTTTCAGTGGTGTCGCCAATACCACAGTGATGTTCATTTTTCTCTCCCTGTGGCACAGGCTGAGTTAGCTGTCATCCTGAAATTTATGCTGGATCATGAGGACTCATTAAACCTTATTGAGGACCTAGAAAATTTCTTGGAGAAAGGTGAGTAGGGCCACTTGTGAGGATCCACTCTCTCTCTCTCTGAGCAGAGAACTGCTGGGATCCTCTGACCCCAACACATGACACAGAGTTGGTATTCAGGAGTCATGTGTGATGGAAGGTGGTTTCTGAGCCATTTTGCTAATACCTCAGATCATCTGGAGTGGCTCCCTGCTGCCTGACAGTTCAGCAGGATTCTTGTAAGTGATCTCATCTGCATTAGGGTGATCTGGACTCCCACTTTTCACATTATTTTGTTTTGCTCTTTGTTTTATTTTACTTAATATGTATGGGTGTTTTGCCTGAATGTATGTCTGTACACCATGTGTGTGCCTGGTGCCCACAGAAGTCAGAAGAGGGTGTTGGAGCCTCTGGAACTGAACTAATAAGTTAGAGTTGTAACCTGTCATGGATGATGGGAATTGAACTTGAGTCCTCTTGAAGTGCAAAGCCATATCTCCATCTCCTTGGTTTTTGCCTTTTAAACTCTAGGCTTATAAATTGGAGATAAACATTTTTTGGAAACCTTATAAAAGGTTTTCCTTCATGCTCTAGGTGGGAGACAGGTACATAAAAACCAGTAAGCTTGATAAGGGAACCAAGTGTAGATATGCCAAGTATCTCACAAAATGAAAGTTTTCCTGTATGATGAAGAAGTCAGCTCCTGCTACTAGGACTCTGGGCAAATTTTCTTCTGGCTGTTGAAGTAACTGTTGGGTGGGATTCTTCATGTTCAGGTTCATGAGGTGGAGATGTTGAGAATGGGAGTCTAGAGTGTAAGAAAGCTCTCTGAGTCAGATGCAAGTTTGCAGGTCAGCTTGTCAGCCATTGAAGGTGGACAGAGCAAAGAGTTCCCATCATGTCTCTGGGAAAAGAGATAAGTGTTAGGAAGAAAAGGTCGGAGAGGAAGGGTGATTAGAGGTCGCAGAGTCCTGAGAAAGTGGTGATGGGAACCAAGGGAAAAGAGTATCTTATACCTTGGTGGTATAAAGGCCAGATGTAGAAGTGTTCCACCAAGGCTGGTGGCATTCAGGCAGGCAGTTTAAGGTCTGTGGACGGGTTTGATGCTGGGCTCTCATGATGTCTTTGCAGTGCTGACATTAGAACTTGTTCCAGTTTCTGAGTATGAGAGGAATTTTCTCACTTTACTATGCTCTTTTGAGTACTTTGCTCTGAGGAAGTGGAAGCCCTGCACTTGATTTTAGTTAAAGTCCTTGACCTTGTGGGTCAGGTTCTGCCTAGTAATTGCCTCTTCAGTTTACATGTGAGTGTTTGCAGATTCACATCTACTAAAGTATTGTTGACTTATTATGTGAACATGAAAATCAGTTTACTCCCTTACTAACTGTTCTTGGTTTGTCTGCTTCTTACCCTTAGTTCCTTACACCTATTCCAGTGCTGTCCCTGAAGAGTTTTCTCCACCCAGCTACCAGGCCAAGAGGAAGATTCGCTTCCTAGAAATGCAGAGAATTGCTTCATCTTCCAGTGAGAACAAGTAAGTCCTAGTCCTCTCTCTGGCATGGTGTGTCTGCATCCATCTAGTCAGTCCTTGGATACTGGAGCCTAAGCTGTTAGCCAGCCCTTTACATCATTAGGCAGTACTTTGAGGGTGCTGTTTATATGGGAATTAGTCCTCCCTCAAAAGCAGTTTTCCCTCTTCCTTCAAAATACATGTCTCCAATTCTTCCACCAGGAATTAAGACATGGAGGAGGAAAAAAAAAGACATGGAGGAGGGAGAAGAAAAGTTTCTCCACATCATGTCCCTAGACATGAGGTAGCCTGGCAGATAGAACCCAGGCTCATTGTTCTCCCGAAACAGTGTTGAATATGGTCACCTGTGCTGTCCCATCCCTAGCTGTTGCTGGTTACTTCAGACCTTCGGCTCTTACCCTGTTACTTTTGTCATCTGTTCCTTAGCTTCCTCTCAGGTTCTCCATCCTCCCCTATGGGCGACATCCTGCAGACCCCACAATTCCAGATGAGACGACTGAAGAAACAGCTGGCAGATGAGAGGAACAACAGGGATGAGCTGGAGCTGGAGCTATCTGAGAGCCTCAAGCTCCTCACTGAGAAGGGTAGGTACCTGACAGAATGTGTGGGTGCTGGTAATGGGGAGCATTGGGATTTGCATTCAGGGAAGCCCTGGTGATGTCCTTGCCTGCCCTCTTGTCCTTCAGCTGACAGTGAGGCTTCAGGCTCAGCCCTGGCATAGGTGTAGGCTTACCTGCTAGACACTGGGATCTGTTCCTGCACCGTGTCCCTTTTCTGTGGAATGGACACTATGCCTCCTTTGCTCTTTTCCTGTCCCCTGGTTCTTTGCTGACTCTCAACTCCTCCCCTACCTTGGGCAGATGCACAGATAGCCATGATGCAGCAGCGCATTGACCACCTGGCTCTGCTGAACGAAAAACAGGCAGCCAGCTCACAAGAATCCCGGGAGCTTGAGGAGCTCCGTGGCAAGAATGAAAGGTATGACTCTCCTTGCCCTCCTCCCAACATCCAGTCCCTGCTGGCCCAGTTAGGGGCCATACCATTCTCTCTCACTGCTCCTCTTCTGGCAGCCTCACCGTGAGACTGCATGAGACTTTGAAGCAGTGTCAGAACCTGAAGACAGAGAAGAACCAGATGGATCGAAAGATTAGCCAGCTTTCTGAGGAGAATGGGGACCTTTCGTTTAAGGTGAGTAGGGCTGGCTGTTCATAGAGACTCCTAAGGGCTATGGTGGTCAGAAGGTTGTGTGGTTTCCCCAAGAAGACTGAGAAGACTGTCTAGAACCTAGCCTAGGCTTAGTCCTTCCCTAGACTTGCATGCTTACTTTCCTTGTTATTGGCTCTTGAAAGGGTGCCTGGGCAGCCCTAAATGTTGATGTATCATCATGGATGAGAGATCTATGGATGAGAGATCTATGGGCTGTGATTGTATTGAAGATAGGGAAGGATCTGTGGCGGCCCTAGGGCCTGGGGTTCAGGTAGTAGTTAGTTGGAGAGAAGTGCCAGCTTTCATCCTACTCATGTCTTAGGTGCGAGAGTTTGCCAGCCACTTGCAACAACTTCAGGGTGCATTCAATGACCTGACAGAGGAACACAACAAGGCTTCTCAGGAGTGGGCAGAGAAGCAGACTCATCTGGAGAAGGAGCTCAGCACAGCCCTCCAGGATAAGGTAACCTTTGACTGGGGAGCTAACCTCAACTTTATGCGTATAGTCCATCACCCTGCTGGGTCCAGGAGTGGTGAGTTGCCTTGTCAGGGTTTAGTAGGTTGAGTGCCCCAGTATACTTGTGAAGTCTGTGATGTGCAAATTGTTGGTCTTGGAAAAGGTAATCAATCTCTAAGGGGAGATTGACGGGTGACTTGTAAGCTTTTAGTGAATTAGTTGTGATTTCAAGTTGGGTTTTCTTTGCTGAAATGCTTGATTTCATAAGTGTATCAGAGATAGGTTTTCTCATTTTGTAATATTTGCATAGACATAAGTTGTGTGTCCCTTAATCCAAAATCTAAATCACTCTAATATAAAAATGATTATTTTTTAAAAGCAGCCTAGCTCTGTAGCTCAAGCTGTCTTTGGACTCTGTCCTCCAGTCTTTGTCTCCTGTGTGCCAGAGTTATAGCCTTCTGCCACAATGCTTTGTTCAAAATCCAGAACTATTTTTTAGAATCTTGTTGGAACTCGGAAAGTCTTGGGTTTGGGATCATTTTGAATTCCAGATTTTAGATTAGGGATGCTCAATCTGCATTTACTGTTGCCTTCACTAAGAGCCCAGCTCTGCCACTTGCTAACTAACTTGGGCATAGCACTTATATTCTGAAAAGCAGGAGCTTCCTTTGTGAAAGAGACAGTAATAGCTCCCTCCCAGACTTTGGGGTGGATTAGAAGTTCAGAGGTATATCCCTCATGTTGCTTTGCACTCACAATTGAGGAGAAGTAGATGTGGAGCAGGGTCAGATCAGGCTTAGCTGGTGTAGATTCTGAGGCCATTTTTCAAGCATTTGGGTAGTATGTGTGAGTTAAGGGTTGTCTGAGGAAGGCTATGTGGCAAGGAAATTGAAAGTGAGCTTTGCACATTTTTGACTTAATTTTTCCATGTAATTGGGAGTAGAAGGTCAGGTTCTCAGGAAGTTCAGACCTGTTGTTTCCTTTTTGTTGATGATGTTTCAAGACGGGTCATGGAGCCCAGGTTGGTCTTTCTCAACTCTCAGTCCTCATGGCTCAGTCTGTTGAGTTTTGGGGAGCCATTATTCCCAGCTCAGACCCATGGTTTCTGGGAGGTTTTCTCCTGAGCCAGGGAAAGGGAGATTTAGTAACAGATGGTCCAGTTTCACACTTTCTTGATGAGTGTGAAGTGAGGGCCCATGTGGTAATCAGGTGATTGTGCTGCTTCTCTATTTACATGGGTCTCTTGTTTATTCCAAGAAATATCTTGAAGAGAAGAATGAAATCCTTCAGGGAAAGCTTTCCCAGCTGGAAGAACGAGCATCTCAACAGTGTGAGAGCCCAGCCCAGGAGAAGGGAGAGGTGCTGGGTGATGCCTTGCAGGTAGGAATAGACAGAAGAAGCCAGCAAGGCAATTTGATGGGATTGGTTCTGGTGTTCCGTTGATCCCTATTTTTCTTTTATCCCAACAGCTGGAAACCCTGAAGCAAGAGGCAGCCAAACTTGCTGCAGACAATACTCAGCTCCAAGCCCGTATAGAGACGCTGGATTGTGAACGGAGCCAACAGGAAGCCCAGCTGCTTGCTGAGCGGGGCCACTTTGAAGAAGAGAAGCAGCAGCTGGCCAGCTTGATTGCTGACCTGCAGAGCTCCATCTCCAACCTCAGCCAAGCCAAGGAGGAGTTAGAGCAGGCCTCCCAGGCTCAGGGTGCTCAGCTGACTGCCCAGGTGGCCTCTCTGACTGCACTCAATACCACCCTGCAGCAGCAACAGGATCAAGAACTTGCCAGCCTGAAAGAACAGGCCAAAAAGGAGCAGGCTCAGATGGTACAGTCTTTGCAAGAACAAGAACAGGCTGCCCAGGGCCTCCGCCAGCAGGTGGAGCAGCTGAGCAGCAGCCTGAAGCTGAAGGAGCAACAATTGGAAGAGGCAGCCAAGGATCAGGAGGCAGCCAGGCAGGATCATGCCCAGCAACTGGCCATTGTTGCTGAGGCTCGAGAGGCCTCTCTAAGGGAACGGGATGCTGCTCGCCAGCAGCTGGAAACATTGGAGAAGGAGAAGGCTGCCAAGCTAGAGAGTCTGCAGCAGCAACTTGAGGCTGCTAATGAAGCTAGGGACAGTGTACAGACCTCAGTCACACAGGTCCAGCAGGAAAAGGCAGAGTTGAGCCAAAAGATAGAAGAACTCCATGCCTGCATTGAAGCGGCCCACCAGGAACAGCGTCAGGCCCAAGCTCATGTGACAGAGCTAGAGGCCCAGCTGAAGGCTGAGCAGCAAAAAGTGGCTGAGAGAGAAAAAGTGATGCAGGAGAAGGCCCAGCTCCAGGAGCAGCTCCTGGCCCTTGAGGAGACTCTGCAGATTACCAAAGGCAGCCTTGAAGAGGAGAAGCACAGGACTGCAGATGCCCTAGCAGAGCAACAGCGCTGTGTCACTAAGATGGAGGCAGAGTCCCGAAGCCTGATGGAGCAGCGTGAGCAGGAACAGAAGGCATTAGAACAAGAGAAGGCTGGGAGAAAGGGGCTGGAGGCCAGGTTACAGCAGCTTGAGGAGGCTCGTCAGGCTGAGACTGAAGCATTGCGGCGTGAGCTGGCAGAGGCTACAGCCTCTCAGCACAGAGCTGAGAGTGAGAGTGAGCAGCTCATTAGGGAGGTTGAGAGCTGGCAGAAGCGGTTTGAAGCTAGACAGCAAGAGGAGGCAAGATACGGTGCCATGATCCAGGAGCAACTGGCAGCTTTGAAGGGGGATCATGAAAAAGCTGGCCAAGAGGCACAGGAGGAGGCAGTAGAGGTCCACGGTGAGGGCCAGATAGGTGAGCAGCAGAGTCCACTAGCCCAGCTTCATACCACCCTAGCTAGAGCCCTTCAGCAGGTTAAGGAAAAAGAAGTCAGGGCCCAGAAGCTGGCAGATGATCTCACAACTCTGCAGGAAAAGATGGCTTCCACTAGCAAGGTGGCGGCCTGCCTGAAGACCTTGGTGCTAAAGGCAGGTGAGCAGCAGGAAATGACCTCACTTGAGCTGCTCAAAGAGCCCCCAGGGGCTGGAAACAAAGAGTCGAACTGGCTAGAAGAGCAGCGGGGAGGGCCATTCTCTAGTCCACAAGCAGCACTAAAGGCTATGGAGCAAGAGGCTGAGCAAATGGGCAGTGAACTGGAGAGGCTCAGGGTAGCACTGATGAAGAGCCAGGGGCAGCAGCAAGAGGAACGTGGGCAGCAGGAGAGGGAGGTAGCACGGCTGACCCGGGAGCGGAGCCAGGCCCAAGCTGACCTGGCTCAGGAGAAGGCAGCCAAGGCAGAGCTTGAGGTGCGGCTTCAGAACACCCTTAACGAGCAGCGTGTGGAGTTTGCTGCCCTGCAAGAAGCACTGGACCATGCCCTGACGGAAAAGGAAGGCAAAGATCAGGAACTTGCCAAACTTCGTGGGCAAGAGGCAGCTCAAAGAACAGAGCTGAAGGAGCTTCAGCAGACTTTGGAACACCTGAAAACACAGTTAGTCAAGAAAGAAAAAGAGCAGCACCCTGCAGGGAGTACTGGTGGAGAAGAGGCTTCTGCCCCAGAAGCCCAGTTGGAGACAGTCAGAAAGACAGAGGCACCAGACCCTGAGGTGGAGGCACTTCGGGCAGAGGTCAGCAAGCTGGAGCAGCAGTGCCAGCAGCAGAAGCAACAGGTTGAAGGCCTGACACACAGCCTGGAGTCTGAGCGTGCTTCCCGGGCTGAGCAGGACAAAGCCCTAGAGACCCTACAGGGCCAGTTAGAGGAGAAGACTCAGGAACTAGGGCACAGTCAAGCTGCCTCAGCTTCAGCTCAGAGAGAATTGACAGCCCTCCGTGCCAAAGCCCAGGACCATAGCAAAGCTGAGGAAGAGTGGAAGGCCCAGGTGGCCCGTGGCCAGCAGGAGGCTGAGCGAAAAAGCAGTCTTATCAGCAGCTTGGAAGAGGAGGTATCCATCCTGAACCGCCAAGTTCTAGAGAAGGAGGGGGAGAGCAAGGAGTTGAAGCGCCTGGTTGTAGCTGAATCAGAGAAGAGCCAGAAGCTGGAAGAGAGACTGCGCCTGCTTCAGGTAGAAACAGCCAGCAGTAGTGCCAGAGCAGCAGAACGCAGCTCAGCTCTACGAGAGGAGGTACAGAGCCTCCGGGAGGAGGTAGAGAAGCAGCGTGTAATTTCGGAGAACTTGCGGCAAGAGCTGACCTCACAGGCAGAGCGAGCTGAGGAACTGGGCCAGGAATTGAAGGCCTGGCAGGAGAAGTTCTTCCAAAAGGAGCAAGCGCTCTCTGCCCTACAGCTGGAGCATACCAGCACACAGGCCCTGGTAAGCGAGCTGCTGCCTGCCAAGCACCTTTGTCAGCAGCTACAAGCTGAGCAAGCAGCTGCTGAGAAGCGCCACCGGGAGGAGATAGAGCAGAGCAAGCAGGCAGCTGGTGGGCTTCGGGCAGAGCTAATGCGGGCACAACGGGAGCTTGGGGAGCTAGGGCCTTTGCGACAGAAGGTGGCTGAGCAGGAGCGAGCAGCCCAGCAGCTGCGGGCAGAGAAGGCCAGCTATGCTGAACAGCTGAGCATGCTGAAGAAGGCACATGGCCTGTTGGCAGAGGAGAACCGAGGTCTGGGAGAGCGGGCCAACCTTGGCCGGCAGTTTCTGGAAGTAGAGCTAGATCAAGCCCGGGAGAAGTATGTCCAGGAGTTGGCAGCTGTGCGTACTGATGCTGAGACCCATCTGGCTGAAATGCGGCAAGAAGCACAAAGTACTACTCGGGAACTGGAGGTGATGACTGCCAAGTACGAAGGTGCCAAGGTGAAGGTCCTAGAGGAAAGGCAAAGGTTCCAAGAAGAGAGGCAGAAACTCACTGCCCAGGTAAGATGTCCATCCTATGTCTTCTACATTCTGTGGCCCTCTCCTCACTCTCTACCCCATCTCTATACTGCAGTGGCCTGCCCACCTTCATTCACTGAGTAGCATAAAAAGTGACTGATAGACTTCAAAGTTTGTCCTAAAGAGAATGTTAATGACAGCCTGCAGTGTTACATACCTGTAATCCCAGCACTTGGGAGGCTAAGTGAGGACGATTGTGAATTTGAGGCCACCTTGAGTTACATAGTCAGACTGTTTGAACTCCCATAGCACCTATGGGAAGCATCTATGGCCTCCTTTTCCTTTGAAAGCTGATTCTGAAGAGTCAAGTTGAAGCAGGCAAATTGGCTTTTTGTTTGGTGTTATAAACAGGGTCCAATGTAACTCAGGCTAGACTTGAATTCACTGTATGGTTAAAGATCACCTTGAACTCTTGATCTTCTTGCCTTCACCACCCAAGTGTTGTGAAAACAGGCATAATATATACTGTTACCTGGCTCCAACTGGCTTCTCCCCCCCCCCCCCAATATAGTCTCTGGGAGAAGTATCATAGCCCATTGAAGTCAGTCTGGCAGTGGCTCTGTCTCACTGTCTCCATTGCTTCTCCCTATGCACAGGTGGAGCAACTAGAGGTATTTCAAAGAGAGCAAACTAAGCAGGTAATGCCTGGGGTTCTCGATAAATGCTGGCTGCTTAAGCGGTGACCATTCTCGGTGCATGAACCCGGCTGCAGCTTGTTCCGCCAGCTCCTGTTGTGAACTGTTTGTGAAAGGGGCAGGGTCAAGCCATGGAACCCAGGCCCAGGCTGTCCAGGAGTACAGTGTTATAGGCCCTCTCTTGGGCCTCATCCTACCCATCCCAGGTCGGCCTCTTCCCTTCTGTACTTTCTTTCGACAATCAGAGACCAGAGGTAGCTTCATCTTTCCCAGACCTGAAGTGGTGACAAAGTCAATCCTTGTGACTCCTAAACCTCCAAAGTCCTGTTTTGAGTTAGGGCTACTAATCAAAGAGTAAGAACAGATTATTTATATGGCCTTGTTTAGATTATTGTCCTGCTTTCCTGCAGAGTATGGATTTATCCAAGGCATGAAGATGATAAATGAGGCAGCCCTTGGAGGACAGGGAACGTTATGAGAATACTCACCCAGAATTCTCTGGCACCTTATCCCAGAGCCTCACTCACGTAGTGTTTAATGGAACAGGAAACTAAGTTTGAGAGAAGTGGAAGGTGTCTCCCCCTGGTGGGCCATGCGGTCTGTCCTCTTCCCTCCCTCTCAGGCATCTCTGTCCTCCCTGGTTAATAGGCTACAGAGCTGATACTTAGTGAGAACACTTCCTCCACTCCCCTTTCACTACAGCCATTCTAAGGAAATGGAAGAATCTTAATTGGAAAGCAAGCAGTTTGCAATGGAGCCTTTTGCCTCTTCCTCTGCTGCCTGTCCAGAGTGCCTGGAGGAAGCAGGGGTGCTTGTGGCTGTTATGATCCTTCTCTGTCTCCTTACACCCTTTGCTCTTCCTCTTTGTGATAGTTGGGGGAGGGGCTTGGGTATGTGTGCTGCCCCCATTCTTGTCTTCCAGCATTCTATTCTCCTAATGCTAACCACAGTGACCATGCTGCTAGCATCTTTCTAACATCCCTTGCAGATTGGAAAGAGGTCTGGGAGCTTTGCTTTGGCAATTTTTGGGAAGGAGGGAGGAATGAATGTACTTTGACAGTGTTTGTTAGAATACCAGGGAGGTGTCCTGTTTCATTGTGTATGAGTATTTGTGTGTGCGTGCGTGTGTGCGCACGCGAACACACACACACACACACGCACGCACGCACGCATGCACGCACGCGCACACACACACACACACACACACACACACACACGTATATACACGTAACTACTTAGTCATCTCTCCAACCCCATGGGTGCTCTGTTCTTGCTCCCAACCTGTCTAGGTTAGGCTTTGGAAACAACATGCAATGGGGATGTTGAGAGATGTGGCTCTGAAGAGTCAGCTATTGATTTTGGTGGTTGGAGACTAGAGATGGAATGAGTTGGAATAGGTAGCTCTGGCAACATCTAATTGGGGCTACCTCAGGCCCTGACAACCTTTGGGCAGCAGGCTATTACCTACATAGAAGTCGAGAGAAAGGCCTTGAGGATAATGGTGTGGGGAAACTCCTTGGTTAGTCTAGACTTCCAGTGTTTTTAGTCAGAGATCTATAAGAGGAACAGAACTGATAGAATGAATTTGTATCTACATGTATATATATTACAGGTATATATATCTACATGTATATATATTAAAAGGAGATAAAGAGTGACCTACAGGCTATGGTCTAGCTAGTTCAACAATGTTTGCTTCCTGATGGAAGGGCATTTGTTAAGTTCACGAGGCTGGATGTTTCAGCTTGCTGTTGGTCCATATTGGGAGTCCCAAAGAAATAAGTTCTGGGGCTGGAGAGATGGCTCAGTGTTTGGGAGTGCTGACTGCTCTTTTAGAGGACACATGTTCAAGTCCCAGCACCTAAATGGCAGCTCACAACTGTTTATAACTCCTGTTCCAGGGGT
Source organism: Cricetulus griseus (assembly GCF_003668045.3). NCBI lineage: Eukaryota > Metazoa > Chordata > Mammalia > Rodentia > Cricetidae > Cricetulus > Cricetulus griseus. The sequence goes on along the minus strand of NC_048596.1, from coordinate 97,389,767 downwards.
TCTGACACCTTCACACAGATATACATTTAGGCAGAACACCAATATACATAAAGTATAAATAATTTTTTTTTTTTAAAGTACGTTCTGTTACTAACAGAGGAATGTCTCAGCAGCAGGATAGATAAACTTGCCAGCAAGATTGAGGGGCAAGCAGGCAAAGAGCAAGAGTTTCATTCTTCTTTGTCCTTTTATGTGGGCTGCCACCAGAAAGTGTGGTCCAGATTTGGGGTAGGTCTTCCACCCATGATGCTACCTACAATCAAGTAAAACCCTTCATAGTTATGCCCAGCTGCTTGGGTTTTATTTGATTGAAGATGTGGTCAAGTTGGACACGAACATTACCCATTACATATAAGTCCACCTCTTCTCAGCTTGACCCATGATCATATCTCCATATGCCATGCTTAATTTCCAAATGAAAATAGGTCATAATTGTGCCTCACATACTGTAATTATCCCATGTACAACTGCAAACACGTTTTAGAGTAGATGACAGTGTCCCTTGAGGGACATTGTTTTAGTGTCTCACAACTGATACTAGCTCATTTGATGTTACATCCCATGATAAACTGAGGAAAAGACATCTGTTTAAAACATGCTTTTATATATACACACACACTTTTTTTTTTTAAAGTTTTATTTGTGCTATGTGGGTGCTGGGAATTGAACCTGGGTCCTTTGGAAGATCACAGTGGTCTCTTAACCAGTGAGGCATCTCTCCAGCCCAGACACACAGAAGCTATGAAAGAAACACTCTTATAAGTTATACCCCTCGCTTCTGCAACTAGTCTCATGGCCTTAGCATCTCTCAACCTGTATGTAGGTCCTGACTCCTTTGGGGGTCGGGGTTGAACTACCCTTTCACAGAACAGGGGTTATGTATCAGATATCCTGCATGTAAGACACTTACATTACAATTTATAACAGTGGCAAAATTATAGTTATGAAGTAGCAATGAAAATAATTTTGGGGTTGGGAGTATCCACAACATGAAGAACTGTATTAAAGGGTTCCAGTATTAGGAAGGTTGAGAACTACTGACTTAGCTGGTTTTATATATTGTATATTGATTCAAAACATATACTGCCTTCTGCAGAGCCCTGTCCCAGCCCTCCAGTCACTGTAACTGGGGCTTCAAAGGGCCATTCCATCATTGTATCAGGCTAGATGCTTCAGGTTGGTGGGGAATATGATAAAACCAGTGGATTCCATGAAGTGCCCACTGTCTTCTTTGACTGCAAAGTGAATTTCTTTTTAGAAGCAATACTGTGTGGAATATCATGATAAAAGATAAGGTATTCTGTTAAGTCTATGATGGTAGTTTTGGTAGAAGCATTATGTGTAGGAAAGGCAAATCCATAACCAGGTCAGCCTTGGTGATGGAAGTCTGTGTTGTTGAGACCATACATCTCTGCACTGTGGCCACTTTGTTCATAGACCCATTAGGCAATGACAGGGATGGCTGAGAAAAGAGGCTGACTGCCCATAGAATGGGTCATCCTATCTACTTGATCATTGAACTCTTCCTCAGCTGAAGCCACCCTTTGATGAGCCTTTACATAGGACACAAGTATCATGATGTTCTTTGCCCATTTGGAGACATCTATCCACATATTTCTTCCCCAGATATCTTTCTCATTAGTTTTTCTCTTGCTCTTTCCAAGTCCCTGACCATCCAGTCAGTCAGTTGGCTACAGTTCATGAATCTGAACAGCTGCACATCTGGCGATTTTTCCTTCTAAACAAAGTTTACCAGTCTACTATCCAAAGTCCTGCCATTGTTAACATTTCCCTTTACCAGCTGATTTTCAGGGTTGTCCTAGAAAAGAGTTGGTTAATATTTCAGGTTCATTTCTAGGTGCTGCCTAGAAAATGTGCAGAACTTTCCATAAAGCAGGCCGTAGTCTTTTCCTCTTACATCAATCGATCATAGGACATACCTCACAATGCTATAGGTACATACTTAGGAGCAGAGGGCATTGTAATGGGAGTAAAACCCATAGGAATTTGGGCAACTGCTTTATGTAATTTGCTTGTGCCTTTCGGACCTGCTTAGGTCTGATCATGTTTACCACTTCCATTTGATAATGGTTTGCTGCTGTGCATGTTCTATTTTAAGGCTTGGTGGGTGAGATAATAATAACCCAACTCATGATGGGCAACTCGAGTCGCATAGTAACTTGTTGACTCATTGTCTGATGTTCAATTTTCCCTAAGGCCCAAGAGCAGGCCAAGAACTATCTCTTAAAAGGGAGAATGCTTGTTTGCATATAATGGTAGAACCTTGCTCAAAAAAACAGAAAGGTGAATCTAAATCCTCAGTGATGCACCTATATGTTCAAACAACATCGCTATCTGCCACTGACACTTTGAGTTCCATTGGTTTGAGTACCATTGGATCATGTGGTTCTAGCGGTAGAGCAGCCTGCACAGCAGCCTTGACCTGTTGAAGAGCTTTCTCATGTTCCAGGCCCCACTCAAAGCTAGCAGCTTTCTTAGTCACTTTGTATTTGGGCAGAAGTAACACCCAAAAGTGACGAATGTGCTGTCTCCAGAATCCAAATAGACTCATTAATGTTTTTGTTTCTGTCTTGATGGTGGGAGGGACCAGGTGCAATAACTTATCCTTCATCCTAGAAGGAACATCTGCATGCCCCACTGGACTCCCAAGAATTTTACTGAGGTAGAAGGCCCTTGAAATTTGGTTGGATGTATTTCCCATCCTTTGATGCCCCTATGCATTACCAACAAGTCCAAAGTGGTTGTTACCTCCTGCTCACTTGGTCTAATCAGCATGTCAGTAGAGTGGACCATGATATTTTATGGAAGAGACAGATGGTCAAGATCCCTTCTAACTAAGTTATGACACCGAGCTGGAGAGATAATATATCCTTAAGGAATTTCTGCAGTTCCGCCAGGGAAGTGAAACTGTTTTTGGTTCACTATTTTCCCTGGTAGAGGCAACTCTAATGGCTTCCATTTGGCCTTCCCAACCGCAGTAACCCTCACTCCACAGGTGAGGGAACCACTGGGAATTGTGCAAACTTCTAAGTATATTTATCCCAATTATACATTCTGGAGCTTGAAAAACAACCACCGGATGAGTTCTGGGACACACTGGACCCACTGTGAGTCGGACTTCAGCCCAAACTCCATTACCACCTGACCTCCATAAGCTTCTACTTTAACTCGGCCACAGTGTTTCTTGAAATCTCCTAGAATCAGTATTAATTCAGTACCAGTAACCAATAGACCTCATAAACGCCTATTATGGAGGGCTAGGTTTACACAGTGTCCCCACTCAAGCATTGCGGTTTCCCTGAGCTTAAAAATATTCATCATCACTTATCCAAGGGAGATCAGGCATTTCAAGTTCCATTTAATTAAGCCATTTTTTTTGGGGGGTGGGGGTTGAGACAGGGTTTCTCTGTGGCTTTGGAGGCTGTCCTGGAGCTAGCGCTTGTAGACCAGGCTGGTCTCAAACTCACAGAGATCCACCTGCCTCTGCCTCCCAAGTGCTGGAATTAAAGATGCGAGCCACCAACACCCAGCCGCTGTTTTTTTTTTTTTTTTTTAAAGCTCCAGGTTTTCATATTAAAATCTCCACTTCATGGACCCATATCAATAAACTCAGCTTGATTTAATTTTCTGTTCCTTCCATCATTATCCTATACCCTTAAAATCTATCCCCACACAAATTTCCCAGACATACTTGAAAGAATTAGCAAAGTCATTTAGTTCTTGAGTGGTGTAGTGTACCTCCTCATGTACTATACATTCTATTGCACCTATAGGAGACTGCTTAGTCTTAAGTCTAGTTATTGGTGGGCCTTGAGAGACTACAGTATTGTCTTGCCTGGCAGGTCACTGCTGGTTTGGTATACAATGAACAATTAAATCCCACAGGCAAAGGCAGAGAGTGCAATATTGCAGAAGGTTTAGGGTCTTCTTCAGGCGAGATAAGCCCTTCAGAATCTGAGTGTTTAAAATCCTTAGCCTCAGTAGGGTCATCCCACACATCTCCATCCCAAATTACAGGACCACATTCTTTGACTAATAAATGCCTTTAATTTAATTGTTGACACCTTTTGAGGCTGGGACTTGGATTTTGGTTTTATTCTTCCAGGGCACACCTAGAAACCTTTAGACTAGTTATGCACAACTGGAGCCAGAATGAAGGCAAGCAAGCAAAGTGCAAGAGCTTCCTTTATGGCTTCTTATGTGGGCTGCCACCAGAAGGTGTGATCCAGATTTAGGGTGGGTTTTCCCACCTTAGATGATAAAATCACGCAAACCCCTTATAGCTGTGCCCAGTTGTGCTTGGGTTCTACTTGATTGCAGATGTGGTCAAGAAGGATACCAATTTTAGCCATTACATCCAGGGAATTCAGTCGTCTGTTCTCTCTCTCTTCTACTCCTCAGGTGGAGGAATTGAGTAAGAAGTTGACAGAGTATGATCAAGCCAGCAAGGTGCAGCAACAGAAGCTCAAGGTGGGACTCTGACTGCCTCAGAACAAGCTAAGCTCTTGGGCTGTGGTGGTGTGGGGCCAAAGCAGAAGTACCTTGGGGGCCTGGTTGCCCAGGAAGTCATCCTGATCTCAGAAACCTTGCCTTTGCCTTCTGGGAACTCTCACAGAAAGGCCTTATCTCTCCATTATGAACACCTATGCTTTTCAATTAGATTAAGAGAAAAAAATTCATCTTTGGGTTACATAGTAAAGCCTTCCTTTAAAAAACAAAAACAAACCAAGGCATATATATCTATCTCAGCGGTAGAGTATCTACTTGATGCACTAAAAGCCCTAGGTTCAGTTTCCAGCACCTTAAAAGGGGATTTGTTTTTTGTTTGTTTGTTTTTTGGTCTTTTCATTACCCTAGCCAGTTAGTGTGAGGCTGATGACTACAAAACAGAATAGAGCAAATTCTGCCACCCCAGAAAGTTCTGTGAAACAGTATCATTCTTAGTAGTTTGGGGTCAAGGACTGAATGTGTCAGCAATACTCATTGTCTGTTTTTTGTTGTTTTGTTTTTTAAGATAGGGTTTCTCTGTGTAGCCTTGGCTGTCTTGAAACTCACTCTGTAGACCAGGCTGGCCTCGAACTCCCAGAGATCCACTTGCCTCGCCTCCTGAGTGAAGAGTCCTCATTATTACAATGCATTTTTTTCTTTAAAATTTTTTTGGAGTTTGGTGAAGACAGGGTCTTCCTATGTAGTTCATAGTACTGGGATTCTTAGGTGTTTGCAATAATGACCAGTGCAATTAATACTTTTAGTGCTTTTAATTATGTTACCTTTTTTGTTCCAGTGTTCCCTTTTTGTAGCTTTAAGCTTTCCAGCCCTTAGTTAAAGGCAAAGGATTGGGCACTAGTGCCATTGGGACTTGTGTAGCATATGGTGGGTCACAGGTGGAGGAGCTCTGAGTTTAATTTTTCCTGCTTAGCTTCTCGAGTCTACGTTCTGTTGTGAACAATAGCAGGCTTACCATGTTCCTTTTAAGGGGTTGTTATGAGGTTGCAGATGTAAGAGATGTGTTGGTGGGAATATGCCTACCCCAGTACCTGCAGTAAATCAAGCTGCTGTTGCAGGTAACAGAATCAGCTGTCAGCCTGCTCTTGGAGTTGTGGGCTCCATATGAGACAGTGCTGGCACCATAGGTTTTGGACTCAGGTGGACCAAGTTTATATCTTACTGTGCTATATACTCAGTGTGACCTTGGTCAGTTTGCCTAAAACTCTGAACTCTTTTCATCTCTAAAACAAAGATAAAAGTTCTCAGAGTGGTTTGAAGCAGTGAGTTCTCGTCATTGAGTGTGCACATGCAGTTGTCTCCCATTGTGCTCTACACCAGGGTGTTCTTTGAAGGTCCGTTTCTGTTCTCTTGAGAGAAAATGTACACTTGGTGCCTGGCCTCATAGATGGCAGCCAGAACTGGGAGAAGCATTAAAGCCAGCTGTGTGTACACAGCAGGGCCTGGGAAGGAGAGTGTAATTGTTTTTTAGGCTGTGGTTGTGGGGAATGTGTGTGTTGAGCTGAGGGATCCTAAGTGTCCTGAGAATATATTGGTGAAGGACTCTGAAGTACCTGTGTAGCCTGAGTGGATTTGGGTGGACTGATCAGAGCTGCCTTTTTTGATTGACTTCTTAGGCTTTCCAGGCTCAGGGAGGTGAGAGCCAGCAGGAGGTCCAGCGCCTCCAGGCCCAGCTGAATGAGCTGCAGACCCAGCTAAGCCAGAAGGAACAGGCAGCTGAACATTACAAGCTACAGGTGAGGGGCCAGAAACTGGCCTGCTCTGCTTTTCCTCCTGACCACTAGGCTCTGTCACACCTACCTACCCTGTCTGTCCACACAGATGGAGAAAGCCAAGACCCATTATGATGCCAAGAAGCAGCAGAACCAAGAGCTGCAGGATCAGCTTCGAGACCTGGAGCAGCTGCAGAAGGAGAACAAGGAGCTTCGGGCTGAAGCTGAACGCCTGGGCCGTGAGCTGCAGCAGGCAGGGCTGAAGACTAAGGAGGCGGAGCAGGCCTGCCGCCACCTCAGTGCCCAGGTGCGGAGCCTGGAGGCGCAGGTGAGCATCCGCTTCACAGAGGCATCTCACCCTGTGCTGTTGGAATCCAGACCCTCCTCTCCAAGGCCAACCCTATTCTGGGCTTCTCTTTGTTTTTCCTCCCAGGTTGCCCATGCAGACCAGCAGCTTCGAGACTTGGGCAAATTCCAGGTGGCAACTGATGCCTTAAAGAGCCGTGAGCCTCAGAAACCCCAGCTGGACTTAAGTATTGACAGCCTGGATCTGAGCTTGGAAGAGGGTACCCCATGCAGTGTCACTAGGTCAGGAGACATGTCTGCCTCTCTACCCTGTGCCTGTTTACTGAGTGTATGCTGTTCTAGTCTGTGGTTTTGGTATGATGACAGACGCCTGCTTAGGGCACAGGAGAAGTAAAAACAGAAGTGGAGGAGCAGCCTGTAATGTGAGGCCAAGCAGTCCTGAGAGCCCAGAGCCTGAGTGGATTTGATCCTAAAGACCAATGAACCTCACAAGTGCTGAAATTGAGGACTACAAGGTTGAGTTTGTATCTCATAGTTTCCTGATAGTATAGAAGTCAGGGTTAGAAGTACAGTTGCTGCTTTATCAAAATATTTGTACTGCACTATGTGCCAGTGTTGTGAGTACTTAGAACAGTTACAACTTTATTTCCCACTTGTAACCATCTTAGGTAGGCTATATTCATTCTGTTTCCTTTAACAGATAGAACTGGGGTTTAGAGGGGCAGTCACTGGCCTAAGCTTCCAGTGATGGAGCTCAGTTCTGAACCTGGCAGCCTGGCTTGAGTCCTTGTTTATCACCACTCTGAAGCATCTCCCAGTCTGAGTTCTGGTGAAATGAGCTCAGGCTGACCAGGGAAGGATGTGTACATGGTGTTCAGCTTCTTATAATGTTGAGTGTGAGGAGGTCAAATCACACCCACATTCAAGGCCTGGGACCTATGAAGGTGTCTCTATTTACTAAACTAGAACAGGAAGAGGGGTTTAGAATGGGCAGTGTTAATTGTGGAACAGTTGTGGCATCTGAAAGAGGTCTGGGCTTATGGCTGTTGAGCTTGGGCTAAAGAGATCTGAGAGCAACCAGTATGAAGACGTTAGAAGCAGCCAAGAGTGGACTAAAAGGGCCCCAATCAAGGCCTCGTTTTAGTATTTCTGAAATATCAGCATGCTTTACCACATTTACCTGTAATAAGTGTAAAAAACAGTCACTTTGGGGTAAGGGAATAGATATAATGCCTTGTAGCCCAGGAACCGCATCTCAGCAGATTGCTTTTTCTACATACAGCAAGCTGCCTTGTACCCAGCCAGATGGCACCAGTGTCCCTGGAGAGCCAGCTTCACCCATCTCCCAGCGCCTGCCCCACAAAGTAGAATCCCTGGAGAGCCTCTACTTCACCCCCATTCCTGCTCGGGGTCAGGCCCCCTTGGAGAGCAGCCTGGACTCCCTGGGGGATGCCTTCCCTGACTCTGGCCGTAAGACCCGCTCTGCTCGCCGGCGTACCACACAAATCATCAATATTACCATGACCAAGGTTAGGCTACTGGGCATAGAGGGCAATCCACCAGTTGCTATCCAGGAGTCATCAGCATCAGTTGGGAACGCACAGGATGACCAACAAACCTGTGAGATAGATGGGAAAACTAAGGTCTTGCTTATTTAGGATCTGTCTTCTAGAGAACGGCGAGGAAGGCAGACCAGAATTTAGGAAATAGCAGTTAATCCTGAGCCTTTAGCTACCCTATGCATCAAGGATGTGGCTTGGCCTGGCCCTCAGTGAACTGCTACTTCTAGATGCCTTTTTTTGGACAGGGGAACGTCTAGAAAGTAGATGGAAAGATGCTCTTATGCTTTCTACTACTGAGAATTGGGGGAGAATGTAGATGATATTTCTGTTCCCAAGAACCTTGGGTGCAGGACAGACAGGTTGTGGGCTTGGGTTAGGGGTCTGGCTCTTAGCCTTCTTAGCTGTGTGCCTAGGGGGTACTTACTTCCTACCTCTGAAAATAGGCTGATAATACCTTCAAAGTATTGTGGGTGGAAGAGTCTTGGCAACTTTGGCATCTTTTTTTGGTTGGTTGGTTGGTTGGTTTTGAGACAGGGTTTCTCAGTTGCTTGGAGCCTGTCCTGGAATTTGCTTTGTAGAACAGGCTGGCTTTGAATTCACAGAGATCTGCCTGCCTCTGCCTCCCAAGGGTTGGGGTTAAAGGTGTGTGTCACCACTGCCTGGCTAACCTCAGCATCTAGCAAGAGCTTCTACTTGCAGTATAAAGACCCTTTTAAAACAGGGTGGAAGTATTAGATGTATTATTACACATGAGAGCTTTGGGGTAGAGGAAGGTGGTGCTATATAGTGTTACTGCAATGATTCATCTTTCCAGAAACTAGATGTGGAAGAGCCAGACAGTGCCAACTCGTCCTTCTATAGCACACAGTCTGCTCCTGCTTCCCAGGCCAGTTTGAGAGCCACCTCCTCCACCCAGTCTCTGGCCCGCTTGGGCTCTCCTGATGATGGTAACTCAGCTCTACTTAGCCTGCCTGGCTACCGGCCTACCACTCGAAGCTCTGCCCGTCGCTCCCAGGCCAGGATGTCCAGTGGTGCTCCCCAAGGTGAGGAGCCTTCAGGATCTTTGCATAGGGAGTAGGCAAGCTTTCAAAAGCTCAAGGCAGGCCTCCTTGCTGCCTTCCTGGACCAGAACTGCTTCCTGCCCATCACTTGTCCCTGCCATCTCAGAGCCTTCCCTATCCTAGGACTGCAAAGCAGCAGTCTGGACCAGGGATGCTCACCAGTTGCTTAAGATTCCCAGTGGGAATCCTTTGGTCTACTTTCTGAGAGACAATGGGCTTTGGGAAAGTCAGGCTGCCCAGAAATTTCTTGGAAATTGCCCTTTAGGTCCTAGGGACCCTCCTTGGGTATCAATTCATGACCCTCAGTTTCTCTTGGTGTGGATCACCAGGCCTTGGCAGGTGGGTAAGATTCAACAACCTCTGTGTATGAACTCTTCTGACCTCATGAGACAAATTTGGATGGGTATGCCACTTCAATAAGGTGGCAGGAAACAGTGGCTACAAAGTCTTGCCAGATTGTAGACAGTGTGTGACTGCATCCATGTTTGCCCTAACTCCCTGTCCTCCATAGGAAGGAACAGCTTCTATATGGGTACTTGCCAGGATGAGCCTGAGCAGCTGGATGATTGGAACCGCATTGCAGAGTTGCAGCAGCGCAACAGAGTGTGTCCTCCACACCTGAAGACCTGCTATCCTCTGGAGTCCAGGGTAAGATAACGGGGTCACCTCAAGGCCTTCCATACTATGTGTGCTGGGTCTTTGGCCTACTGTAAAGGTCACTCTCATGTTCCCATATAAAATAGTTGGCAGGTGTCACTCAAGGAATGAAGTCAGATATGAGACTTGGTATAAGTAGATAACCGGAAGGAAGGCATTTTCAGGATCCAGCTCTTTGGTATTATGTGATGCTCTATACAGCTGGGGCCCAGTGATTGCTTCTTGTTCCACATAGCCTTCCCTGAGTCTGGCAACCATCACTGATGAGGAGATGAAAACCGGAGACCCCCAGGAAACTTTACGCCGAGCCAGCATGCAGCCAACCCAAATCGCTGAGGGTACTGGCATCACTACCCGGCAGCAGCGCAAACGGGTCTCCTCAGAGACCCACCAGGGTCCTGGCACTCCTGAGGTAGGTGATCTGTGTTTTGTTCTCTTTAGCACTGTATCTAGGTGTGAACCAGATCACCATATCCTAAGTAGTGAATTAGAGGGAAGTCTTTCTTCCATGGAAGTACTTCTGTCAAACGGTGGGGAAGGCATGCCATATTGCAGTCGTTCTCTGCCTCACAGTCCAAGAAAGCTACCAGCTGCTTCCCACGCCCCATGACTCCCAGAGACCGGCATGAAGGACGGAAGCAGAGCAGCACTGCTGTAGCCCAGAAGAAAGCAGCTCCAGTTGTTCTTAAACAGGTTAGGCTGGGACTGAAGGGGAGGAAGGCAGGCCAAATGAAGCCTTGCTGGCAGAGCCCCTAAGTAGCATGTTGACAGACCTTCCCCTACAGGCGGACCGGCGACAGTCAATGGCTTTCAGCATCCTTAACACACCCAAGAAGCTGGGAAATAGTCTTCTAAGGAGAGGAGGTTCAAAGAAGACCCCAGCAAAGGTCTCCCCCAATACTCAGAGTGGTACCCGCCGTTCTCCACGAATTGCCACCACCACAGCTGGTGCTGCCACTGCCACCCCTCGGGCCAAGGGCAAGGTAATTCAGTAAAAGGAAGACACCCCCACACACACACACACTCTATAGGGCAGCATGGAAGTCAGGGCCAAGCTAGACTAGTGGAGAGGGGTGGGGTATACTAGCTAGGGGTTTCTGAGCTAGCTATTTAATAGAGGTTGGCAACACAAGAATTAATCTGGTAGTGACTGACTTTCTTTTTCAGGCAAAGCATTAAAGAGTCAACACCAGTGTGTGCGCGTGGCCCTACCTGTGTCCTCAGAACTGACCTTGTCCTTTTCCTTCTACTGTCCCTCTCAGTGCCTTCTCTGAGCTCCCAGGCCAGTGGTGGCCAGCCCCCCCCCAGAGACAGTGATGTTTGTCTGCACCCTTGTCTGGTGCCTAAAAGGTACCAGTGAAGATCCAGGTATCTTTTCAGAGCTGGCCCAGGAGGCTTGGAGCTTGGACAGTATGGGGTCTTCTCCCTATCTTGCCTCCTGATCCCCCCCCCTTTTTTTTTTAACTAGATTTGAGGCTGGATTCTTGAGCCCATAGTCTTCCTTTGTCTCTGGACCTAGGGACCATTGGAGAAGCAGGTTCTGCTTCTTGCTGTTCCTGGTGGCTGGGCCTAGCAGAGGCCTTTGCTCTTGAAGCTCAGGACTGGGCATGACCTGGTAGGAGCCTCAGCTGCTCTTACCTCCTCCCATCTGCACAAGGACACAGCTGCCTGGAGGATGCTTTTTTTTCCAGGGCAGATGGGTCCTGCGTCTCAGGGGTGGGATAGGGGGCAGCCTTAATGGCAGCTCACACTTCACCTAACCCAGACTTGCACTGGGGTGGGATATAGAACTATGGGAAGGTTTTTAAGGGCCAGGGATGGATCTTTTCTAAATGTTATTACTTGTAAATAAAGTCTATTTTTCTCCCTTGAGTGCTGAACTCTTTGGTATGGGGGAAGGAGGAAAATTACAGCTCTTTGGAACTTAAAAGTAACAATTTTCTCTCTCTCTTGCTGAGTCTTCAGACCACCACTCTTCTCTCACCGCTCTGGCTAGTTCCTATTTCATGAATTCTACTTGGCATGAGAGGCAATGCCCACTGTTCCTTCCTGAGACAGGCAACATTCCTATGACGACTCATCGTGGGGCCTGAAGCAAACAAAACCACCCATAAATAATGAAATCAATGTAGATCATGGCCAGAGCGGAGTATAGATGTTGCTCAAGTGTCATCTTAGCCAGGGTTCACCTGTTGGATTGGTGCAGAATATGAGAGACCTGATAGGTATTCATGTTGAGTTCTAGGAAGAGGTTTCAGAACACCAGTGGAGTGAATAAGACATTAAGGAGATGCATGGACAGAAGGACAAGCAGGAGGAATTCTAAGGGCCTAATTTAATTACTGTAATATTCTAGGTAGAAATGAAGCTTGAATTTGAGAATCAGCTGCACAGGGACAACCAAAGCCTATACCCTTCAGGTAGATGAGAACCAGGCTCCAGTCATGCTTTGGCTGGCTTCATGGTAACCCCTGGCCCTGCTGATGTGGGTGCTGGGCTGTGGCTGGAGAGGATTTCTTGAGAAGGGGATGGAACTGTCTTCAACCCATCCTAGGAAAGTAAAGGCACACAAAGTCAGAGCTAAGGAGGACTTCTTGCCCCTCCTATCACTGAAGTACCAAGTTACTTCCATTCCATCTCTGGTTGACTTACACATATAAGCTGTCCTGGCAAAGCCCATCCTTCCTTCCCTGGACAGAATAGTTCCTCCCACCCCTGGATTCCTTCCTTCAAGTTCCTTACCCAGAGCTGGGCCAGAACGATGTGATACTGGGCCACCTGTCCAGGGTCCACAAACAAACAGGAGAAATTGGTGCTTCGTAACGTGGGGCTCAGTTCCTCCAGCACCAGGGCTCTCTGTAGCCAGGTGCTTGTATTCCTGTGTTCCCGACTGCAGGAGCAGAAGGAAATCATGAGAGGGTTGCATGGGAGGGTAGCAGTCCCTTCTGCTAGGCTGACTGCTGTGACCCTCACCTTGTGTGACCCTCTCTCAGCCGGCCTGGTAGGTGCTCAATGAAGGAACCATTGCCCAGCCAGTAGAGGATGCTGAAGTAGGGGAAGCGGCTGCAGGCAGTACAGGATAAGGTCAGCGTTCCATCTAGGAGCAGATATGGCTGTTAGTTATTCTATGAAATAGAGGCCCCTACCCTGCCAGCTCCCTTTAGTCATGAATCAGAACCTGTAATGCCTGTGCTCCACCTACGTAGGAAAATGTCAAAATACAGGCATCAGTCTCCCTAAGCCCGAAGAATGTGATTCTTCCACTTCTGTGTCTCCTTCCTTGGGAAGACCTTTTCTAAAACAGTGTCCAGTATCTAAGATTCTATGACAGGTCCAATAGTCATGCTAGTAGGCTGATGTCCTGAGATGGCCAGAAGGCAGGCAGGCTCTGGACGGAGGGGGTATGCCCTGGAATACCTTGTCACCAAGGCTCTAAGGGTCTACATTACTAAAGGAACCACCTTGGGAGCTGGGCAGTAGAATGGTGAACACAGCCAGCTCCCATGTCAACCCAACCCCTAAACTCTCTATTCACATCCTGCCTCTGACAACCTCTTGGGCTCCAATATTGCTCCTTACTCAATGGTACTTCTTCCTCTGGCCAGATCACGTCCACTGCTGGGTAGTGCTTAGTTGGGCCTGCTGGAGACCAGGAAGAGCACGGGTCCTTGGAGCTCCCAGTAAAGACAGTGGCAGTTGTCTGAGGTGCAGCTGTAGCTCTGGCCAGAATGACAACATGGACATACAGAAGCAGGACCCACCAAGAATTGGGGTCTGAGGAACAGATAGTTACAGATGTAAAGCTCAGCATCCTAACACCTACTTTGGTCAGAGACAAGTTGCTACTTGGGTTGGAATAGACCTCTACCCAGATACTCCTGAGCTGTCACCAGGCACCAGAATAGGTGGAGACCCTGCAGCCCCCACCCTTTAGCCCTGCTATATGTGGTGCAAAGAACCCTTGAAATGGAGCCAGAGCCAAAGCAGCTAGAGTGAAACTTGGAGCAATAGTAGAATTGGATGCAGTCTCTTGGGGGTGATGGTCAAGTTAGCCACACTGCTGTGTTAGGATGACCCCACAAAGCCCCATGTCCCACCTGTTGTCCACCAATGTCTCATGGTCATGATGACTTGTATCAGGAGCAAGCAAGTCTGGAAAAAGGTGAGTAAAATTCAGCCAGCTCCACATTTTCTCAGGTTCTTTCCCTCAGACAGTGTAACTGACATCCATTGGAGCCTCTGGTACTTCAGAGGGCAGGCCTAGAGCCACAAGCTGGACAACTGGCACTTAAGACACTACTCTTGTTACCTAGTAACAATTTCCTCTCACACCAGCTCCAAATAATATTTCCATAACGGTTCCCCAATACAATCTTACCCGTTAGGGAGGAGAAGAAAGGCACAAAGAGCCAGGGACTTACCTGGGAAGCAACACTCTCCGTTGACAGCCCTTGTTCTGGGAAGGGCGGGATGGAGTCAGCTTCTGGGAAAGCTCCCAACCATGATTTCACTTTCACTTCCGTTTTAACTAGGAATCCCAATCCCAAACAGGCTGCTCCACCCCTTTGACGCAATGCTCACAGAAGACAGAATTCCCAGGCCCCCTCTCCAAACTCTCACCCCACTAAGGACCCCTAGTGGGTGAGACAGATCAGGACTGTCTTGCTGAGGGTCAGGACTGTGGTGCCCCTTCCACCCTTCACTTTCTATAGAGCCAAGACCTTTTTAAACTCAATGCTATACCAGCCCATTACCATCCTAGCTCCTCTGTTTCCCCACCTCCTCAGCCCCACCCTTCACATTCACAGCTACTTGTGTAGGCTCACTAGTTAAGTCTTGATCTTACTTGGCTCTTAAGCCCTCTAAGCTTGTGGGGAGCTCCAAGGCTCAGTGTGGCTGCCTGGCCCCAAAACCCTCACCACAGGAAATAGCAACTTCCCTGACTGGCTGGTGTACAAAACTCCCAGCCACACTCAGAGCGGATTCTAAATAACCAAGAAGGCACTTCTTCAACACCAGCTCCAGTAGCCCAGGGGCTGGGACTTGGCAGGTACAGAATTAGAATCAGATAAAATCTGAAGCTGTGCTCCCCAAGAATCATGCCAGGGCCTCTAGGGCATGCACCTGTGGGTAGTGTGTGACCCTAAGTTTAGGTTTCTGTGATCGGCCAGGAAAGCTGGTGACAACAGGCAGGGATGAATCAGGTCTGAAAGACCCAGGAATAAGGTTCGGAAGTGATTCGGATGCAGGAGGCTAAAATCCATTTCTTCATGTCGTAGTCACATTTCTTCTCTGAGCAACTCCACCTACCGTCTATCACCTAGGCTGCAGAATGCATGGGAAAACTCCTTCCAAAGAATCCAGGATCTCCAAGAGTTGACCCAGAGTTTGCACCCCCACCTCCCAGGGGTGATTCTCAGTCCATTGGGGGATGGGTGGGGGTGCAGTAAGAGGAACTAAGCCTCTACCTTAGAGCAACCAAGACCAGAGGTGGCTGCAGAGGTTGTGGGACTCAGGGCTGCGAAAGCAGCCTTGACCTTGGGGGGGGGGGGCGCAAAGAAAGAGTGATCTCTGAGCCTTTGCTCAGCTCCCATTCCCCTGAGGATGGAGGGAGACAGGAAGCCACAGCTAATAAGAGAACAGGCTGAGTAGTTTGGGGTAGTAGGGTACTAGTCTCAGGCAGTGAGGATGGAGTGCCACCTCAATCTGAAAGGGGCCCAATGAGGCCTCAGGGCCCATAATTACCATAGGGCAGGAACCATACGTGACTCTAGGTCCCAGCTCTCAGGTGGGGTACAGGGGTCACAGGAGAGAGGTGGCCAAAAGAACAGCAGATAGATGTTCAGCTTTCCAGCCTAGCTCATGGAGCTTTATTCAAAGATCACAAGACCCTGTTTGATTCTTGTTGCCCTCAAAGGAGCCAGGCCAAATTTCCCTAGAAACCCAGTGCTGCAGACCCACGATGCCCTCCCACTTTCTCCAAACACCCAGGACTATGGCTAGGCTGGCTTAGAAGTCCCCTTTTCAGAACCTGTACCCACTCAGGCATTACTCTTCCTATCCACCCACCACTCCAATTGTCAGGCCCAGGAAGAGCCCACAAATGACCAAGCCTACATAGGGCTATTCCCTGGGGATCCCTGCTTAGCTTCAAGGGCACAATGCTGACTAGTCGGCAGAATCTGATGTTCATTAGTCTGCTATGTGCACACATAAACACTCTTAGACTTTTGGTAAGGAAGTGACGTGCAGAGTAGCCTTTGGCACATGTTACCACTTCCAGGCTGAAGGGTCTATCTGCACAAGAAGCTGCAACATTCACTGCTGCCAAAGTAGCTTCCACAGCCCAACAATATATAGATGGCTTCTATACCCTGCCTGGCAACAACCCTGCTCAGTGGCAGGTTATCCATGCTACTTGTTCTTCCAGCTGTTCCAAAACATGTCAGTGAATTTTGAGGTCACAGGGTTTCCCTAGTTGGAAAAGTCACTGATTTTGCCATACTCAGTCTTTAGTTTCCAGGCAAATGGGGAACAGAGTCATGTACAACAGACATCTTATATCCCAGACAGATGAAGAGACCCTTCATTGCTCAGTGTTGATCTGTGGCACCAGTCTGAGCTCTTCCACACTGAGTGCAAACCAGCCTTGAGCTTTGCAGAGGGAAGGGAAGGTGAAAGGGTAGGCTGAAGCACTCAGTCATCAGAAAACGCACCAATGCTCTCAGCCAGAGGTGAAAAGACCCCTCGGGACCAACGGCTTTGCCCTACCCTGTTCAAACAGGATAAGGCCCAGGCGTGGGGGACAATTCCTATACTCCACAATAAAAAATTTAAATATATTCATCAAAATAATTTTCTTTTAAAAAGTCCCCACTGCTGACAGCCCCACTGGCTAGTTCTCCATCATTATCCCCTTCCCAACCCAGACACAGCTGGGGAAGTCCTGAGTGGCCCAAATGCCTTTGAGTCTTTCCCACCCAAGTCTTTGTGGGCAGCAAGGAGAGTGCCCTGAGGTCCATGGCGGGTGGGCTGGGTTCTCCAATGATATGGTTCCATATTATTCCAGGCCCAGGATATAGCTGATGCCTTGTACCAGGCCAATGATGACAGGCTGCCAGGCTACCAAGTATCGAAGCCAGTCCAGCAGCTGTCCATACATGACATGAGGCCTCTCCCAGCTGTTAGATTGTTAAGGATCAGAGGCTATGTACAAGAGCTGGTAGGTTCATCCAGCATGGTACTGAAGCCTTCCTTGGATTTGTCTGAAGTTCTACTCTGCTCCATAGCCCAGAGAAAATAAAGCTACCCAGCTTCTCTTTAGCTCTCCATATTGGAATGAAAGGCTGAACCCAGAGACTCAGGGGAAGGAAAGCAGACGGAACTGGAGCAGACACAGAAGTGGAGAGGTAAAACAGGTCTCCACAAGCAACATTCATGCAGGGCCTCCAAGCACCACCTTCTCAGAGATGACCAACAGTCTAATAAACCTGACAAATACCCTAGAAAAGCATCCATGACAGGAGGCTGGGAATGGAATACAGTAAGTAAATCAGAAGGATCTTCTAGCAAGTACTCTGCCTCTGAGCTAGCTATACTCTTGCCCCAGAAGGTTCTTGCAATGTACAAAATTTAAGGTTTTCTCCATGAAAGAAAAGATTCGGTCTACTGACATGCTGCATCGATAAAAGCTTTCATCTTGGCAGGAAGCTTGTTAAGATACATGCTGTTCTTAGGTGATAGTGGCACACACCTTTAATCACAGCACTCAGGAGACAAAGGCAGGTGGATTTCTGAGTTCAAGGCTAGCCTGGGCTATAGAGTGAGTTCCAGGACAGCCAGTACTACACAGAGAAACCCTGTCTTAGGGAAAACAAAACAAAACAAAAAAAAACAAAAAAAAACAAAAAACAAACAAACAAAAAACAAAACCAAGAAGTCTGTTCTAAAGAGATGAAACATCTCATCCAGCAGGGAAGCTCCTTAAGCCCAGAGAGTAAACAATTCAAAAGCTTCAAGAAGTCCCTGAAACTGACCAGATACACTAGACCCCTCCTTCATCAAGTATATATAAGCAATGAAAACTGCTGAGAAACCACTGGGCTTCCTAGCAGCCTCTCAGCTAAGCTAAACTGCCTAGAAGAGGCTCAGACCAGCTGAACTGCCTGCAATGAGTTCCAGGTTTGTGGCTTCCAGAAGCCATCATCTATGGTAATTAATGTTCAGTGATGCATTTGCCTTTGAGTCATTTCTGCTCCTGTAAATAACCTCTCACCCATACTCCTATAAATAACACTAAGAAAACTCACTGGTTCACCAGGTTGTACTTGGTGGTCTGTCGTTGATTCCTATCTGGGGTGAGTAGGTGTTCATTCATATCTTCCCAGGAATAGCGTCACAAAACAGGACAGATTCAGAGGGAAAAGGAAACAACAGGTAGTCACAAGGAGCTCACCCTTGGCGGAGACTTGAGGAGGTCCTCCTGAGGCAAAGAAGTCTTTGGATGAGTTCCTTTCTTTTACTTTACAACTAAATGTAGGGAAGGGGGTCTGGAGAGAGGAGAGAAAGCCTACAAAGCCCCGCTGGAAGGAAAGCCCGCTGAGAAGCTTTTGAAGTGGGCGGAGTGTCCCTGTCCCCTGACCAGTCCTGCTGGTCTATAGGGAGAGGGAACAACACAAAGGGCAGCTAGGGTAGGAGCTGGGACAAAGCTGGAACCTTGGACACCACAGAAAGTGAATGTAGGACCAAAAAAGGCTGGGTAGGAAGAGGAGTGAGTGCCAAGGAACACAGGTCCTTCATTAGAAGTGAGTGAGAAACGGTGTCCCCAGCTGGCCTGCACAGTAAAGGCAGTCACTAGATGCACATCACTCACTGATGAAGTAACTGTGACCATTGCTCAGCCTCTAAAAGTTGCTAGGGAATCAAGTGAGATGATACAGGTGAAGAACTTTCTAGAGAGGAAGCAGACACATGACAAGTGACAGTGGCTGCTTCCTTTAGTAATTTGATGGGCAGCTGAGTTTCCTTGCTGCCTCATGTCACACCCCACTTCCCAAGAACAGAAACCAAACTGAAGGGTAAACAAATTCTGGATTGGAGGCAGCATGGATGGCTCCAGGATGACCCAGACACTGACAGTATTTTCTTCCCACCACCCACTCTCAAGGACGCAAAGGATACGGGTTGCTGAACATCCTCTTCAGGTCCACCTTCTCCTTGCAGTAGGGGCACGTCTGCTTCTTCCCCACGATGCACCAGCCTCGGATACAGAACTCATGGAATCTGAGCATCATTGGTCAAGGGAAGTGGTAGAAAGCCAAACTGGAACTTTAGCCACATCTTGGATCTCAAGGTGCCAGAGCATCAGCTCCAGAGAAAGGTTCAACAGGAGGCTTCAACTCCTTACATAAAGCTGTGTAATTTGGGGCAGGTCCCTTCTCTCTGAATGTTTCCTCATAGAAAAGTGAGAGCAATGATCCTTATTTGCACTGTATTTTTGAGCCAAGATGGAGATCATACACAATTCCCAAAATGACACAGGATGGGAGCTTAGCAGATACATGATCGAGAAGACAGCAAGTCCTCAGTAGGGAATCTGAGTCTAAATTGAAGCATTTCACTAGAGGGTCTCCTTCCCCCGTGACAGATGCACCAGCTCGAGCGGCCTTGCTAGCTGCAGCTTTGGGTTCTCTATGACCTGGCAGTCCGTAACTATGTTTTACTGAAGGGGAGTGCCAGTCTGGAAGAAAGGATGAGGAAAGCTAAAGTTTCTGTCATGGCCCACCTACACTCCAACTCTGGACAACACATCATGGTCCCCCCAACCCTCTTCCTGCCATGACTGGAGTGTGGGTTCAGGAGAGATGCAGCACAAAGCAGGATACACGTGATTGCAGGAAAGCCTGTATGTGTTCTCGATGATGCCCTCTTCGTTGACATCCACAAAGATCTGCTGCCCACACACAGCACACACGCTATCTGAAAGGTGCTTGGTAGGCATGCCCGACTCACTGTAGAACTAGAGGATGAGAGCAGGAGGGAAGGCCAGAAAAGCTGTGAGAATCTGTCTGCCTGGGAAGATAAGGATGCTGGTCACGTTGCATCTGCAGTTAGGAAGCAGAGAGATGGATGCTGGTGCTCCGCTCACTTTCTCCTAAGCCCAGGACCACACCCAGGAAATGGTGTCACCCACAGTTAAGGCAGGTCCTTCAGACAGACCCAGAAGTTGATTTTCTAGGTGATTCTATCTCTTGTCAAGTTAACAATATTTACGACCACAGTCTTCTAGTTGGTCTTTCTGAACTGTGTCTGCCTCCTCTATAACCCAGTCTTTACACAGAAGACAACGTGGTAAAAGTCTCAATGGGGAAGCTTGCTAAAGAAGGCGCCCTTAAGCCAACTATGCTTGACACCTGCCGAGGGAAGGCTGACCACCAGTGGGTACTTAGTGACTTGAGTCAAAATTTGCAGAAGGACACAAACAGAAGCCAGGTTAGAACACACTAAGGAGTTTAATCCACACGGACAGGTGTCCTACCTGTGAGGAGCAAGGAACAGGCCAGGAATCAGAAAAGAAAGTGCCCAAGAAAGAGGTTTTTGTTTTTGTTTTTTGTTTTTTTCCAAATAAAAAAAGAATTTTGATTTCACAGAGAAACCCTGTCTCAAAAAAACAACAACAGCTGGGCGTTGATGGTGCATGGCTCTAATCCCAGCACTCGGGAGGCAGAGGCAGGTGAGTTCGAGGCCAGCCTGGTTAACAGAGCGAGTGCCAGGATAGGCTCCAAAGCTACACAGAGAAACAAAACCAGTCTCAACAAAACAAAACAACCCCACCCACCCACCCCCCAAAAAAAACAACAATAAAAGAATTCTGGCAACAGTGGTACACAACTAGTCCTAGCATTTGGGAGGCAGAGGCAAGAGGATCACAAGAAGTTCAAGGTCTACATATGGATTTCCAGGCCAGGCAAGGCAACATAATGAGAACCTGTTTTAAAAAATCCCAACTAAGGGGCTGGAGAGATGGCTCAGTGGTTAAGAGCACTGACTGCTCTTCTAGAGGTCCTGAGTTCAATTCCCAGCAACCACATGGTGGCTCACAACCATCTGTAGTGCAATATGGCACCTCCTGGCATGCAGGCAGACATGCAGGCAGAACACTACATACAATATATATATATATATATTATATATATATATATATATATATATATATATATATATTCTTAACAAAAAGAATTTTTAAAAACCCAACCAAATAAATGAATAATGTTGCAAAAGTACACAGAAAATGTCTGGCATGGTGGCACACCAACCCCAGCACTCGGGAGGCAGATGCAAGTGGATCTCTATGAGTTCAAGACCATGTAGGCATGCACACAGTACAAAGACATACATGCAGGCAAAACGCTAATATACATTAAATAAATAGGAGTTTTAAAAAAACTGAAAGCAAAAAGAAGGTTAGGATCTTCGAACAGTCCAGCCCTAGTTCCGGCCACTACTTCAGCAGTGAAGAGAGCACACATTCCTTTCTGGTGTTGTCTAGGAACTCTGAGGTGTCATGAGGTAAGCCTGGGGCAGGGGCTTTTTCTGAGGGTAAGCCAGGATGAGCCAGGACACAAAGAACTTGGCAAAGAAAGTACCACAAAACATTTCACAATCCTTCTCCGCCAGCATGACTTCTGGCATGAACAGAAACTTACCATGATGAGCTCTCACAAGCTTATGACTTCACAGTGGTCCTCTGAAAAAGGCAGTCTCCACCCAAGGTACCCTGACACAATTTAAGTTACTTTAGCTCAGATCACAGACATCTTCCCAGAAGTGAAAGAAAACTGTCCTAACGAGGTAATGCAGACCAGTGGGGAGGGGCCTGAGAAAACTTGTTAAAACCTCACAGTTTCAGCCAGGCATTGGTGGCACATACCTTTAATCCCAGAGCTAGTGAGGCAGAGGCAGGCAGATCTCTGAGTTTGAGGCCAGCCTGGTCTACAGATTGATTTCTAGGACAGCCTCCAAAACAATTCAGAGAAAGCCTGTCTCAAACAAACAAACAAACAAACAAACAAAACCTCACAGTTTGATTTCTAGGAACCCTGAAATAAATCAATTAACCACAGGGATTTCCTCAAATCAAATCATCAGCCACAGGAGATGATTTAGGTCTAATTTCTGATCCTGAGTTCTAATTGGGGACACAGTTATAAAAAATCGACTATAACTCTCTGGGACAGAAGCCGGGACTCACAATGTACAAAAGATTGAAAACTGACTGAGGCTGAACATGTATGGAATACAAGAGAATATTACTCAGCCTTTAAAAGGAAAGAAATTGGGGCTGGAGTGATAGCTCAGCAGTTTACAGCACTGGCTGCTCTTCCAGAGACAGAGTCCTGAGTCTCAGCACCTGTATAATGGCTCATGACCTCCTGTAACTAGGGTTCCTAGGGATCTAATAACCTCTTCTAGATTCTTCTTAGGTAACTAGGTAAGCACATTGGTGTACAGACATACATGCAGACAAAACACCCCTACACCTGAAAACAAAAATGGTAACTTTTTTTTTATAAAGTAAAGGAAGGTAATTCTAGCATATGAATGAACCTTGGAGATTTTACCCCAAGTGAAATAAGCTGGTCACAAAATGACAAAAGCACTCCAGATTTCTCTTATGAGATACTGAGAAGGTGAGTTTAGAGACAGAATAAGAATGGTGAGTGACAACCAGGGAAGGCTGGGGGAAATCTTCAATGTTTTACCAACCGCCCCCCTCGTCACCAAAAAAGAGACAGATTTTACTAGCAGTGGCCAATTGTGTAAAGAGGTTCCTACTTTCTCTGTAAAGGTTACAAGGTAACCACTGCTTGCACAAGTGAGTGACTTGGCCAATGAATGCAAGAAGGCTGGGATTTCCAGATTACCTCAAAGCCTTGATTAGATCCTTGCTACCAGGATAGCAACATTCCTGAAATTCAGTTTGCTGTCACTCAGGGACTCACTCAATTAACCAAAGACTCTTGACATAATTAATGAAAGACTGCTGGGTCCTCAGGGTTGGGAAGGTGACATGAAGCACATCTCTATCACCCACTCAGAACCTGCTGCAACCAAGCTCTAGCATTAACCCTGTAACTTGGAGAGTTTCAACCATACCTGCTGTGGCAAACACTGAATGAGCTAACTCGTGGTGACTCACCCAGGACTAAATCACAATTCTAGGACAACCCTACTCATCAGTTACAGGCATGCCAGCCTACAACAAGGGTCATAGCACTGTGCATAAATGTGTGTGTGTCCTCTAAAATGGACAGATAGTCAGTTTCTATGTCATTACTTACAGAAGAAATAATCTTTACAAAAGATTGCAGGACTTGGAGGGGAATGTTTTTTTATCAGAAACACACACTGGCTCATTCACAAGACACTGGCTGTCAAGATTCAGACTGTGGGTGGCAGGTACAGACACAGTGTGAAGTTCCATTAACCTCACTTGTAGATGGGCAGTCTGTTTTCCTACTATTGTGTCAACCTGCCAGTAAAGTCCAATCCAATGATCCTTCTGCTCACATGCTAGGAGGCAGAAGAGGATGAGGAATAAAAGATGGTATTTGAGGTTCTCTCCACCCTAACAAGAAATGAACCCATTTGCAGACTGGAAGCTGAAATATACCACTTTCTGGGAACTGTCACATCACTGCTAGGGATTCTCACTGTTAGTCACTGAACACCTGATAAGTCCTCCTGAGAGCACAGGAGACCCAATATTTGAGGGAGTCCAATGTAATAAGCATGTCCTGGGGGAGAGACTAACTCACTGTGTCAGCTCTGAACACAGCTTCTGTCCAGACACAGGAGGAATTCTGCAGGCTGGTTACTGCCCACCCCTCTGAGGAGTTAGGGCTGTTGCTGATAAGCTCCAGATAAAAGCTGATGGCAGGTGAGGAAAGACAGTCAGCAGAGAGGAGAGACCAGTATCCTGACACGGCTGCTATGAAAGCCGGTTCTGCCATGAAGCAATCTTACTACACATCTGCTGTGAGTGTAAACTTAGCAACTGACAAGCCAGAACCCGAGGCTCTCTTCTGGAGAATGAGGAGGCTAAAGATCTGAAGCCTACACATACAGACAGGAGAAAGTTATGAAGAATCCAACAGGCAATTCCAGAATGTTTGCACTGCTATTCTAAAGTTCCTGAGGCTGTTCACAGCCACAGAACATTTCATCTATGGTTTGGAGTGTAAAAGCCCATATAGCACAGACTGGATGTGGCAAGGGCCGTTTAGTCACCCCACGGAGGATGGTACCCCACATGGGAACATACAGATGAAAAAGATCACATCCAGAATGGAAGCAGGGATCATTATTCAAGGGCTGCACTCACTCTTGTAATAACTGATCTGGTATGAACTAAATCGGGGGCCTCAAGAATTACCTCAGTCTCTCTCAAGGGTACAGCCTAATGACTTCCTTGAGATGTTACAACCTCAAGAACTCTACAGTAAGGAGTGAGTCTCCAACACATGAATTCTTTGGGATACGCTCAGACCACTTATAATCCACAGAAGCTAATACATTTTTGTTTCCAATTTGTCCAAGTATAGGGGAAAAATTAATCTCACTTCACTGAGAAAGATCTGGCCTAAAATTGTACTTAACTGGCCTGGTGGTGGTGATGCACGCCTTTAATCGTAGGTTGGGGGGATGGGGGCAGGGGCAGGGGCAGGCACAGGCAGATATTTGAGTGTTTGAGGCCAGCCTGGTTTACAGAGCTAGTTCCAGGACAGCCAGGGTTGTTTCACAGAGAAACCCTGTCTCAAAAACAACAACAACAACAAAATTGCACTTAAACATTACCTAGGGAGGTGAAGAGTCCCCCTTTTTTTTAGGAGGACTGACATCTGAGTGGCACCTAAGAAAACAACACAGAAATTGGTAATAATTCTGTTGTTTAAATAATTAGAGAATATATACATAATATTTTCATCAAAAAGCAAAATGGGCTGGAGAGATGGCTCAGCAATAGAGAGTATTTGTTGCTCTTGCAGAGGACCTGAGTTCAGTTGCCAGCACTGACATGGTAGCTCACAACCATCCACAACTCTAATTTCAAGGAATCTGGCACTGTCATCTGACCTATACAGGCAACAGGCACATAAGCAGTGCACAAACATGTAGACAAAACATCCATGTATGTTAACCAAAACAAAAACACCCTACAAGATGTACTTCTATGTAGGGGACACCTTAACCACACCTGCTCGGGGCTGGCTACAGGTGTGCCTGACCACGCCTGTGAGGGAAGGTATAAGAGTGAGGGGCACACACACAGGAGCCCCTTCTTCGTTTTCATCATCGGCTTGCTCTACTTACTCCATGCCCTGCTGGCTGGCTAGGTTGCTCTGTACGTAAGGCATCTCCCTAATAAATACCTGACTCTGCATTGATAATTCTCTCATTACTTCTATTCTGAAAAAAAAGGGGAGGGAGATGTTTATTTGGGTCCTTTAGTTTGGCTGTTATGTTCCCACATTTTAAGCTTGAAGCAGCTCTTCACCATCTGCATCTAATCCTCCTGCAGCCCCCCCCCCCAATCTCTGGGCAAGGTGCAGTGGAAAAGGCATTATCATGCACATGATGGGGGATGTCCTTCTGTATATTTGTTTCTCTTATTGGTTGATGAATAAAACAATGATTGGCCAGCAGCCAGGCAGGCAGTATAGGCGGGGCTACCAGACAAGGAGAATTCTGGGGAGAGGAAGGCAGAGATGTAGCCATTTGAAGGAGTAACATGTTTGAGCCTTTTCTGGTAAAATAAGGTCATGAAGAAATACATAGATTAATAGTTATGGATTAATAAATAAGAGAGAACTGACCAGTAAGAAGCCTGAGGCATCAGCCCAACAGTTTATAATTAATATGAGTCTCTGTGTATTTTTTTTGGGACAAACGGCTGCGGGTCCCAGTAGGACAGAAACTTTGTCTACCATAAGTGAAGTGGTTAGTAAAGGTATGGGGTACAAGCAATAGAATAACTCTAAATAACTGACTTCTATTCATCTCAGCTGTTCTAGAACTTGGTGCACAGCTGCAGTGGAAGTCATATTGGAGGGAGGAGGCCAAAGCAGAATCAAAGGTTATGAGGATTCCCAAGATTAGATTCTTAGTGAGGGCTGTTATGTGGATGCACATACTCAAGCTATATACAATGAACACATCTTGTCCCTATGTTGTACAACAGCTTTGAATGCTTGGGACAAGATTCACAAACCAGGGAAAAGAATTGAGTCATATAATAAGGTTATACAAGGCCCAAAAGAACCCTTTGGTGACTTTTTGCAAAGATTGACTAAAGTGTACAAATAGGGTAGCAGACTGAGAAGCTATATGAATCTCATGGAATCTCTAGCACTGGAAAAGGCTAATTTAGAATGCAAAAAGGTGCTTGGGCCCTTAAAGATCAGATCAGTACCAATGGATGAATGGGTTCTGCACACAGCCAATGTTGCATATTTTGATTATAACATTGAGGTTTGGGTAGGAGAAGCCATCTTCAAAGATATGAGGAGATATCAAAATACCAAATGCTTTAATTGTGGTAGAATAGGCCATCTGAGAAGAAACTGTAGATAAGACATTCCAAGAAATGATGCCTATTCTGGGAATAACCCAAAGTAGAAGCCCCCAACATTCTGGATTGTGTAGAAGATATGGCAAAGGCCGACATTGGACCAATGGATGTAGATCGACAAGAGACAAATGAGGCAACCCTTTACCATCAGGAAACTCCTTGGAGGTGGGGGCTCTCGAAGGCCCCAATGTCAAAACTGGTCTAGGCATTCCCAGCCACTGTGGAGGGCAATCCTCCCCAGAACCATTATGAAATCAAGTGCTTATTGTAAAAAATTGTACTACTCTGGATGGTAGAATAGCTTTGAAGGAAGAATCAAAAATTCAAGGAAGAAAAAGAAATCATGTATTTTGGCAGACTTCTATAAATGACCAAACACCAAAACTAAGAGTACAAATCAACAATGTTATACTCGAAGGATTACTGGACACAAGTGTGGACATCACCATTATCACTCCAGAATCTTGGCATTCCTAGTTGGCTTCTTCAAGAGGTAGATGTTCAATTCTTAGGGACTGGAACCCTATCTCATGTAAAACAAAACATGAGATGGGTTGAATGCATAGGGCTAGAAGGACAAAGAGGAAGGCTGAGGCTATATGTGGCTAATAGAGCAGTAAATCTGTGGGATCGATCTGTTGCAGCAATTTAATACCCAGATTAACATTCCTCCTGTATCAAAAATGAACCATAAACCAACTCATGTTTATGGAAACAATGTTATAAGGCACTATATAAAACAGAAACTACCCATCCAGGCTAGACAAAAATTCACAGAAACTCCCTACCCACCAGGTTGACTTCCCCACAAGCAAAGACTCAGGTGTGAAAA
Source organism: Cricetulus griseus (assembly GCF_003668045.3). NCBI lineage: Eukaryota > Metazoa > Chordata > Mammalia > Rodentia > Cricetidae > Cricetulus > Cricetulus griseus. The sequence goes on along the minus strand of NC_048596.1, from coordinate 97,362,480 downwards.
CATCTAACTCAGACTGGAGAGATGGCTCAGAGGTTAAGAGCACTGGCTGCTCTTCCAGAGGTCACGGGTTCAATTCCCAGCACCCACATGGCAGCTCACTGCTGCCTGTTACTGCAGTGTCAGAGGATCCAACGCCTTCACACGAACACACATATAGGCAAAAACACTAACGCACATGAAATGAAAAAAAAAAAAATCTTTAAGACAAGTGTTGAACTCATAGAGGGATCAAAACCCCTACCCTTAAAATGGTTAACTGACAATCCTGTCTGAGTGGGGCAATGGCCTATGACTTCAGAGAAGCTAGAAGCTCCAGAACAACTGGTTCAGGAACACCTAAATGCTGGACATATTGGAAGAATCTACCAGCCCTTGGAATTCTCCTATATTTGCTATAAAAAGAAATCAGGAAATTTGGAAATTTGGAAATTTGGAGAATGCTTACAGACTTGAGAGACGTTAATAAATTAATTCAGCCAATGGGCTCTCTACAGTCTGGAATGCCATTACCTTCTTTATTACCTAAAGATTGGCCTATTATAGTTATTGACTTAAAAGACTGTTTCTTTACTATACCTCGACAAGAAAAAGATAGGGAGAAATTTGCCTTCACAGTGCCTACTTACAATAATTCACAACCAGCTAAAAGATATCAGTGGAAGGTTCTCCCACAGAGAATGTTAAATAGCCTCACCCTGTGTCAATATTTTGTACAGTAGCCATTGGAAATAGTATGTAAAAAATTTCCTCAATCAATAATTTACCATTACATGGATGCCATTTTATTACCTGATTCAAATGTAAATGATTTAGAAAGAATGTTTGAAGAAGGAAAGAAAATTTTGCCTTGTTAGGGATTACAAATTGCCCCTGAAAAAATACAAAGAGGAGATTCTATTAATTATTTAGGCTATAAAATAGGCTTACAAAAAATTAAGACCCTAAAAGGTACAAATTAGGAGAGATCAATTGTAGACACTTAATGACTTTCAGAGATTGCTAGGAGACATTTCCCATCTACGACACATTATTGGGATAAAACTTGGTCAACTGATTCATTTAAACAAAACCTTTCGGTGCTTCTAATGGTTAAGCTATCTCTAGTCCTTCAGTGTTTTTAGTAACAAAAGTAAAATCTTGGGCTGGATACACAGTTCAGCAGGCAAAGTGTATTGCCAAGCAAACCAGATGACTTGAGTTCAATCCCTGGAGTACACATAAAGGTACAAGGTGAGAACTGAATATACAAAATTTGTTCTCTAACTTGCATATAAGCATAATATCTGTGCATTGTCCCAGCATCATACACAAATACAATAATAAATAAGATTAAAATCTCTGATCTGTACATTTTTACTCTATCTATAGACTATTTCTCCAGACACTAGCCTTAGTTCCTCAGGAACATCTACCCTTTCATGACATGGAGACAGTTCAATCAGTAAAGTGCTTGCTGCATGAGCATAGATCTGAGTTTGATCTTGAGTATCCATATTTTAGAGGTTTTGTGCAACAGTATGTGTCTGTAACCTCAATTCGAGTGTGTGTGTTTGTGTGGGGGTCATAGAAAGCTGGATGCCTGGATCTCACTGACCAGCAAGCGTAGGTGAATTGGTTCAGTGATAGTTCTTATTGTAAAAATTAAAGTGGAAGACTATCAGATAGCTCACAGGTAAAGAAAGCACTTGCTATACAAACCCAACTATTTGAATTTGGTCCCTGGAACACATGTGAAGGCAGAAGGAGAGAACCAATCCCACAAACTTATTCTCTGATGTACACAAGTGTCACATCATGTCACAGGACACCCACACCCACACGTCATACACACAGTCACTAATAATTAAAAATAAATAAATTGCATTTGGGAGGCAGAAACAGGTGGCTCTTTGTGAGTTCAAGGCCAGCATAGTAGTAGCCTACAATGCAAGGTCTATAGTGAGCTCCAGGACAGCCAAAGGTAAATAATAGAATTTGTCTCAAAAAAACAATAACAAAAAGAAACAATTTGACCTCTGGCCTCTGCATTCATGCACACACACAAGTTCAAGCATCTGTGCACATATACACACATAAGCAAGCACATACACAGATGTGGTGCACACCCATAATCTTCATGCTGGGGGAGGTAGAGATAAATCCCTGCTGGCCATCCAGACTACAAAATTTTGCAAGCTCAGGCCAAAGAAAGACCCTGTGTCAAAACACAAGGTGGATGGCTCCTGAAGAATGACATTCAAAGTTGTCCTCTGGCTTTCAAAGGCATGTATACAGACAGAGAAATACACATACACATGTATAAAAAAGAAGGAAGGAAATCCCTCCCCCCCAACCACACTCAGTCCTGCTGACAGGACTCTTAGGGATGCTATTTCCTCTGTTCACTGCACATTTCATCACTTACTCCTACTCATGTTAAAGTCAGCTTAAAAGTACTTTTTTGAGGAAGCCATCTTTGAGGTCGATGAGGTCAAATGTCTCAATATCATGTGTTCATGGCTTCATGCGCCTTTCCTTCACAATACTTAAAACAGACATATTTTATGTTTGTGCATTGCTTTAATAATTACCTTTCTCACTAGTGAGTGAAGTCGTTTGAGACAAGGACCATGTTTTATTTTTATTTGCAGATTTTCTATGTGTGACCCACTGGGTTTAATTAGTGTTGCTTGAGTAATTATGGGTCAGGGGTTACTCACTGACACTTGAACAATCAGTGGCTACATAAAATAACTATGTCTTCATTAGCAAAATGTACTGCCAATAGTTCCTCAGAAAGGGATACATGTTTTATTTTCAGATACCTTTGTAAGTCCAACATATGCAGCATTAAAAAACATTTGTTAAATGAATGTAACTTCCTACTGGGTAAAGTATTTCTTTCCTGTGTTGACTCAAGTTAAAATTCCAGGGCACATGTGAAATCTGAGTTTCTAAATTTCAAGAAGAAATCTATATGCATACCACGCACATCTAAATTTTTTTTTTGCTTTTTCAAGACAGGTTTCTCTGCATGTAATCCTGGCTGTCCTAGAACTCACTCACAGAAATCTGCCTGCCTCTGCCTCTTGAGTGCTGGAATTAAAGGCATGTGCCACCACCTGTTTTTTTTATATAGCTTATCTCATGTTAGTGTCTTTGTCTTACATCATGTAAGTGACATTAGCATGAACAATTTGGAGATAGCAGGAGGCAATATTAAGAGTACAGATAACAGGGCACAGTGGCAGAAACTGGTAATCCTAGTGGTCAAGAGTCTGAGGCAGGAGAATTCTGAGTCCATATACAGCAAAACTTTACCTCAAACAAAACAAAACACTAAAAAACAAACAAACAAAAAAAAAAACCCAACAGATGAACTTACCCCTATGGTAGAAGCCATATAGTCTGCACACATTTCTGCAAAGTCCCGCTCAAGAACTCCATAGTAGAGGCCATAGAAGAGAAGAGAAATGCCAAAGTCCATTGCATCTTCTGGTTTAATCCTGCAAGGGAAGCAGTGTGGCAGTAAGGCCTGCCCTGAAACACAACTGCCTTGGATTACTGCTTGAGGATACTCAAGGCAAAGCCTAAACTTAGTCAGGTTGCTCAAAAGCTAGAATAAATGTTATTAAAATATGAACAACTCCAGGCTGCTGTTGTAATTTGGTCCACAAACACCTCTTGAGAAAGCTATTACTATGAGCTGGAAATACCAAGCTACTGTATTGCTCACTGCTCCATGAACCTGATCCCTGGTCTCAAATTTATCTGTAGCTCCAGCCTGACAGGACAGCCAGCCAGGCTTTGTACTTGCCCAGAGAATTTGTGGGAACTATCTGGTAGCAACTCCACTATTGGTAAACGCTGGATACCAAATAATGGGGATTTCATTTAAAAAAAAAAAAAAAAAAAAGCTTCATCTCAAGTCAGCCACCCAAGCTGACATGGCTGACTCCAAAGGTGGGCAGGACATTCATGACCTTGGTAGATCAGAGACAAAGACTGAAATGACCCTCTATCTCTTGCCAGGTCGCTTCTGGGAATGTCTGAACTGACAGCAATTGCACAAAGTATCTCCCATATGTGAAATGTGTTCTTGGGTCCCCAGGGAAGCAGAGTACAGCAGGATAGGAGTTTTCTCTGTTCACCTCCAAGTATTGTACATAATAGTCTAGGTTTCCCCTTATTTTTCCTAACTTTTTACAGAAAGAGTTTATCAAACATAGATGGGGGTGTGTGTAAAATTAGTAAATATTGACATATTTGTTACTATAAAATAGTTGTGTAAGTACATTTTCAGTATAATGTCATCAAAGTTAAATTTTGGTTCAAGACTCTTTACTAAGGAAATATGGATTTTTCATGTAACAGTAGAACTCCAAGGACCAGTAAATTGCAGTCTAGAGTCTATGAATGCTATAGAAAACTATCTTTTTAACATACTTTTACAACGAACTCTATGTATTCACTCATGGTTGTAAGTTATAATTCTCAAAGAAAGTGGATGTGCCTTACAATATTTAACTGATTAGTTAGCATTCATCTTACACCAGTCAACCTAATCAGCAGCATAAAAATAGTCAAGTTCTGGGCTTAACAGTTAAAAGCACTGGCTGATCTTACAGAACACCAGGGTTCAGTTCCTAACAGCCACATAGCAGCTCACAACTGTTTGTAATGTTAGTTCCAAGGAATTCAATGCCCTTTTCTGGCCTCTGTAACCCCTGCACATACACATGTATGCAAGATACTTGTAAACATAAAATTAAAACATATAGTCAAGATCTTTGTTTTCCTCTTGCATAAATTAAGCAAGTACAGCAACAAGAGAAACATCTTTAAAAAATAACATTAGGTGGGCATAATCCCAGCATAGCTCTGTTGAAGACATGTATTAGAGTCTAAATGAATGAATCCTAAACCCTTCTGGATACTGTTTATTCTTTCAGCCTATTTTCCTCCTAGAAGAAAGAAATCTAGGAGTGTCCACTCTCTCTATAACATAGCAGTTTTTGTTTGTTTCTTTGGTTTTTTTGTTTGTTTTCTTCGAGACAGGATTTCTCTATGGCTTTGGAGGCTGTCCTTGAACTAGCTCTTGTAGACCAAGCTGGTCTTGAACTCACAGAAATCCGCCTGCCTCTGCCTCCTGAACGCTGGGATTAAAGGTGTGCCCTTGCCAGGCCCAGTACCTCTCTCTGTCTGCTGCCTACAGATCAGGATGTAAGGCTCTCAGCTACTGCTCCAGCACCACACCTGTCTTCTTCTTGTCACGATGATAATGGACTAACCCTCTAAAACTGTAAGTAAGCCTGCAATTAATTAGTTTCTTTTATAAGAGTTGCCTTGTCATGGTGTCTCATCACAGCACTATAATAGTGACTAAGACATAAATTAAGATGTGATCATTAGTCACTGTCCCAGACATGGAATTCCTTTTTTTTTTTTCCCTTTTCCCTTCTTCAGTACTGAGAATTCAACGTTGCCCATCTAGACCTAAAGTTCTATCACTAAGCTACATCCCCAGTCCATTTTCTCTTTTTAATATTGAGCCAGGATCTAGCCTAAGTCACCCAGACTGCCTAGGCAGACACTGTACTTTCAATGCTTCTGCCTTAGCCTATTGAGTAACTGGGAATACAAAAACACATCATCAGGCCTGCTTGGGACTCTCTTGATCTGTAGCCCACAGTCAATATTACTTCATCTAGATAGCTACATTTCACCTTCTTCTGAACTACTGACTCACTGCACTCTCTAGTCTCTAAATTCAGGATTGTTTGACTTCTGTGTCATCTGTAAGTAGGAGGATTGTAAGCTGGTGTAGATCTTCTAGAAGGCTTATGAAAATATGAAGCAACAAGCCCTTGGGTGAAGTTTGCTAGTCCCTGGTCTAGTCAGACAGAGAAGGGTACAAAGATAAAAACTATTCTTAGGGGATGGAATTATGGGTAACTGGTTATTATGTTTACTTTCATTATGCTTTTCTACTGCACACCAATTTTTAGAAAATATAAACAATGATTTGGGACTCTGGCCTTTGTCTGTATTCAGACATTCAATGCTTTCTCCCAACAAAACAGCACAGAGGGCTGCCACATGTACCATGTTCTCTTTTGTAATACCTAGGACTGCCAGTCACTTTTCTAAATACCAGAAAAATATAAAAGCAAAGGGTACTCACTTGAATAATAAGTTAAGACCAAAGAGGGTAAACATGACAGCCATGTAGCCAACGATGCCAGTGGCATAGCTGATTTTATAGATTAGGAGGAACCATTTATAAACCAACCTGGAGGAAGGAGATAAAAAGTTAGTACAGCTAGTAGAGAATGGTGGCCTCAGGGGTCACTGAATCACCAGAACCCCTTCTCACATCAATGGGGCATCAGGTTCAATGCTCAGGATGTGTTGGGCAACTTTGGTTACTGTTAAAAGCTGTTCACATCCTCAACTGCAGAAATGTCCCTAAATCACCATACCCCTGCCAGGTAGTGGTGTTGCACACCTTTAATCCCAGCACTCAGGAGGCAGAAGCAGGAAGATATCTGTGTGTTTGAGGCCAGCCTGATCTACAGAGCAAGTTCCAGGACAGGCTCCAAAGCTACACAGAGAAATTGTGTCTTGAACACTCCCCCGCAAAACAGCATACCCCCAAGAATGCTTTGTATCTTCCTGGACCAAGAAAGGGGATCCCTAAAAATGGATTTAGTCTCAAGCAAATAAAAGACACAGCTGACCTAAGCCACCTCTGTCCTCTCAAAACACAACATGCAAAGGCTTACTGTTCTGTCAGAATAAAATCCAGGGGAAGATGAATCAGAGACTAAACTAGCTACAGTTTATAACTGGGTTTGGCTAGTCCGATTGCAGCTTTGCTCCTATCCATAAGGACATCATACTAAGAATGACACCTCATGAAAATGTTTCTGATAGGACATATTTTGTTGGAGAAGAAATGAGGAAGGCACTCAAACAGTGCCACTGATTTAATGTGTAAGCTTTGTGTTGGGGGCAGGGGGGCTCGGGGTTAGCAATGTGGAATCCGAGTGATCTCCAGCTAGATTCGAGAAGAAGAGGGTCTGTATATGAACCAGGCCTCTGTAAATGCTGCAGATGTTCCCCAATATCATTAGTCACTGTGCTGGATAGTATCACATCAACTTGACAAAAACTAAAATCAGAGAAGAGGGAAACTCAATTAAGAAAATGTTTCCATAAGACTGGGGCTGTAGGCCATTTGCTTAACTAGTGATTGATTGATGTGGGACAAACCAGCCTATTGTGGGTGATTCTACCCCTGAGTTCTGTAAGAAAGCAGGCTGAGCAAGCCATGGGGAGCAAGCAAGTAATCAGAACTCCTCCATGGCTTCTATATCAGCTCCTGCTTCCAGGTTTCTGCCCTGCTTGTCTTCCTGTCCTGATTTTCTTCAGGGATCAACAGTGCTGTGGAAATGTAAGCCAAATAAACCCTTTCCTCCCCAGCCATGTTGCTTTGGTCATGGTGTATCATCATAGTAATATAAGCCCTATTGACAGTCACTAACCCATCATATATGAGACAACAGCAAATGAGCAGTTTAGTAATTTGCTTGAATAACTAGTCCAAGCTTTCTTTCTTCCCAAGAACTAACTTACTGCATCTCTGCTGGCCCCCAGGTCATATTCTTAGGTTCCTGCCATATGTTTCCCTGCTATGTCTAAGGAGGCTTTTCAGGCTAGGGAAAGGCCCCAGGTATCTTGTAGTGTTGCACTAAAAACCAAACATAGCTATGCAATCCAGGATTTACATAGATCAAAAGGGAAAGAGACAGGAGAAAAGGCATGGAATTTTAGATCTTTTTTTTAAAGATTTATTTATTATGGATTCAGTGTTCTGTCCGCATGTATGCTTGAATGCTAGAAGAGGGCACCAGATCTCATAACGGATGGTTGTGAGCCACTATGTAGTTGCTGGGAATTGAACTCAGGACCTCTGCAAGAGCAGCTAGTGCTCTTAACCTCTGAGCCATCTCTCCAGCCCCAAATTTTACATCTTCTAATACTTAGATTAGTAAGCTTTTATTTGCTAAATAAGCTCAGATGAATCAAATCATATTTCTGAAGTAAGTTTACTTCTTTCCCCAAATGGTAAAAGCAAACTACCTTTCTCACTGTAGTGTATAGAGCCTATTTCTTGTAATATACTTGTTAAAGTTAGATAAATAAATAAGGTTTATGAAACTGGGAAGCACTATCAGTGTTATTTAATATTATAAAACAACCTTCCATATTACTAACAATATTTCTCTCTCTCTCTCTTTGAGACAGGGTTTCTCTGTGTAGCTTTAGAGCCTATCCTAGAACTCGCTCTGCAGGCCAGGCTGGCCTCGAACTCAGAGATCCACCTGTCTCTGCCTTCCAAGTGCTGGGAACCAATGCGTGTGCTACCAACGCCCAGCTTGCTTACAATATTTCAATCATACTGTTTGCCATTGGTATCTTTATGTATATGTGTGGCACACATGAGGAAGTCAGAGAGTAGCTTTGTAGAGTGGGTTCTCTCCTGCCTTTGGTTGGATTCTGATCACACTGGTCACCAAGCTTACGCAAGAAGCATCTTTACCAGCTAAATTATCTCACTATATGTAACCCAAGCTGTACTTGAAATGGTTCTCTGCAGCCCAAGGCTGACCTCAAACTCACAATCATGGCTCCTTGGTCACTCACATGTGATAGTTAGTGTGCTTTAATTTTGGAAAATCACTTTCTATGAAACATTTTTAGGGTTGAAAAATTCAAGGCTTGAAAGTTAAGGTCTCACTGTGCACAATGCTGGGTATTCCAACCCCACATCCACCAGACACTAGATTCTGTGCCTTCTCTCATGGCCTAGAGAGGTGCCAGGGAGAGGGTTATGGATCACCATCTTCATTCTCACAGTGAAATCCAGAAGTTCAGAGAAAGGTATGCAGTAAACAGAACACACAAAGCACACAAAATCTGCAAACTGGGAGACTTTGGGTCAGGCTAGGCACTCTCCTGCTAGGATAAGGCCATGCACACCTCTCTTGGCACTTACCAAATGCACTCCAACAGGTGCTTTCTTGACCCTCTCCTCCATTAAACCGAGCACTCCTTGAGGGCAGGGACCATGTCTTATCCAGCTCTGTATCCCCAGCGCTCACCAAAGGGCCTGGCACATAGCAGGTGCTTGTTGAATGAATGAATGAATGAATGAATGAATGAATGAATGAGAAAAATATCTTTTCCTGTCAGGTATGGTTATTAAATGACCTCACAAGCTGGTTGGGAGGATTAAACAAGATACACATTTTGATAAAACACAGAATTATAGAAACATTAGCTTTTTTACATAAGAAGGAAGTGGTATTCATTACAAAACTGCAAATTTGCTGATATTCATTCATTCAACAAAAATTCAGAGTAGATAATATGTGCCAGACTCAGTGGCACAGCCTGGATATACAGTGACCAGCACAGTGGATGTGGGGGAGACAGACACTCAAAACAACATCTTGTTGTAGATTGTGATGAGTTCAACAGTAGCAAACTACAGGGTCTTCATAGAAAACATACCAGGAAAATCTAATTCAGAGATGAGAGAAGGTTTCACAGGAGAGAAGGACACTTAAAATGGCACCACGATGACCACAAAGGCTTGTTTGTTTTGTGTACTTATAACACCAACAGATCTTGATGTAGAGCATCAACGGAAGGACAGGGAAATACTTGTAATTCTGAACCTGTGGCTAGGGGAGTGGGTCTCCCAATCAGCTTGTTTTAAAGAGGCCCTAAACCAACTCATTTGGCAGACAAAAATTTTTTCAAAAGACTTTTTGGTTTTCATTCGAATCCCATCTTTCTCTCACAGATTTCCAACAGATTCACTTCAAGAAACCCAGGCCTGGGGGCTGGAGAGATGGCTCAGAGACCTCCTGCTGCCCTTGCAGGAGATCCAAGTTCAATTCATACATTCCAGGGGATCTGACGCCCTCTTCTGGCCTCCATTGGCAGTACACTTACACTCAGGCAAAACATTCAAATGAATGAAATTTAATTTTTTTTTTTTAGACAGGGTTTCTTTTCTCTGTAGCTTTGGAGCCTGTCCTGGAACTCACTTTGTAGACCAGGCTGACCTCAAACTCACAGAGATCTGCCTGCCTCCTGAGTGCTGGGATTAAAGATGAGTACCACCACCAGGCAAAAAATTTTTTAGAAATCTTAAGAGGAGAAAGAAAGAAATGAAAGAAGGAAAAGGAGAGGAGGGAGGAAGAAAGGAAGGGAGGGAAGGAGGGAGAAAGGAAGGGAAAGAGGAAGGGAGGAAAGGAGGAAGGGGAGGGAGGGAGAGAGGGAAGGAGGGAGGGAGGGAGGGAAGGAGGGAGGGAGGGAAGAAAAACCAGGCTCTTCTCCTCTACCTACACTCTCACCTTGGTGTTGTCTGTACTAGAGGTTTCCGTGTGGCTCGGAAGGTGACAAATGCTGTGACAGCAGAGAAGAAGATCCAGATCACCAAGAACCTCCACCAATGCAGCTTCACTGTGAAATAGAGGGGAACAACCCACATCTGAAAGAGGGTCACCATCTGAAACACAAACACAAGCACTTCAGCTCCAGCCTGCTCCCTCGGCAGGTCCCTAACTGCAGGCCGCGTGTTTAGCCTATCTTCACTTACATTTCCAGTGTTGCTGTTGTGTTCAAACAGGTCTCACTATGTATCCCTAAGTGGGCTTGGAACACATGGATCTGTCTGCCTCTGCCTCCTGAGTGCTGAGTGCAGAGATTAAAGGCATATGCCACACACCCAGTCACATTTCAATTCTGTGTAAACAAAACTCCACTAGTGTGATCAAAATTAGAAATCTAGCACTATGCCTAACTCTTCCACTTTATCCTTCATCAAACTATATTCTAGACACATTTTTCCTTTCCACTGAGCTCTTGATATCTCTTACCCAGCTTCTCCAACTTTTTTGTAAGTTCCCCTGAACCTATGAGGAAAACTGGAAGACACCCATGGTAGGGCCAACTGATATCATTCCCTATGCTTTTTTGTTTTGTTTTTCGAGACAGGGTTTCTCTATGTAGCTTTGGAGCCTGTCATGGCACTCGCTCAGTAGATCAGGCTGGTCTTGAACTCACAGAGACCCTTCTGCCTTTTCCTCCCGAGTGCTGGATTAAAGGCATGCACCACCACCGCCCAGCTAAATATCTATATTTCAAGACAAAGAAATTTAAAAGTTATCATGGTTACTGAGAGCGGGATGGTTGTTTTTATACCACATCCTAGTTTTTCAAAAAGTTAAAGATCAGGAATTCCTATCCTTTTTTGCAGAATATAATGTAGCCAGATCTTTTGATTTGATTCTTTGCTAATCTCTGGGTCTACTGCTTTGTAAGCAGTCCCAATGACTGATGTTAAAGCAAGCAATGTGAAGAACAAAAAAACCCTTTTCCACTTTTAGTATGAGTCTAGTTGCTCAGCCCCTAGTTTTGTCTGTGGTTGTTTGGTACAATATCTTTTCTTGGCTTTTCCAGTGTTTCTTTTGTTGTTTTGATTACTTTTGGTTTTGGCTTGGTTTTTCATGACAGGGTTTCTCTCTGTAGCCCTGGCTGTCCTTGCACTCAGGAATCTACTTGACTCCCTCTTGAGTACTGAGATTAAAGGCATGTGCCTACTGCAGGCTCCTCTCTGGCCTGATCTATGAAATACTGAAACACTAAGGCAGAGACTTAGGACGGTGGTTCAATAGGTAATGTGCATCCCGAGCAAACATGAGGATGTGAGTTTGGATCCCTAGTACCCAGTATCCAAACAGAAACCAGGAGTGTCACCATGTTACTGAATTGCCAAAGTGGGGATATACATGTATGTGTGTGTGTGTGTGTGTGTGTGTGTGTGTGTGTGTGTGTGTGTGTGTGTATACACACACATACATATTTTTCAAGCCCCATCTCAATTCACTTCCTGTTGCCTGCAGGACCAAGATATAATTCCTTCTTTACTCTCAGTTCCATCTCCTAGCACCATGTCTGTCTGCATGCCACCATGTCCCACCATGTGGATAATGAACTAAAATTCTGAAATTATAAGCCACCCAACTAAAATGTTTTCTTTTATAAGAGTTGCCAAGGTCAAGGTGTCTCTTCACAGTAATAGAAACCCTAACTAAGACAAACCCTATCAAGAAAAACCACATAGATAATGGGTTCCCAATAAAACTGAATTTTGGGCCAAAAAAATCTAAAAGGCCACAAAGGGGAAATAACACCACTGTTGTTTGAACAATAGCTAGTGAATTAAATTGGGGGGGGGGGCACTGTTAATCATTGAATCTGGGGTTTTCCTCTGAATTTCACCAAGAGTACACACTACACAACAATGTGTCATAAAAACAAGGTCAAGCCGCACTCCTTTAATCCCAGTACTGGGGAGGCAGAGGCAAGCAGATCTCTGTGAGTTCGAGGCCAGCCTGGTCTCCAGAGTGAGTGCCAGGATAGGCTCCAAAGCTACACAGAGAAACCCTGTCTCGAACCCCAGCCCCACTCCCCAAAAAAACAAGGACAAGCTATCACCAGAAACAAATCAGCACAAACATAAAAAAAGAATCTCAGTAGTAGGGAACATATATTTTGTAGAATTTTGCTAAACAAAGGAATTGAACGGGTTGTAGGCAAAGCTAATGAGGGAGAATTAAAGAACAGATTATAAATATTAATAATTCAATCAAGCTATTGTAAATTCTGAAAAGGAAATTTTAACTTTTTCTTTTTGAGACAGAGTTTCTTTACATAGCCCGGGATGTCCTGAACAAATCAGACTGGCCTTGAATTTACAAAAATCCGCCTGGCTCTGCCTGCTGGGATTAAAGGCTCACATCACCATGCCTGACATTTTTTAGTTAAAAAAAATTATCTTATGTGTATGTATGTATGTGTGATGCATTGTGTGTGTGTGTGTGTGTGTACATAGGTCAGAGGACAACTTGCAGCCATCTGTTCTCTCCTTCCACCATATAACTTCAAAGGACTGAACTCTAGTTACTGGATTTGAGGGCAAGCACTCACACTCTCACCTGCTGAGCTATCTCACAGGCCCTTGTTTAGTAAATGAATTTAAATTTCATTTTTTTTCCATCTTGTTTAACAGACATTTATTATTTTAGTTGAACAACTTCTATACACAATGATTTGTTTTGCTGAATAGAAAAGTATTCTAAGTCTCAAGATTGAGTCCAGTATTTTCTGGAAATCAGTAAAATCATCCTCTAAAAATCTGAAGAGAAAAGAAAATCAGTTTAAAACATCAATTAGGGGGCTGGAGAGATGGCTCAGAGGTTAAGAGACTGTTCTTCCAGAGGTCCTGAGTTCAATTCCCAGCAACCACATGGTAGCTCACAACCATCTGTTATGAGATCTGGTGCCCTCTTCTGGTGTGCAGATAGATATACATGGGAGCAGAATGTTGTATACATAATAAATAAATAAAATCCTTAAAAAAAAAAAAAACATCAATTAGGTTTTTATTATTAGGCCTGCTAGCTCAGATCTGTGATAAGGGCAATACCGTCTATTTCTTCCATAGTCAAGGGCACAAGGTGGTGGTATGTGTGGCCTTTGTGAAATGTCAACAACTTTCATTAATATACCAGGGATGAGTAACCCCAGGCACTACCTAAGACTGCAAACAAAGTGATACTGCCAACTAACTTTTACCCCCAAGATGAATTGACTGCCCTAGGGTTGATCTTTAAATTCACAATCATCCTTGCTATGTGGCTACAAGCTTCTTAATGAATGCATACTAACTTGATCACAACTTCTTAAAATCTGCCCAAGCACAACCCCACTACACCACCCCTAAATATACTCCACCCCATCCAATGTTCAGTCTCCAACAATCTCAAAATACACAGGTGTCAACACCTATTACTGGGCATCAGACCCATACTCCAGAGATCCAAAAGAACAGGAAACTTCTTCCAATTTCACCTGGTTCTGAAAATGGGACACTGGATTCAATTTCCAAAATTTGGGTTGTAGTTGATCTCCTTTCTATGCACACTCACAAAACAGGTTGGAAGCTTCACTTGCTACAGAATCCAACTCTGAAGTTTGCACTCATCAAACTCCGAAGACACAGCCACTTCAGTGAACCAGAAGATTGCATAATCCCAACAAAGCTGTAGGTTCTATTACATGCACCCAACACATCCACAGGGCAGCCCTAGGACTCCTTTTTCAGGATTCTACACACGGATACCACATGATGTAAACACCATACACTTAACCTCCTAAGCAGATAACGTAGACATAAAGTTTATCAGAAACAAGATACACCATCACATGTAGTCTTCAAACACTGTTGCACTTTAACTGCTACAATTCCACAAAGCATTCATGACAATCTGCAGCCTAGTTTTGACAGACAAATAACACCTTTAAGCAGACATGACATGGATATGAATTTGGATATGAATTTTACAAATACCACGTATATTAGCGGTAACAGTGGAGCTGCAGAGTATTGTGCCTTCTCCAGGATGCACCAATAGTGCGGTGGAACTTTGTGGCCCTTTTTCAGGGCAACGGCTCTTGCGGCCAGCAGATGTGAGCCCACGCATCATTTTGTGCTTGTGGACTGGTCTGGTGATCCACTGGGTGTCACGGTTCCTTCTGATACCCTTTATGGAATGGATCAATGAGGATAACCTCAAAAAAAACTTATATGTGGAATCTTCACCAACCCAGTAAAAATTCAGGATTCTCAAAGCCCCACAATGACGCCCAGCCCTCTCCTCAGCAACAGCCTGAAGGCTTTGGGCAAACTTTAGCAGGTTAACACCATGATGGACAGGCTTGTCGTAAGTTGCATCCTTGGGAAATGGGTGTTTGCAGCCACCACAGCGGACACGAATCCTGTATATGACATAATCTTGCTTGGCTTTGTACCCCAGCCTTCGTGCTTTATCAGGCAGAGTGGGGCGCAGAGCCCTGTGCAGTGCAGAGAGCTGGCGGTATTGCCAGCAACAGACCCTCAGCAAAAACCGCACCACGTGGTCCTGCTTCTTTCTCCATAGCTCCTGGATGTATTTGTATGCACCCATGTTGGCTCACCTGATGGCTGCCGCCAGAGGAAACAAAAAAGCCTTTCTCTAAACTTCATTTTTAATTTTTAAAAACATTTATTTATGCTTATGCATATGAGTGTTTTGCCTGCATGTATATATGGGTACCACATGCAAGTCTGGTGCCTGAGGAGGTCAGAAGAGGGGGTTGGATCCCTTAAAAGTAGAGTTATAGATGGTTTTGAACCACTATGTTGGTGCAAGGAATTGAACCTAAGTCCTCGGAACAAGTGCTCTCAACTGCTGAGCCACCCCCCCAACCCCCACGCTGGGATTAAAAGCATGTGCTGCCAGCACCACCTGGCAAGGAAAGCATTTTCATGGCAATCTTAGCAATGGAAGGGCATTTGGTTGCCCTCTGGTAGCAATGTTTATGGAGACATACCAAGTTCAATAGTTTGAGATAAACACGTATATCTGCACAAAATAATGGGAAACCTTTGCCCTGGTCTCTCTTCCAATCTATGAACTAGGCAGCTATGCAGAGCTTCAGGTACCAACACAAATGGTCAGAGGAGAGTTGCAGCAGTATGGGCACAAGCAAGCATAACCATAAGGGCTGTCAAGGTTACAAAATATCTAAAACAGAACCCTGTAAGAGCAGCTGTAAACACTGGATATTATGCCAGGAAAAGGATCCAGAAAAGGCTGGCCATTAGAAAATTGTCTATAGGCCCAATAACCAGGTATACCCAGTTGTTTCTATGACTTGGCAAGACCATAACTGCTAGAATAGTCTATAGGGCAGAGAAGTGGTTGGCAGATTCCTCCTACTGCATCCCTAGCTAATGGCCATCCTAATTTCCAGAGGCAACCATCACATCACTAACATATGCTACTGACCTTAAAAAAAAAATCTGTCCGTGTCCCTCCAGCTTCTGGGTCCAACTCTTGTCTTTTAGAGAAACACTAAATTTACTACCAGTGTCCTAAGACATCTTACTTAGAACTATGGCTTCTTTCCGAAGCTGTCCCCTCTCCAAATACGAGTCAGTCAAGCAGCCATTTAACAAACACCAACAACATGCTAAGGACTAGGGAATTCAACATGAATAAATAATAAAGCCTCTTCAAGGACTTAAGTCTACCGAAGAAAAACAAAAACTTAACTAATTCAAAATATGTTCCAGAATTGTATAAGCAGGCACTTCACTCACAGTGGTAAAACCAAGAAAAGCTTCCCAAAGGAGGCATTATTTGATTTTTGCCTAATGGCCTCCTAAGCTCAGAAACAAAAGAAATGAAAACAAAAACAAAACAAAACTACATTATTCTGCAGAGTCCAGGTAGGACAGTCTGCTGCTCATCCATCCAGGAAGTTAACAGCTGTTCAGGAGGTGGGGCTTGAAAACAAACTATTTGGCAGCAGACAGAAATGATGAAAGCTACTCCTTGTAGATCTTTAAAAATAGGACAGATACTTTTCCAGGCATAAACTTCTCACTTCCCCTAACATCCCTGAGGGAGCTAAGGAGTAAGTAATATTAGAATCTAAATAGATGATGAAAACTGAGCTACAGAGAAACCAAAAGTCAAATCTGACCTGGCATAGTTTCCAATCCAGATCTTGTCTCCCTAGCAGCCTCCTTAGCATCATGGTGAATCGACTAACAAAATGGAGATTGTAAAAGTACCTGAGGTCTAAGGAAAGGACTTGGCAAAGTCATTAAGGAAGAAAACTCAGGAGAGCTAAAAGCAAAAATGACTATGACAGGTAAGATATAATAACTTCCTAAGGCTTTTGAGAGAAAAAAGTCTTGGGTTTAGGGGCAAGAGAAATGGCTCAGAGGTTAAGAACTTTTGTTACTCTTCCAGAGGACCTAGGTTTATTTTTCAGCACCCACGGGACAGCTCAAACTGCCTGTACCTCCAGTTTCAGGGGATCTAATATCCTCTTCTGGCCTCCATGGGCATGTGATGCACATACATGAAAGCAAAACACTAATACACATAAAATTTAATAATTATAACAAGAGTATGTGTATTACACACACAAACATATACACATAGAGAAGAGTTGGAGAGATGATTCAGCTGTTAAGAGCACTCTAGAAGAGAGCCTAGGTTCAAATTCCTGCACCCACATAGTGGTTCACTACTGTCCGCAACTCTAGTTCCAGGCATCTGATGTTGTCTTCTGGCCCATGCAACAAGTGGTACACAAACGAATACGCACGCAAAACACCCATATACATACAACAAAAAAGGAAAAAGAATCAATTTAAGGCTGGACATTGTGGTCTGTATCAGTAATCCCAGCACCTACAAGAGTAAGAAGCAAGAGAATTAAGGAATTCAATATCAGCGGCGGCTACATAGTGAGTTAAAGGTCAGCCTGGACTATATGAGACCGTAAACAAAAACAAACATACATACAAGATACAAATAATAGCAATCATAACAACAGCAGCAGCTAGATTTTAGTTTGGGCTCAGGTTTTGCAATTTATTTTATTTAATTTTTTTGTTTTTTGAGACGGGTTTTCTCTGTGGTTTTGGAGGCTGTCCTGGAACTAGCTCTTGAAGACCAGGCTGGTCTCGAACTCACAGAGATCCGCCTGCCTCTGCCTACCGAGTGCTGGGATTCAAGGCCTGCGCCACTACCACCTAGCCCAGTTTTGCAATTTAACAATCATATTCTCTTAGCAAATAAACTAACATTCTGCTCAATAGTTTACTAGTCTGAAAAATGGATAGAAATGTCTGCCCTATCTTGTACAGTAGTTTGACTGGGTTTGTTTTGTTTTCTTGGGTTTTTGTTTGCTTGTTTTGAACTGTTTTTTGAATGCTTTATTATTTTTACTTAGTGTGTATGAGAGAGGGAAGAGGGGGGCAGGAGGAGAGGGAAAGGGTGAGAGAAGAGGAAGGAGAGGCAGAGGGAAGGAAGGAGAGAGAAGAGGAAGAAAGAGAAGGGGAGGAAGGAGGGAGGGACAGAAGCATGCAGGTGTGTACATGCTGACTGTGTATATGTAAGGTCAGAGCGCAACTGCAGTGGGTTCTCTCATGCTACTGCCTGGGATACAAGGATCAAACTTGGGTCATCAAGTCTATTTTCAAGGGCCTCTACTCACAGAGCCACATCACCAGCCCATTTTGTTGTTGGTGTTGATTAGTAACAGTCATTAAACCCGTAGCTTGGTACATGCTAGGCAAGCACTCTTACACTGAGCCATAACCCACTTTTGGCTCACAGCACTTTTGCTTTTGCTATGTAGTGCTGGGCCCTGCTTGTCACCAGAGAAGTACTCTAGTGCATATCTAGCCAAGAAAAATCCTTTTTTGGGGGTTAATAATTACTAAGTGTAAACTATAAGTAATTTAAGGTATTTTTATTGATGCTGGAAATGAAAAGAACATTATCTGAAATTTAGAAACAGGAAACAGTTTGTTCTGAGTAAATTAATTTAAGCTAAATCTTCTTTGAATGTGAAAAACTAGACTTGAGCTCCTAAACTACAGACAGCAAATGAGCACCTAGGCTACACAGGTTGGTGAGCAGCATACTCCAGAGTGGAGAGCAGAGCTCCTCATGAGAAATCCCTGAGCTTCCCAGGGAGAACATTGCAAAATCTGGAGACAAATTTGGATATCTACTAAAAGGTGCTACTGTAGAGGCTCAGGATGTGATGGCCATTCCTTGGTTGTCAATTTGACTATATCTGTAATTAGCTAAAACCCAAAATATCTGGGTTTTAGTTAATACCTGTGAGTGATTTTTGCTTAATTAAATCATTTGAAGTGGATAATCCACTTCTAATCTGGGATTTTGACGTGGGAGGATACACCATTAATTCAGATCTTTTAAGATAGGAAGACCACCTCTAATCAGGGCCACATCTTCTGCTGGAAGCCTATGTAACCGACATGGAAGAAGGAAACTTCTCTCTTAAGCTGCTTGCTCTCACCCTCAATAGCAAGTCCATTCCCTTATTGCCATTAAAGCCCTCTTCTTCAGGATTCTGGTGTGTACTAAAGACCAGCTGAGACACCCAATCTCATAGACTAAACTACTACTGGATTCATGGGCCTTCTGTTCCTAGGCAGCCATTGTTGGATTAGCTGGAATAAAACCTGTAAGGCACTCTAATAAATCCCCTTTATATAGAGAGACTCATTGAATCTATAACTTCTGTTACTCTAGAGCCCTGACTAATAATACTTCATCTGACATTCTGTGATGTACAGCACAGCCCTCCACACCACACAAAGAATAAACTGGCCTAAAATGCCAATAGCCCCTGATGAGAACTCTCATTTAGGACAAAACTAGTGTTTTTCCACTTGGTGGTCACATGGGCTGGACTGCAAACCTACACTAGTGAAGAACAAAATTGTATTCAGTTGGAAATGTAAGCCTTATCTATCAACTCCATCATTCTCTGGAATGCCATAAACACTTCTTTTTTAAATCTCTCATGGCTTCCTCAAACACTACATGCTTCTGCTACCCAAATAACCCGTGTGTTTCCTTAACACAGCATTCTCAGGGAGTCATTTCAATTCTCTTTCATGCCCATTCTTTATCCCCAAAAGACTACAATATATTTATTATACATACTTTTGCTTGTACTTGCTAGGTATCTCTGTTACCATTTTAGTCAATACTCAACCAATGAACCTACTAGTCAATATATGGTGAAACAACTAAAATTACTTATATTTAATTATGTGTTCTTTTCTATCTTATTCTCCAATCTCCCTCTCATACAAGGTCACCAATATCCTAAATCTTGAGTTTTATCACTCTTGCTTTTTTTATGTGTATGTGAGTACATATGTGTACATATGTACATCATAGAACAACCTCTGAGGTCATTACTATATATATATATATATCGTCCACTGTTTAAAAAAAAAATCTCCAGATACTAATTTTGTCACATTATGTAATTTGCATTTGGAATCAATGCCTGCCATTAACTGTATTAAAACCATGAGCTAATTTTTAAGGCATACATGATTAGTAGCACCACTCTTTTACCAAGAATTTAAAGATTGATAGGCTATAAATATTTGCACAGCACTAAAGCATGAGCTAATTTTATCTAAACGTGTGGGGGACAAAAAATGAAAGGTTTTATTTTTTCTCTCCACTGTGAAGGAATTCTTATTGGATGAAATTATTAATATGTATAAATTATATTTAATAATAAAAGATAAAACATCTAACTGTAGAATGCAAACATAGATTGGCATGTAGCATATAGACCAGTATTTTATCAATAATTATACACAGCCTTTTCAAAGATGAAAGTTGAAGGCTGAGGATGTATTCTGCATTTTCGAGGCTCTCACCAGCATTGAGTGTAAATGGCTTGGATGGCCAGTTTTGTTTAAATGCTATCAGGCTACTTTATTCATTGTTAATGCTTTGATGAAAAGGCTTTACATGCAATAGATCTAGGAAAGTATTGTTCATACTGATCAGGCTATTTTTGCTTTTATTGAGAAAGGATTGCTCTGTGTAACAGCCCTAGCTGTCCTGGAACTCACTCTGTAGACCAGGCTGTCCTCAAACTCACAGAGATCTACCTGCCTCAGCCTCCCAGGTGCTGGGATTAAAGTTGTGCCTCACCACTGCTGGCTATTTTTTTTAATTTCTTTTTTATTATTTATTATGTGCATGTCTGTAGACATCTGTGGATATGTATAATGCCCTGGGAGGCCAGAGGAGGGTGCTGAGAACTGAACTAAATGACTCATAGCTATGAGAATTTCCTGCTCTTTAAGAGAATCCAAGTTCAAATCCCAGCACCTTTGTGGCAGCTAACAACCAGGTCCCAGGGGATTTAACACCCACTCCTGGCCTTCAATGCCACTACATGTATATGGCACAAAGACACACATGTAGGCAAAATACCCATAAGCATAAGATAAAATGAAAAACAAATAAAAACAGAAATATCAAAAGGACTGTCACCCTATATTTGTTCTAATGGATTTTCTATTTTTCTGGGCTCAATGAAACCTTGTGGTAATCTCTATTTTGTTGAGGACACACAACAACTACAAGTGTCTCATCTCAGATGACAGGGTGAAGCATGAGCAGGGTCTACACCCAGATAGCTAAGCTGATGGATAATGACTCTTTTGAAACTCTTGTTATCATGTGAGTATCTCATGCACTGTGGCCTGAAGGTACATATCTCTATTAGTCATACGTGCCAACATCTGAGGTAGCTATACGCCAAGGTGGTCTGGAACAAGGACAAAGGTGAGCTTCTTTTCCACTATGCTCCAGATTATTCCTTAGTTCCCTTGGCAGAAAATCATTTCCAGAGGTCACATAGAGCAGAGCTGAAAATGTAAAACAGGAAACAAATAACATGGGTTTAATCCTACCTCTGCCTAGCTATATCCTCAGCAGGCCTCAACTTCCTATGCTTTTATCTAATACCATTGATACACAGATGAAGTGAGAAAGCACAGTGGGCTGTGGGGCACACGCCTTTTATCACAGCACCCAGGAGGCAGAAGCAGGCAGATCCCTCAGCCTGGCCCACAGAGTGAGTTCCAGGATAGCAAG
The DNA here is from genome assembly GCF_003668045.3 of Cricetulus griseus. Taxonomy (NCBI): domain Eukaryota; kingdom Metazoa; phylum Chordata; class Mammalia; order Rodentia; family Cricetidae; genus Cricetulus; species Cricetulus griseus. The sequence goes on along the minus strand of NC_048596.1, from coordinate 97,340,848 downwards.
GGCTACATGGAGAAATTCTGTCTCCAAAAACTAAAATTAATCAATTAATTAGTTAATTAATTAAATGAGACAGTGCAGTAGTTAGGTATAGATCCCTAACCATCTTTGGCAATATTACAATTCTAAACATATACTGCAGAAAAAAAAAAAGCATATAGTGATTATGACTGAAAGTTTTATCACTTGAGCAAATTATTCAGATTTTCTATTTCAGTCTCTGACTGAAGAAAGCACTACTCACCAAATTATACTGAGTTTATACATGTAAAGTACTTAAAATATTGAGAACTTAGCAAATATTGTAAAGTATGGTTGTGCCTGTTTGTAATCCCTACAATGGGGAGACTGAGCCAGGAATGTCTCAAGTTCATAGCCAACTGGACCAGTCTGATTAGTTTATGTTCTTCAAGTTCTCTACATGATGTGTGATTCTCTGTGTCACTTTTCTGTCCATCATTGAAAAGGGAATACTGATTTCTCCAACTCTTAAAGAACTGCCTATTTCTCCCTTCAGTCCTGTCAATTTTTGTTTCCCATATTTTGGGCCCCTTTGGCATATACACATTTATAGTTGTATCTTGCTATATAGTACTTACACTAATATATACAACAATCACATAAATGTTATCACTTCTAATCTTTATTTAACCCTGTTATTTGACATTAATATAGCTATCCCACCTTCCTTTTTTTTTTTTTGAAGATTTATTTACTTATTTTATATATAGTGTTCTGCCTGCGTGCATGCCTGTGTACCAGAAGAGGGCACCAGATCTCATTACAGATGGTTGTGAGCCACCATGTGGTTGCTGGGAATTGAACTCAGGACCTTTGGAAGAGCAGCTGGTGCTCTTAACCTCTGAGCAACCACTCCAGGCCCCCAACTTTTCTTTCATTTTAAAAGTATTTTGTTTTTAACCAGGTAGTTGTGGCACACACCTTTAATCCCAGCATTCAGGAGGTAGAGGCAGGTAGATCTCTGAGTTTGAGACCAACATGATCTACAGAGTATGTAGATGCAGAGATTAAGATACACAGGACTAGGATGATATAGGTTAATTTTATTCGGGGAGAAGTCACTTACATGAGAAACTGATAACCCACAAGTTCCAGCTTTGAGGATCAACACCCAGCTGCTCTCTGTGACTGACCGGAACCAAGAGAGCAAGCCTGTCCCAGACCCCAGACCAAATCCCACATGCTCACAAATGCACCTGTGACCACGCCTGTTTGATGACTGTTTGGGCGTGGTCAGTGCCACAGGTGCGGCTAGTTGGATCTCTCACTACAAGACTGAGTTCCAAGACAGCCAGGGTAACACAGAAAAACCTGTCTCAAAAAAACAAAATAAAACAAAATTCATTTTTAATTACATGTATATATGGGATTGGAGGAAGGGAATGTGCACACATGTTTGGGTGCCTGCAGAAGTCAAAGGTAAGGTGTCAGCTGAAGTTGCAGGCAGTTGTAAATCACTCAATGAGGATGCTTGAAATCAAATTCTGGTCCTCTTTGAGACGACCCTCTTTCTTTGTTTTGAGCCCTCCATACTTCTTTGGCTATCATTTTCATGGAATATTTCTTCCCATCCTTTTACTTTCACTTTTGTAAGAGTGAGTGCGTGTGTGTGTGCCCTGATAGCTAAGGTGAGACTTACACATCTAGCATGTTAATGAATTATGGGATTTTTTTTTTTTTTGCTCCAATTTGCCAATCTTTACCTTTTACTGGAAGAATTTAACTCTTAGAATTAAGTGTCATTATCAATAAGAAAGTACCTAGCTATTTGTTTTCTGTTATGTATTATATATTTTTTCTTGACTTCTTCCATTGCTTCCTTATTTGTTTGCTTGATTTTGACTTTTGTTATACAAGTTAATGAACTCTAGCCCCTTCTCCTAAGACTAGTGCTGGTTTTCTCAGTCAAGTAATGTTCTCCCTTCCAAATGAATGATTTCTGATATTTCTTTCATGAACTGTCACACAATGTTTAAAAAAGTATCTACTTTTTCTGATAATAAGGTAGTCTCATGTTGGGCTGGGAGTGGTGGTGCCGGTCTTTAATCCCAGCACCTGGGAGACAGAAGTAGGCAGATCTAAATTTGAGGCCAGCCTGGTCCACATAGTGAGTTCCAGGACAGCCAGAGCAAATAGTGAGACCCTGTCTCAAAACCAACAAATAAAAAAAGTCTCATGTTTTATCTTTGTTTTCATATATCAAATTATTTGCTCTTTAAACACACATACATATCTATCCCACAAACTACTCATCATTCCATATGGAAAATTCATTGCTAATGTTTTTATCTGTCTACATGTACCCTTGGTCAGGCTGGACCCTAGGACACTTACAAAGGTTCTCTTGATGACTAAAAAGTGAGAGGTGTCAGGTGTGGTGGTACACACCTGTAAATCTAGTATTTGAGAGGTAAAGACAGGAAGATCATAAGTTCAAAATCATTCTCATCTACTTAAGTAAGTTCAAGGCCTTCCTGGTATACACAAGATCCTATCTCCAAGAACATTTTTTTAAAAAATGAGAAGTGGCTTACATTGTAAGAACGGGGATGCCTCTGTTTCCACTGTACCAGGAGCAGCTGAGCCACCACCAAGGTAGCAATGAGGATGAGGACCATTTCAGCATGCATGGCTTCATGGCCACGATGTTTGGCATGCATACGTGCATGCTCGACCCTGAAAGCCAAACAGACAGGGTGAGTCAAGGAAGGGATGGTGTAGTAGTAAATGAGCAGTGTTTCCTACAGTATTCTTCTAGCCCATAGCTCAGAACATGTCCCTGAGTTCTTCATTTATTTATGTGCTTATTAATTTATTTTTTGAGGCAGGGTATCTCTACAAAGCCATGGCTGTCCTAGAACTCACTATGTAGATCAAGCTGGCCTCAAACTCAGATATCTGACTGCCTTTATCTGCCATGTGCTGGAATTAAAGGCATACATCACCATGCCCAGCAGCCCTGGGTTTTTCAATTGAAGGGTACCATGAGAACTAGGAGCTAAGACCCATGTCTGAGAGAATGGACATGAACTAGAATAGAAACTCTCCAGGTTCTAGTTATAAGGCACAGCTTTAAGGGTTAGAGATGCCCCTTGTGGTAGAAACATAAGAAACCTTCCTTGAATCAGGAAGGAAATGCCAAGAGAAGCTAATGTCACTGCCCATTCCAATCCTATTCCAACCTGTCACTGGACAAAGAAAAGTAGAGTTTATAGTCATAAAGCCTTAGACTCTTAGTATTTATCACACCACTAAAGGGTGTAACATTGTACGTGTGCTGATTCTAGACAGTCTTGCTTTATTCATCATACCTTTTTGCCAGGGCTAGAGAATCAGGACTAACCAAAGGCTAAAAATTCTGAACTGCTTCAAGTCTGTACTAATCCAACCATGTCTTCGTCATCAGTATCAAGTAAATGCCTCTTCAAGGGCTCGAGGAAGTTCAATAATCTGACAACTACACAATGAATCTGGAACATTCATCTAAAGCTGGCATTTAGATAGTTGAGCACACATCTTTAACCCCTACACTCTGGAGGCAGAGGCAGATTCATGCCTATGAGTTTGAGGCTAGTCTGTCTAAAATACATTTGTGAGACCTTGTCCAAAAACATACATACATACACACATATTTTACAATGAAACAAAAATATACCTACTGGGCTGGAGAGATGGCTCAGAGGTTAAGAGCACTAGCTGCTCTTCCAGAGGTCCTGAGTTCAATTCCCAGCAACCACATGGTGGCTCACAACTATCTATAATGAGATCTGGTGCCCTCTTCTGTTGTGCAGGCATACATGCAGGTAGAATACTGTATACATAATAAAATCTTTAAATATATATATATTATAGCTCTAATCCATTGTATCTACAATAAATCTTTAGCTCTAATCCATTGTACCTAATCCTAAACTCTATGAAAACAAAGGATACAGCTGCACCTCATTCCCAATGCCAAACCCTAAAATATTTAAAATTACATTATAGTGAACAAACAAAAAAATCTTTCCTGTTTTTACCACAATTTTCCTGTGCCCTTTCAGGTTAATAGTCCTAACCTTTCTTTTTTTGGAGACAAGGGCTCACTATCTCACTATGAAGGCCAGGCTAGTCTTGAACTCACAGAGACCTAACTGCCTCTGCCTCCACAGTCCTAGAATTAAAGGTGTGCACCACCATGCCCAGCCTGGTCATAATCTTTTAATCACTGTTCATGTAAAATGATGTGAACATTAATCCTGATTTCTTTGTCTTACATATGATCCAGTTTAAAAAATCTTCAGAATTGCCGGTGGTGGTGTTCGACTTTATTCCCAGCACTTAAAAGGCAGAGGCAGGCGGATCTCTGTGCATTCAAAGCCAGCCTAGTCTACAGAGTGAGTTCCAGGACAGGCTCCAAAGTTACACAGAGAAACCCTGTCTCAAAAAACCAAACAAACAAACAAACAAACAAATGGAGTGAATTGTAAGGCCCTGTGTTACTGGCCTATATTCCAGCTACCTCAGAGGCTGGGGTAGAAGAATGGTAAATTCTAGGCCTGTCTAGGCTACACACTAAGTTCAAGGTTAGTTTGGACAACTTGACAAGACTGTTTCAAAATAAAAAGTAAAAAGAGGGCTGGGATTACAACTCAGTGGTAGACTGCTTGTTTAACATGTACGAGGAAGCCTAGAATCAATCCTCAGTACAGGGGAAAAAGGGGACGATGATAAAAGAGGCAGTGAGAAGTTAAATAACTTATCCCGTATCATAGAGCTAGTAATGGCAAAACTGGTTTCATCACAGGAGGATGCTTATTAGTATAAGTACCTACTTACTCTACGACCAAGTAAGCTGTTCAGAAGTGACCCAGATACTTGGAAAGCTTTCCAAAAGACCTGTCCAACTGGTCATAAGACACTGCATCCCATAGACAGAGAAGAAAAAGAGTGGTTACACAATTAGCTAGGTTAGCCTGTGGGACCCAAACTGGCACACTTACCTCCATTGCTCCTCTGGGGAGAGGTCTGACATATCAACCTATAGAAAGAAAGTACCAGAAAAATATGTCATTGACTTACAACTGTCCCCACCCAAAATAAGGGGCTCATAGACTCATCAGTATTTTCAAGGAATTAAAGGAGAAGGCTTCACACCTTACAATTTCTATGAAACCTTTCCTGCCATTACTTCACACTGATTTCTCCCTTCTTTAGCTGCTGGTGGCAATGAATGTTACATGGCTGAGTTAATCAAAGACTAACTCCCAAGATGCTCCCAGAACAATGGACATACTCATTATATGGTAAGAATGAACAAGTGGGATTTGACTCAGTCTGGCTTGTTATAAACCAGGGAAGGTTTCTTGGAACAACTGTGAAATATTATCCAGAAGTGAGAGAAATATTCTAGGCAAAGGAAATTACATGGATAGAAAGGGGAGAAAGTTTACAGTATATAAACAATTAAGTATGACTAGGATAAAGATGTCTCAGGATTAGTAAGATATGAAGCTAGATAAAATATTATCATATACCATCATACAAATGGCCACATAAGAGGAGGCAGAACATTAGACCAGGGCACAGTAATATGTGGCTCCTGCTCGGCCACTGCCCTTAGAAGTGCATGACCTTCTAAACTCAAAGCTCTGGTTCTACTTAGGGTCTTTCAAACTTGGCACTACTGATATTTGGGGGTTGTTTTTATTTGCTGGGGCAAGGAGTGTGTTCTATATATAATCAGCAGCATCCAGAAAGAATATCTAAAAATTGTCAAACTTATTCTAGGTAAAAAAGTTGCCCGTCAAAAACCTCTGTTCCAGAATATCACTATATCCTTGGCACTCAGAGTGTACCTTCTACTTCTTTAGAGCTATACAGAACCACACTGAAATTCTAGTGCTTGGGTCAGTCAACACAGTTTTGTGCCAAATGGGCTGGAAAAGTTCTCTGACGGCAAAGGAGAAAAGGGCTTAGAACCACTCAAATGAATAAATCAAAAATTATCCCTTTATTCCCAACATGGAGGGTGGGAGGCAAATACAAATCCTCATGTATAGCTGAGGAACTATTGGCAATCGATCGCTGCTGGGAGAGGGAGTCAGTTTTTGTCAATGGTGTGACACTGGTATACTGACCACACTCAGGTATTTGCCTAATACACAGGTCAACACAAACTGGACTCAATGGACTTCTTTTTTTTGGGGGGGGGGGGGGTTCGAAATAGGGTTTCTCTGTTGCTTTGGAGGCTGTCCTGGAACTCGCTCGTAGACCAGGCTGGTCTGAAACTCACAGAGATCCACCTGCCTCTATCTCCCGAGTGCTGGGACTAAAGGTGTGCGCCACCACTGCTCAGCCTCAATGGACTTCTTAAAAAGAGAGAAAGAAGGAACTTGAAGCTAAATAGGTAAAGAAGTGGAGGAAGGGATGAACAGGTTCAAAATATATGAAATTCTCAAAGAATTAACTAAACATTACTAAAAATATTCCTTTAGTACTTAAGCTGCAAGGCCTGCTTTCTCACCAATCCAGTAACTCCAGAAAAGCACTTTAAGGGTCTAGGAAAATAAATGGCTCAGTAGATAAAGCACTTTTCATAAAGTTCCACTCCTCAGCATCCACATAAATTACCATCTGATTTGCCACCTGTAATCCCTAAACTAGGGAATCTCTCCAGCAAGTTAGCTAGCTGGACTAGCAGAATGTTCAACCTCTAGGTTCAGGTGAGAGACCCTACTCCAATATATACAAGGTGGAGAGCAATCAAAGACACCAAAGACTACCTCTAGCCTCCACATGTATGTGGGCATACATGCATGCATATCCATACAGGTATGTCACAGAGATGAAAGGAGGGTGAGGCGAGGGAGGGAGGGAAAAAGAGGAACATTTTAAATAAAACATTTGAGATAAAACACAACTTCACTCTACTACTAAATCAAGTTCTACACATTAGCAGGCATTGTCTGTGTGTACACTGGGAGTGCTCAACACTGTGTAAGTCAAGCTTTCTGGCTGAAAGAAAGAGAGAGAGAGAGAGAGAGAGAGAGAGAGAGAGAGAGAGAGAGAGAGAGAGAGAGAGAGAAATGAAGGCTTTGCTTTATTAATCTTTGTGACAAAGTCAACCACTTTCCTTCCTTCTGTTCTGCATGCTGCCTCACAAAATTTATTCAGGTGTCCTGACTCAGGCTTTCATCTTGCCAGGAACAGAAGTCAGATACTCCAAGAGGGAACAATAGATGGAAAAATCCAGAAAAGCTCATTGGGAGGCTCAGCAACAGACAAGTAAGGATCTCATTCCTAAAGGAACAACCAATGCCCAAGTTTCATGTTACTTATAGATAAGTCTTTACCAACTCAGACCTACACAATGCCAAGCTCATCTACTTATAATCTCCAAATAATTGGAACTCACTCTTGTCCCTGGGCCTTTCCATACCAGTTCTTCTTCCTGCAATACCCTTTTCTTACTTTTCCTATCCAAATCCAATTCTTTGAGAAGTCAGCTCAAATTTCACCTCAGTGAATTTCTCAAGCAAGGATTTCTCCTTTTTACTTGAAGTATGAACCATCTGAGTGTTTGTTAGAGTGCTTGCCCAGCATTCACAGGTCCTGGGTTCAATCCCAGCCAGGGTGGGAGGGAAAGAAAAGCACAACTCAGGAACTACCCAGAACCACTAAATCAGAATCTGACTTTTTTTTCAGAATCTGAATTGCCTAGATATATATATGTATGTATGAGGGTGTCAAACCACCTGGAGCTGAATTACAGACCACTGTGAGCTGCCCTGTGGGTGCCAGGAACTGAACCAAGGTTCTCTTGGAAGAGAAGCCAGTGTTCTTTTTTTGTTTTTGTTTTTTTTTGTTTTGTTTTGTTTTGTTTTCAGACAGGATTTCTCTGTGTGTAGCTTTGGAGTCTGCCCTGGAACAGGCTGGCCTCCAACTCAGAGAGATACACCTGACTCTGCCTCCCGAGTGCTGGGATTAAAGGCATGCATCACCACTGCCCAGCACAGCCAGTGTTCTTAACAGTGAGCCATCTCTCCAGCCCCAGAATCTGACTTTTAACAAGACCTCCAGGTGATTGTTATAAATGTGAAATTTGAAAAACACTCTTCTAGAACATTAATTTACAGTATCATGCTATCTCAGACATGATTTACAAATTATCTAACTGCTTAAGGCCAACCCAGGTTAATGTAAGCAAGGAGTCTACAGCTCAAAATTTAAGAAGGCATATAGTTTGAGGTAGTGATCCTGCATTTGTATAATCTTGTGCTTCCTTAAGGTTGTGACCTAGCTTTTGAATTCATCACCCCAGTTCTGGACTGGCCTAGTGTACCTTGTACCTCTCCCATATACCAGGAAGACGCCTCAGAACCAACACATACTTTACACTGCTTTTGTGTCATCTAAGGAGAACAGCAAAGAACCGAGTAGTCAGTAACTATGTAAGTAATTGAGGAAAATCCTCTCCTATGATCTAAGTATGCTAACAAACTAGCACACTACCTGAACGCGCTGAAACAAGAGAGTATACAAACACCTGAAAGTGCCTAAAAAGTATCTGGAGAGAGAATAGGTATTTGGTACCAGAAAGCATCTAGAAAAATCATGCTAAAAAACTTTATGTAAGCCAGGCATTGGTGGCGCATGCCTTTAATCCCAGCACTCGGGAGGCAGAGGCAGGCAGATCTCTGTGAGTTCGAGGCCAGCCTGGTCTCCAGAGCAAGTACCAGGATAGGCTCCAAAGCTACACAGAGAAACCCTGTCTCGAAAAACAAAAAACAAACAAACTTTATGTGAGAAAATAAAACAGGTGCATACTCAAGAAAGAAAATCTACTGAAGGGCAAACTATGAACACAGAGTACTGGATCAGGCATGGAAGTGTTTCTGAGAGTGAACCATGTGTTATTATCTATGTCTTACTTCTGCCACCTGAAAACAGAACAAGACCTCTGACTCCATCATATGGTTATGAGGAAAGTACCCTGGGAGTGACCCGCCCTTCCTCTAGAAGAATATAAACTACTGAAGAGGCCAGGGAACTCAAAGTTGGTGAAGCATGGGTCAGCAATGCTTGCAGAGCCCCAGGGAGAAGAGATCAGAAGGGCAAGCCCTAAGGCTAAGACTAGATTTGGGGCTTAAAAGATCATCAGCACTTCACAAAGCAGTATAAACGTTAAGAATAACATATGATCTGGCTTTAATATTTGTGTCCAGATCCAAAAGGTTACTTAAATTACATTCAAATCAGTGTTCTTGTTCAAGTGCAAAAACAAGGAAAGCTGTTAACTGTAGCTATAATTAACCTGTACCATCTGGAAAGACATCTTTATTTGGTACCTCATTAAAGGAGTCTGTTCATCTGGGGCCAAGCACTAACTCAGTCTGAAGGTACTTTGTCTGAAGCTCGGGTGGATTATTAGGCAGGCTCCAGGGCAAGGGTAATAACTGATGGTCCTATAACCAACACCTAAAACACACAATAAAAAAAAAAAAAACATATATACAATGTTTTATTGCTAGTTAACCTCTCTGCTCCTCAGATCTCACAAGTCATGCCAACCTACCTAAGTCCAGATTTAAAAGAAGTTAAACCAAAAATGTTAGACAGGGGACAAGAGAAAATTTTGCAAAGACAGAAAATTATCAAAGTTGAGGGCTATGTTTTCTCAGGTGCAAGAGTTAAGTACCCACCCTATGTATCCACAAGCAGACCTGCTGTCCTCCACAAATGGCATATACTCTGTGATCTCTGTCTTTCTATAAGCTTTGTCTCTTAAGCCCCTCTCTTCCACCAAATCAAATTCTTTCTGCAAAACACTGAACAAATCTTCCTGGGTTCTGGAAAGCACTTTAGAACATCCTCCACACTTGACTATGTGTATCTAGATACAATTATACCCATATGCTAAAAGCTTATTATGAAACCGAAAATTTCTTTCAGAATCCACACAAACCTCCTATATAAGAATCTGCAGGCTAACACGATACTGAAGTGATTTATATGCACACTAAAGTTTAAAAAGTATTGCTACTATATTCAGCACTCATATTCACAATCTGCATCTATAAGCATATGCATCTCTACACTTGGTTCTTTTCATTAAGAAATAGCAATTTGACTACTAATTAAAATACTCATTTTAATATTACAATTCTACTGTCAAATTAAACAGTAAGAAAATACCCATTTAAAAAGTATAGTAGTCATTGGTTTTTAGTATATTCATAGAATTGGGCCACAATCACCCAAAAAAGGAACCACATAACTGCAGTTACTTTCCATTCTTCTTCCAGACTATGGCAACTACTTACTTACTTTCTACCACTATCAAGATTTTCTTAATATAGGTAGTTCATATAATACTGCAATAACATGGTCTTTTGCTTCATTCACATAGCATAACTGTTTTCAGGGTTCATTCAATTTGTAGCATGTATAGTAGTTCCTTCTTTTGATTGCTAACAACATTCCAATGTATGGATATATCATATTTCTCCATTCACTAGCTGGCAGACATTGGGGTCACTGACTTCTGAGCTATTACAAATAATGTTGCTATATAAACATTTGTCCCTAATGTTATATAAATGTATGTTTTCATTTCTCTTGAGAACATAGCTAGGAGTATAACTGCTGGGTCACATGATAACTCTACTTGTCTTCTGAGAACTGCCAAACTTTACATAGCAACTACATTTTACAGTCTTAAGAGCAGTATGTGATAGCTTCGATTTCACCAAATCCTTCCCTACATTTTTTCTTTAAATTTCTGTATTTTGGCCGGGCTTTGGTGGGGAGGCAGAGGCAGGCAGATCTCTGTGAGTTCGAGGTCACCCTGGTCTACAGAGCAAGTGCCAGGAAACAGAGAAAAAAAAATCTGTATTTTTATTGTGAATGGAGCACATGCCCCAGCACAGTAGTGAAAGTGCAAGGACAACCTGCAGGAGTTGGTTCACTCCCTCCACCAGGTGGTTTCCAGGGATGTCCTCTAACTTCCATGCCACCCCCTCCACACACACATATATAAGTATATTTATTTATTTTGGAGGGTGTAAATGTCACGGCACGGGTATGGAGATCAAAGAACAATTTATGAAAGTTGGTTTTCTCTTTCTAACATGTGGGTTCTAGGAATCAAACTAAGGTCATCAGGCTTGGCACTCGGTGCCTTTACCCACTGAGCCATCTCACTGACACTTGAGTCAATATCTGTATATGCTATACAGCAGGAGTCCAACTTCCATAAAATTTAATTTATAAATTTGCCTTAAGAGATGGCCTCAGAAAAGTGATTACTTTGTTTAAAGACCTAACTAAGTTCAGATCTCTAGCACCTACAGAGAAGCTGGGTATCTGTAACAGAGAAGCTGGGCAGCCTGCATCTGTAACCCCAGCACAAGGGAAGCATAGTGACTTATGGTTTTTATTGCTGTGATAAAACACCACGACCAAAAGGAGGTATGTTACATGAAAGCTTTTAGTCTCTCATTCACAGAAGTCAGGGCAGAAGCCTAGAGGCAGGACCTGATGCAGAGGTCATGGAGGAGTCTTCCTTTCTGACTCGCCATAGCTTGCTCACTCAGGACTACCACCCACATGAAGCAGGCCCTCTCACATTAATCATCAAGAAAATGCATCACAGGGTTACCCACATGCCATTCTTATGTGGGCATCTTCTCGATTCATTCAAAATGACTCTAGCTTCTATCAAGTTGACATAAAACTAGCAAGCACAGATGGGACATGTGGATTGAACATGACAGAACACAACACAACAGATGGACCCCTGGAGCTTGCTGCCCAGCCAGTCTAGCCACTGTTTCTAGATACATTATTGAGCCCCAGGCTCAGAGAGAGATCCTGTCACAAAGAGGAAGGTAGAAAGTGACTAAGGAAGACACCTGACATTGACCTCTGACACACACACACATATGCACACCCCTACATGCACAAGTGCACAGCACATATCAATGTACATGTATAAAGATATATAATCCAATGTATAATCTTATACACAACACTTGCTTTGAATTCCAAAAGAAATAAAAACATTATTATTGGCTCCTAGGCAATATGCATTTTTTTTTGTTTGTTTTGTTTTTCAAGACAGGGTTTCTCTGTAACTTTGGAGCCTGTCCTGGAACTCGCTCTGAAGACCAGGCTGGCCTCGAACTCACAGAGATCCACCTGCCTCTGCCTCCCGAGTGCTGGGAGTAAAGGAGTGCGCCACCATTGCCAGGCACAAGTAGTACATTTTAATTGTATGTTTTTCACTCCAAGAAGTGGCCTTAGGACAACAGCTACTCTTTTCTCAAAAAAGAAACAACCAGTTGTAGGTTCCAGTCTGACACAGCTCTTCAATGCTATGTCAACAAATAGGGTGTCTCCATGTGCCTCAGTTTATCCATCTATAAAATGAGAGGACTGGCTTAGATGGTGTTCAAGTTCTCTTAAGCTAAAATAGTATAATTCACACAAAATTCATCTCACTCTAAATTTTTGGCATCAGCTTGTCAAAACTGCCATTTCCTTAGTTACCATAGAAGTAAAAGCAAAATGGCATGCCAAAGCTGAAAATTAACCACCAAATTAACTCAGCAACAATTTACCACAGATCTGCAAATATCAGGAGTATCCATCAACAAGATCATGACCTCCTACCACATGTACATATACACACATATACCTAATTTTTAAAAGAATAAAAATCAATCTTCTGAGTGATAACCCCTTATAACATACAAGGTACTTTATACTCTAGCCCAACTACCTTATCTCACCTCTTTCTACCAAATGGCTTCTACTTCAGCCACATTAAATCAGATACCATTCTACCATGTCCTTCTCTCCCACCACAGTGCTTTGGCTACTGCTATGTCTTTCCCTCAAATTATCTCCCCTTCACTGTTCAGCTCACTCCTTTCTACCCTGTAAGATGTAGGTCACTTATCACTTCCTTTGAGAGATATTCTGAAAATTTTTAGTTTTTGTAGACTGGGTTGGCCTCGAACTCAAGAGATCCACCTGTTTCTGCCTCCTGAGTGCTGGGATTAAAGGTGTGTGCTATCACCACCCAGCTAGATATTCTGAAATTTTATTCATTCATATATAGTCACTCAAAAACCTAAATTATGTTTAGCTCCAGACTGGGAGTATAACAACAATAATTAATGCTTCTCATGAACAGGATAGGGTCTTGGTTGCCCTTTCTACCATAGCAGCATGGTTTAAATACAGGCTCATTTGTTTGAATACTTTGTCCTGAGTTGGTAGAATGGTTTGGGAAGGATTAGGAAGAGGTGTGTCACTGGAGACAGGCTTTGAGGTTTCAAGAATCCATTATTCTCAGTATATAATGTTACAGATACATGTGTGAACCCTCAGCTGTTCCTGCTTTCATACCCTTGCTCCACCATCATGAACTCTAGACCTTTGAGACTGTAAACCCAATTAAACACTTTTTTTTCTTTTTTTGTTTTTTTGACACAGGGTTTCTCTGTGCAACAGTCCTGGCTATCCTGGAACTCACTTTGTAGAACAGGCTGGCCTCAAACTCACTGAGTTCTAACTGCCTCTGCTTCTGCCTCTGCCTCTGCCTCCCAAGTATTGGGACTAAAGGCATGTGCCACCACCATCTGGTTAAACACTTTCTTTTATAAATTGGTCATGGTACTTTGTCACAGCAATAGGAAGTAACTAATATAGCAGCATGTAGCATGAAGGTACTATCTTTAAAGCAAAAGGCTGGCCGAGCGGTGGCGGTGCATGCCTTTAAACCCAGCACTCGGAAGGCAGAGGCAGGCAGATTTCTCTGAGTTCAAGGCCAGACTTACTGATACATTAAAGATGTAAGTACAGATGTCTAGGTGGTGACATGAATAAGAAATGCTCTCCAGCCGGGCATTGGTCGCGCACGACTTTAATCCCAGCACTTGGGAGGCAGTGGCAGTTGTATCTCTGTGAGTTGTATTGAGTTCGAGGCCAGCCTGGTCTCCAGAGCGAGTGCCAGGACAGGCTCCAAAGCTACACAGTGAAACCCTGTCTCGAAAAACCAAAAAAAAAAAGAAAGAAAAGAAAAAGAAAAAGAAAAAGAAAGAAAGAACGAAAGAAAAAAGAAATGCTCTCCATACTCTAGAGCATTGGAATGGCTGGTTCCCAGCTGATACACAAGTTTAGGGAGGTGTGGAGGTGCGGTCTTGTCAGAGAAATTATATCACTAAGGGTGGGCACTGAGAGCTTAAAGCCTCACCCTACCTCCAGTTCACTCTCTCAGCTTTAAGCTCATGGTTCAAGATGTGAGCTCGAAGCATGATGTGAGCTTCAGCCCCCATACCTGTCTGCTGCCTCTGTCCTGCCAGTACAGACTCCATCCCTCTGGAACCATGTCAAAATAAACTATTTTATAAGTTGCCTTGGTCATGGTGTTTTATCACAGCATCATAAAGTAAACAATGCAGTCCCAGATTTCCATTTTTACTTCACGATGATGTAAAAGCATATGCATTCACTAGAAACCACTCCTCACATTACAGTCATTTCTTGGGTGAGCAATATGTCATATAATACCTAATTTTACATTAATTTTTATTAAATTTGTCTGGGTGGTGGTGGCAGCCTCAGGACACACCTCTAATCCCAACAGGCAGAGACAGGTGGATCTCTATGAGTTGGAGGCCAGTCTGGTCTACCGAGTTCCAGGACAACCAGGGTGATCACACAAAGAAAACCTGTCTCAAAAAAAAAAAAAAAGTATATATGTTTGTGCCTGCACACATATCATAGCATGTGGGGAGGCCAAAGGTTATCTTGTGAGTTCTAGGTTATCATGGGTCCTAGGAAATGAACTAAGGTCAACAGGCTTGACCAAGCACCTTTGCCCATTGAGTCACCTTGCCAGCCGTTCTGTGATGTAGCCATGGCAGCAAACCCAGCTTCAGTCAATCACAAGAGCACAAGGATAAACAACTGATACTCTACAGGAGGCTATATTGGTAATTTGCTGAGCAAGTATATTAAATGCATTTTTATTTTCTATGTTCAATTATAATGGGCTTACCAGGACAAACCTAAATATTAAGTAAAAAAGAATCTGTATGTGAAGAAGAATTTCTGAACAACTTGAATTATATACTTATACATATGCCAGTCATCTCAGCACTCCAGAAGCTGATGGAGGATCATAATTCAAGGTCAACCTCAACTACATAGTAAGACCCTGTCTCAAAACTGAAGTGCAGGAGCTTGCAACTCAATGAGTAAGTGCTTGTTCTGCAAGCATGAGGACCTAAGTTCAGATCTCTAGTATGCATGTAAAAGCAGGGTACGACAGTGTGCATCTGTAATTCCAGTACCAGGGGACAGAAACAGACAGATCCCGGAAGCTCACTGGCCAGTTTGTCTAGCTGAAATGACCTTGTCTCAAAAGATGATAATGTGGAGAACCAATACCAAAGTCAACTTCTGCTTGCACTGACATGGCAATCCTGGGGGGGGGGGGGACAGGTTGGGGGAGAGAGACAGACAGACACACAGACAGACACACACACATCTTTTTAAAAATTACAAAAGGGAGTCATGAAAAAAAATAATAATA
The DNA here is from genome assembly GCF_003668045.3 of Cricetulus griseus. NCBI lineage: Eukaryota > Metazoa > Chordata > Mammalia > Rodentia > Cricetidae > Cricetulus > Cricetulus griseus. The sequence continues at coordinate 97,325,244 of NC_048596.1, read as the reverse complement.
AAGGGAGCTATGAACCTTAAATTCTGTCAAATGATAACTTCTGTCAGTGACATATGGACAGGAAACTATCATGAGGAAGGCTTTAATACAGGGGGCTATTCATTACCCCAAAACACACACACACACACCTTTTAAAAATTTCAAAGAAAAAATACTTAGTGAATATGTTAGGAAAAGGATAAAAAGGCCAAAACACAGAAATAGAAGCACAGCTATGTAATATTTTCATACCTGATATGTTTATTCTGTCCTTATTGTCTTTGCATAAGCTTGGGTTTTTAATCATCTTATCTAGACTATGACAGAATCTTCCTGATTGATGTATTCTCCTTCCCTAAACCTGATCCCTCCAAAAATAACTTCAGCACTACTTTAGCTTCAAGCCTTTTGCGACACTGATCTGAAAAATTTACTCCCTTGTTCTAAGCTCATGGTGTTTTCCTGACATGGTATTGAAGAGGCCTCTCCAATCCCACCCCTAACTGTTCTTCCTTACATTTAATCTATATTCCATCCATACAGAACTGCTGATATTCCCATGCTATTTGTACCTGAAAGCCCTCATCTTTTCATTCTGTTGTTACCACTCCTCCTTATCTCACAGGTTTTGAATATCTATTGAACTGAAACAATCTTTGTTTTTCCCTTGCAGTTGTTTTGGTTTAGTTTTTTATATAGGTTTTTGCTATGTAATCCTGGCTGGCCTGAAACTCACTATGTAGCCTAAGCTGGCCTTGAATTTGTGACAAAAACTTGCTTTTGCCTCCCGGGTGCTGGGATTATAGGGCTGTGCCACCACACTCAGCTTTCAAACACAATTCCTTTTTTTTTTTTTTTTAAGATTTATTTATTTAATTAGGTATATGGCTTTCTGCCTGCATGTATACCTGCTCGCCAGAAGAGGGCACCAGATCTCATTACTGACGGTTGTGAGCTACCATGGGGTTGCTGGGAATTGAACTCAGGACCTCTGGAAGAATAGTCAGTGCTCTTAACTGCTGAGCCATCTCTCCAGCCCTCAAACACAATTCTTTAGAAGTAAATCAGGGTGACTAGAGAGATGTCTCAGTGATTAAGAGCACTTGATGTTCTTGAAGAGGACCTAGTTCAGTTCCTAGCACCCACATGGTAGTTCACAACTATCTGGAACTCCAGTACCAGGACATCTCCTGATTTCCACAGGCTCTAGGCACTAACATGATATATGTACATATAAGCAAACATATTCATACACATGAAATAAAAGCAATAAATCTTTATTTTATATGTATGATTGTCTTGCTTACATGTAAGTATGTAGTGAACATACTTGTATGCAATACCCACAGAGGTCAGAAGGTGGCATAAGAATCCCTAGAACTGGAGTTATAGGTGGCTATAAGCCATTCTATGTGGGTGCTGGGAATCAAACCTGGGTCCTCTGCAAGAGTAGCAATTGCTCTAAACATCTTTCTAGTTCCCAAAACTAATTTTAAAAATTCTTGAAAAGAAGTTGGAGAAAAAAGCCAGGCCTGGTGGTGTACATCTTAAATCCCAGCACATATGAGTCACAGGCAGGCAGACTTCTGCAAGTTCAAGGCCAGACTGGTCTGTATAGTGAGTTCTAGGGCAGCCAAAGCTACACAGTGAGGCCCTTACTAAAAACAAAACAAAAGAATAGCCAGTCTTTTTTTTTTTTTTTAAGATTTATTTTATGTATGAGTGTTCTGTCTGCATGACAGAAGAGGGCATCAGATCCCATTACAGATGGTTGTGAGCTACCACATGGTTGTTAATTATACTCAGGACCTCTGGAAGAGTAGCCAGTGCTCTTAACTGCTGAGTCATCTTTTCATCCCACCATTCTGAAAAATAAAAAATATGGGGTGGGCCTAGGCCCTATCCCAAAGAATATGACAGACTCTGAAGACCCCCCCCCCAATGGAAGACCTCACTCATTCTGGGGAGCAGAAATGGTATGGGAAAGGTAGGGTGTTAGTGGGGAGCAGGGGAGGAGGGGAGGAAGAGGGAACTGGGATTGACAAGTAAAACAATCTTGTTTCTAATTTAAATTAAAAATGGGGGAAATATTTTTAAAAAGTAAAAAAAAAAAAAAAACATTAAAAAGGAAGGAAGGGGAAAGAAAACAAAAATAACTAAATCAGAGCCTACAGAAATGGCTCCTTTGGTAAAGAGCCTACTGTGCAGGCATGAGGAAGACCTAAGTTTGGATCCCCAGAAGCTGGGCACTGTAATGTGTCTGTAACCCTTGCACTTAAGAGTGAGGGCAGGGTGGGTAGATATAGGCACATCTCTAGAGCTCTCCAACCAGCCAGTCGAACTAGTCAGTTAACTCAGACAACAGGGAAAGATCCCACCTCAAAAAACAAGGCAAAAAGCAATAGAGAAAGATACGTAATGTCAACATTTGACCTCTACACACTTGTACACATGTACATAAGAACACACACCCAAATCGGGCGTCTTCTCTATTAAGTCTTCTTTCCTTTTTTAAGGTATTAAGGATTTAAGGTATTTAAGGAACCCAGGATATTACACACACTAGGCAATTTATGAAGTCTTTAATTACTTGAGGATCCCCATCAGAGTTCATCACTCCCTCTTTTGTTATCACAGTACCTAACATACACTTATACTATACGTCAGCACTTGTTACCAGATCAGTTGTACCCCACAATTACCTGTGTTATGTCCTCATCTTTGTGTCCCTAGCATAATATCTGGTACTAAATAGCTAAAGACTGAAAAGATGAATAAATGTATTTGAATTCCTCAGCCTGGCATTCAAAATCAACCTCACCTTAGCCCCAACCTACATTATCATGAGATATGTTCTTCAGAGGCAGATAGATCTCTGTGAGTTGGAAGCCAGCCTGATCTACAAAGTGAGTTCCAGGACAGCTAGGGATACACAGAAAAACCCGACTCAAAAAATCAAAATAAAGCTGGGCAGTGGTAGTAAACTGTACTCAGGAGGCAGAGGCAGGAGGATCTCTGTGAGCTCAAGGCCAGCCTGGTCTGCAGAGTGAGTGCCAGGAGGGATTCCAAAGCTACACAGAGAAACCCTGATTTGAAAAACCAAATAAATAAATAGATAAATAAATAAAAGCTCAGGTAGTCTCTTTATCTAAGTCATAATCTGTAAAGTGCTCCCAAAAGGTAACTGATATAATTTAATACACAAAGAATATAGGATAAAATTGGAATTGTCAGTGTTCACCAGAGAAATCAGAGTCACATTACCACCTTCAAATCATTTCTGTGCCTGTTTTGATGACAATATTTTACTGAAGCAGAATTAAAAGAGCTAATGCTTAAAAAAAAAAATGCTTAACAGTGCCTGGTTCGCATTAAACACTAAAAAAGTTAGCTATTACTAACATCAGAATAAGAGGAAAAATAAGCGTTTGTGCAGAACAGTAAATGATAACCTCAGAAGACAGACTCAATCCTAAGGGAAATGAGTAAAATGTCATATAAAACTTCAGAGTAGGGGCTGGAGAGATGGCTCAGCAGTTAAGAGCACTGGTTGTTCTTCCAGAGGACCCAGGTTCAATTCCCATGCACCCCCATGGCAGCTCACAACTGTCTGTAACTTCAGTTCCAGGGGATCTGACAGCTTCATACCAATACACATAAAATAAAGTTAATAAATTATTTAACTTCAGAGTAATAAGAGTATATTCAGTTATTCCTAACACCAACAATGAAGGGGAAAAGCTCAGTTGGCTTGCCCATTTCCCAGTTTCTCCCCAGCTGCCCAGAGCTAAAAGCCCCATGGCTATGACCCAGCACCCTCTCGGGAAAGGGAGGGAACTAATGAGTTTGTGTTTACCTACAGATTTTCCTCTGAGGAACACAGATAACAAATGACTTTAAGAAGGGAAAACAAAGAAATAAAGACAGAGATGAGAAAAACACTAGATGGATCTTTAGTTAGCTTCCCAGGAAAAGCTTTTAGGCTAAACAGCCTCAAGTGTACTACTAGTTCTCCAGAGCATTCTCTGGGAGTGCTCTGAAAGTCAGAGACGCAAACAAAAAACAGAATCTGGGAAAACTTATGAAAAGGACTAAAGAGTTAAAACTGTACAGAATTTAAAGTTCTAAGCTGCTAGGCATAGTGGTGCATGCCTTTGATCCAGCACTCAGGAGGCAGAAGCAGGCAAATCTCTGTGAGTTCAACGCCACAGGGCAATTTTGAGGACAGCCAGGGCTACACAGAGAAACCCTGTCTGGAAAACCCAAAAATAAATAAATAAAATTCTAACCCATCTAAGAACTACAACAGAGATATTCAAGAGAGAATAGGCTGGGGCTGGAGAGACAGCTCAGCAGTTAAGAGCCATGGATGATATTCTAGAGGACCCAGGTTCAGTTCCCAGCACCTACATACAGTTTGCAACTGCCTGTAAATCTGTACCAGGGGACTCTGATGCCCTCTTCTGGCCTCTGCAGGCACTGCATGCAAATGGTATACAGACGGCAGATGGAGGCAAACCACCCATACATGAAAAATTAAACAAAAAAACAGGGTATAGGCTGATCATGAAGAGATCACTTCCTAGGGATTTCAAAATAGGCTGATGGATATGATTGAGGATATAACTTCAATAAAGACCTGAATGCAAGAATAAGTGCTGGAACTACAAGAGATGAAAAATGATATGGTTCTATCTCCTCAGAGTTCATTGCCTAATAGGGGAGTGAAACACAATACAGTAAGTGCTGATAGAAATCTGCACCGAGCACAAAGGAAGCAAATAGTAAGTCCTCTGATTCTCTATAATTCACTGGTACAGAGTAATATGACATCACAATAAAGTAGAAATGCTTCATAAGCAGTTTTATATTGAATACTGGCCAAAAAAAAACCCCAAAAAACTGGCAATGTCACACATGCCTGTAATCTCAGTACTTGGGAGACTAGCCTGAGCCACACAATGAGTTCAATGCCAGGCCTGGTTACACAGGGAAACCCTATCTTAAGAAAAGGAAAAAAAAAAAAAAAGTGCCAAGTACGGTGGCACTAATCCCAGGCACTAGAGAGGCAGAGGCAGGAGAATTCGAGGCAAGTCTGGTCTACATGAGTTCCAGGCCAGGCGACAGAGTGAAACCCTGTCTCAAATAAACAAACAAAAAACAAAAAGGAAACAGAGGAAAGGTGAAGGGACACTGGTAGTGGGGCCAAAGACAGTAAGTATATCAGCCAGCTTTTGTGACACAGTCATCTCCCCCTTAATGCTAAGCACAGTCCACACCTTCCTGCATTATTCAATAAACATATTGATGTGTGCCAAGCCCTGGGCAAGGCACCAAGAAAGGCAAAGAGATGAGTGTTTCTCAACTTGAGGGTCAAAATATTTCTCTTTATCTTTTTTTCTCTCTCCTACCCTCATTACTAAGCAGATGGCACCATAATTCCTTCTAGAAATGCATGAGCTATTTAATCATAACAGTCAAAAAGTGAGTTACAAAAAAAAAAAAAAAAGCGACTTACATTAAAAAGCAAGAGTAAACCATGGTGACTTACTTTAAAACCATGGTGGCTCATAACTATAATCCCAACAGACTAAAACAGGAATTTAAGGCCAGCATAGGCTATGCAGCAAGAGCCTCTCTCAAAAAATAACAACAACAACAAAAAAAGCCAACACTAAAACCCAACAACAAAAAAGCAAGGGTGAGCTGGCTGTTGCTATAAACTCTTAAGAACATACCAGGATATCTGCCAGAGTAAGACTGAGTGCTAAAAGTCAAAGGTCATAAAATAGGAAGGTGTACCTAAGCCTTTTGTTTACTCCTTCACTATCATGATTCTTTCCTTCTCATCCCAATACTGTCAGTGCACACTGATGAGAATAATTATGTTTTCATTCATTCAGACATCACTAAGTATGTATTAAGTACCTGACAGAACATGTAGGAAACAAAGTAAAAAACTGGAATTTAGGACTTTCAATTTCAGAACTGCAACAGATCTCAAAGGTCACAGAGTCCAAATCTATCATTTCCCAGATAAAGGCTGAGGTACAGAAAGGTTGAAATCTAAGTTCATATAGTTATTTATTGAGTCATAGTCTTGCCAGATCTCAGAGATAAAAGAATAAATAGGGCCTTCAAGGAAAAAGCAGTCAAAAAACACGACCACAATCAAGTCACCTGTGAATATGAGTTCCGAACTCACACAGTGGGAATATTAGTGAAGAACAGGACAGTAGACAGCATTCATATTGCCCAGAGGAGTTCAGAGTACAGATGCTGCAATGGTCTTGGATTTAAAGCCCAGCTCTATCATTTACCTGTGTGCTTGATGCTAGGTCAGTCTCTTTCACTAGCTATGCCTCAATTTCCAAATCCATAGAATGGTGATAATAATAGTACACCTATCCTGTAAAACTGAGGTATTAGAAACTGTGTTTAAAATCTTGCCCCAAAGTACTCCATTATTTGCCTTCAGCATTTTTCCTTGGGACCCTTTTCTGCTGTGCCTTGCCTTCAGAATCCTTCTCAACACAGCTTCCTAACCCTCTGTTATCAGCTGGCTATTTATGGATAAAACAAATCTTCTCTTCTGACTCTAAAATCTGGGTCTTCTGCTTATGCCTCTAGTGGGTTTCTTTTCATACTCTAGTCTGCTACCATTCAGTTTACATGCATATGAAATTCCAAAGACAAGCTGGGTGGTGGTGGCACAAGTCTTTAATGCCAGCACTTGAGAGGCAGTGGCAGTGAGTTTAAACTGTGAGTTTAAAGCCAGCCTGGTCTACAAAGTGAGTTCCAGAACAGCCAGGGCTGTTACACAGAGAAATAAAAAAAAAAAAAAAAAACGGAAGGAAGGAAGGAAGGAAGGAAGGAAGGAAGGGAAGAAAGGAAGGCAGGGAAGGAAGGGAAGGGAGGGAGGGAGGGAAAGAAGGAAGGTAGGAAGGAAGGAAGGAAGGATGGAAGGATGGGAGGGAGGGAAAGAAATTCCAAAGACAGGTATCCAAGATTAAACTTCATTCACATATACCTCAATTCCTGCATAAGATCTAGCTTGGACCAAGAATCCCAAGAGAAGCAAATCCCTGGAAACAAGGCACACTTATCAAATGTCTACAGGGAGAAATCCACAGGAGGAAAACATAAAAAACAAAGCAACAACTACTGCTTTGAAAAAGCAAGAGAATAGAATTATCTCAGCCTGGGTTCTGGGGTTTTACCAAAGTAGCTGGGAAGAACAGCTATACTGTAGGCATTTCCTTGTTAACTGCACCTACTCCACAATTACAGCAATGGTGGCACATTCTTCCACTCATCAGTCTTTGATCCTGTCATAGTCTATGATCTCCTTGTGGACATATCACACTGTATCCATTGTATTATGAGGCATAACACTGGAACTAACACATAGAAATCTGATGAATAAACTGGGTATGGTGAAACACATCTGTAATCCCAGCATTCAGAGGGGAGGGCTGGTCAAAGCTCAAGATAAGTTTGGTCTATGTGGAGTTCAAAGCAGCCAGGGCTTCATACCAAGATCCTGTCTCAAAAAACAAAAAAGATTTGATGAATAAACTAATAAACTAAAGGATAAACCTAGGACTGTGACTAAAAGCAGGTAACTACATACATGTGGTAGTATATGCCTATAATCTCAGCACTAAAGGTGAGGTAGAAAGACTGCAAATTCAAGGCCAGTATGGGATTAATAGAGGGGCAAATGGCAGGGGGAAAGTCTAATGTTTAAGTCAGAATAGTCCTAAAAGCCAAGAAAGCCTTGGCTGGACCCCTGAAAGACAGGTAAGACTTAATTAAAAAGGAAAGGCTTTCAGTATGAGTACCAATTCAAGATCATCCACTGCCAGGTAGTAGTGCAATTGCCTTTAATCCCAGTGCTCGGGAGGCAGAGGCAGGAGAATCTAGAGTTCAAGGCTACCCTGGTCTACAAAGTAAGTTCAAGAACAGCCAGGGCTGTTATACTGAGAAACCTTATCTCAAAAACAAACAAACAAAAAGATAACCCTGGGGTACATACTGAGTTTGGGGCCAGCCTGATCTACCTGAGACTGTTTCAAGAGAGACAGAAAGACAATCAGGCCTAGAATATGTAAACTATTCATTTGCAGCAATAATCATTTTTTATGACCAAGAATTTGACATGATCACGGTATCAATAAATTAAAGAACTTACATGAAAACAACTCCTTTGGTTAACATTCATTTTGGTCCTCTCAGTAAAGAAATGCTGATTCAAGTTTTTGCTTCAAGTATTTTAAAAGGTGTAGTTTATCAGGCATGATGTGTACACTATAATCCCAGCTGTTTGGAAAACTGAGACAAGAGGATTCTGAGTTCAAGGCCAGCCTGGGAAACATATCAAGACCTTGTATTGTATAAAAAAAAATTAAAAATAGAGCTGAGGTTAGAAAGACAGCTCAGTGGTTAAGAACACATAAGAAAAAAAAAAAAAGAAAACATAATACTTGTTCTTATAGAGAACACAAGTTCAGTTCCCAGCACCCACACTGGTTAGTTTACACCATCTATATATAACTCTTGCTCTAAGGGATCTGACACCCTCTTCAGGACCCTACAAAGGCTGGCACACTTGTGTGCATATACGCTTAAGTTAAAACCAGTCCTTTTAAAGAAAAGACAAAATGCCATTGGTATAGCATCTAAACTCATATGGCTACTGTAAGTAATAAATGAGACAGTAAAGGTAAAGAGCTTTAAACAGCAGCTGGTTTAAAACTCCATAAACAGTGCCCATTTCTACTGGTACTTCTTTCCCAAGCCCATCTTTCTACCTTCTTCTCCAATGTAGAAGTTATTAGCAATACCTACATCAACTCTCAGCTTCCAGAGAAAGTAATAATGAAGCCAGACCAAAAAGTGGAAGACTATGAATAAACTGCTATTCCAGACTATGTATGTACTAGTGACATCTATCTGATTTTTAAAAATAAAGGTATAATAATCTGAAGAATGACCAACAGCATGTGCTTTCTTTCCATAGTAGAAAAGTACATCACTCCCATATTAGCCAGGCTCTCCTGACTCCACAGTAAGGTGTGTCAGCCACCTTACTGTGAAAGCCCAACTTGAAAGCAACTCTGATTTACATGCAAATTTTCTTTCTTTTCTTGTAGGTTCAACCTTTAATTCTTCAGCTTATTTCCATCTCCATCATGACTTCCCCTAACCAACTTTAGGTTTGTTTTTGTTCCTCACTGCACTTCTTGTCAATCTAAAACCTAAGTAGTAGCATTGTGATGGGCTTTTTGTGTATCTACTCACTAGACTGTAAATTGGTAAAGATAGTGTTTTACTCACCTTTGAATTTCCAATGCATGACACATAGCAAGCCCCCAAAGTTACATATGATTGATGCAGTTCACCTTATCATTCGCTAGTGAAGGCTTGAGCACAAACCAGCAGAGGAGACATTAGTAGAAGGCATACAAACTGAGGTCTGTCAGGCCAGACCTGGTTCTTCCTGGAGCTTCAAGATAACTTCCTGCTTCTCATGTTACTTTCTTAAAACTCATAAGGAAAAGGACAGAACCAGTTCACACAGAATTTATAGAAATAACACAAACAATGAGGGTTCTGAGATGGATGCTAGTGGCTTCATATAAAGTTGACCCAACACTGAACTATGCCTCATCCTACTAGTTGTATTTAAGCCTTGAAAGCACTAAGAAACAAAGTCAAAAAATTAGCCAGGCACAGCAGCACACACATGTAATTCCAGCACTCACCAGAGAGAGGAGAGAATCAATGTGTTCAGTGACAACACGGAACACATATCAAGACCCTATCTCCAAAAATTAAGACACATGAAACTATTTCAGTGAAGACCCATGACTAACAAACTGAAAATTTTAATTTCAGTATACTATTTACTACTTTAAGGTGCTTTCACAATACCTCAATCAAGAGCAGCCAACTGTAAACACAGAAACTTACAACTAGAAGGAGCCTTGGAGGTTGTTTCTACAACCACTTTACCTTCCCAACCAAGTAGGGCTCAAACACCTTTAGTTTTTAGTGATTGGCAGGTAAGAAACTAGGCCACCTGTTACCTGTTAAGTCTTGTGTTCTCACTTTATTAACTGCAATCAGAAGGGGGAAACAAAAACAAGTTAACCTCATACCATACAATCGTCATTACTTCCTACATCTACTCCCTTCCTGAGGCTCTTCACCAATCTATCCCATAGCAAACACAGAGCAAGAGTCCTCAAAAATTCTAACCATTCAGGGACGCCACTACTTCCATCCCTGACAATCACTACTTCCCCTGCTATTTCTTTGGTATTATCTCAGTCCATAGGCTATCACAGAGAAGACCACGCAGCAACTCTAAACTATCACTGACCATTTGGCCTCAGATTGGCCCCTATCTTTCATACCTTCACTTTCTTCTACAGAGCCCTGTACTTTTCATTCTCTCAAGCTCAATGTCTCCTTCACGGACCACAAGTAATTCAATACCCCGATTGTTAAATGCTTATTAGATAACGGGTTCATACCTATTCAAGTTCACCTTGAAGGAACCCGTGAGAAGAGGGGAAGGGAGGATGAAAGAGAATGAGAATGAATATGAACTAGGAAACCATTCAACAGCTGGAAAACTTTCCCTAGGCCTCTTCTCGGAACCACCACTATATTTACAATGCAATGCCTCTTCTTATCCTATAACTACACTGTAAACTTTACAAGAGGAAGGTCTCTTGTGTCCCAAGCACTTAGCCCAGGACTTGCCACAGAAGTAACAATGTTTGCTCAATGAACAAATGGTCTGTTTCTGTTACAAAATTATTCATTCACTTTCAATTATTCATTAATTCCTTGACCAAAACTTTACTGAGCATACGGTATGTACAAACCCTAAAATGAAAAAATGAGTAAGATGGTTCCTACCTAAAAATAATGCTAAGATGTAATACTAGCATATTAGCATTGCTTCCCGATCTGTGTCCCCCAACCTTCAGGTCAAGCTCTTAGTCCTTTCCCACAGTGAAAGCCTCGGCCTTGCCTTGCAAAAGTCCACGCCCCTCCAATTAATTAATGCTACTCCTAGAGAGCCCCTTAGTCCTACCTTGGACCTCCATCTAATAATCTCAAAATCTTTAACGTTCCCGTCTCTCTGGCCTCTGGCCTTCCCTCCATTACCACCCTTAGAGATACTACCAATCTACTGCACCAGGAACGTCTCGGGGTCCCTGAGTCAGAAGCCCTCAGATTTCCCTCATGGAAAATCCGCCTCCCAATCAGCTCCCTCTTTCCTCAGGATCTTTCCCGTTTCTCCTAGGGCCTCCGGCTCCCATTCTTCACTTCCTCTCCTTCCACTTTCCAGATGCCTCTCCCTTCTTGTCCCTCAATTCGTCTTACCTCATCAAGCTCCCTTTCCGCAACAGCACCTCCTCCAACCTCCACCTCCACCACTGCCGCCATCTTCACGGCCGGCTCCCACCCCTGTCCCCCGCGAGCCAGCTGCTTCCGCCGCTCAAGCGCTTGTAGCCAATCGGAGGAGCTGCCTGGGCGGAGCGTCAAGACAGGCAGATCCCTGTAAGGAACCGAGAGACTCTCTACCTGCTCCTTCTGAGTTAAGAAAGGGCGACTCTCGTGCACTGCCAAGCTTCAGCAGGAAAGAGTCCTCGGAAAGAGAAAATCTGTTCTTGTACTATTTCAGTGTAAATAGTTCACCAGTCGTCACCGTGCAGAGCAAAAACTGAGAGTCCCTGAAGGCGCTAATTTCGCGACGCTCCCTCGCTTGGACTACGGGCAGAGACGCGTGTGCACTAAGAACTACATTTCCCATGCTGCATCAAGCCCGACCCGGAAGTTTAAATCCCGCCCTCTACGGGAAGAGTGTCATGAATAAAAATACACATAAAAACCCAAGCATGGGGGGCTTTTTGTTGTTTTTTAGATGAGTAACTGCTGTCTTTCCTGTGGGAGCCATCTTTCCGAAATAGCGGCTTCTTTAAGCCTCAAAACGTGTTCCTGAGCTTCAGTAGGCAGGGTGGCGCTTTGGCCACAAGGCGGAGGTCACCGGACGGAATTGGCGGGAGAATAAGATTGGAGCCCAGGAGCTAAAGCTGCCCCGACTTTTTAAGATTCATGGACGCGGGTGAGAGGCGTTGGGATTTGTCTATTGTAGAGGAGTAGCTGAAAGGGAGGAGGGTGGCCAACAACACAACAAAAAAATTAACAGAGCAACTCATTCCGAGGTCTTAAGCCTCAGAGGGACTGAGAGCTGTAGAACCTAGGGAACCTCAATGAGCACATAATTGCTAATCATCTGTATGTTTTCTCCCTCCAACGTTAGATATTTAAGAATGAGTCAAACAAAAATCCTGTTCTCCAGGATCTCACAACCTTGTCAAGAGACATAGACATAACCATATAGTTACAACATGAGGAAGCACTTTGTTAAACACAGAATTGGCCGGATGGAGCAGTTACCAGAAACTGATTAAGGTAGGTGTGTGTGAGAGAGAGAAACATTTGAACATCAAAATAAATTAGGTTAAACAAGTTGTAAAGAGAGCAAGTCTTCCAAGCAGGATCAATAGCAGGAAAAAATAGAAAACCTCGGTGATGAATCGATTAGAAAGCCATTATGGTCATGAATATATCGGTATTCATGGACTCATATTTTCAGGGAGAATATTTGAAGAAAAATTCAGGTTTGATGGTACATGCTACTCTTGAGGCAAAATAACTTGATCCCAGGAGTTCAAGACCACCCTGGCATGAACATGATATCTCATGCCTGAGATCACAAAATTTGGGAGGCTGAGGCAGAAGGATCTGGGTTGGGCTAAACACAGTAAGACCTTCACCTCAAAAATAACTTTTTAGGAGCCAACAAGATGGCTCAGAGATTAAGAACACTTGCTGCTTTGCAGGGGAGACCCAGGTTCAATTCCCAGCACCTACATGGCAGTTCACAATCATCTGTAACTCCAGTATAGGAGATCCGACACTCTCTTCTGGCTTCCTCCAGCACCAAGCACACATGTAGTATATATAGATATATGCAGGCAAAATACTCAAAGCAAACCGGGCGTTGGTGGCACATGCCTTTAATCCCAACACTCAAGAAGCAGAGGCAGGCGGATCTCTGAGTTCGAGGACAGCCTGGTCTCCAGAGCTAGTGTCAGGATAGGCTTCAAAGCTACACAGAAAAACCCTGTCTCGAAAAAAAAAAAAAAAACTCAAAGCATAAACTATAAATCCTTTGGGGACAGAAGATGCCTTGGTAGGAGAAGGCAGTTGCCACCAAGCCTAGTGACCTGCATTGCATCCCCAGGACCCACTGGTAGAAGGGGAAGTTTTGACTCCCGCAAGCTGTCCTCTGACACCTGCATGTATATGCCCACACACAAAACAAATAAATGTAGAAAATATTTGGCCAGCTTGGGCTGCATAGCAGTTACAAGGTCAGGACTATGTAGCAAGATTCTGTCTCAAAAAAAAAAAAAAAAAAAAGAATCTTGAGACTCTACCACCACCACCACCAAAATGTGTTCAGATATCATTAAAACACTTGTTACCAGAGAATTACTGACCATGAATGATGAACACATTAGAGTTAATTTATTTTCTGTGTATTTTTGCATATACTTAAATTACCAACCTTGGTGGTGCTCACCTTTGATCCTAGCACTTCGAGGCAGAGGCAGGCAGATCTCTGTGAGTTTGAGGCCAGCCTGATCTACAAAGTGAGTTCCAGAACAGCCAGGAATGTTACACAAAGAAATCCTGTCTCTACACCACCACCACCACCCCACCCCCGCCAAAAAAAAAAAAAAAAAAAAAAAAAAAAGTAAAGCCAGTAGCCATTGGTGCCTATAATCTCAACATTGGGAAATAGAGTCAGGGATCCTGGGGACTTACTGGCAAGCATACCTAGCCAGTTTTTAAACTGGGTTAAGCAAGAGGCAAGAACTGTCTCAAAAAGTAAAGTGGAGAATGATAGACACCTGACATTACCGTGGCTTCATGAGTATATACACCTGTGTGAAGTCATTAAGAAGTTTATGAGCGGGGGGGGGGGGGGGGGGGGGGGCGCTAGAGAGATGTCTCAGCGGTTAAGAGCACTGACTGTTCTTCCAGAGGTCCTGAGTTCAATTCCCAGCAACCACATAGTAGCTCACAACCACCTTGAGATCTGGTGCCCTCTGCTGGCATGCAGGCAGAAGACTATACATAATAAATAAATAAATAAAATCTTCAAAAAAAAAAAGAGAGAGAGAGAGAGAGGTTTATCAGCTGCCAGACATGATAGTACACGCCTTTAATCCTAGCACTTGGGAGGCAGAGACAGGCAGATCTCTGTGAGTTTGAGGCCAGCCTGCTCTACAAAGCTAGATTCTAGACAGCCAGGGCTACACAAAAAAACCCTGTCTCCAAAAAACAAAAAAAGAAAAACAATATTGATACGTCTCACTGGCCCAAGGATACTTCATTTTGAATCAGGGTCTGGCTGTGTACCCCAAGCTTGCCTTGAATCTGCTATGTAACACAAGCTGGCCTTAAACTGTGTCCTCTTGCCTTAGCCTCCCAAATGCTAGGATCATAAGCATGGGACACCACACTGAGCTTGGAGGAATGAAAAGCTAATTTAGAAAGATTCCATTGAACAGAGAAATACTTGTACATTTGTTGCCCATCCTTATTGTGTCCTAGGCTCCTAAGGACTTAGAGATAGGTGATTTATGGCACCATTCATGTTCTTCGGAGCTTACCTATGTGTAAATTTAATTTGCTGCTTTGTTTCCTTGAGGCTGTCTGAATTGTTGGGTCTCTGGATGATCCAGATTTGCTTCCTACAAGTCCATAGTGGCCCTGAGAAATGAGCCAACTTCTGTAAATAATTCTTGTTGCCAAAGAGATAAGGATAGGTAGCTTATGTTACTTTTGTTCTTTCTTTCTTTTTTTTTTTCTAGGAGTAATGTGAGGATTCTTGTTCTCTCAAAAGCTATCAAGAGCAAAAGAGGCAGTGCCACCGTGGTAACAGAAGATATCCTGGGAGGAAGCATATTCACCTTGTACTTGAGGAAACTGGTAGCCTCCAATGGCTCCTGTGAAGATTAGCCATGTAGTATCATTTTCCTCTCAGGTATATTAGTCACCAGCCATGACTGCTTTTCTTCTGATGACTAAAAAGAGTGGATAGCTGTAGAACATTTGTCCATGTTTTGTAGATAGCTGACAAAACCCTAGGCCTGGCTATACCAGAATTTCTAGAAAGGCTGTTTGGTCATACTGCCATTGAAATTAATCAAGGGAACTCAAGGCAATGCTTGACCTAAGAGGATATAGTTATCACCATCAAATATGATCACTTTATGGAAGTTCTACAGTTCCTGTCTTGGGCTAGATCCAGTGCCAGTCTACCGTGGGGATTATTAGGGACTTCCCACCCTTTCCTCTGGTCATTTGCTTCATCCATTTATCCCCTCTCTTTCCTCTCATTATACTGATCTTTTTTGAGGAATGCTAAGCTACCCATTGACATTTGGGTGACTAAGTCTGTTTTACAGCAGTGTTATTAGCATGGTAGAATTTAGCATCCCTGGTTTCCAGGCCCTAATGACAATACACTTCATGGTGATTATGACAGTTAAAAGCATCCCCACACAGGACTGGAGAGATGGCTCAATGGTTAAGAGTACATGTTGTTTTCAGGAGACTTAGTTTTGATTCTTTGCACCTATATGGTGGCTCACAACCATCCTTAAGCCCAGTTCTAGGGAATCCAGCAGACATGTATGTGGTGCACATATATGCATCCTGGAAAAACATTCATATACATAAAATTAAAGTAAATAAATTATTTTTTAACCCCCACATATTTCAGAGAGCCCCCTTAGATGGTGCTTAAGAACTACTATATTAACCCATGAGAAAAACTAAATATTGTCAGCCAGGCGTTGGTGGCGCACGCCTTTAATCCCAGCACTCGGGAGGCAGAGGCAGGTGTATCTCTGTGAGTTTGAGGCCAGCCTGGTCTCCAGAGTGAATGCCAGGATAGGCTCCAAAGCTACACAGAGAAACCCTGTCTCGAAAAAATAAATAAATAAATAAATAATAAAAAAAATTGTCTTAGCCTTCCTTACCTGCAAGCCATCTTGAACTGTCATCCTTGTCCTCTCCCTTCTCTTTTTTTCTTTTTTTCTTTTTCTTCTTTTTTTTTGAGACAAAGTCTTACTTTATGTCCCTGACTGACCTAGAACTCTATTTGTAGACCAGTCTGGCCTCAAACTCACAGAGATGTACATGCTTATTCGAGTATTGTTTGCTTTTATGGGGTTTTTGTTTGTTTGTTTCTGAGATAAGATCTTGCCATGTAGCTCAGGCTGGCCTTGAACTTACTGTGTATCCCCAGGTTGACCTCAGACTCTCAAATCATCCTGCCTGATCCACCTGAGTGCTTTTATTACAGGCCTGTACCACCATATCGACCTTGAAATGTTTTGTCATAGAATTTTAGAGAGTACTAGCATTCTTCTAACATTGTGGTCTCCGTAGAGACTGTTCTAGAAGCTGGAGAGAAGGGTAAAAGTATGTCTTTAGCCTCCCTCCCCAGCCCATATTTTAATTAGAGCTTTACTTTTATTTTATGGGAAAAACATCCTCACATGAAATTATAGTTACAAGAAGGATTTAATGCCAGAACAAATAAAACAAACAAAAAAAATGGTTAAAAATCATGAGTCAAGGCTGGGTGCATTTGGGGCTGGAGAGATGGCTCAGCAGTTATGAATGGCTGCTGGTATTCCAAAGGACCCACCCTGGTTCAGTTTCCAGCACCCACATGACACAACCATCTGGAACTCCAGCCCTAGGGGATCAGACACCCTTTTCCGGCCTCTGTGGACACATGCAGGCAAAACACGCATATTCATTTAAAAAACAAAAAAAGATAAAGAATGGGGAAAAGACTGGGGTTGGAGGAGCATGCTTATAATCTCAGAACTTGGGAGATCATCCTTGATATCCTGTTTCTAAAAACCAAACGAAAGTCATTAATATGGTTTTTCCCTTTTATTTATAAAGAAACATAGAACCAGAGGAAGAAGGTCACTTGTTTACTCAAAGCTGGTCAACCAAAAAGGATTTTCATTTGCATTAGTGAACTTGGGATTTCATAAATTTCAATGTCACTGTCAATGACTTTGAATAATCACTATATCTAAGCAACGGTTGTAAATTAAGAATACAAATCTTGGGGGCTGGAGAGATGACTCAGAGGTTAAGAGCACTGACTGCTCTTCCAGGATTCAATTCCCAGCAACTACATGCTTTCTCACAACCATCTGTAATGAGATCCGGTGCCCTCTTCTGGTGTGCAAGCATGCATGCAGATAATTGTATACATAATAAAAAAATAAAATCTTTAAAAAAAAAAAAGAATACAAATCTTTAGCTAATTGTAGTGGTACACATCTACAATTTCAGCCCTCAGGAGGGGTTTATGTTTGAGTCTAGCCTGGACTACAGAAACAAAAACTTATTTCATAGAATTATATTGGAGGTAAATGAATGTATGGGACTCAGAGGTTAAGGCACTGGCTACTCTTCTAGAGGTCCAGGGTTCACTTCCCCGAAACAACATGTTCATAACTACCTATTGTGCCAGGTTCAGAGTCCAGAGACTAACCCAAGGAGTAGATACTTTGATGCAAAAGCAAAAGTTTTCTTTTTATTTCAAGCTGGCCAGCTAGGATCTCACTGCATGGTGGGCCAATGAGATCCCAACCAGCCAAAAAGAGAGGTTTTTAAAGGGGTAGACCATAAGGTTGAGGACCACAAATTACAGTGTTTCCATGGTTACTGTAGGTCATACAAAGTACAGAGTAAAGCAGTAGCTATAAATTTAAGTAAGATACATTTGAGTGAGATAAGACAGGGCACAGGGTTACAGGGTTACAAAGTCTCGGGGTCTGTCAGTGATCCCCTGGGCTGGGGGATCTTTACTACCAGCAGTTAGCAAAGAAATGTTAACAGGAGTGGTGGACAGTTACCTCTCCTTCTCTGAGAGCAGGGGATCAGGTGCCAGTCATGGCACTCCTGATTTAAGGAGTTAAATTTTCCTTTGCCATTAGAAGTTCCCTTTTCAGGGCCTAAGTTTTTAAACTTTTATTAGTTTTAATTTTTGGTTCCTCACCTATGATGAGATGTGATGCCCTTTTCTGGTATACAGTCAAATATGCAGACTGAACACTGTATACATAATAAATAAATCTTTTAAAAATAAGTAAAATAAATGTCTCTGTAGAGTCTGAACCAACAATCAGGCAATCAATATGGGTCTGATCTAGGTCTTCTGATATGGTTGTGTAGCTTGGTGCGCTTGTGGAACTCCTAACAGTAGGAATGGGGCGTCACTGGCTCCTTTGCCTGATTTGGGACCCTTTTCCTCCTATTGGATTACCTGGTCCAGATTTAATATGAGGGGATGTGCCTAGTCTTGTAACTTGATATGCCATGTTTGGTTGATACCCCTGGGAGACCTGCCCTTTTCTATAAGGGAAATGGTGGAGGAATGGGTCTGGGGGAGAGGGAAAGGGGGGGGGGACTGAAGGAGAGGAGGGAGGGGAAATGGTGGTCAAGACATAGTATATGAGAAGAAGAAGAAGAAAGAAATAATGTCTGTTTAAGGGTCTTATGAGTGAAGAACTACTTAGTGTAGTTTTTTTTTTTTTTTTTTTTTTTTAGATAGTCTTCTGTCTGCATGCCAGCAGAGGGCACCAGATCTCATTACAGATGGTTGTGAGCTACCAAGTGGTTGCTGGGAATTGAACTCAGGACCTCTGGAAGAGCAGTCAATGCTCTTAATCGCTGAGCCATCTCTCCAGTCCCTAGTGTAGTGTTAAAAGCTCTAGTTTTAGAAATCTGGGGGGTTCTGCTTTGTGTAGTTATTTAGCTTAGGGTCTTGGGTGAGTTTTGAAGCCCCATGAGCTTCAGTTTATTTATCTCTTAA
This sequence comes from Cricetulus griseus, assembly GCF_003668045.3. Taxonomy (NCBI): domain Eukaryota; kingdom Metazoa; phylum Chordata; class Mammalia; order Rodentia; family Cricetidae; genus Cricetulus; species Cricetulus griseus. The sequence goes on along the minus strand of NC_048596.1, from coordinate 97,306,256 downwards.
CTAAGCAGAAGTAATAGAAGTAAATGAGGTAGTGGGTAAGTGAGGTAGGTAAAAGTAAACGTGTCTGCCACATGAGAGTGAGGCGAAGCTCCTGTGGATGCCCTGGTGCCCTTCTCTCACACTAAGGAGCCTTAGCAGATGGGATTGTCGATGTCCCTTACTCTGAGGTATCCATTTTTCCCTGTGAGCTCAGAAACCCTTCTGTTTCCTCTCTTCCTCTCTCTAATGTAGGATCCCAAGTATCCTGTGGAGAACCTGCTGAACCCCGACAATCATAGGGGACCTTGGCTCAGCTGTCCTCGAGACAAGAGTGGGCAGCTGAAAGTGGAGCTTCAGCTGGAGAGGGTGGTCCCCATCAGTTACATCGATGTCGGTGAGTGCATCTTCAGGTCCTTTGTGGCCTCTGATCGAAAACACAGCAAGGGCATGACTGTAACCACTCCCCTCAACTCTCTCAGTTCATTCTGACTGAGTAGCTTTCTGGAATAAGTCCTGCCTGGATGTGAAGGGATAGTGTGGTGTTTGCCCTTGAAGAAGGTTTGGTGTTGGAGAACTCCAGGGTCTTCATTCATAGAGAATGTGATGTGGGGCAGAGGCTCTAGCTCAGTTGGTAAAGACCTTGCCTAGTACATAAGGATTGCATCTGGTTCCCAGAACCCACATTTTTGTTGTTGTTGTTGTTTTTTGGGGGGTTGGTTTCTTTTGTTTTTGTTTTTGAGACAGGTTTCTCTGTAGCTTTGGAGCCTGTCCTGGAACTCACTTGTATACCAGGCTGGCCTCAAACTCACAGAGATCCACCTGACTCTGCTTCTCTAGTGCTGGGATTAAAGGTGTGTGCCACCACCACCCAGTTTAGAACCCACATTTATTTAATTATTTATTTATTTTTAGATTTGTTTATTATATAGACAGTGTTCTGCCTGCATGTATACCTGCATGTCAGAAGAGGGCACCAGATCTCGTCACAGATGGTTGTAATGTGGGAATTAAACTCAGGACCTCTGGAAGAGCAGGAAGCACTCTAAACCCCCTCCAGCCCTAGAACCCACATTTAAAGCTAGTCATGGAGCCACGCCTTTAATCCTAGCACTCGGAGGCAGAGGCAGGTGGATCTCTATGAGTTCAAGACCAGCCTGGTCTACAAGAGCTAGTTCCAGGACAGCCTCCAAAGCCACAGAGAAATCCTACCTCAAAAAACCAATAAATAAGTAAATAAAGCTAGGCAAGGGTTAGGGAGAGAGCTTAGTGGTAAAGCAGTTGCCACGCAAGTGTAAGGATCTGAGTTTGAATCTGCAGAATCCACATAAGAACCAGATGGGATAATACACATTTGTAATCCCAATGCTCCTGTGGTGAGATAGGAAGCAGAAAAGTTCATGGGCAAGCTAGTATGTCTAACACAGCAGGGAACAACAGAGACAGCCTGCCTTAAACAAGATAGAAGGTGAGCACTCGTGCTTGAAGTTGTCCTCTGGCTTCTGCTCACACACAAACTCACATACACAAAGCCAATTGTGGTGACATGATCCCTATAATCTCTGAGTTGGGAGGTAAAGACAAACGGCTCCCTGGGCATCACTGATGTTTGCATACTTTTGTGTCAGTTTGACCCAAGCTAAAGTCATCTGAGAAGAGGGAACCTCAACTTTAAAAATGCCTCCAGCCTAGCAGTAGTGGTGCACATCCTTGATCCCAGTGCTTGGGAGGTAGTAGGATCTCTATGAGTTCAAGGTCAGCCTGATCTACAAAGCAAATTCCAGGACAGCCAGGACTACACAGAGAAACCCTGTCTCTAGAAACAAACAAAAAACCTCCATAAAAATGGCTACAAGGTGGTGGTGGTACACACCTTTAATTCCAGCCCTTGGGAGGCAGAGGCAGGTGGGTCTCTTGAGTTTGAGGCCAGCCTGGTCAACAGAGAAAGTTTTAGGACAGCCAGGGCTACACAGAGAAGGTCTGTCTCGAAAAACAAAACAAAAAGAGAAGGTGGGGTTGCTGGAGAAGTGGCTCAGTGGTTAAGAGTACTAGCTGCTCTTCCAGAGGAAATAGGTTCAATTCCCAGTAACCACATGGTGACTAACAGACATCTCTAACTTCAGTTCCAGGGGATCTGACTTCCTTTTCTGGCCTCTGAGGGCACCAGGCATATAAGTGATACACAGACATACATGTGGGCAAAACACCCATACATATGAAATAAAATAATTAAAAAAAAAAAAGACAAGGTGGACAGCACCTGAGGAACAACAACCGATGTTGTCCTCTTCCCTCCCTACATGCATTCATGTACACATAGCTAAAGAAAATACAATATGAATGTTGCTTCTAGAATGATGGTGTGAACTCTGGTCTGGGTAAAGTCTTCTCGCATTGACATAATGATTAATACTAATAGAATCCTGTCACCTCTAAAGATCAGTGTCAGGAGGATGGTGGAAAGTGCCCTGGACATAGGAGTTTATAGATTTCAAAAGTTGATGACAGGTGTGATGGCACATCTCTCTAATTCCAACACTAGGAGACTGAAGCAGGCATATAGATCTCTTGAGTTGAGACCAGTCTGGTCTACATAAGTGAACTCCAGGCCAGCTAAGGCTACATAGTAAGACTGTCTCAAAAAAAAAAAAAAAAAAAAAAAAATTAGTTGGCCTTAGAATTCTCTAGACTAAAGAATGCTCTTTGCTTTCTTGGGACAGAAAGATGTTGGGTCCCTTAGCAGTAATTTCCAGGGCAGGTTTCAGACTGTGGTGGGCATAGTGAACCTTCACCATCATTTAATGGACTAAGGTTTCATTCCATTCCAATGGGTGGCTCCCTGTGTGACTCCACATGTTGCCAGAACTTTCTGGCTTCTGATTGGCTCTAGAGTGGAGGGTCCCCTTCCCACCCAATATTCTCATCTATGGTCATTCTGATCGTCATCCTCCTTTCCACTTTTTGTCCCCAGGTAACTGTGGCTGTGCTTTCCTACAGATTGATGTCGGTCGTTCTTCCTGGCCCCTGGACAAACCTTTCGTCACCCTTCTCCCTGCTACCATGCTGATGTCCCTTGCTGATTCAAAAGAGGGGAAGAACCGCTCAGGGGTCCGGATGTTTAAAAATGGTAAAGAGGGCAAAAGCAGACATGGTGGTGTTTCCGAGGACAGATGCAGTGTAGAGCTTGGTCTAAGCGCTGCTGGGTATAAATTATGGGAGGAGCCTGTGTTCAGCTCCATCTGTTAGGAGACCAGAGTAAGCTGATACTTGTGTGTGAGTTCTGCCTGGTGAGAACATCAGGGTTATTTCTGAGCTACGATTTATATTTACCTGTGACTTATTGTTGCCTGATACATTATCATGGTTTAGGTTTTGGTTGTTGAGACAGGGTCTCAATGTGAAGCCCAGGCTAGCCTTAAATATGTACTGCCTTAGCCTTCCAGGTACTAGAATTGCAGACATAGGGCACCACATCCAGAGATTGCTATGTTTTTATTTGATCCCTATTTTATTTAATCTCTAGCTCTATAAAAAAGGAAAAGGGTATAGAATAAGTTTTTGTGTGTGGTAAAAGGATATAGATATATATATGCTGGCTATATATATAATGTATAGTGTTTCATGGATTCTGTTTATTTAGATCTCTGTTCACTGAGCACTGTAACAGTTTTTTAAGATATGATTCCTAGACTTGAGGAGATTGCAATCTGTTTATCTGTGTTTAAATTGGAGGTGTTTATCTTTTTGTAAAGGAAGAGTGTGGTTTAGGAAGCATTTACGTGAGGCATAGGGGATGATATAGAAATGACTGGATAATGTTAGGAATCCGAGTTTGTGGTATTGGCATTCAGTGCTATGGAATGGCTACCTAGAGTGGGTAGTAGTGTGAGGGAGGTCAAAGCCTCATGGTTCAAGAAGGTAGAGACGAGAATGAAACTATAATGGAGGAGTGGTTAGAAAACAAGGAGCTAAATAGAAAACAAGGAGCTAAGGGACCTGTACTGATGATCTGTCTCCATTCTTCCTCCTGTTGGCATTTACCTGCGTAGCCTTGACTCGTCTTCCCTTCTTCAGTTTTGGACTTTCTCCTTTCCGGCCTTCCCACTAATAACTGTTGATGCCACACATTTTCTTCTCTGTTGCTCAAGCCTGGGCCAGAGTGCATGACACACAAACATGTCTCTCTCCCTCTCTTTCTTCCTCCCTCTCGCTAGGGTCTCATGTAGCCTAAGCAGACCTCAAAGTTGCTTCGCAACCAAGGTTAGCCAGATTATAACCATGCACTTCCATGCCCAGCCCCCTATTTCGTCTCTCTCTTTCCCTCCCTATCTCTCTCCTTTTTAAACATTTAGTTTTATATTTTATTCATGTATATGTGGGAGGGGTGTGTATATGTATATGTGACTACTGGTTCCCAAAGAGGCCAGAAGAGGTGTGAGATCCCCTGGAACTAGAGTTCCAGGCAGTTGTAAACCACCTGACATGGGTGCTGGGAACTAACTCTGGTCCTCTGTAGGAGTGGCAACGCTCTTAACTACCGAGCCGTCTCTCCAGCCCCTCCTTTTTCTCCTTCTTCTTCCTTGAGATGATTTCCTGACTCCAGCCTCAGGAGAATCATGGGATCGACTTCGACTGCTCTGCTCTCAACCTTTCACACGCCATCAGTCCTTTGGCCTGGCCTTCGTGCAGGTGCGTTCCTCTCTGGACCACTTGGCTGACCCTGTGATGGATCTCTCTGCCCCTGGGGGCTCTGGGCTGAACCAGGTATGTTCAACTGTGGAGCAAGGATTTGGGTTTTGTTGTTGTTGTTGTTGTTGTTGTTGTTGTTGTTGTTTGTTTTTCCTTTTTAGTTCCTAGCTAGAACCTGATGCTTGATTGAAGAAAAGTAATCACAGAAAGAGAAAGAATATAAGCTTCCCTGTGTATAAACTAATTGCATGCCCTCCCCATGGTATGGTTAACAGGAAGGTTGTGATTATAGGTATGAGAGAGAACAGCCAGAGGTACTCACATAGCAAGAATAGCAGGGTTATAAGGAGAATGAGTAGCTGGGGGAGGGAAGCCTGTGAGCTAGAGCAAGTTTAGGGTAGGGAGGAGGTAAGAAAGGCAGAATGCTAGCATGGAGTCCTGGTACTGAGGGAGCATAGAGGACAGCATGCACTTGGTGTGTTATAGGCACCACAGGTGGCCATTTGTTCCTTCTGCCAGTGATAAAGAAATAACTCTTTTTGGTTGAAGGGAACTGGCTTCATAAGTTCCCGAGGAATGCTGGCTTTTGTCTAACTGCCACAAATTCTCCTGCAGTCTGGGTTGAGCCCATTTCTAAGTATTTGAACTGCCTTTTGGAGTTTGGGGAATTAGAGTCTCCTTTGGACCTAAAACTTGTGGAATAAACTCCTCCTTTTTCTTCTTTTACTTGGCAGAGATGTAAGTGAGCCTGGAATTCACTCTACACAAAGCTGTTGAACCATTGTTCTTTAGCTATATTGAAATTCTTTTTGAATCTCAACTTAACCTCATATGTTATTTCTGGGTTTGCAGAGAGCTATCACTTTAAGCACTTGAAAGCCCCAAGGCTCCCTTGCAGATGACTCATTGCCTTGCAAAGCCCTCTGTATCTTTCTGTTATATACCTAGCTCTGTCATCAATCCAAGCCCTTGAGAGGCAAAGGCAGATGAATCTCTCACGAGTTTTCTTTTTGCTTTTGTTTTGAGATAGGGTTTCTTTGTATAGCCCTGGCTGTCCTGGAACTCTCACTGTAAACCAGGCTGGCCTCAGACTCACAGAGATCCTTCTGCCTCTGCTTCCCCAGTACTGGGATTAAAGTTGTGTGCCACCGCCACCCAGCTTTTTTATTTACTTATTATTTTTAGACAAGACCTTGCTCTGTAGCTGGCCTTGAACTTTTATAATTCAGACCTATAAAAATTTACTTTAGGGGCCAGGCATTGGTGGCACACGCCTTTAATCCCAGCATTCAGGAGGCAGAGGCAGGCGGATCTCTGTGAGTTCAAGACCAGCCTGGTCTACAAGAGCTAGTTCCAGGACAGCCTCCAAAGCCACAGAGAAACCCTACCACAAAAAAACAAAACAAAACAAAAAATTTACTTTATTTATATGCAAATTTATAAAGTATGATATAGATATATTTTTAAAGTTTATAAGAAACAAACTCAAAAGTTTGCATATTCCATCAGTCTCCATAGACCTGTTTTACCCAATAGTGAGGATTCTTTTATTCCAGGGCCCTTCTGATTGTGATAAAACTCTTAGCATACAAAATCGCAGTATCACAGATTGCTCACATCAGCAAATATGCCCTGTAAAAGTTACTGTGGATACATATAATCACATTGCGTTCCTAGAGACAGTGCCCCCTGCTAGTGTAGCTGGGTATTTATTTCTCCATTTTCTCCTCAGAACTCTTCTGATACACTGGAGTCTGATCCTAGGCCTTGGCTGACAAATCCTTCTATCCGGAGGACATTCTTCCCAGCTCCTAAGACGTATGTACCTGTTGTTGACATTTTTCCTGTAAAGGAAAGACCACATAGCTCAGGGGCACAAAAACCAAATTCATGGGGCCGAGTGTTGGTGGCGCACACCGTTAATCCCAGCACTCAGGAGGCAGAGGCAGGCAGATCTCTGTGAGTTCGAGGCCAGCCTGGTCTACAGAGCAAGTTCCAGGACAACCTCCAAACCAATACAGAGAAACCCTATCTCGAAAATCAAAAGAAAAAAACAAATTTTTTTTTCATGGTGTCCTGATTAATCAGTCTAACATGTCAGTCAGGATCTCGGACTGACTTTCTTGGTTTGAATAAATAGAATAATGTTTGCATTCTGAGTGAAACTAAGTACTGTTATTCTGCAGGAGCACCAAGGGAGTTAAAGAGCTCAAGGGTATGCTGAAGCAGTTGCAACCAGGACCTCTGGGGCGGGCAGCCCGCATGGTGCTCTCTGCCACCCATAAGGCACTTCCAGCCAGTGTGGTAAGCCCAAAGAACAGCCATGGGGAACCAGGTCCCAGTCATCCAAAGAGTGCAGGTGAGCCTCCAAGATCTGTTCCTTGCTGTGTCTGACACTGTTCTTCCTCCCTGACCCTGCCATGCTGTACTGGGATGACTCTCTTCAAGTGAAAGGGAAAAATTACTCAGGGAAGAAGAGGAGAAGTTAAATCTTATATACTAATTGAAAGAACACTGGCCTAGCAATCAGGAATCCTTGTCTTTGCTTCAGTTCCCTCATGTTCATAGGAAAAGGGTTAAACCAACTAATACCTTAGCTTATTTCAGTGTTGGTATTCTTTGATCGTCTCAGAAAGACAATGCTAGTGAATGCCTTAATCCCAAAACCTGGGGAGCGGAGGAGGCAGAGGGATCAGTAGTCAAGGTCATTCTCAGCTACATAGAGCCCAGCCAGCCTGAGTAACATGAAACCCTGTCTCAGAATAGAAAAGAAAAGAAAGGGAAAAGAAATGACTGCAGTCGTCTTAGGGCCCTTCTGGAAAGGATGCTATCCCTGCTCATTTACAGAGGTTGGTGAGTCAGTATCTCACAGTGTGGCAGTTTGTTTCATCAGTGACAGACAAAAGGGAAGGAGAGAGTGCCAGCTAAAAGTTTTGTTTTTTTGGTTTTTTTTTGTTTTGTTTTTTGGTTTTTTTTTTTTTTGAGACAAGGTCTCACCATGTAACTCTTAGCTGGCCTGGAACTCACAGATACCTACCTGCCTCTGCCTCCCAAGTACTGGGATTAAAGATGTGTGCTACCACATCCTAGTGAAGTCATGGCTTTTTGTAACATATGCACAGATGCTGTGCCATTTGCTACTAGATACCACCCACACCCAGAGGGACCCTCAATACAAGCAGTCTATGAGGATAAAGGTTTATAATTTTAAGAGGAGACTGAAAAGAAACCAAGCATTTGAGGATATCTACTATTGATAAGGTACTAAGATTATGTAAGCACTTTGAAATACATTTGGCTGCACCAAGAATTTCTGAAATTCTAAATAAAGAGGTAAGTGGTGACTGATGGCTTTTGTTACTGTTCATTTGACATGTATCTATTACATATCTGTGTACCTGAGATACTATAATAAATAGCAATGCTCGTATCTTAATGAAGGGATGCATGTCTGTGTCATAAAAGGAAATATGAAGCTAAACTGTGATAAACACTTTGAAAGAACAGATAATAGGATGACAAAATTTCAATCAGAAAGGCCTTGTAGAAATAAGCATTTCATCTCAGACTTGAATGAGAAAAAACTAAGCAGGTGAAGAAGATAGAAAAAAAATATCTCAAAAGAAAACTTAAAATGTAGAAACCTTTTGTAAAAAGCCAGATTGTTTGTTTTGATTTTTGTTTTTCTTTTTGGTTTTTCGAGACAGGGTTTCTCTGTGTAGCTTTGGAGCCTATCCTGGCACTCACTCTGGAGACCAGGCTGGTCTCGAACTCACAGAGATCCGCCTGCCTCTACCTCCCAAGTGCTGGGATTAAAGGGGTGCGTCACCAACACCCGGCTGATTTTTGTTTTTCAAGAAAAGGTCTCATTATTCATCCCAAGTTGTTCTTCAACTTACTGTCCTCCGTCTCAGATTCCTGGGGGCTGGGACTACAGGCATGTGTCACTATGTGTGGTGTGACGAAAAATAACTAATAAGCATTTCTGATGCAGAGCCCAGAGCAGAAGAACAAAACAGGAAGAATGATGTGGGCAGAAGGAAGAGGAGGAAATTGCAGGAACAAAGGTAGGCAGACGGCCATCACCTCTGACCTCAGTACTCTCTGAAGCTCTCCTCACTCTTGCTTCAGTTAAGCCCGGGCAATCTGGGTCTTGTCCTCTTAGACTACAACTGGAGAAAGATGTCCTTTTCTATATGTCATCAAGCTTGGAGATAGGCAGAAATTGGCATAAGATGATGTATACTCTGCTGCATCTGATCAAAATGTAAATCTTAGTCTCAGGCCTGTAGTCCTAGCACTCGGGAGACCAGGGCAGGAAGATTGCAAGTTTGACCATTAGGACTACAGGGGTATACAGCAAGTTTCAGGCCAGCCTGGAATTAGTGGTTGCTGGTGTCTGTGGGGACAGACAGACAAAAGAATGTGAAGTGACTAAGGTGCATTTGGAGTTTCTTTGGGGGTTGATAAAAATGTTCTGGAAGTAGTTGTAGTTACTCAGCTTGGAAGTATCCTTAATCCATGCTTCCAATTTTATGATATGTACATAGTATCTGAATTTTAAAATTAAAAAAGCACCAGACATGAAGGCATAGTCCTTTAATGCCAGGAGTTGGAAGACAGAGACAGGCAGATCTCGGTGAGTTCTGGGAAAGCCTGGTCTGCAGCAAGTTCTAGACCATGCAGAGCTACATAGTAAGACCCTCTCTCAAAATTAATTAATTTTTAAAAACTGAGGACAGTGATAGAAGCCCTGTTGTCAGATACTCAAAGGTTAACTGCTGTCCTCTAGTTTGTCATATCAGGTGGAAAAACAAGGACTCTGACGAAATTACTGTTTCCACTCTCGTCCACATGCTTCTAGTCTGGATTCTATGTTCCTTCATCCTTTGTGGTGTTTCCCAGATAGCTGGCCTTAAACTGTTTTTTTTCCCACAGACCATTGTCCAGCTCAAGTTCTCAGCCAAATAGGAATGGGGCAGCAAGAGCAAAGCAAAGACAGCACCAACCTCAGACCAAAAGTGACGATGGTGTTCAGTCTACTGGACAGTGTCCTATTTGTTCAGGTGAGCTGCATTGATTAATCTGTGAAGACCAGGCATTCATTGAGGAAGACAGGAGGACGTCTATGGATACTAGCAGAAATATTTGGTAGCGCCTGGGGAGATGTCTCAGTGGGTTAAATACTTGTCACACAACTGTGAGGACCTGAGTTTGTATCCCCAGCGCCCATGTAAAAGCTGGGTGTGGCAGTCCATGTCTGTAACTCCAGGCTGGAGGTGCAGAAATGACAGACTCCTGGGACTCACTGACCAGTCAGTCTAGATAACTAGTGAGCTCCAGGTACAGCTGGAGACCCTGTCTCAAAAAATAAGATGGAGAAGCAAGAAGATAGCTAATATCACCTTCTGGCTTCCATAAGTGCATATGGAAGCGCACACACCAAACACAGTTTTGATTTGGTCAGGTCTGGTGACAATGTTCTTTGTGCTCATAACTGGCCTTTTCCAGTAGACTCAGCATTCTGTAAGGTGGTGAGTGGTTGACAGATACGTGATAGTGTCTCTTGGGTGTGTGGGAGATTTCCCACACAAGCAGTTGCACATTGGCAGCAGACACTCCTTCAACATCTCGGGGTGGCAGCTTGCCTGGGAGGAACCAGTCCCATTCTGTTTATTTCCTTCTCCCCTCCTCAGGCTCCTTCAGCATGGAGACACTTCCTTTGCATGCTGCCACTTGTGGAGAGAGCTGCCCACCGCTTCCAGCTTCTCCCTCCTCCTCGTCTTCCTCGCAGTCTGTGCTGTGGGTGTCGTCCCCAGAGAGCTCACCACCACCTTCCTCGGTCGAGTGCCCTATTTGTGAGTTACAGTTCTCAGCAAGAGAAATAGAAGAGCATGCCAGCATGTGTGGGGAAGTTTTTCCAGCCTGAGCCATGAAGTTCTGTTGACTCTTTATGTGGAACCTGGGGAATAGGTCTCTTGTGGCTAAGAAGGGTTGGTTCCCCTCCCTTCACCTATTACCTCAGAACTCTGCCTGCCTGAGGACACTTCTGGACCAGCTTGTTCCCCGTTCCCGGTTGTCAAGGCTTTGTCACTATGGTACCCAATTCTCAGAAGGACAGTTTCCCCTTGGAATTTCTTCGGTAGAATTGGTGATCTCTCCAAGGCCTTAGGACACTATCTAGAATGTGTTTCCCTTGGTGAATGGTACTTATGCTCATGCCCATTTTCCTGAAAGGAAAACTGAGGCTTAGAAGGAAAATGTGGACTGGAAATAATAAAGTCCCATGGTGTTTTGGGAAGATGTGTGAGTCTTGAACATGAAATTGACAATTGAGTTCTTATGACCTTGACCTTCTGTATCCTTCATGGGTGTCTGCCCTACATGTAATCAGATAGCTGCTCTATGACTTTACATTTGCTTATTATGGGTCTGAAGTGGACCTTCGGTAACAGGAAAACCTCCTCCTGCTGCTTGTAGGGTTGTCAAAGAGTCCAGAGAGATTTCCTTTCTAAGGAATAGATGGTTCTAGGTTTGGCTGTGAGGCTTTGAGTAAACCCCATCTGTTCAGTGAGATCATTGGGCTGCAGTCCCCCTCGAGGTCCTGGACCTATGGTAGTCCAAATTCTGCTTTGAAAAATTATGCACTCTTCCCTTTTTCCCAGGAGACGGCATCGTATGGCACTAACACTAGCTCCCCCTATCCCCGGGGTACAGGGCAGAGAGAGAGCAGCTGGTCCTGAAAAAGGGAGGGTGCAGGGCGGGACTTTGAGTGGGGATGAAAGAGGATGCTGGGCACAGTCAAGGGAGAGACAGAAGGGGAGTTCAAGCCTTCAGCCCCTGCCTGCAGAGGTGGCTGTAGCCATGGATCCCCTCTCGGTAAGAGACCCTTGCTTCCCTCTTCCCTCCCCTCCCCTCCTCTCCCCAGTTCCATGGCTCACTGCCTGCAGGGATGCAGGGACAGATTGTGGATACCACCATGTGGGTGGGACAGCCTCCGGAGCCATGAGACTGGGCTTAGGAAAAAAGCAATAAGGACAGGGCTATGCCTGGTAGAAGAGCAGGACCAAACAATACCAAAGAGGAGAGATGCCTTGCAAAGTGGGAGGCAAAGTGAGAGCATTTGATGGAGGGGACCACATTAGGAGCCTACTGGGAGTCCTTTTCATAGAGGAAGGGCTTGGGGGAATCCCAGCTTAAAGACCCTCCATGTGAACATATCTGGATTTGTCCTTCAGACAGATGAGCAACTGGAAGATGAAGTCAACAAGCTGGGAACTGGATTCTAGCCAGATTCTGTGTGCTTGTGTGTGTGTTAGGCTCCCAGTGTGACCCTGATCACCTGCTTTAATCACCTCTCTACAGGGAACTAACACTGGGCCCTAGTGTGTAGGATTTTAATGAAAGTGGATGTGAGCTGGTAACACTCCCCACTCCAGCTCTTTCCTGACATGAATCTACATAATAAAATGGTGAGCAAGACAGTGTGTGTTGTCGAACATGTGTTTGCGACAAGGGAGGCATAATAGTTAATTGCAGAGGATTAGAGGCCAGAAGGTAGGTGAGGAAGGCTTCCAGGCTAAGGGGTTTGGGAACTCAAGAGCAACTGTCCTCTTTCCCTCCTTCACCCAGCCACAGCCCAACTGGACTGAGATTGTGAACAAAAAGCTCAAGTTCCCACCCACACTTCTGGGTGCCATCCAGGAGGGCCAGCTGGGTATCGTGCAGCAGCTGCTGGAGTCAGGCTCTGACGCCTCAGGTGGTGGGCCTCTTCGGAATGTGGAAGAGTCTGAGGACCGCTCCTGGAGGGAAGCCCTCAACCTGGCCATCCGTCTGGGCCATGAGGCCATCACTGATGTACTGCTGGCCAACATCAAGTTTGACTTCCGGCAAATACATGAAGCTCTGCTAGTGGCTGTGGACACAAACCAGCCAGCAGTGGTGCGTTGCCTCCTAGCTCGGTTAGAACGGGAGAAGGGTCGAAAAGTAGACACCAAGTCTTTTTCTCTGGCCTTCTTTGACTCATCAATCGATGGCTCCCGCTTTGCCCCTGGTGTCACTCCACTCACACTAGCCTGCCAAAAGGACCTATATGAGATTGCCCAGTTGCTCATGGACCAGGGCCACACTATTGCTCGGCCCCACCCAGTTTCCTGTGCCTGCCTTGAGTGCAGCAATGCCCGAAGATATGACCTGCTTAAGTTCTCGTTATCCCGAATCAACACCTACCGTGGCATCGCAAGCCGGGCTCACCTCTCACTGGCCAGCGAGGATGCCATGCTGGCTGCCTTTCAGCTTAGCCGGGAGCTCAGGCGCCTGGCACGAAAGGAGCCTGAGTTTAAGGTTTGTTGTCCCCACTCTTCACTCCATCCTGCCCTCTGTGCCCAGTGTCTGTTCTTGTACTGGGACAGGATTGGGCTTCATGGTGGGTATTCTAGGAAGTTAGAAAAGTGAGAAGCCGTAAAAGTCTATGAGGCCTCTTGTTCTAAGAGCTACAATTCCATTCTGAACAAGCTTTCATTCTACTGACAGCAGTCACTCCAGAGGCACTTGGCTTATGCAGAGAGTATAGCCCCTAACTTAGGGGTACTCTAGATCCATCTAAGGCAAGAGAGAAAAATAGAAAAAGCTGCTGGGCGTTGGTGGCACATGCCTTTAATCCCAGCACTCCGGGGAGACAGAGGCAGGCGGATCTCTGTGAATTCAAGGCCAGCCTGGTCTCCAGAGCGAATGCCAGGATAGGTTCCAAAGCTACACAGAGAAACCCTGTCTCGAAAAACCAAAAAAAAAAAAAAAAAAAAAAAAAAATAGAAACAGCTGGACAAACTTAGATATGATATTCGGTAGAGCATGTCCCTTAGGGGTACCCACTGTGTTTTCACCTGGTGTGTTGTGTGTTGGGGCTCTCAAGCTTGTGATCACGGACGGGAAAAGGGGACAAAGTATTCCCAGGACTTCATTCAGTGCCTCTGGTTGGTCTTCACAGGACTCCAAAGCACAGAAGCAGAAAAAGAGTGACCCAGGGCTTTTGTGTTTCAGTAAGATTCTTAAGGGAAGAGGTATTTAAGCTTGGCTGTGGAAGAGGCTGGTTAGTGAAGATGAGCAGGGGAGTTAGTTTAAGTAAGCTGAAGTCCTGGCAAAAGGTATATAATGAGGGGTTGGAGGTGAGACTCAGTAGAGTGCCTGCCTGCTGTGGGTGAAAGCCAGAGTTTGGTCCCCAGCACTACATGTGGTGGACATACCTGTAGTCTCACCACTTGGGAGGTAGAAACAGAATAGTCAGAGTTCAAGATCATCTTTGACAAGTTTGAGGCCAGCCTGGAATGTATGAGGTCCTACCTCAATGATCCACCCCACCCCAAAAAATGTATGAGGACCTTGGATGAACCAAAAATACATGAAGCAGAGTGTCTGATCAGGACTTGAGTTCAATCCCCAAGACCCACATAACAGTGGAAAGAGCCAATTCTGCGAAGTTGTCCTGACCTCCGTGCATGTGCTATGGCGTGTGTACGTGCACACACATCACCCACAATAAAAGCAGTGTTTAAAAACACTATGGGGCCGGGTGTTGGTGGCGCACACCTTTAAGCCCAGCACTCGGGAGGCAGAGGCAGGGGGATCTCTGTGAGTTAGAGACCAGCCTGGTCTATAAGAGCTAGTTCCAGGACAGCCTACAAAGCCACAGAGAAACTCTGTCTCGAAAAACAAACAAACAAACAAACAAAAAACAAAAAACACTATGGGGAGTCAGAGTTAAAGTGGGACAGAAACCAGGAATTAGAGAAGTCCAAGGGACAGACAAAGGTGGCAGGTTTGGGTTGAAGCGACTTAGTATGAGATGGGAATAGCATTAGATGAGCAAAGTGACACAGAAAGATTGATGAGGTAGCAGAGAAAAAAGAAATAGACGACCCAGTGACATCAAACAGAAGTGACAATGGCCTACTGTTTGGGGGGAGGGGCGGGAATAGATTGATAGCACACACATACCCCTTTTCTTCCAGCCTCAGTACATTGCCCTGGAGTCACTCTGCCAAGACTATGGCTTTGAACTGTTGGGCATGTGCCGGAATCAGAGTGAGGTCACCGCTGTGCTCAATGACCTGGGTGAGGATAGTGAGACTGAGCCTGAATCTGAGGGCCTGGGCCAGGCCTTTGAGGAGGGTATCCCCAACCTGGCAAGATTGCGCCTGGCTGTCAACTACAACCAGAAACAGGTCAGCTGGGCCTACTGCCTGCCCTGCCTACCCTGGTCCTTTGTCCTGCCTCAGAGGCATATCCTGCTTCAGCCTTATACCATGACTTTCTAACCTCAGGACCTTCTGAGAGCTTGATTCTGAGTATCCTTCCATACATATGAGCCCTTACCAGCAAGAAAGGAGGTTTCCCATCCCTCACCTGGTTACCTTCAATCTGAGCACTAGCGCCCCCTCGCACCACCACCACGCAACCCCTTTGGAAAACCAGGCACCATTAGGATTCCATATCGAGGTCTTACACAGACTTAGCTTTGCCTCTAGCCTGATGAGTAACTTTGACCCAGACTACAGCACCTCACCTATATAGCAAATGGTTAAATGGCTGGTGATTTTTTTTTTCTCTCTCCACTGTCTCATTAGATGTCCTACCCAACAGCCACACTAAAGACAGGATCCCTGTCCAGTCTCCCCAGCCCCTGACTCCTCGCTGTCATCTACATGATGATGCCCTGACCTAGGCATGATGCCCAGGCACATGACCAAAGCTTTCTGGGTGTTGTCTCCATATTACATGGCCCTTCCCTCCTCAAGATCATTCACGTAGACTTATGTTACAAACACATGCTGAGGCAGGGAACACTGGGAACCCTGGGACTTAGGCCCAAGTTCTACCCATTCCTGCCTTACCTTTGACTAAAGAATGTGGGGTGTGGAGAGTCTTGGGATATCTTTACATTCAGATTCGTCCACACCAAGGCCTACTGAAGGCACTTGCCTGTGGTCATATGGCAGGTGAAGCCCCTAATCTTCTGGGTGGGCTGGCATGGAGACAAAATGATAGTTCAACCTCTGTTGCAGGAAGTAAGGACTCTGCATCCAACCGGCTCTTTTAACCCTCCTCCTCTCATGGCCCATCTCTGCTTAGTTTGTAGCACACCCCATCTGCCAGCAAGTTCTGTCTTCCATCTGGTGTGGGAACCTGGCTGGCTGGCGTGGAAGTACCACCATCTGGAAGCTCTTTGTTGCCTTTCTCATCTTCCTCACCATGCCCTTCCTCTGCATTGGCTACTGGCTGGCACCCAAGTCCCGGGTACGAAGAATAAGATGAGTGATACCTTGCTTTGTGTTCTGGAAGCAAGCTCTCCACTGGAAATACACGGGTGGACTAGGGACAGGGACAGGCGTTACAAGAACTGCCAGAGTGTGGCAAGAGAAAGAGAGGAAAGGAGCCACTCAGGCTCCTGACTGGGTGACTCAGTGGTTTCGGGAGGTCGAAGGAGCAGGTTTAAAATAGTAGTGGGTGATGATTTTACCTTTCAATTTGGTTGAGTTTAAACTTTTCTTGTGGGATCTCACCACCAAAAAGAAAAAAAAAAAATCAGGGGAGGGGAGAAGCAATAATAACACTTACCTCCTGTGGTTGTGAAGGAGAAAACAGAAAACATAGGGCCTGGTGCACATTCTTTGTCGTACTTGCCTAGATGAGTGGGTGAATCTGAAAGACAGACTCACATGGGAGCCAAGCAGTCCAGAGGTCTGCAAGGATGAGTGACAGCAGGCCTCTGACAGCCATGCTCTCCTGTCTCCCCTGAAGCTGGGCCACCTGCTGAAGATCCCAGTGTTGAAGTTCCTGCTGCACTCTGCCTCCTATCTATGGTTCCTTATCTTCCTGCTGGGAGAATCCCTGGTCATGGAGACTCAGCTGAGTACCTTCAAAGGCCGCAGCCAGAGTGTCTGGGAGACCTCGCTTCATATGATTTGGGTCACGGGTATGTAGAGGAGAGCCCCTTAGTGTAGTCAGCTGCCAAGATCCCCGTGGTCAACTCTGGCACTGGGCCCCACTGAGACTTGGCCACACTGAGCAGGCTGATCTTAAAATAGAGCTGGGTGCTGTGGTATACAACTGTAATCCCAACACTCAGGAAGCTAAAGGCAAGACAATCCAAAGACAACCAGGGCTATGCTTTTGAGAGCCTGTCTCAAAGGGGCAAATGGCTAAGATGGTTTGGTGAGCAAAAGCACTTGGTGCCAAGCCTGACAACCCGAGTTCAGTACCTGAGATGAACCTGACTCAAAGAACCAACTCCCACAAGTTGTCGTCCTACCTCCACACATGTTGGGGCATGCACACACCACACACACACACACACACACACACACACACACACACAATGTTTAAATTAAAAACATAATGAAAAGGAGTTCTCAAATATTTGCCTAGTATGATTTGGTGGGGACTGGGAGGAACAGTGGAGCACCCCACCCTGTGCTGCTTGCTCTCTGAGTATCACCAGCCTAGCTTCCTGTGCAGGTCGCATCAATCATGAGGTCAGTCTGCACCAATGAGGGGATCCTTATTTTTCCAGAAGGTCACTTTGCACTTGGATGAATTAAATGTTTCAGCCCCACCCCCACCAATACCCTGCCACTGCAACCGGGCTGTGTCCAGGAAGGAGGAGGAGCACTCCACCCCGTCCTCTCCAGACCCCTCTCCCCTTCCAGGCTTCCTGTGGTTCGAGTGTAAGGAGGTGTGGATCGAGGGCCTGCGCAGCTATCTCCTGGACTGGTGGAACTTCCTGGATGTGGTCATCCTGTCCCTGTACTTGGCGTCCTTTGCACTGCGCCTCCTCCTGGCTGGGCTGGCTTACATGCACTGCCAGGAAGCCTCAGACAGCACCACCTGCCACTATTTCACCAAGGCTGGTGAGGAACATTATTGTTCTCTTTGCTGAGATAAAACACCCAGCAAATAGCAGGGCAGTGGTGATACAGGCCTTTAATTCCAGCACTCAGGAGAGGCAGGGGGATCTGAGCGTAAGGCCAACCTGATCCACAGAGTGAGTTCCAGGACAGCCAAGGCTATACAGAAAAACCCTACCTTGAAAATAAATAAAATAGCCGGGCGTTGGTGGTGCACACCTTTAATCCCAGGACTCGGGAGGAAGAGGCAAGCGGATCTCTGTGAGTTCGAGGCCAGCCTGGTCTCCAGAGTGAGTGCCAGGATAGGCTCCAAAGCTACACAGAGAAACCCTGTCTCGAAAAACCAAAAAAAAAAAAAAAAAAAAAAAAAGAAAGAAAGAAAGAAAAAGAAAATAAATAAAATAAAAGCCAACCAACCAAAAGCATCAATAAAATAAAAATAAATAAAACAAAGCCAAAGCAGCTTAAGACAGGAAGAGTTTATTTTGGTTCATAGTTGGATGAGACGGTACATCCTGGTGAGGAAGACATGATGGGTGCAGAGATAGCCAGTCACATGTGTCCACACTTACAAAGCAGAAAGATGAATGTTGGTGCTTAGCTCCATTCCTCCGTTTTTCTTGTTATAGTCAGTCCAGGAAGCCAGGCGCATTCAGGGTAGGTCTTCCCTCCTCAGGAAAACCCCTCCAGAAACATCTTGACAGACATGTGTCTCCTAGGTGATTCTCAATCAGTTAGGCTGATAACGATAGTGGCTGACATCACAGTCCCTCCAGCCCTGCAGGGAGTCCCAAGGCACTGGTCTTCTTGGCTCTCAGCCACTGCCCATCCTACCCTGCACAGAGCGAAGCGAGTGGCGCACAGAGGACCCCCAGTTCTTGGCCGAGGTGCTCTTTGCTGTCACCAGCATGCTGAGCTTCACCCGACTGGCATATATTCTGCCAGCTCACGAGTCGCTGGGCACTCTGCAGATTTCCATTGGCAGGATGATTGACGACATGATCCGGTGTGTACTCTTCCCATACTCTCCCTGCCTATGGCTCCTCCCCCAC
Source organism: Cricetulus griseus (assembly GCF_003668045.3). Lineage (NCBI taxonomy): Eukaryota > Metazoa > Chordata > Mammalia > Rodentia > Cricetidae > Cricetulus > Cricetulus griseus. The sequence continues at coordinate 97,287,637 of NC_048596.1, read as the reverse complement.
AGACTCTTGTCTTCCAAAGTCCCTCAGCTCTGTAGGGTACGGGAGTTCTTGACCATGTTCCTCTCACAAGACTGTGAGCTCCAGGGACCTCTGAACCCTGAAATGTAGAGGCAGAGTATAAATGTAAATGTGCTTTGCCCGGCAGAGAGGCTTACAGCTCCTGCCCTGGCCACGATTACAAACCACCAATAGCAGAAAGAGCACATGTTGGGTGTTTCTGATCCAGCTCCATGCCTCACTTATTCTTGGAAACTGAAGTTGGAAGGCAAAACATAAAATAAACAAAGAGCCAGAAGGCCAGCCTCTCCTTCCCAGATTCCTTTTCCCAGAGCCTGACTTCTTTCTAGGCTGGAGACCTGCTCTGACCCTTCCTTGTCCTCCTCCCTACCAGGTTCATGTTCATCCTCATGATCATCCTGACTGCCTTCCTCTGTGGCCTCAACAACATCTACGTGCCGTACCAGGAGACAGAGAAGCTGGGCAAGTACGCTGAGGCTGGGGCAGGGGCCGGGGTGGGCAAGGGCAACTGGGTGCAGATGCCGAGTCTTAGGCATCTTTGTGCTTCTCTTGTTGGTTCACTCAGCTAACTCTCTTACTTGCCCAAGCCCTCATTGATTCCCTCTGGCACTTACTAATTTAACTCATTACACATGCACTTGTTTCTAACCCTTCTATTTGAAAAACGTCAATCTTATGAAAACATTAAATGAGATTCACTGGGCACCCAAGCCCTTCACTGGGCACCCATGTCCTTTGCAGTGTCTCTGTTCATTGTTTTGCTGCCACTTGCTTGTTTTGTTTCTGTTTTTTTCTCTTTTTTATAATTTATTTATTCTTATTTTATGAACATTTGCATTTTGCCTTCATGCATGTCTGTGTGAGGGTGTCAGATCTTGGAGTTACAGACAGTTGTTAGCTGCCACATGGGTGCTGGGAATGGAACCCAGGTCCTCTGGAAGAGCAGCCCATGCTCTTAACCACTGAGCCATCTCTCCAGCCTTTTTGTTTTTTTCTTTTGTAACACTTTTTTGTTTGTTGCTTTTTGAGACAGGGTCTCACTATGTAGTTAAGGCTGTCCTAGAGCTTACTAGGTAGATCAGGCTGGCCTCAAATTCACAGAGATCCACCCATTCTCAGCCTCCGAAGTGCTGGATTAAAGGCGTGTACCACTATTTCTTACAATACTTAAAAGTAAATTGTAGGGGCTGGAGAGATGGCTCAGGGGTTAAGAGCACTGACTGTTCTTCCAGAGGTTCTGAGTTCAATTCCCAGCACCCACATGGTGGCTCACAACCATCTGTAATGTGATCTGGTGCCCTCTTCTGGCATGCACTGTATACATGATAAGTAAATAAATCTAAAAAAAAAAAAAAAAAAAAAAAGTAAATTGTGGCTGGGTGTTGGTGGTGCTCGCCTTTGATCCCAGTACTTGTGAAGCAGAGGCAGTTGGATCTCTGTGAGTTTGAGGCTAGCCTGGTCTACAGAGTGAGTCCCACAACAAGCTCCAAAGTGATACAGAGAAACCCTGTCTCAAAAGACAGGATTCTGCTTCTTCTTCTTCTTCTTTTTTTTTTTAAACAAATCTTTTTATTTTGTTTATTATGTATACAACATTCTGCTTCCATGTATATCTGCACACCAGAAGAGGGCACCAGATCTCATTACAGATGGTTGTGAGCCACCATGTGGTTGCTGAGAATTGTACTCAGGACCTCTGGAAGAGCAGTCAGTGCTCTTAACCTCTGAGCCCTCTCTCCAGCCCAGGATTCTGCTTCCTATACACCACTGTGTCCTTAGCACCCCATCACTACACTGCATTCAGCAAATACTGGCTGACTAAAAGAATAAAGGTGGAGGGGCTAGAGAGGCGGCTCAGCAGTTAAGGGCCTTTCTGTTCTTGCAGAGGACTCGGGTTTGGTTCCCAGCACCAGACTATCTATAACTCCAGTTCCAGGGATCTGCTGCTTCTGACCTCTGTGGGGCTCTTGCATACACATGGTACACATTTCGTATCCTCACACACATACGTGTGTGTGTGTGTGTGTGTGTGTGTGTGTGTGTGTGTGTGTGTATCCAAAATGGAATATGTATATACAAAATGTGCGTTTACAAAATAAAATAATTTTTTAAATAAAGGCTGGTGCTAAGAAATGGCAAATGTCTATATTCTCAAGGATGGCCCAAAAGGCTTCATGGACACAGAACACCTTTTGCCAAGTCTTCAGGGGAGGGGAGTATGTCTGGGAAGAACCCAGGCTTCTCTCCCAACCCTACCTCCATTTCCCTTTCCTTTGCTTCGTCCCACCATGCCAGTTTCAACGAGACATTCCAGTTTCTATTCTGGACCATGTTTGGCATGGAAGAACACACAGTAGTGGACATGCCTCAGTTCCTGGTTCCTGAGTTCGTGGGTCGGGCCCTGTATGGCATCTTTACCATCGTCATGGTCATTGTGCTGCTCAACATGCTCATTGCCATGATCACCAACTCCTTCCAGAAAATTGAGGTGGGTAAACTGAGCCAGGCTAGGCCAGATGGGGGGAACGTGGTGCAAGCCCCTTGGGTGCCTGCTCTGCCCCAGTATTGTTTCATGTCTTTGGACAAGTTCTCTACTGTACAAGAAGGGTTTCAGTACTGCTGTTGCTATTGCCAGTCGACAGGTCTAGTGCTCTTTGCACTTTTTCTTGTTGTTGTTGTAGATGATGGTGGTGGTGGTGGTGGTGGCAGTTTAGAGGCATTGTAGAGTAATAAGTGGGGACACAAGAAGGAAGTGGACAGGTTGGATTTGCAGGCTGAAGAATAGACTGAGCAGCAAACGGAAGTTAGAAATAGAGAATGGGAAAGGGAAAGGCATTCCAGGAAAACATGGGTGATCGATGGAGGTAGAAATAAAAACAAGAAGAAAGTGGTTGGTACACTGGAGAATAAGGGATGGGAAGACAAAAGACAGGCAGAGTGAGTGAGCAAGGGGCCAGTGCCAGCATGGACCTTGCATAGCCTCCTGCCTCATGGTCCCCAGGATGATGCTGATGTGGAGTGGAAGTTTGCTCGCTCCAAGCTCTACCTGTCCTACTTCCGAGAGGGCTTGACGCTGCCTGTGCCCTTCAACATCCTGCCCTCCCCGAAGGCAGCCTTCTACCTTGTCAGGTGACGGCCTCTGCTCTTGCCCCTGTGCACCACCCAGCTCCTGCCCCACTTTCCTAGGCCCTGTCCCTTACTAACTTCTTTTCACCATGGTAATCTCTCAGGAGAATTTTCTGGTTCCTTTGCTGTTGCTCCTCCTGCTGCAAAGCTAAGAAATCTGACTACCCCCCCATCCCGACCTTTGTGAGTACCTTCTCAGCCGTTTGTTGTCTCCTCACCCGTATTGCCCTAAGCCGTCGGTATGTCCCCAGAGGGCCTGCTCCCAATTCCCACTCTCTCACATAGCCTCCGTTTCCATCTTCCTGGCGCTGGCTGGGTCCTATACTTCCAATCCCACATCCTGCAGCCTGCATCCCAAGCCCGACTGCCAGACAACCAGACTGTCAGACGTGCTTGGGTGATTTAAACAGCGAATGGAAAAAGCCTCCTGAGGAACGAGAAGGTTGACAGAGGCAAAGAGAGGCAGCTGGCCACCCAAGGGGCTCACCTACCTCCCAACATCAGCACCATAACCCAGCCTGTTTGGGCATGGGAGCTTTTCTAATGTGGACCGTTGCTGCCAGTTCTACGGTAGTCTTTCCCTCCCAGCCCACTCCACTTCACAGCCTTCACCACCCAGACAGCCTGTCCTCTTACAGGCCACTTCCCCTAGTTGGCTCCCATCTGTCCCCCAGGACTGCGCTGTATGAGAGAGACCAGAGACAGAAAGATTGCATAGATTTTGCCTTTCTCCTTTATTCTTGGTCGAGAGAGAGCTGAAGGGAGGTAGAGAAGAGAATTCACTCTGTCTTCCATTGCAGACCAACCCTGGGGCAAGGGCCAGGCCTGGGGAAGGAGAACGCGGGTCTTACCGCCTTCGTGTTGTCAAGGCTCTGGTGCAGCGCTACATAGAGACTGCCCGGCGTGAGTTCGAGGAGACCCGCAGGAAAGGTCAGTTGCCTACCTCCAATCCTTCCCTTTGCTGTTCATGACTCTCTGGGAAGTAAGCCCCACACCCAGACTCCCCCCCCCTCACTCAGTTAGGATGCAGTCTTCTCCATCCTCTCCGCCCTGGGAAGCCCAGCTAGTTACCTGACTCAATTACTCTGCCTTTATTTACATGTCGTTATGTTCTCATTCCCTCATTCAACCCATGTGTGCTCACATATTTGATCTCCCCCTTTCTCTTCCCTTCCTTCCTCCCCTTCTTCCCCCCTCTCCCGTCCAGTCTTACTAAATTTCCCAGTCTGGTCTTTTGTTTTGTTTTGTTTTTCCAGATAGGGTTTCTTTGTGTAGCTTTGGAGCCTGTCCTGGAACTCGATCTGTAGATCAGGCTGGCCTCGAGCTCACAAAGATCTGCCTGCCTTGGTCTCCCGAGTGCTGGGATCAAAGGCGTGCACCACCCAGCTTCCCAGACTAGTCTTGAGCTCACTTTGAAGCCTAGGCTGGCTTTGAACTTACCATCCTCTTTCCTCAGTCTCCCGACTAGATGGGGTTGCAGACCTGCACCAGGCCTGGCTAAGGCTTTCCTTCTTTGTTGCTGCCCTACCATCAATGCTTACATTCATTCACCTGCACAGCTTTTCTACCTGCCCAGCCCCTCAATTCTTCCAGCCCTCCCTTAGGATCCAGACGGGGTGTCCCAGGGTTCAGTAGGGTGGGGTGGGGGAGACAGAAGAGATGCTGACAGGCTCACCTTCTGAGAGACCTCTCTGTCCTGATCCATCTCAGACCTGGGCACCAGACTGACAGAGCTGACCAAGACTGTGTCTCGACTGCAAAGTGAGGTGGCCAGTGTGCAGAAGACTCTGGCGGCAGGCGGGACACCACGGCCTCCCGATGGTGCCAGCATCCTCAGTCGCTACATCACCCGAGTACGCAACAGCTTCCAGAATCTGGGCCCCCCCACCCCTGAGACTCCAGCAGAGCTGACCATGCCAGGGATTGTAGAGACCGAGGTCTCTTTAGAAGCTGACCTTGATGCTGTAGGGGAAGCTGAGACTCCGGTGTCCGGAGAGCCCAGCCACTCCTCCCCTGCTCATGTGCTGGTGCACAGGGAGCAAGAAGCAGACGGGGCAGAGGACCTGCCCCTGGAGGAAGGTCTGGAGACCAAGGGCGAGTCCTAATGCAACAGAAGGGTCTCTTCTGTCACTGAGTTCAGCAGCCTTGTTGGGTAGAGCAAGGGTCTGCTAGTAGTAGAACATGGTGTTTCTTTGCCTCAGTAAAATTTCTGCTGTGGAAGTCAGGTAGCAATCCTCATCTCTTGATGTCCTAAGATCCCTTCCTTTACTTCCCCCTAAAATGGACCCTATGTGAGAAGGGCAGAGAGAAACAGCTTGTTTTGGGTTCTGGGGTTTAGAATCCTACTTTGGGATTCCTTAGATCTTTAGTGGAAAGATTTCTAGCCTAGAAGGCTGGAGGCCTGGGAGAGAAGAGACCAGGGAAGCAGGAGGCCTGAGAATTGGGGGACCTGAGAGTGGGGGAACTAAAAATGGAGAGGCCCTAGAGTGGAGGTACCTGCCAGTTGGGGGTCAGCCAGTGGGGAGGTCTGCCAGTGAGGGGGAGCTGGGAAGAATGGAGGTGCTGCCCTTCCTTGGCCTTGCAATTCTCATAAGACGAGCAGGGCTGGGAGTCCATCTATTCTGCCTTAAAGGGAGCTGTGAGGGCCTCTGGCTGTTAAAAAGCTCCAGGTGCAGAGGTTAAAGTGTGTGACTAGGAGGATCAAGAAGTTAGTTCTGAGTACTTGACTTGCAAGCCTGCCAAGGACAAACGGCTTCGTGAAACAAACCAGTCGTAACAGGCCATGTCTCTATACCACAACTTGGTTTAATTGAGTAGCCATCCAGTCTTGACCTCACATGTCCTAGGAAGTCCCCACCACATAGTGGGGTTCCCTCAACTCTGGCCACAGGTCTCCATTCCTAGTTGGAGAAGTAGCCCCCTAGGACTGGAACCAGAATCATGCCATTGCTTCTTGGGGCCACCCAAAGCCCCCTCTTCATAGAAAGGTCATCAGTTCCCAAAGTTCCTAAGAGGCTTTCAGGGTCCAGCTCTAGAGAGCTGCAACTCCCCAGGGGCCAAGAGCATTGTCTTTCCTGATCGCAGAGCCAAGGCCTCTGTGGAGGATAACTCTGGCTGTCCTACTGCTGGAAAAAGAAGAAAGGAAGGTGAGGTGGGCAGGAGGGCCAGGGGAGCAGGAACAGCTTACAGAGAAGGCTAGAAGGTGACTTACTTGTTGAGGACACACAGCCATGCCTCTTCTCCCCTGCAACAGACAGCACAGTGAGGCCCTGGGGCAATTCACATCCCAAATATCTTGCCTATGGCCAGCCCCCTTTCAGTCTCTTTTTCTTCCCCTCAAAGCAGGCTACTCACTTCCTTTCAGCTTCTCCCTGAGGTAACCTTTCCACATTGCCTATCCATCCTTGCTCCTACCCACACCGTCACCACTCTTCAGTCTGTTCTTGCCTCCCAACTGGACCTGGCACAGTTCTGTCCTGTCAGCCCCATCAAACCAGGGCCTCCTTCACTCAGTTCCTTGGCCTAATGGGTACCACAGACTGACCCTTTTGAGAAGACAGTCATTGAGAATGTCCACAGATCTTGAAACTCTCACAGGACCTGGCAGAACTTCAGTCTCACTAACCAAGCAGATCTCCTGAAGGCTCTGGGGACTGGGTCAGGACATGCTGGCTTCTTTCACCCACCCTGCCATTCTCTGTCTCCCATGCATCGCTCACCACCCAAATAGGCGCAGTTAAAGTGGCTGCAGGTCTGATTAGAACTCCAGAGAGTTACTATTCTCTGGGCTCCATCCTGGAAGAACCCAGTGACCAAGAAGACTTCATGTGGGGGTATCAGCACCTCACGCTCCTCAGGGAAGACAGACAGAGCCTGGATAAGAGCCCCAAAACAAGTCCTTAGGCTGAAGAAAGTGGCATTACCAAACCCGCGAGCCACTGTTTCATCCAGAGAGCTGGAGGTAAACTGTCCTAATCGGACAAAGTCCCCCAGCCTCTTGGGTTCAAAGTGAAGGCTGCCCACGCCTCGGAACACCACCTCCCCATCACCCCTGCTGCAGCCCCCAGTGTCTCTCAGCAGCTGCAGGGCCCGGGTCAGGTAGAAGTGGAGGGCCTTGAAGGGGAAGTGCCTCATGTAGAGCTCCCGGGAGCCACCCCCTGTCCGCACAGCCTGGTTCAGCTCCCAGTACAAGGTGTTGGACGAGTTGGTGTACACCATGATAGCTATTCCATGCTGGGCTCTGAAGCCAGGAGGTAGAGTAAGCATGTGACGCCTGTGCTCCCAGGCCTCTTGGGCTGCTTCCCAGGACTCTCGTAGCAGGGGGTGGCGTGCCATCTCCTCCTTTAGCAGCAGGCCTGCTTTCTCGTCCATCTCCTCAGAGCAGCCCACATAGGCATCATCGAAGGTGTCTGGAACCAGGCTCAGGGGCAGGATAGGAACAGCTTGGACCTGTGGACATAAGGGAGGGAGACACCACACAGGCGAGAGTGTGAGTTGAAAACACTGGCCAGGGGTCCTAGTGGCTGATCAATTCAGACTCATAGATAGATAGAATTCCATTTCTATCCCCAAACATCTGATGCGTGCAATTGGCAATAGCCCAAACAGGCATAAATAACACAATCAGTGGAGTCAGACAGACATGAGTTTAAACACCACCTGCTAGCTGTGGGATCTTAAACAATTCTCAGGTCATGGCTTTTCTGGACTTCACATTCTTCTCCTATGAATTAAGGGTACATCCAACCTCACAGGGTTATTGTGAGGAGAATGTAAAGACCATTGTGGTACAACCTAAAGGGGGTCATCTCATCTTTCCAGAGACGAGTCTGGTTGGTTCCTGTGCTTTCTTGGCTCTGACAGTCAGTCTGTGGGCAATAAATTGCAGCCAGTGTCTGGTCCCTGCCCTGATCCCCATCCTCCTTACCCTTGGGGAAGCCCTGCAGCTCAGTGTACATCACTTTCAACCCTGAGATTCCTGCATGCTCTCCTGCTTTAGAAGATGTTATTTTAAATTCAAGGTGGGATGGGTGGGAGTTTATTGTCCCCAACCTAACCCTAGTCCCAGAGTGTGACGGGGGTGGGGGTGAAGGCTGGTTTTCAGGGTCTACAGCAGCACACTGGTATGTACAGGGATTTATCTGTGCAGAGCCTGTGGTATGAAGGAGAAAGTTGAAGGCAACCCCTGTGGAGGGGTAGCATGGAGGAAGAATCACACAGGGAGCTAGGGGTGCAGGGAGGTGGAGTTCTGGGAGAGAGATTGGGCACTTGGGCTCCCTAATGGAATAGAAGTTCCTGAGAGGAGGACTAGCAGAAAGAGGAGTCACCTAGGAGGGTTTCCTTGAACGTTCCTCTACCACCACCTCCTCAGCGTCTAGTCCCAAGAGTTACCTTCCAGAGGGTGTGCAGGCCGAGACAACTGAGGACCATTAGCAGATCCTCCAGAATCATCCTTGGAGGAGTCCCGGAATGGTAGGATCCTGATGATGATGAGGCCAGACAGAGGAGGAGGGGTTCTGGCTTGGATGAGCTCCAGGACCGTCCTCCTGTACCCAGAGGGTCCTTAGTCAGGAGTGATGTGGGGCGAGACCAGGGACAAGTCTAAGGATGGGCAGGGCTTCGGATTTTATTGTCCCCATCTCAAGCCCTAGTCTGTAACTACCAGATGGCCCCACACCCAGGCTCTCCAGGACGTTCTTGCTAGGGTATAGGCGGGGCGGTTATAAGGCTCCGCCTAGAGAGGGGCGGGGCGAGGACGAGGACCCACCTGGAGGTTGGCGGAGGCCTAGAGCGGCCAGGGGCTCTGGTCCTTTGCGGCAGATTAAGTCTGAAGTGTGGGCAGGAGCTGCTCAGGTCCCGGACTGCTAAACAAAGTCCCCGCAGCTAACTATAGCCCCTGAACTGGTAACCCGACACCTATCTTCCGCAACAACAGACGGGGGCGTGGGAGCCGGACTGGCAGAGTCCTTGAGTGGTTGAGGGGCAAAACGGTCCTTCCCTTGGATGACAGGTTCTTTCTGTATGATTTGAGCTAGGTCAAGGTTGGGGGAGGGACTTATGAGACTTGGCCTTTTCTCCGGTGGCCCTGGCATCGGGCCAGAGCCAGAGCCCTGGACCACAGGGGCCAGGAAGCCCCGCGAGGGTCGCTGCGTGTACGTCAAGCTAGTAAAGTCGCCAAATCTGATTTGCATACGACACACGTTGAGTCACGTGCACCAGCATCAAAACCCCCGACCCTCACTTCTTCCCTACTCTTGTCTCCCTACCCTGGTCTGTAGGGAAGAGTAGAAGGGAGCGATAGCTGCCTTCTGGACCTCTCTGGTTCAGGTGACCCCATGTTTGTAAACACAGCTCTCTGTCACACCTCCGTTGGTCTTGACTATAAATAACCTAGTTCTGAGTTTCAGATGCCCAGTTGGAAGTAATGGGAGAAGGGGCCAGTTTATAGGGAGGTGGAGGACGGATGTTCTGAACAACAGGACTTAGAGATGCCACCTGCTGGGTCCAGGGGAAACATGACATGTGAAACCTACCAAGGGCCTCTCTGGTCCAGTTCATGAGTTTACCCATCACCGCCCCTTCACCACCTCAGATTGCCAGCCAAATAAAGTTTCCTTCACCCGAAAGCCTCTGTTCTCTATTCCTTCCCGATGACTAGAGAGGAAAACAGACTGTCCATTCGGTGGGAAGGCTGGGTTGGGAGTGGAAGAGCAGTACTCCCTTGCCTACCTACCCCATCCTCCCTCTCTGTGTGGGGACAGCCTCTGGTTTGGGGAATTTCTTACAACCCAGCACCTGGAGCTCCAACGAGGCCCCAAGAAGTAGAGTCAAATCTGTTCATGGCTAGGGATCCTGAGCGGGCAGAAGGTCCTCCCAGGTCAAATGGCCAGTCAGGGATCCAGTTAGAACCGAGGCTCCTTAGAACAGAGCAAAGCTTGACATGGCACATTCCTAAAATCCCAGCATTCAGGAGGAAGGCAGAGGCAAGAGGACTGCTTCAAGTTCAAGGCCAGCCTGGGCATTGTGGAAGGAAATAATAATAATAATAATAATAATAACAACAACAACAACAACAACAACAATAATAATAATAATAGAAAAAATGAAAGGAGATGCCTGGAGATGGGGGTGCTTTTTGGCTGACCAAAGTACTGGTGAGGAGGCTGCTGTTCTGTCTCCTCAACACCCCCCAAGGCATCTTCCTTCTGTGTTCAGCAGCTCTCATTGTCATGGGAAGAATGTTGGCCCAGGTCACATTGAGCAGAGGCTAGTGTTCCTGAGCCCTGAGGAGACAGCTTGAAATAGATGGGGGAGTGTCACATTTCTGGGCAGCTGTGTGGGGAAGCAGGAGGGGTAGGGGGGACTGACGGTATAAAAGAGAAAGCTACCTCCCTGCCTGTCTATAACAGGAGACCAGACCAGCTTTGCCCACCATGGAGAAGGCTAGGTAAGGGGCACCTCACCTACCCGCACAGGGAACAGAGAAGGAACTTTTTGATATAAAATTTAGGGTACTGGTAAAGTTTTAGGATGGAATGGTTGAGGACACCTAGGAAGGTTTGGGGGGTTTGAGAGGAGACTTGGAGTCATATTTCCAGAAGGGACTGCTGAGTGAAGGAGGAGAGGGAAACAGGATTGTGGGTCACAGGATGAAGGAAGTGCCACTCCTCTGCTGTGAAAAGGGATTTCCAAGATGATGGATTCAGCTCTTTCAGGCCAGAGACTAAGTTAAAGGCTTAAAGGCCAGCCTGGGCTACCTAACAAGATCTCATCAAAAAAAAAAAAAAAAAAAAAAAAAAAAAAAAAAAAAAAAAAACCCATGGGGAGAGTGAATTCCCAGTGTCCCAAAACAATCCCTGCTGAGCTTCCCCCTGCCCAATGCTGGTCACCAAGGACAGCAATCTACTTACTCTGAGGTGCTCTGTCTTGTTAGCAATGCTCAGAAAGCTCCTTGGGCTTGTTTACCAGAGACTTGGGGGTCTTTCAACACAGACAGAATAGAAATAGGACGGAGCTGACTGTAGAGATGAGGGTGTGTGGTGGCCACAGGCAAGCTTTAACGAGGCTTCAGTTCTCCAATGGAAGGGAGCCAACACCCGCAGATAGGGTGCTGCTGTCCTTACACGGGAAGAGTCAGGCTTCCACTGATTTTCCAGGGTGACTGACTGGGGTCATATATCTTGCCTAAAGGACATGGAGGTCGAGGGTTCAGTAGCTAAAACTGTGGGTCCTGAGGCTGTTATGTAACCCCTGAGACTGGAGGGTGACAGAACCTGACCCAAAGGGGAAGACAGATGCCAGTCTTTCTATACCAGCCCAGTCACCCATCAGGCATCTGCAGGTCCTGTTTATGTAGATTTTTCCATCCTTAACAAGACTTGCAGCAAGCAGTCTGGTGACGGGCTGGTCCTGGGCTGAGCCAAGGGGTCATAGAATGGGCTATCTCTGGTTCCTGCACAATCAGGAGTTGGGGGGATAGGGTCAGAAGAGGGTCACACACGTGATGTGGATCCCAGAGGATTCTGGGGGCATTCTGAAAGAGGGGAGCCCTGAGCTAAGCCTGGAAAAGTGGGTGGCCAGAGGATAGCTGAGGGTAAGGGGAACAGTAGCATCTCCCTGGAACTTGGTTCCTTCTTGGCTCCTGTACTTTAGTCCCTTCTTGGCTCCTGTACTGTAGAAGCCAAGAAGGGACTAAAATGTTCCCAGGGGCAAGATCAAAAGCCAGAATAAGGTTGGGCTATCCTGAAGGTATAGAGAGATGTTTTGCTTCATTTTGCTGTTTGGTTTGAGACAGGGTCTTGTGTATTCCAGTCTGTCCTGGAACTCTCTGTGTAGTCCTGAGCCCCTGATTTTCCTTCTCTACCTCCCCAGAACTGGGATTCCAGGCATGTGCTATCATGCTTGACTACTAGGAAATCAAACACAGGGACGTGTGCATGATGGTAAGCCCTCTCCTTTTTTTTTTTTTTAATTTAAAAAAATGTCTGGGCAGGGGTGGCAGAGGCAGATGGATCTCTGTGAGTCTAAGGTCAGCCTGGTCTACAGAGTGAGTTCCAGCACAGCCAGGGCTACAGAGTGAAACCCTGTCTTGAAAAACAAAACAAAAAACAACAAAATGATATACTATCATCTTTTCTCTCATATTTCTGATTTCTGCACTTTTGTCACTTTTTTGAGATATTTATTCTAGTTAGTTTCGACACAGAGGTTTTGTTTTTTGTTTTTTGTTTTTTTGAGACTGGGTTTCTCGGTGGCTTTGGAGGCTGTCCTGGAACTAGCTCTTGTAGACCAGGCTGGTCTTGAACTCATAGAGATCCACCTGCCTCTGACTCTGCCTGGCCCAGAAGATTTTTTTAAATATTTTTTAATTAATGTGTGTCGGTATGTGCGTATGTGCACCCGAGATCAGGTACCAACCAAAGCCAGAAGTATCAGTTCCTCCTACAGCCAGAGTTCCAGGCAGTCATGAGCAACCCTAGTGTGGGTGCAGGGAATTGAACTCATGCCCTCTGCAAGAGCAGTCTATCCTTTTAACCACTGAGCTCTCTCTCCACTCCCACACAGAGGTTTTTAAGCAGGTAAAGGTGGTAAACAGGGCTGTACTTTGGAGACATTGTTCTTCCTGCTCCATGGAGAATGTACTAGCAAGGCTAACAGGAGACAGGGAGATCTTGTAAAGAGGAGACAGACAGAATTAAGCAGAACAAGAATATGGGCCTCAACAAAGAAGGGAAGGAGAATCCAGGAAGCAACTTAGACCTAACATGAGCTGGCAACTGCAGTCAGGCATGATGAATGAATGACTGAATGGATAGATACCCAGGTGACCTTCCTGAGAGCCTGGGTGCTAATGGAGATAGGGCACCACATGAGTGTCTTCTGCTGGCATGCTCAGAGGAGCTATCCCAAGATGGATTAAGCCTAAAGGGTGATATCAAAAGGTTTCAAGGTTCTCACTGAGCCCAAGGGCCGGAAGTGAAGAGCCTCATGAAACCCCAGAGCCTGGCTCTTTCTAAGTCTAGGCTTACTGCTCAGCTTCTCTTGATTTTTCTCCAATCCATCGTCTCTGGGATCTCATCTCTGCCTGACTTCAACAGCAATAATGCAAATTAATCTTCTGAGTTGCTTTCTTTTGTTTTGCTTTTTTTTTTTTTTTTTTTTTTTTTTTTTGCTTTTGAGATCAGGCCTTATAGAATCCCAGGCACACCATCTCCCTGCCTCGGCCTCCTAAGTTCTGGCATTACAGGTTGCACAATCATGTCCACCCTTTCTCTTAAACACATCCGTTTCTGTTTCCTGACTGTCTGTACAAAAGAAAACTTTCAGCGTGGTGATGACAACACAAGTATACATACATCTCCAGACCACTTGAATGAAAATTTAAAAAGCCATCAGTAGGTCAGGCATGGGGGCACACCTGTAATCTCAGCACTCAGGCGGAGGCAAGAGGATCAGAAGTTCAAGGCCATCTTGGTAGAGGACCTCATCTCAGAAAAACAAACAAACAAACAAAAAATTCAAACCAGAACAAAATAAACTAGCAAAACAACAATGGATAGCATTGACAAAGATGCATCCCACTAGCAGTGGGAGGGCAAACTGGCTCCTTTTTTAATCATAGTTGGGCAGGGCTTATTAATATAAAGAATATCCCACCCTGTGTGGTGGTGCACACCTGTAATCCCAGCACTCAGAAAGCTGAAGCTGGCAGATCACTTGGAACTGCAGTTACACAGACTGCCAGACTGGGACACAGTGAGTTTAAGGTTGGCCTGGACTACACGGTCAGATCCTGCCGCAAAGCAAACCAAACATTATGAAAAAAATCTGCACGGCCATTCGATGGTTTAACTATACCATGAAACATACCATATGGTCACTATAATGAGTAAGGTAGATATAAGGGTGCTTACTTGGAAGGAAGCCCCTGATATGTATACGTGAGCATTTTTTTCTTTGGGGAAAAAAAAAAGGACAACAAACCCAAGACCTTGCATATAGAACATTGTGCATACATGTACTTAATGTATTATTCAGAGGCTCAATGGGAGAGTGCTTGTATAGCCTACACAAGGCTCTGGCTTTGACCTCCAGGACCGCAAAGAAACAGTTAATTATACTTTTGACAAAGGCACAGAAAGACACTTTATCACTGTCAGCTTCTTCCCATGGGCAGGAGTATGTAAGGCTGGAATGGTTGAGCAGAGAGAAGGGAGAAAGGGGATTTCATCATTCATACACTCAGCTTCTTAAAAATGGCATTACTTTGTGCTACTTTGTAATAAAATGCACCTGACCTAAGCCAGGTGGTGGTGGCGCAGCACTTGGGAGGCAGAGGCAGGCAGATCTCTGTGAGTTCGAAGCCAGCCTGGTCTCCTGGTCTACAGAGCTAGTTCCAGGACAGGCTTCAAAGCTACACAGAGAAACCCTGTCTCAAAAAAAAAAAAAAAAAAAAAAAAAAAAAAAAAAAAAAAAAAAAAAAAAAAAAAAGCACCTGACTTACTCTGTGGTAAAAATTAAAAATAAGCAGGTAGCTTATATCCATTAGGCCTGCATTTAGGAGGTGCAAGCAGGAGGGTCAAAGATTAAAGGTCATCTTTGGCTCAGCAACCAGTTCCAGGATAGCATGGGTATATGAAACCTTGTTTCAAACAAACAAACACAGACAAGACAGACAGAAAAAGGACAGCATGCAATGAAGCCACAGCATTGGTTTTGAGATGGCTGTTTCTGTTCTGACCTGAGACCACTGTGGGTCAGTGTGACCACCCTCAGGGGTGTCAGAGGCTGAGAGACTCCCCCATCCCTTGGTCCAAAAGACACTAGGTGTCAGGTAATGCTTACTAAAGGGTACAGATTAACATTCCAATTTTCCAGATGAGGAAAAAGAGACAGCAGCTTGCCCAGGGTCACCTCCAATATGAAGATTCCAGCCATGATGTCTCTCCTACTGGTGTCTGTGGGCCTCAGGGATGGACTTCAGGTATGGTTATCCTCCAGCAGCAGCAACAACAGTCTGGGGCACAGAGCTGCTGGCTTCTCTCAATCCCGGGAGGAGTAACAGAGGGAAGGATGTCCAGTGCTCCCTGGGAACTCACCTGTCCCTCCTAGGGACTCCTGAAAGCCTAGTCTTGGGGAGCTTGCAGCTGGTGGTTCCCAATCCTCCTCCCCTCCAGATGTATTTGGGGTTCTTTCTGCCTTTCTCAGTAGACAGGCCCTTTCTCAAAGCAGGGGGAAGCAGCATGACTGGATTCCCATTTTCCTAGGGACCGCCCTCTCAGTCCTTGATGCGCCCTTACCCTCAGGTTCAAAGTCACTCCATCACACAGCTAGACATTTCTAAAGTAACACCCCTGGACATGGCCCCAGCGTCCTTTGATGACCAGTATGCTGGCTGTGCAGCAGACATGACAGCGGCTCTGCCCGATCTCAACCACTCAGAGTTCCAGGCCAACAAAGTGTATGCGGATAGTTGGGCTCTGGCCAACACCGAATGGCAGAAGCGCAAGGCTTACGGGTCAACGTGGGGCCTCAGCCCAACCCTCTTGCCCCCGCCACCCCCGGGCTTCCGGGAAGAGCACGGGGTGGCGCTCCTTGCCTACACTTCCAGCAGCCCCCTGCACAAGGAATTCAACACCGCAGTGCGCGAGGCGGGTCGCTCTCGGGCCCACTACCTCCACCACTTCTCCTTCAAGACCCTCCACTTCCTGCTCACTGAGGCCCTGCAGCTGCTTGCGAGCCAGCGATCTCGCGGGTGCCGGCAGGTGTACAGGGGGGTGGTTGGCCTGCGCTTCCGGCCAGCGGGGCACGGAGCTACTGTTAGACTGGGGGGCTTTGCTTCTGCATCCCTCAAGAACACTGCTGCACAGCGATTTGGCAACGACACCTTCTTTGGTATCTGGACTTGCCTCGGGGCCCCGATCAGGGGTTACTCCTTTTTCCCTGAAGAGGAGGAGGTACTGATCCCCCCTTTTGAGACTTTCCAGGTGATCAATTCCAGCCGACCTGCCAAAGGTCCTGCACGCATCTATCTCCGAGCTCTGGGCAAACGCAGCACCTACAATTGCGAATATGTCAAAGGTGAGGAGCGCGCAAGGCCAGTCAGTCCTCCGAAAAGATGGACTTCCTGTATTTGGCAGGAGCTTTGGCAAATCCAAACCCCAAACCCCACCCCAGCCAAAGGATTCATACATAAATGATAAAAGACTGGAGCATAGCACATGGGGCTCACACCTGTGATACCAGCGCACAGCAGGTTGAGGCAACATGTGATTCCCAGGCAATAAAGGCGATGGGAGTTAGGAGAGGTTGGAGAGACAGACACATAATAGGTATGGAGGAGAGGTGGCCAGGGCCTTTGAAAGAACAGGCATATTTGGATCAGGCTGTTGTCCCAGCTGGAAGCTGGAAAAAGGAATTAATTTCTAGTCACAGTATTGACACCAGGGCATTTGTTGGCAGAGCTAAGTAAATGGGGAACGTGTACATGGCTTAGCAGGCAAAGGAGTTTTGCTGTGCAAGCCCTACTTCTTCAGTTCAGTCCCCAGAGACCATATAAAGATTGAAGGAGAGAACTGACTCCCCAGGACTGTCTCTGACCTCCACATACCCCATACCCTGGGAAGCACCCCTCCCCTTATCTCTCACACACTAGTAATAAATAGAATGAAGTTTAACAAAAGCAATTGAGTAAAACTCTCAGCCTTGAGAGCTGTAATTTTACCAGAGGGAATGGGAATTGTATGCAGGAGCCTATGCTGAGCAGGGCTGGGAATGAGATAGCAGGTGAGTGTGTGCCTCTAAGTTCCAGTCTGCCGGGGCCAGCCAACCTGTGGCAGGAGCAGGCCAGCTGTTCCTCCTCCATCCAAGCCAGAGGAAGAAAAACAAGGAAGCCTTTCTTAGCCACTGGTGGATTTTGGATTACTGCTCCTAGCTAAGTGAGACCTAGCTTTCATAATTAAGAGGCAGACAGTTGGCCCACACAGTGACCATTGCTGAAATGGGAGGAGGTCCAATGTAGCTCAGGTCCTACTTCAAATGGCATCATGAGCCAGCAGGAAGGCAGGCCAAGAACACAAACCAGCGCCTCCCTGTCTGGGACAGGGCATAGGAAAATGAGCTGGGAGTGTGGCAAGGAGGCAGTTACAGGCTAGAGAGCAGGAGCGGGACAGAAAGAGATGCTGGCTTACATGGTTGCTTCCCTTCTGTCCTCAGGGCTCAGGTCAAGTGAATGTGATCTAGGGAAGTCCTCCCTAAGGGTGCAGTTACAGAGAATCAGGGTTTGGTCATCAGAGCTCTGAGGGTCCTGGCCAATCAGAGAGCTACTGAAGCATTGATCTTTCTTTCCTTTCCTTCCTTCCTTCCTTCCTTCCTTCCTTCCTTCCTTTCCTTCCTCCCTCCCTCTCTCCCTCCCTCTCTCCCTCCTTCCTTCCTTTTTTTCTTCCTCTCTTTCTTTCATTCAGAAAAGAGGTGCATATCGGGGCCCTGCAAGTTGGATAGCTCAGGTAAGCAGTGAAGCTGTTTGAGCAGGCTGTCCCGGGGCTGGACCCTCACTAACTTCCCTCTTACTCTTATAAACCCACCTCTTTACCTAAGAAGGGAGTCCCTAGGGATGTGCATGTGTGTAGGTGGCTCTGCAGCCGCCTCCCTCTGTGCCTCTCAGAGGAGGGCCACTGCCAAGCCCTGTTTCAGGCTGCTGCTAGACTACAGGAGAGGCGGTTCCCTGCAGTGTTCTCCCTTGGGCAGACACCAAGTTTCCCAAAGTGTCCCTGTTACTGTCCTCAGGGCTGCTTCAGACATGCTTTCCAAGGACTGTACTCTAGTCTGGGCTCTGATGTAACTATTCTTTCCATCAGCCTCAGTTTCCTAGTTTGTAATAGGCAAGTAGGATAAAAAGACACCTGTATCTCTTTCAACTGTGTGTACTCTTGTACACCTACTGTGCCAGGGCCTGCCTGGGCCAACACTTATTTAGGTGGGAATAGGCCACTTCCAAAGAAGAATTACCTGCACCATCCCACCCCACTCCACCCTGCCATCTCCCAGCTACACTTCCTACTCTATCGCCAGCACTCTCTCCTTCCAGGATCTGTAACCAGTAGGCAGCAAAGATACTCAGCCTCTGTTCCTTCCACTTTCCCTGACATAATAGTACTAGGAGGTCCAGGCTTTTTATGCCATGAATCCTCAGCACAGTTCAATGACACTGGTACAGTTTATTATTTATTTTCCAGAATGGGCTTCTCTGTGATGCCCTGGTTGGTCTGGAACTCATTCTGTAGACCAGGCTGGCCTGGAACTCACAGAGATCCACCTGCCTCTGCCTGTGCCTCTTCCTCTGCCTCCCGAGTGCTGGGATTAAAGGCGTGTGCCACCTCACTCAACATCAGCCACTTTTATAGAGGACAGAAAGTAGCATCCAGTCCTTCACCACACAGCTCGTGAGGAGTCATGTCTATAGCCTGACTGCAGAGCTGAACTGTGAACTGCCCACCATGACAGTCCCTACCCTCTGCCACACAGCAGTCTACCAGTAATTCTGGAATGCTGTTCTCATTCCAGAGAATGAGACCAGAAACACAGTGCAGTGACTTGGTCAAGGTGGCAGTTTGACCAGAAGCTGGGTCTCCAACTTCAAACCAGACCTTTGGTTTTGTTTTTGAGACAGGGGAGTTTGCTTCGTAGCCCAGGTTGTCCAAGAACTCATGTGCAGTTCTAACCTAGCCAGGTGGCAGAACTTTCCAGGTAGCCATTCCAAGAGAATAGGCCATTCCCTTGCCTTAGTTAGCTTCCTGAGTGCTAGGATGCTGGCCAAGCAGACCACCGTATCCCGAGTGGGCCTCTACAATCAGGTGGTGCATCATTTGAGACACTGGGAAAGTTTAGCCCCTTTGGCTCCACATTCCCACTCATCACTACTTCGTCCAGGGTGTGGATGGAGGGGCCAGATTCAGCATCACTAGATCTCAGCTCTTTGCCCTCCAGGCTCATCCCCAGTGCAGTGTAGTGTCTCCTTTGTGTCAGCAGGTGGCAGGGGTTAGAGCTGATTGATCTCTGGATGTGGGACTATGGCCCTCACTGGTCTCTTATCCTCTTGTTTCGGCTCACTCTGCCAATCTCTGCCTTTCATCTTCATGTCCTCACACTGCTCCTAAATCTCTTCTCCTCCCATAGCCCCGGGCTCCATCTCTGCCTCCTGTTCTCTCCTGCTGCTGCTCTGGCTCCTTGTGCTGAGGGCCCTTCCAGAGAATCCAGGCCTCCTGTGACCTATCATATGTTGAACTGGCCCTGCCTGAGGAATGTTGGTCACCTGTGCGCTTTAAGTATAGCGGGATCCTGGTGAATCAGGGAACTCTGGGACCTTCCATGGCTTCCAAACTTGGTGATGGTGGAGACACAGAAGAGAATTTGGAGACTGAACCTGGTTCAGGGCTGTAGGAGTGGGACTGACTAGGACAGGCAGAGACTGACTTGGAGCCAGAAGACTTCAACTCATGGTGTGTGATGATGCAGGAGAGCACTTGGCCATGTAGGGACATGCCCGGGTCACTTAATTCTTCCCATGGCTACCTGGAAAGTTCTGCCACCTGGCTAGGTTAGAGTACTTATTGGTCCCTGAGCTATTATTGGTCAGACTGAGTACTATTGGTCAGACTGAGCTTCTTATGGGTAAGGATTGGGAAGAAGGCACAAAGAAAATGCCAGAAGCTGTGTGACAATAAGAAAGCAACAAATCCTATCAGCGGTGATCCCCACACTACCCCTACCTGGGCAACTCTTGCGCTCTGTAAATGTCGGTGTGTGAGACAGGGTGGCTGTGTCTAACTAACTGTAAGGATGGACAGCAGGGGAAATGACAGATAAAGTTTTAGGCCCTCTCTCAGGGTCCTGTGAAATTCCAGTCTTTTTTTTTTTTTTTTTTTTCTGCTGTTGTTACCAGAAAGGTCATTTCTGGGCTGGTGAGATGGCTCAGCAAGTAAGGGTTTGGCTCATCATCAAACCTGATAACTTGAGTTTGATCCCTGGGTCTCACAAGGCAGAGGGAGAGAACCAACTATCCACATTGTTCTCTGACCTCCACAAATGTACTCTGGTGCATGAGCGTGCAGACACACACACACACACACACACACACACACACACACACACACACACACCTAATTGTGATTTTTTAAAAAGATACAATTTTTGCATTGATCTGTGAGTACTGAAATTCCTATCTATAAAGACAAACCTGGATCCCCAACTTCTGGACCCTAAGGAGAAGACAGGGCATGGAGGAGGTTCTGGGCATACTCTCATTTATTATGGATTGAAACTCTGGGACAAAAATCTGCATTTCTTTCTGTTCTGGAAACAAACTAGACAGTATATTTCCATCCCCTAGAGCCTTAGCAGAGAAAAGCAAAGTGAGTATCTGTAACGGCAACTGCTAAGGAAGACAAGAAAATGTGTAGCTTTGCCTCTTTAATGAGTAACTTACACTCTAGCCAGGAGTAGTAGCACCTGCCGACACCTGCCTCTGGAGAGGCAGAGGCAGGTGGGTCTATGTGAATTCAAGGCCACCCTGGGCTACATAGCAAGTTCTAGTCAAAAGGGGGTACATAGTGAGACTCTGACTCAACAAAATAAAAATAACCTGAATCCTCCCAACTCAGTTATAATTCCAAGTGTAGACATGGGTGGTTATTATTCTGGAGCTCAGGCTGTTCTTGAACTTATGGCAGCCTCCTGTCTCAACCTCCATGTGCTGGGATTACAGGAGTGCACCAGCTTGCTCAACTGACATTGAGTCTTATTCTCCAAGTCTGTACCTTGACCTCAACCATATTGTAATTAAGGGAGAGGCAGGCTTTGGATCCCCCTCAGTTAGAGCTTGAAGATCACAAAGGCTGTTTGTGGATTGTGAGGTCAGAAGTGCTGGACCTGAAAAGCTGTTCTTGACTCTTAGCAGTAGTTTGGGGAGAGACTGGCTGGCCTATCTGAGTCCCAAAAAATCAGCTGGGTTTTGTCATTCCTGCCTGGTGGTGTTGAGGTGACCACAGTTCCCTAAGATCCAGTTCCTGGCCCTCACAGGGCTTGGACCAGTACCAGGAGGCTCATGACTAGAGCCATGCAGAAGAAGATGCCTAGGAAAAAGCGGTCCATCACTCGAGCCAGGCGCTTCCAGTCTTCATGGCAGCGCTGGGCAGCCCTGTGGCTGCGGAAGGTGCTGGCAATGGAAGCCACATGATGCAGAAGGGCTTCCTGATGGCATAGACACCGTGGCTCATGACAAGGCCCTGCTGGGAGACCAGCTGGAGGCTGGAGGCTGGGGGCTGATTCCAGTGGCCTGGACTGGCCACAGGGCTCCCCTCGTTCCCGCACACACAGGCCTCTGGCCAGGTGTTGCAGCAGGAGGATTCGAGCCCAGGCAGGAACTGGATGTGCACTAGGGCCACAGTAATGCAGATTCATGATGAGGATGGTAAGAGCTGTGGAGAACGTGACCATGGTCATGGTGGCCATGTAGTACTTCCCTGTGGGACAGAGAGCATTGTTGAGCCCCAAGCAGGAAATGAAGACAGTTGAGCTTCCCAGCTGCCTCATCATAAATAGGAAGAAGGCCAGCACCATTCAAACACAACGAGGAGAAGGATGTAGATAAGGTTAAGTTCTCCCCTCTTCTCATTCCTATTAGGGCTTTGATGATATCTGCTACCTAATTATTTTCCCCACTGGAGGGTCAGATTATGGGTGGGAATAGGTACTGATCCTTTCTGTACATCTGGAATAAGCTATTGGTTACTCACGGGTTCATAGTGAGGCTCCTGTGAGTGAACAAATGTCAAGTGCACAGGAAAATTGCCAGGCGCACAGGCATCACTCACTACAGTTCGTTTATTATGACATTCGGGACCAGACCTTCCTCCATCAAGGCTCCTTTGCGCCTCTAACGATGAGGGGCTGTTCTCTCAGACAGGTCTAACCTTTGGCTCCCTCTCACCTGCAGCTGTCACTTTGCTGACCCAGTGTCCATTCCCCCATGCTCTCAGGCTCACCGATGAGTGGCACACTCTCTGCAGGCGGCATGCTCTCTGCCAGGATCAGCTGAAATACGGTGAGCGCCAGGAGCACGGTGACACCCAGAGACACCTTTTCCCCAGAGTCAGCGGGCAGGTGGAAGGCCAGTGGCGCCAGCAAGGAGATGAACACACAGGGCAGCAGCAGGTTGCAAACGTAGGCGGCAGCACGGCGTCGCAGAAGCAGCGTGAAGGTCACATCCGGGTAGGGCTCCGAGCAACAGCCGTAGGTGAGCACACGCCTGCGCGCCGGCATGCCCAGCACGCGCCACTCAACGTTCTCCACGAAGTCAGCCAGACTGGCAGACGATCCTCGGGGCCGCACGTCCAGCTGGTGCCCACCGTGAGTCCATGAGCCGAAGGTCAGGCCGCAGCGCTGCGCGTCGAACGGGAAGGCAGACACGTCCACGCGGCACGAGCTGCGTGTTATGGCTGGTGCGTCCCAGCGCACGGCGCCATCGTGCCGAACAACCACATTGGTGCTGGCTGAGGCTGGTGGCTGGGTATCTGCCCTGTGAATAGGCAGGACAGGATTCACCGGGGCCCATGGACAAGGTGGATCTATTGTCACTATGGTGGATCTATTGTCACTGGTTGGGCTTTAGTGACCAGGGCTGCACTGTTAGACTCACTTCAATCTTTGACAGTCTAGAGAAGGCAACACCTGTGGGCTTGGAGGGGCCAGGAGCAGAGTATAAAAAGCCTCTGCAAAACCCAGAGGTAGAATTGAGCCTCACACTGTCCTAGGGAGTCATTTGTAGAATTCATTAGGGGGACCCAGAAAGATACACAATGCTGTGTTGGCTGGGAGATGAAAAGCACCTAAAGGTGGCATAAAAGAGTACCCCCAAGGACTAGACCATAGGCTGGTGAGATCTCCAGTGGTTTCTGAGCTTGGAAGGGTAGAGTTGCCACATAGCAGCACTTGGACCCAAGACAGTTCTCTTTGAGAGCTATAGCTGCCTTGGACCACATAGCTGGTTCCCTGCAGACATCCAGCATGAGTTGACCTGAGACAACTGAAAATTCCATGGAGTGGCAGAGCTTCTTAGAGGGGCCCTGGCGCAAGTTTCCAAGGCATCTTAGCAACTCTATTAGGAGTTGGGAGGGAACCCAGAGCATGTCAAGGGCAGATGGGCAACTCTAAAGAGAAGTGGGGCAGACAGGCCGTACTTGTTGTAGAGTACGATGTCTGGTCGCCACACTAGACTGCTGGGAATGCGGATTGCATCCAAGTCACCATAGGCTTTGGGGTCCCAGTGTAAGTAGGCATCTGTCCACTCCTGCCGGATCCACAGGTACAAGGTCAGCACCTGGTTCCGTTCATCCTAGCAAGGGCAGGCAATGGACATGTATATATACACACACTGTCTCCTTCATGCACACTCACAGGGCTCTCTGGTCAGTACCCACAAACCCAGCTTGCTCAGCCAGCCCAGTTCCCAAAAAGGCTTGAATTTGTGTGCCCTTGGTAGGCTCTTAAGTCTCCATTTCATCAGTTAATCCCTCCAATAATTCCTGCTTGGGGAGGTGGGAGTTCAATAAATTCTAGTGTGTAAAGTCTTGGGTGACCAATGGGTACACAGAAATTAACGGCTATTATCATTATTAACATTGACGCATAGGAAAGGGATAACTAGGAGATGGCCCTTCTTCCCTTGATCTGTACCACTACCACATCATACCATATCGATGATCTGAGACAATGTCACCTCCAGGGTCACATTGAGAGTCTGGTCTGTGTCTGCCACAGGTCTCAGGGCACTTGTATAGTTGGCAAACAGGTCACGAAACAGCTTGTGAGCCAGTCTCCCCTCTGCTCCCAGGCACTCTGGAGGATGAATGAGAATGATGGTCCACCTTTGTAGTTCAGGGGCCTCTGTTTGCATCCTCCATGCCCAACTTGGGGCCTCATCACCTGGTTCCATGGGCTCACATGCTTTTGGAGGTGGTAGTGTGTGTGACTCATGTGTGCTCAGATGTATAGAAGTCAGAGGAGGGCATTAGATATCTGCCTGCCACTTTCTACCTTATTCTCGAGACAGGTCTCTCACTGGACTTGCAACTGGCCCCTTTTCAGTAATTCTGGCTCAGGTTCTAGGTGTTTGTGGCCACACCTGGCTTCTCACATAGTTACTGCCCACCACCGTCACTCCATCTCATCAGGAAGGTTTCTTACTCTTCAACACCCCCCCCTTGTATTCCCCCTGATAGCTTGTTCTCAGCAGGCACTCAAGAGAAAGGTGGAGATAGGTGGGGGTTTGGGGTGGACAGGAATTACAAGTGTCAAAAGAGGACTGGTTCCTACCTGCAGGAATAAAGAGCAGGAGTAGAAATCCCAGGCCGAGGTGGTGGCTCTTGGTCCCCATGGTCCTACCACAGCCACAGGGTGGGCAACATTTCAGGACAGATGTAGGACAACGGTCCAGCTGGCAGGGATGATATGTACAGTACCTAGAAATCAGAAATTAAGGTACTTACCACCCTTAATTCTATGCCTGGCCCCTGGCATCTGCTGTTTTTCCTCTCTGCTGTTCTCAGCTTCTCTGGCCTCAGCTGTACTTCTCTCTGTCTCAATTTGCATCTTCCTCTGTAATGGTCTTGGTCTCTGCCTCTTAATCTCCTTTCTTTCCACTCTCTTTTCTCCTTTTACATGCCCTCCCACCCCCATCCATCCCCTGTACCTGGGCTCTGAGCTAGCCTGCTGCTTTCAGCAGAACAGAGCCAAGAACTTTATCAGCACTAAGGGGTCTGAGGCACAGGAAAGCAGCCCTTCTTCATTGACTTCATTGTTTTATTAGCTTAATTGCAGAGCTGGCATATCGGTGTCCATGGGAACAGAGCAACTGAAACTGACACTCTAGAATGCTGGGCCCTAAATTATTCAAATTCTTCGAATCAGCATGAAGGCTCATCGTGGGGGTTGGGAAGTTTAGAGATATTAGGATCTGAAGGTGCAAAATTTGAGGCTTTGCAGGTATGTGGGGCTGGGGTCTGAGGGTGAGAACTGTGTGTCCTAGGCTCAGCTACATTCATGGCTTGAATTCTGGAGGCTCCCTTTAGACCAGCAGCTTTCCTCCCAGTGAAGGACTGAACACCTTAGACTCAGGTCAGGTGTTTAGTGCCAGTAAACTGACTGCCCTCCTCATGGTCGCGGAGTCTTAGACCACTTCAGATGGTCCTGTGGAGCAGGAATGCAGTGTATACCATTTCCTCAGTCCCTATAGTCATTCCAGGCCAATACTTAGTTTTCCCAGTGTCTAATACAGCAGGTGGGAGGGGCTGGTTAGGGTTATGGTTAAGGATTAGAGGCTAAGGGTTAGTAAGGTCATGCAGTCAAAAAGAAGGCATATATTTCAGAATCCTGTGTATTGGGAGATGACATTGAACTTCTTTCAGCTTCCACCTCCCAAATATTTGCATTACTAGTTTATGTGCTGACCTTGAAAACCCAATGTAGTCAAGGGTTCAGGACTCTCCTGACTCCACCTCCCAAGTGCTGGGATATAGGCATATACCATCATGCTTTTTCTGCAGTGCTGGGGACTAAACTCATGCATGCTAGGCAAGCACTCTAACAAACTGAACTGCAAAGCAACCTTCCTTTTTTACTCATAGAAATGCTTTTTGGAACCTCAGCTCACACCTGTTTAATCCAGAAAGCCCCATTCCTGTCTTCTTTCTCCAAGCCCTCAGAGAAGGCCGAACAAAGGAAAGGCACCAAAAAGCCCACTTCTACATTCTTGGCGGCTCCTCCCCTCAAAATACCAGCAGCTCAAGTTCCTGGTGAGGCATTCTAGCTTTTGACCATACTTGGGCACAACGCCAGCTTGTGGCAGACATGTCATCACCCCAGATCATCACTCCTCACCTACAGGCTGTATAAAGCTGCCTGCTTTGGTTCCAGGGTGCAACTTCTCCTGCCTTGATTTCTGGAGAACTCACTCGGGAATTGCTTTGCTCAAACCTGTTCTTTTACTTTTTCAATTTAACTTCATCTGGCTTGCTGTATCAGTGGAGAAACTATTATCAGGGTACAGAAAACCTATTAATAGCATTTGTCCTAAGAGCAAGTATTTCCCATACCAATAATCTTCAATGCTGCTAAAACCACTAGCCATTTCTGTAGCATTCGTTTTGAAAAACACCTCTAGCACAAGGAAAGCAAGCATTCTGTCAGAAGCTCCCAGTTGTCGAGGGAGGGGATTACCAGATGACTAATCCCTTGCCTTGGGGGTCCAAACTGAGGACTCCCGGCAAGGTAGACACCTTGTTCTTTTATCCTCCAATTCTGTGAATTTGCTGGAATTTGCTCTTGCCTCAGGCCAACAAGAAAGGAGTGACTGACTCAAGGTTTAACAATATGCAGAACAGAGCAGAAAGCTCTGAATAGAAAATATATTCAGTGGAATAATTTGAACTCAGAATCTATGTGCATAAATTTGTATTAGTAACTTCCTTGTCCCTAAATCTGCTCTTACAAAAAACCCTTTGGGCTGAGATGTAGCTAAACTGTAGGGACCTTGCCTATATCATGCAAAGACCCTGGGTTCAATTCCCACCACTGCAAGGAAAAAAAAAAGTGTGGACTCCTTTGAATCTCAGTTCAGCACTAACTGTTCAAACCTTTGACAACTTTTGGAGTTGGCTCTTGCCTTCCTCCTGAGGCAGGATCCTCCAGTACCTGCTACCTTTTCTAGCCTAGATAATAAATTGTATACAGGTAAAAAGTTCTCAAAGAATTTTTAAAGAGTGCTGCCAGGGACAACAGAATGCACTCACATGCAGGCAAAACACTATATACATAAAAAATAAAATCTTAAAAAAGTACTGGGATTACAGATGTCTGCTAACAAGTCTGTTTTTTGTTGATTGATTTATTTCGAGACGGGGTTTCTCTGTGTAGCTTTGGAGTCTATCCTGGCACTCGCTCTGTAGACTAGGCTGGCCTCCAACTCACAGAGATCTGCCTGCCTCTGCTTCCTGAGTGCTGACAAGTCTGGGTTTTTATGTGGATTCTGAACTTGGATTGGCAGGCTTGTGTGGCTAGTGCTTTGACAGGCTGAACTAACTCCTTAGTCCTCTGTTCTCTTTAATTTAACATGTTCCCATTTAGATTAGGAGTGTCAGATTCCTCCAACACATAGAGAAAGTCGATACCACCAAGAATATTATAAACATCTCATTTTATTTTTTTAAGAAAGTAGCTTCAGAAAGAGGAAAATAATCTAGATCATTTATATATATATATATATTTTTAATAAAAACCTTTACATAATCTTCATGCATAAAGACCCAGGGGTGGCCATATTATC
Source organism: Cricetulus griseus (assembly GCF_003668045.3). Classification (NCBI taxonomy): domain Eukaryota; kingdom Metazoa; phylum Chordata; class Mammalia; order Rodentia; family Cricetidae; genus Cricetulus; species Cricetulus griseus. Next base: position 97,260,117 of record NC_048596.1, on the reverse strand, counting down.
TGTGACAGCCCCAAGATCAGCTGTCTCAGGCCATAGCCTGGGACTCCCCACAGCCAGCAGCAATGTGGTGAAGGCCTTCTACCTGTCCCTAGGGCCCAGCCAGGCCTGTCTTAGTGACAGTTTTACCTTCTGAGAATGTGGGTGAAAGGTGGGAAATGCTTGGTTAGATGGAAAGGCTGAGAGGAACACCTTTCACATTGTTTATCCAAACTCCTCTGGCAGATCCAGGAAAATGACTGATAAATCCAGGGCCATAGCAATTCAGAGGCTTCCCAGAGACACATTCTCTGTGGTCTGGGCCACTGCACATGATAATAGGGCAGGTATAGTGTCACAGGATATACAAGGCATGAAGAAAAGAGCCTTGAAGATCTCTGCTTCCATGGCAGACAGCCCCTTCTATCTTAAACATGTCAAAGAACAAGGTCCAACCTTCTTCACTCCCAAACCCAGTAAATCAAGAACTCTTCAGTGACAAATGTGTTAGGGGCAGACATTCAGGCATCTATCAGACATTTGTTTCGTCACCTGTCTCGCTCCTTTCAAGAAGAGCTGCAGTGGTTGAAGTTAGGCCTTGGCATGGGGTGTGTGCCATAAGACTCAGAACTTTGGGTGTGGAAAAGAATTCCCTGTTTTTTGGGAGGTTCTGCCAAAGAGGTTTTATTGACCATTTTTCAAAAGAAAAAGAAACTGAATGGTCTTCAAGTTGGTAAGTGGAGACTTGTTTGTTTGTTTTTTTTTTTTTTTGCTTCCAAAAGCCCTTGTACGGTATGTTCAGTATTAGGAAAAACCCTGAACAACTAGAAGATGCTGCACAGGGCAGCAGAAAGGGAGGGAGGATTCCACATCAACCCAGAGACTGGCGAACAGTGTCAATTCTAACAATGCTAGGGACTGTGTGTAGTGAGTGTGAAAGGGCATGAATGTGATGGCAAGAGCTGGGATCACTGGCTCCCAACAGTCAGTTCTCGAAGGTAGGACTGTGTGAGGCCACGGAGTTCCTCCAAGGCATAGTCCTCAGGCATGGGGAGCCTGCCAATGTGGGGAGCCAACAGACGCAAAGGGACTCGTTGAGGATCTAGTGTTGCATTGGAGGTGGCATCAGGAGCATGCTGCAGGCTCAGTACTACCCGAAGCAAGTTGGCAACACGCTTGGCCATATCTAGAGGGAAAAATCACAGTGAGTGCTGACGCCACAGTGTGGGTGCCATAATCATAAAGACAGCAAGTAAGCCACAAGCAAGTAGAGCCCACATGCTTACCTGACTGAGCCAGGCGGTCCTTGGCATTGTAACATGGAATCTGCTCTATCCGGTTGCATAGTGAGGTCACTTTGGTGTGTAAGTGCTCTAGTTCATAACCTGAGCAATCCACCTGCAGGGAAACAAGACCAGTAAGGATAAAAGAAACTTTTACCTCAGTCCACCCACAGATTACACAAAATCCCAATGACAACTGACAGGAGGCAGGAGAAAAACCAACAAGCTTGTAGCAGCACCTGTGTTACCGCTATGTCACCTAGTTGCTGAAGACAAGAGAAATTATACTTAGCCTTGGGCTGGACAGGTCTTGAGATCTTGACTCACAAAACACATCATTTTGACAAAGCATCAAAAACCTTTAGGGTAAAACTGGTTCAGAGAAACTAAGAGATGGTATTCAAACCATCATTTACTTTAATGTCCTTATTCTAAGTTCATATCCCTTACTAAAGCAGTGCAGGACCTCCTCAATCTATACACTCTCCTGATCCACCCCTATTGTTCTAATGATAGTCAATGCTAGCCCAATATACCAATCTTCCAGTTCCGGGGCATGGCTTTTGCTGTAGTGTGGGCCACCATTACTTCTCACCTCAAACTACTTAGGAGCTTAGCCATACTACTGTTAGTGGTACCCTCTACATCCAATTTGTGAGCATTTTATAACCATTTGGTTTTTGAGATCTAGTCTTGATATGTAGCTCCAGCTGGCCTGGCTGGAACTCATTGTGTATTACAGGCTGGTCCCCAACTTTCCACTATTCTCCTGCTTCAGCCTTGCCAATGCACCTGGCTCAGAGACATTAAAGAGAAAAAACAAACAAACAAACAAACAAACAAACTAATTTACTTTTATCCATTACTTATACTCTGAATACTTTGTAGCAACATCCTGTCTATTTGCTTCAACCTAGACTCTGTTATCCTATCTTTCTCACTGCAGAGCACCCAAGATCTCCAACCATCTCCCTTTCTACAGGTTTACTCAAGATGCTTTCCCAGATGCCTTTTGTCCATGGAACTGTGTACTTATTGTCTGTGAATGTGTTGCCATAGGAGCAGGTGTAGGTCAAAGGACAACTTGTAGGTGTCAATTCTCTCCTTTCACTGTGTCTGTTTTGGGGGCTGAACTCAGGTCCTCAAGCTCGACTACAAGCACTTTTATCTGCTGAAGCCATCTGATCAGCTCTGGAACTCACTTTGAAGAAGCCTTGCAGAATTCACATACTATTACTGACTTTAAACAGCAGCAAACAAAATGAGGTCTTTGCTTTCATGAACTTTACAAACAAGAAAATATCAAGTAGTAATTAACCTTGAAGAATCAATCATAAGCTATGATAAGCTGTGGGTATAAAGAAATTGGGTGTCTATTTCAGAGTAAGGGGTGTCAAGAGAAGCATCCTTGGGGAGACCAGATGTAAGCTGAGACCTTCCTAATAAGAGAAGGCCAATCCTTCCAGGTAAAGCAAACAGCCAAGCCCTGTAAGGTGGAGAGAGTTTACATGTAACACATGAGATAAAGAGGAAAATAGCAAGACAGAACTGGGAAGGTTTGTTTTTGACGTTTAAAGATTTATTTTTATTTTGTTCATGTAGAGGAGAGAAGAGGGTACTGGATCCCCTGGATTAATAATGGTTGTGAGCCATCATCATGTGGGTACTAGGACCTGAACCTCTCTCTTCAAGTGCAGCAAGTACTCCTAACTGCTGAGCCCCAAAATAGAGATTTTTAGTGAAGACTGTGTTTCATTAAGTTATGAATGTGGATATTGAGCTATACTGTAACTGACTCCCCTCAGATTAGATCAGGTTCTCCTTTTGGTCCTGGCATTTTGTCAGGAATCCATGGCAAATCTTTTCCTTTACTTTATGGTAATTTCTGGCTTACTTGTATATGTCCTCCCCTACTGAATCAGTATTTTAGTAAGCAAAACCATACTGTTTACCTCCACAGCTCCTAAATCCATCACAGTCCTCAGCATTTTTGGGGTTCTTAATGAACTGATTTCAACTAGAGAGGCTTCTCCAGTGACGCCTGAATTATGCCCATTATATGCCTGACCCAGAGCTAGGAATTAGAGGTGGATGAAAATAGGAGCAGTGTGTGTAAGGTACTATGCCAAAGCCCTGTGCCTATTTTGTGTCACCTCCATGAAAACCCTGTTGGGTACAGTCCATGCCACTGTCTACTCTAACTTTCACTCCCTACAGCCCTCCTGGGGAGATAGAGCGGAAAGGTTAATTAACTTACTCTGTCAATGTGAGAAACCAAAATTGAATCTAAAGTTTGACCTGAGCAGCTTGAGCTCTGAAACTCTATACTCAATGGTATGTAACCTCACAACAGAAAAGATCTCCTCCAAAAACTTCAAGAACATAAAGATGTGAAAAAAATGTAGCATGATCTGGCAGGTACAAAAAACGTACTACAAGTTTTGGTAGCAAGGAAGAGTACAGCTCACACTTTCCAGGGGAAAAAGAAGAAGAGCTGGCCAATGAGATGGTGCAGCAGATAAAGGTGTTTGTTTGTTCCCAAGCCTGATGAACTGAGTTTGCTGCCTACTCCCACAACTTATCCTTGGATCTCCACACCTGCGCTAATGTGTGCATCACATTCACTTTCCTCTCTCTTTCTGAAAGCATAATAAAATATACCAGAAAAGTATACTAAAAACATACCAAAAAGGGCTATCCTGGGCTACACAGTGAGTTCCTGGCTGGCCTAGGTTATAGGGTAAGACTAGCTAAAACAAACAAACAAAAACCTCAAGTCCCGAAAGGTGGTGGCGCACGCCTTTAATCCCAGCACTTGAGAGGCAGAGGCAGGTAGATCTCTGTGAGTTAGAGACCAGCCTAATCTACAGAGGGAGTTCCAGGACAGCCTCCAAAGCCATATAGAGAAATCCTGTCTTGAAAAACACACAACACAAAACAAAAAAACCCCCAAAGTCCTATCTTCAACAGCATTATTATACATACCTATGAATTTACATTTTTTTTTGCTAAAGTTTCACACTGCCTGGACTGGCTTCATACTTCCCAATGCTGTATGTGTGCCACCATGTTTTCTTTTGCATTTTACAGCATGGCTTTTGTGTTGTTCTTGGGAATAGCCTCTACATAGTCTGCCTCTTAGTCCAGGAACTCAGAGACCCGCCTGCCTCTGCCTCCTGAGCGCTGGTGTTAAAGGCACGCACCACCACAACCTGCTACAGTATGGTTTTCTGAAATCTCTCATTTTAAGTGCCTATGAAAAGGAAAACTAGACAGTGGTTTGAGGAATTTTTTAGGTACCTGTTGAATACGGTGGAGCATTTCAATTACTCGAATATAATCCAGGTAAACAAGCCCAGATGTTTCCCAGTCTTGAATTAGGCTGCTGAGCTCTGGAGGTGCCAGATCTTCTAAGAACCCCTTCAGGTAATCATAGTTCTCATTAATTATGGCATCTGAAGAAAAAAACATTGGCTTCAATGTATAAGGCGTGGTTCACACAGTATAGAGAACGAGGCATACATTTAAGGCAGGCAGGAAGGAGAAGGAATGCTGTTTTTCAAAATTTCTAAGCAGATGTTATGGAGGACCTTCTGGATTTAGGCTTTGGAGTAGCTGTCTCTGGTGGTGCTGGTCAACATTCCCACATGCAAGCAAAGAGCTCAGTGCACAGCAAGGACATCTGTGGCGGACGGTGACTACAACAGTATTTGCCATGTTTCACTGTTGCTAGCCCCTCATCCAGACCAAGCCTCTTCTGTAGTGTTTTGGTGGAACCTCGATCTAAGCCTGCCACGTACTGTACCAAATATCATTTCTGCCTCGAATACCATGAGGGCTCATAGGTTAGAAAACAAGGGGTAATTCCAGAAGATGTAGGCCCTTGCACTCACCAGAAGCGAGGTGCCTGATGACTAGTTTGTGGCAGCGGTTCCAGTGGCCAGCTTTAAACAAATAGAGGGCCTCCAAGTGCTTATTGGATTCCATGTGTGCTCGAACTGCTTTGGCCTCATGAATCCACTCAGCAGGCACACAAAGCTTCTCCACAAGGAAAGTCTCCTTTGCCCAGGACTCAGGGGTCTCTGACAGCTGGCAGTGCCGAGTAAGCAGCTCTCGAACAGCCTTCTCACGCATGCTATGGGGAAGAAAAAAAGCTGGAATAGCATCCTAGTCATGGAGAAGGCTAAGAGTGGTCCCTTGGACAGTTACTCAAATGGGCAATCTCCATTTTTAGGAGACTACTTCAAACTTAAAAAGCAAATGAAACCACAAAGTCAGTATTTTAAATTATGACTTCTTAAAATATTTATTTTTATTGTGTACATGGGTGTGGTCGTATGTATGTGCACATGAATGTAGGTGCCCTTGGACGTCAGAGGCGTTGGATTCCCCCAGAGCTAGAGTTACTACAGGAAATGTGAGCTGCCCAACACAGGTGCTGAGAACTGAATTCAGATCCTATGGAAAAGGAGCTTTTAACTGCTGAGCCCCACCACTCTCAGGCCTAGAGTCTTGAGATTATCACATGGCTGTATCAACTGCTCTAAGCAATAACTTCCTGAATGGAACCTGAAAAGACTGAATCATTAGGTATACTCACTGGGTTCAAAGGCTTTTCACTCACCCTGAGTTCTCAATGTGCAGGAAGACAAAGATGGCCCACTCCCAGAGTCCTTCACTTTCCAGTTGGCCAGCATAACTGGCCTGCAGTACACCCTCACATTGTTCAGAGAGATGGGTATAGTTAAGAGCCCGCAGCACTTCCCAAAGGTGCCAGCTCAGACGGTAGTCCAGAGGATCTGCAGTTATGCTTCGAGGTTCCAACAGCTGATTAAGATCGTAATGCCTGAGGACAAAAAAGTATTCAGTTAGGATGCTCAGCTAGCATATCATCTATACTCAACAGGTCAGTAATACTAGACACCTCTGTCATGAGGGGGTGCCATCTAACAGGTTTGATGCTAGTATTCTAATAGATGAACTTTCACCGTTTCTGTCGTCCCCCCTTCCCCCCCACTTTTTTTGTGACAGGGTTTCTCTGTGTAGCTTTGGAGCCTGTCCTGGAACTCACTCTGTAGACCAGGCTGGATTTGAACTCTGCCTCCCTCCCAAGTGCTGGAATTAAAGGTGTGTGCCACCAAAGACTGGCAATTTCAGTCATTCTAATGTAGAAGTACTGAGTGATGGTTCTACTCTATGTACTTATCCATTAAAGCTTTTCTCTTTTATTCTGAGCAGGATAAATAACAGGAATAAAACGCAATGAAACCAAACACTGGTTCTTTAAAAGACCAATAAAATCCTAATTGCATAGACAATGAGAAAATAAAAATCACCAGTATCAGGAATTCATGATTATTATAGATTCTATAAATATTTTAAAAGCATAAGAAAAAGCTATGAATAATTTTTTCTGCTATTTTTTGAGATAGCCCTGTCTGTCCTAGAACTTGCCATGTAGACCAGGATGGATGCAGAGATCCACCTGCCACTGCCTCCTGAGTGTCGGGACTAAGGTGCATCCCAATGCTCAGCTACTGTGAAAAACTTTAAATATTTTACTTCACTAAACCACAGAAATGATCACAACCTGACTTGTGGATAAATAAAAATGTCAAAAGTTCTATAATTATAAGCAAGTTATATACTGTTGAAACTTCAGCAAACTGAAACTTAGAAAGGTGTCCTCTAACTCACATGCACCAATATGCTCATGACTTGGAAAAAAAAAAAAAAAATCCACAACTCTAGTTCTGGGTAATCTGACATCCTCTTCTGACTTTTAAGGGCACCAGACATTGGAGTGTTGCATTTATTATACACAGCCCAAAACAGTCATACACATAAAATACAATAATTAAATCTAGGCCAGCCATGATGGGGCACACTTGTCCCAAGCACTCATGAGGCAGAGGCAGAAGCAGGCTCAAGGCCAGCATGGTCTCCATAGAGAGACCCTGTTTTAAAAACAAACCACCCAGTCTGGTCTACTTCTAGAGAAACCCTGTCTCAAAAAACCAAAGAAACCAAAACCAAACAAACCACCAAACCATCAAATAACCAAAAAAGCAAGAAGATTTAAATAGATGGTAGCAAAAAATAGATGAATGTTAAATTTTATTTATACATGTACTACAATTTCTATATTTTGTTTTTTTTAGGACAGTGTTTCTCGGTGAAACAGTCCTGTACAATTTTTATTTTATAACTAACACTAATATTCTGTATTTAAAGAAAGCATCTGGAAAAGTAGAAATAAGCTGTGGCCTATTAGCTGTGAACAGAAAAAAGAAAACAAAAAAATCCTAGTTAATTCTAACAAAGTTGTGTTCAAGGCTAGCCTAGGCTACATAGAGTGCCAGCCTATTTAGAGACCCAGTCTCAAACTATCAAAATAAAGACAAATAAATATATCAAAATAAATACATAAAATACACAGAGAATATCACTACATACTATATTAAGTTCTGAAGTGGACAATAACAATTAGAGATTTTATATATCACTAGTGAAAATGTAAAGTAACAATTACTTTTTTTTAGATGGGTCTTGGTATGTTGCCTGGTAAACTGAAACTTATGGACTCTAGTGAAGCTTTCATACTTCAGCTGCCATAGTAGCTTGTGCCAAAGACCAGGCTTATTACAGCTAGTTATGTAAATAAATATTCATAGCATCTTTATCTTTCACAGTCAAACCAACAATATCTAACTATTTACCAGCAAATCGACATGAACTTATAAAAAAAAATCTACAAAGTCAAAACAAATATCCCTTATATTAACATGGCTAAATCCCACTATTATGCTCAGTGATAAGAAGCCAGACACAAAAGAGTACAGAATGAATTCAAATATGTCAAAATTAATTTATAGTAACACTCCACCACACACTGTTGTTTAGGACTAGGATTAATTGATTAAATCAATCAACTAAACTCCCTAGATCATATTAGGAAGTTTCTGGAGGTGATAGCAATGTTTCAGTTGGGTTGGTAATTACTGTGTGATAATGTCTATCCAACTGCATAACTTATTTATATGTAAATTGTATCTCAATGAAATTGATTGAAGCAATTACCATGCCTGGTCCTGGTTTACCTGTCACTATAGAGTTTTAGAAGATGGAAGCAAACATCCTGAAGTGGTCTCCGTGTGTCTTTTTCTTCCTCTACCACACAGCCCAAACCTTCCAGGTATGAAGGAAGAGGGGAACAGGCATATTTATCACCCTCAGAAGTATTCTGAAAAGTAAGAATTTGATATAGCAATAAAAATGTTGCTAGTTTTTTCAATTAGTATTATGTCTCAATTATTCAGACACCTGTATTAAGGATGCTGTAAGGCTTAAAAGAACCAAGGATTTTTAACCTTTTTTGACACACCTGTTTTCAATCTGGTAAAGACTTCGAATAGCTCACTAGATTCCCACACTTGTCCACTCTTGGTCACAAGTCTTTTTTCTCTTCCTTTTTTTGTGAAACAAGGTATTTTTATGTCAGAGGTTCTCAACCTTCCCAATGCTGCAACCCTTTAGTTACAGTTCCTCGTATTGTGGTGACTCCCTGTCATAAAACTATTTTTGTTGCTATTTCATAATTTTGCTGTTAGGAATCATAATATAAATATCTGTTGATTCTGATGATCTCTTTTTTTTTATTTTTTTCCTTTTTTTTGGTTTTTTCGAGACAGGGTTTCTCTGTGGCTTTTGGAGGCTGTCCTGGAACTAGCTCTTGTAGACCAGGCTGGTCTCGAACTCACAGAGATCTGCCTGCCTCTACCTCCCGAGTGCTGGGATTAAAGGCATGCTCCATCAACGCCTGGCTGATTCTGATGATCTTAGGTGACTCCTAAGTTTCATTTGACCACTCCCCACCTCCAAAGGGGTTGCAACCCACAAGTTGAGAACAGTTGCTCTATGCAGCTGTAGGTGTTGTGGAACTCACAAAGATCTGCCTGTCTCTGCCTCCCCAGTGCTGGGATTAAAGGTGTGTGGCAGCACACCAGGCTACAATTCGTGACAATTCTGAATGAGTGTGTGTGTGTGTGTTCATGCCCCCCTCTCCCCAGTCTATATCCCAGGCTGGCTTCTAATTCTTGTCAACCTTCCTTTCTCAGCCTTTTGAGTGCTGAGATTAGAAGTATGGGCATTATACGTAACTATCACAGTTTAAGGGCTCTCTTTGCTTAGATGAATTCTATAAAAACCAATTTAAAATGTGAATAAGTAAGAAACAATTAAAGGAATCATGGCAAACAAGGAGGACCATAAGTTCAAAGTCAGACTAGGCTACATGAAACCTTGTCTTAAAAACAAGTAACTCATAAAAAGGTTTAAAAAATTAAAAACAACAAAACAAATACTCAGCAAGGTGTAGTGGTGCTTTAACTTTTTTTTTTTTTTTTTGGTGTTTTGAGATAAGGTTTCTCTATGTAGCCCTGGCTGTCCTGGAACTCACTCTGTATAGACCAGGCTGGCCTCGAACTCACAGAGATCCGCCTGCCTCTGCCTCCAGAGTGCTGGGATTAAAGGCGTGTGCCACCAACGCTCAGCAATAAACAGCTTTTTAAGTCAACAATGACAAGGGATATGAAAAAATGATAGTGATGAATTTTTAAAAGATTTTATTTATTTATTATGTATACAACATTCTGCTGCCATATATATCTGCACACCAGAAGAGGGCACCAAGATCTCATAACGGATGGTTGTGAGCCACCATGTGGTTGCTGGGAATTGAACTCAGGACCTCTGGAAGAGCAGTCAGTGCTCTTAACCTCTAAGCCATCTCTCTAGCCCGATATTGATGAACTTCATCTTAAACGTTAATATGGGGCAAACTAAACCTGAGGTCAGGCTTAAGCAATTCCCAAAGGGGTAAGATAGTCTTAGAAATGAAAAATCCCTTGGTTTAGAGGCAGAAAAAAATAGTAAGAAAATTAATCACTATTCTGAATAGGGTAAAAACAAATGGAAAGAGGCAAGGTAAGGGCTGAAGTTTTGAATTTCTTTGAATTTTACAGTATTTTCAAAGAGGGCAATCCAAAGTAAGTATTGTATTATAAAATGTGATTTGATGGCTTTTTCTCTGTACACCCTTTTACTTTTTTTTTTTTTTCTTTTTTGAGCCAGGGGTTTCACCACATAACCTTTGACAGCCACCTGTCTCTGAGTCCCAAAGTGCTGGGATTAAAGGTGTGCCCATCATGCCCAGTTTACAGGACTTCTCTGGAAAGACAAAACACAATAGAGTTCTCACCTGGTTCTTCTGAACACACATACCTGAAATGCTTCTTCATACATGCTGAGAGCCCTGGAAATGGAGGCTGTTGGTGGAAGCAAATACCAAAGATGGACAGCAAGGGCACGTTTCCAATCCAGCTGGGAGCATACATTGATTTGCTTCTGTTCTGAGAGCTGCCACACCTGCAGGAGACAAAAGCACCTTTATGACAACTTTATGCTGGTTATTACTGCCTGTCTACAAGCTGCTCACTTTTTGTTTTGTTTTTGAGACAGGACTTCACTCTGTAGAACAGGCTGTTCTTAAGAGACTCTCCCAAGTGCTAGGATTAAGACACTTCTTCGATGAGACAGACATACACAGAATCAGATAATCAAAGAGTATGCAGCAAAAACTGGCTTAAAATAATTACTCCATTTTTAGTAAAATGAAGAGTGGTGCTATTAAAAAGAATGATATTACATTACATGGAAAAATGTCCACACACAGTAAATTGAAGAAAAAAAAAATTCAGAATCATTTCTCTATAACTGACTTTGCTTGGATATAAACACATACAAAAGTGAACCTATATATCAATATAGATGTAAAAAAAGAAAATGTCTGAGGGCCTGGAGAGACGGTTCAGTGGCTAAGAACACTGGCTGATCTTCCAGAGGGCCTGAGTTCAATTTCCAGTAACCACGTGGTGGTTCGCATCTGTAATGAAATCTGGTGCCCTCTTCTGGCCTCCAGGGATACATACAGACAGAATACTGTATACATAACAAATTTTTTAAAAAAAGTCTGAGAAGACAGATAATTACATATAGTTTACTATGTAAACATTACTATGATATAGGATACAGTAGATTTCAATACTAAACTTTCTCTGTACTTATTTATTATTGTATGTGGGCATATGCATGGCATGGTGTATGTGTTAAGTCAGAGTGTGAGAATCAGCTCGTCTCTCCTTCTATTATGTGGGTTCTATGGACAGAATGGACTCAGGTTGTCAGGCTTGACAGCAAGTGTCTTTCTTTACCTGCTGTGTCATCTTGCCAGCCCTGATTTTAAAGTTTATATAATTAAAATAATTATTTTAGGCCAGTGAGATGGCTGAGTGGGTGTGAGAACCTAAGTTTGACTCCCAAGACCCACCTGAGAGAATCAACTCTGGCAAAATATTCTTTGTTCATACATGTGCTGTGGTACATACACACACATGCTTGAAAGCGAGTATAAGAACACAAACAAGTGCATATAGTCATATACATATATATATGTATATATGCATGTACACCAGAAGGGGCCACCACATCTCATTATAGATGGTTGTGAGCCACCATGTGGTTGCTGGGAATTGAACTCAGAACCTCTACAAGAACAGCCAGTGCTTTTAACCTCTGAGCCATTTCTCCAGCCTCAAGACAGGGCTTTCTTATGTAGTCTTGACTAAGAACTCACTATGTAGCTCAGGTTGGTCTTGAAGCCACGGCAATCCTTTGGCCTTGCCCTCTGTGTACTGAGATTAGAGGTACACAATATATCTAACATTAGATATTTCTTTGTTTAGTTAGCTGTATAACATGGTTTTTATTTGTTCTTTTTTTTTTCCCCCGTGAGACAGGTTTCTCTGTGTAGATCTGGAACTCACTCTGTAGACCAGGCTGGCCTTGAACTCAGCAATTCACCTGCCTCTGCCTCCCAAGTGCTGGGATTAAAGGCCTGCGCTACAACTGCCCAGCCTGACATGTTTTTTTTGAGACAGGTCTCTTTACGTAGCCCCAGTTATACTGGGTATATCATGACCAGGTTTGCCTTGAACTTGATCTACATTTCATAGAGACCAATCTTCCTCTGCTTCCCAAATGCTTGGAATAAAGGTGTGAGCCATCATGCCTGGCTATCTGGCATATTAATTGGGAAATATTTCTACCTAGACATAAGACCAAATCGGCATTTATATTAGCAGTGTACACTTTATAAGAAAAATTAACACATTACCGGTTTTCCAGCTAATAGGGCATATATGCGCAATCTCTCATCCTGGATAAAGCTGTCAGCCTGGAGCTGATGCCAATCGGCCAACTGCATAGTGAGCAGTTCTCGGACTGACTGGCTTCCCACCAACTGAGACAAAAGAAGAGCAAGGCGATGATCACCTATGGGGCAAACACAAGTTTTCTGGTGAAATACAGGCTATTACCATGGTACTTCTTCGAGGCATTGGTAGGAAAATTAACATCAGTCTTAAATTACAGATACTTTCTACTTAAGGAATATCTTCAAAGTACTTTAACTCAAAAAGGAATACAATATGTAGAGGTAACAGTAGATTTTCTACTCCTTCTGTGACCCCTTTGCAAGGCACTACATATCTATAAACTGGAATAAAGTTAGCTAGGTATGGCAATACTCTGGGAAGCAGTGGCAGACAAATCTCTGAGTTTGAGGCCAATCTGGTCTATAGAGTTCCAGGACAGCCAGGGCTACACAGAGAAACCCTGTCTGTAAAAACAAACAAAAACCCAAAATGACAGAAATGAGGAAAGTATGATATGATTCAGCAGTCTACCATGAAAATGAGATGACATAATTGATAACAAGTCCAACTAGAGTGCACTACACAATGACACAGAGAAACAAGAAACTGAACCCTAAACAACACACACACACATGTGGTTTGTGAAATGTCATGTGGGTGCTGGAAGAGCAGCCAGTGCTCTTAAGAGCTGAGCTAGCCCCAACCCTGTGTCCTGCCAGAAATTAAAACTATCATCTCAAAAGGCTCATTTCACAAATTAGACTGCAAAAGGATCACAAGTTTGCTCTGACTACATGTGATTTGTCAAAGAATGACCTAAGTAAGCACTGCAGTCCACTTGGCCATGAACTACTAGTATTCTAGGTGACAAAAGAAAAAAGAAAGATTCTTTGTGTGTCTATACCTATTGGTTAATATACTTAAATAGCATGTTCAACAGAGACAGCTAAGTTCAGAGAGGCTTATCATATCTTGGTACAATAATTCATTGACTATAATTCCCTCTGATTAGAATTAGCCAGGCAATGTTGGTTGATAAGTGTTGTTTGTATTTATTTACTTATTGTCTGTCTACTTATCTGTATCTACCCACCTATCTCTTCCCATCTTTCTACACGCCTATTTACCTGTCTTTTGAAACAGGGTCTCTCTGTGAAGCTTTGCCTCTCATTTGCTGGGATTAAAGGTATGCACCACAAACAAAGCATCTACTGTTTTTTTTTTTTTTTTTTTTTTTTTGCCAGGGTGGGGGATGGGGGATGGGGTGGGGAGTGGTGGTATTTTGAGGCAGGGTTTCTCTGTATAGCTTTGGAGGCTGTCCTGGAACTAGCTCTTGGAGATCAGGCTGGTCTCGAACTCACAGAGATCCACCTGCCTTTGCCTCCCAAGTGCTGGGATTAAAGGCCTGTTCCACCACCACCCACATCTATAGATTTTCTACAATGTTGCTGATTTAGCTTTCTGTGTTTTCTATTCCTATAATCTCAAATTGGCCAAACTCACCAAAACAAATATAGTTGATGGCTGTAATTATCTGACTTTGAATAAAGCAGGTTCCACTCAACAAAGTCTGATTCAAAGTTTAATCATACATCTATAAATTATGCTTAATTATGTCCTTATTTTCATCAAGATTTCTGTTAAGACGGTTATAAAGTAATTGCTGAATATCTTACTAACAGAAAAACTTAAAAGGCACAAATCTTAAATCCAAGTAAATATTTCAATCTAGAAGTTAAAATTCTGTATATTTGGATGAAATGATGAATTGTTACAAAAGACCTATGTATAAAATATTCAGATTATTTCTAGAAAGGAGGGGATGTAAAAAGAAATATGAAAATCAAAGAATGTCCACAAGGGGACTTGAGGATGGATCAACAGTTATGAGGATTTGCTCTAGCAAGGCAGTGGTGTCACACACCTTTAATCTCAGGATCTATCTGAATTCAAAGTCAGCCTGGTCTACAAAGTAAGTAGCAATTACATAGAGAAACCCAGGAAAAACAAAAAACAAACAAAAAGGGGGGTTTGCTGTGCAATCATTTGGCTTCTAGCACCTATGCAACAAGCTGGGTATCCCATGCACACCCAGATCCAAGTGGGGCTGGAGACAGGAAGTTTGCTGGCTACCAGCATAGTTGAGAAAAATGCTAGTTCAGCTCTAGTTCGGGGAGAAGAATAGACAGTGATAGAAGAAGACACCTATCAGCTTCTTCTGGCCTCCATATATGTCCATAGATGTTCATTTGTGCATGTGCTCGTGCGCACACGCACACACACAAATATATGTCAAAGGAAATATGACAATGTTATATTAAAAGATTGCTAAGAAACACTTGATTATAGCTATCTATAATATTTTATATGAGAACAGAATATACATCAGGAAATTATCTTCAACAGGCAAGGATACTCACCACTCACTATACTAGTGAGAACAACTAGGATACCAAGTTTGAAACATTTCCATGTATATGTGCATGCATTTGTGTATACTTCATGTATTACAAGGATAACCATCTAAGCACAGAACACACACTGAAAATGTTTACTATGACAAAGTGTTAGAATTTTGGTGATTTTGTCCTATTGCTTTCTGCATTTTCTTATTACAAATGCATATAACAAATCAAACAAAATTTTTACTAAATAAACAATATTTAAGTTATCAGAGTTGTTAGGAGAACAAGACACAACACAGTCTCTAGAGGAACCAACAATCTTCCTGGGATACAGTTAGAAGCCAAATTACAATTAAGGATCAGGGACAGTACAAAGGAAGTAGGTGGTGATGCAGAGGATCTCATCCCTACCTGACTGCTGTGCCAGAGAACAGGCCTCACTAATCCTATTGCCTGTGAGGTAGCTGAAGACAGCTTCTATGGGACTGTCTCTTCGGTTTAAGGAAACTTCCTCTTCAATCAGAGGTGCAGCAGTATGGGACAGCCAGCGGGAAAAAGCTCTTCTTCGCTCCAGAACTTGGATGTATTCTGTGGGCTCATCCAGCTGGCTGTCAAGCTCCTTCAGGTGGCCCCATAGGGCTTCACATAATGTCCATGTCAGGCTCCAGTGCTTCACAACTAAGAAAGTACAAAAAGCAACACTATGAAAGTTCGGCAATCACTCACCCGAGAGCCCATCACTAACTGTGGTGCAAATGACATGAATTACCACCACAAGCACTCATCCAAGTTTGTGAGCTCACTACTCCCAACCCATTCATCCCAACTTATAAGCTGCACAGGCACAGGGTATATTTACTCACTCTATGTACCTGTGACACTTACATAACAAACATAACCTGATGCTCCTCCCCTAAGTTCTTCTAGTCCAATTATGGCTATTAACTATGATAGTCCAGAAAAGATTCTCCAATTCTGCCATAAAACACTTTAAAAACTTATTTTATGTGTATGGGTGTTTTGTTTGTTTGTATGTATGTATGTATGTATGTATGTATGTCTGTCTGTCTGTCTGTCTGTCTGTCCGTCCGTCCGTCCGTCCGTCTGCACAGCATGTATGCCTGGTGCTCAAAGGAGTCAGAAGAGGACATTAGCTCCCTTGGAATTGCAGATACAATAGTTGTGGGCCTCCATGCAGGTGCTGGGAATCATTCATCATGTGTACCTCACTTCCCCCATAGCAGCAGACTGCTTTAGCTGGTTTGCTTTCTGCATTCTCAAAGACCCTGAGACATCTGGTGGAAACAATGACACTGCTAGGGTTGTTGTCCTACAAGTTGACCTCCACACATTTGAGTGGCACATATATATACACATGTACACACATGCACACACACAAACACTAAATACAATGTTGGGCCTACCATATGAGTCTTAATAAAGGTCCCAAAACCCCAGAGAAGGTCAGCTGCTTAATAAGAGGTGCTAGCAAGACTGCATATTCAAGTGTAGGAGACTGAGGACAGAGTCCTATTCCACACTTTGAAAGTGAACAACTCAAAATGGGTCAAAGATCTTTATCTAAGACCTGAGACATTTATACTGTAACAGGAAAACACTGACTAAACACTAAGATACAGAACTAGGTAGTGACCTCTTGCAGAAAACCCAATAAGCAGTGAGTGCTGAGCAAAGAGCCTCTGAATGGCAGAAGGATTAATGGTCAAAAGACAGATAATGAAATGGGAGGAAATCTTTGCAAGCTGTTTGTCTAACAGGGGATTAGTATATGTAATAGAAAATAACTAAAAAAGAAAAAAAGTAATAAAACCAAACAAATCAATAAATCGCTAAGCAAATGAGCTAACACTTTTCAAATGAAGTAAAAATCTTTAACCACTAGGGGGGGGAAAAAAACCCTTGAGATTCCATTTCACCCCAGTTAGAATGATTAACATCAAGGAAAAATAAAACAAAACCAAAAAAAAAAAAAAAGACAAATACTGGCTGATGACTTGTAGAGAAAAGGAAATTTCAACTTGTTGCTAGAAACGTAAATTAGTCCAGTCACTATGGCAACCAGTATGGAGGTTCCTGAAAAAATTAAAATCTAACTACAGTGTGATTTAGCCATATAACCTCTTATCCCAAAGAATTAAAGTCAACTCATAAAGAGATATCTGAACACCTACTGTGACTGCAGCATGATTTACAACAGCCAAGTTAGAGAATCACTCTTGATCTCAATCAACAGAGGTAATGGATAGAAAAAGTGTGGGTGATACACATGGTGGAGGTTTACTGAGCAATCATGAAGAATTAAACTAGGCCATCTGCAGGTAAATGGATGGTAAGCAAAATAAGCCAGACTCCAAGCAAAATCAAATCAAATCTGTATCCCATGCTCTCTTTTACAAGTGGAATTTAGGAAAAAGGAAGTTTAAAAAAAAGAAAGGAAATCTATGCTAGTGGCATATGCCTTTAACAGTACTTGGAAGACAGAGTTAGAGGCTAGCCTGGTCTATAGATTGAGTTCCAGGATAGCTAGGGCTACATAGAGCAACCTTGTCTCAAAAAACAAAAGAACAGACAGACAGATATACATGAGTGTAAAAAGGACTAACAGAGATACAGAAGGGATAAAGTTAATTAATAGTTATAATAGAGGGTGAATATGATCAAATTATGTTCAGACAGACAGACACACACACACACAGTTAGCACATGCCAATAATGATAGAGGGCAAATAACAAATGCAGATCTCCTGACACAATGATAATTACAAATCTAAACTTCCTACATAGAACTTTAAGCAATGTTACTAAATGTCTTTGTCATTTGTCAGTTAAAGGGTTTCTTTTCACCTACTCTCATGACACTACTATTACTTTTTCAATCTAACTAAAGGCTTTTAAGTTGCATAAGAATAATTACAAATGGTAACTCATAATTTCTTTCTTCTTGTCCCAGGTGAGTTGCAGAAATTCATTAAGCACAGGAAGTCACCTTATACCTATAAAGAATATGTCTCCTAGAAACACATGCTACTGTCAACATGACTCCTGGGATGTCAAAGGTTAGCAACATGATGAGTACTTACTTTGTATTTCCAGTAAATCTCTGGGTGATTCCTTAACCCAATTTGCATAATCATGAATGACTGAAACTCCAGGATTGGGGACAATGAGAGGACACAGCTCGTCTACATGGACAGTGCTATGTTTTAACTTGAGCTCCAGAGGTGTCTGGTATAATTGCTGATCTTCATCCAGCTTCCTTTGTCTCAAACTGAGTTTTTCCAAATGAACTTTGAATGGGGATTCAGATAGACTGGAAGAAACAACGGATGAGTCAGAAAATGAAGAAACAGGTGAAATTTACCTATACCAGCTATTGTTTCTTTGCTGACTTCCAATAGAATAAGAAGCATTCCAACAGAGCTATATTTGCAGCTCTCAGAGCTTATTTCTGTTTTTAGAAATGATTTTTGGGATATATTTTTATTTAAGTGTATGTGTGCAAGCTGTGGTCTGAGGCAAATGATGCTTGAAGAGGCCAGGAGCAGGTGTCAGATACCCTGCACTGAGTTACAGCAAAACTGCCCAATGTGGGTGCTGGGAACCAAACATGGGTCCTCTGAAGAGCAGGAAATACTCTCAGCCACTTAGCCACCTTTATAGCCTCAGCTTTTTAAATCTTTTTTTTTTTTTTTTTTTAACAGCCAAGTGTCTGGAAACTTCTTTCTTTCTTTTTTTGCTTCTTAAATCTTAAAAAGACTAATTGGAGATGGACTGAAATAGTAAGAAACATTTATACTGTCAACATGTATAAACTCACTGAACAAATGTAGGATAGACGAATGAACTGTAATGCAACAGAGCACCGATCAAGGTACAAGTGTGGGTGGGAATCAGTAGTTAGTGGTTTCATCACTTGCTTGTGATGACACTACAAAATTCAAAGGCCAAAGCTTTATTATAGAATACCTAATTTGCAATTACTTTGATGTCAAGAGTTATAAAGACTAACTTTTTGATTCTCCAGGCTTCACTGCCCAAGTGACTAGATTATATAGGTGTATACCACCACACATGGCCAGATTCTAGATTACTTATTCCTTTGTTTGTTTTCGTTTTAAATGAAGGGCTAGAGACTGAAGCCAGGGCATGCTAGGGAAGTGCGGTTCCACTATTCTACTGGGCTATATCCTAGCACTTGAGTTTCTAAGATAGGTTCTTAGATTCTTGCTATATAGCTCAGGCTAGCCTACAACTTGTGATCATTTCTGCATATCTTTGAGTGCTAGGATTCAGGTATGTGCCCCCATGTCTAGAAAGACTCTTAAGTTCAGATGAGCAGAAGACAGCCTGACCTTGATGCAGTTTAAGATATTAATAATCTCCAAAATCTTATATCATCATCTAGAGTCAATCATTAAATTTAGAATGGATTTTCCTAACTGTGATGTTCAAGACACTGATTTTTGTTTTTCCAAAATCACCTTCAAAAATAAGTAATCATATTCATTTAATTCATCCTAAATGTAGATAAACTTGTTATGTAGTATAAAAAAATAAGAATAGCCCCCAATTACAATGTCATTCGCAAAAAGCACCAGGAAACATAACTTACGATTTAACAGCTACAGGATTGGGCAGGAATCCATATTCCATAGAATCGGCAATCTGATGATTTTCCAGTTCATGGGAGCCATGTAGTTGTTCTCCACTGTTAGCAAGAGTCCAGTTGGGGCCCCAACCAACCCGAAATGAACGTCCCATGAATAGAGCCATGTCCATCAGGAGTTTCCCCTTGCCATATGTAACAGATTTTTCAAGAGGGACTAGCCCTGGTTGCCTGCGTATCCCCACTGTTTTCAGCTGAACCTCAGGAGCTGGGCTGGGCACTGTGAACACAGTGGCCAGTGGCAGAGGGACAGACCAGGGGGATGTGGATGGGACATTCATTAGAGATGATGTTCTGGGAGTTCGACATTCTTGCATGGAGGCATTTGGTGAAAGAAAAGCTCCACTTACAAATTTTGATTGCAGCAACCCACCAACTGAAACAAGGAGAAAAAGACTCTAAAACAACAGCTTATTTCTTCCATAGCAATAAAAACCACTAAGGGTGAAGATATTCCGATTTTACAATAATTACTTTTGTTTTTGATTTCTTGAGACACAGTCACTATGTAGCTTATGTCCTAGAACTCACTAGGTAGACCAGGCTGGTCTCACCACCACACCTGGCTACAATATAGCACTGGCTATATTGATCTATATAGATCAATATGTAGATCAAGATGTCCTTGAACTCAGATCCCATTTCCTCTGCCTCACTAGTGCAAGGATTAGAGTGTGCCATCGCTGTAAGCTGTATGGCTTATAATAATAATAATAATTGTTTGTTTTTTTGAGACAGGGTTTCTCTGTGTAACTGTGGAGCCTGTACTGGCACTCACTCTGTAGACCAGGCTGGTCTTGAACTCACAGAGATTCACTTACCTCTGCCTTTCAAGCCCTGAAATTAAAGGTGTGCACCACCACTGCCCAGCAACAATACTTTTATATATATATAAAACATATATATATATATTGTTTATTTATATATAAATATATATAAAACAATATACTTATATTGTTTATTTATTGTGTACACATGTTATGTCTGCATGTATGCCTGCACACCAGAAGAGGGCACCAGATTTCATTACAGATAGCTGTGAGCCACCTCGTGGTTGCTGGGAATTGAACTCAGGGCCTCTCCAAGTGCAGTCCTCTCTCCAGCCCAGCAACAATAATTAAAAAAAAAAAAAAAGGTTTCATTTTAAATTATGTGTACACGTGTAGGTGTATCAACATGACTGTAGTTGCCTGTGGATGCCACGCGTCCAATCCCTCTGGAATGAAAGTTACAGGTATTTGTGGGATGCCTGATGTGGGTGCTGGGAATCAAACTGCAAAAGCATTACAAGTTCTCGATGGGCGGTTGGTGGTGCACGCCTTTAATCCCAGCACTCGGGAGGCAGAGGCAGGCGGATCTCTGTGAGTTAGAGGCCAGCCTGGTTTACAAACTAAGTGTGAGGACAGGCTTCAAAGCAATACAAAGAAACCCTGTCTCGAAACCAAGAACAAGCAAAAAACACACATAAATCTGAAGGACATTAAATCCTTACACAAACATAGCCTTATGTATAATTAAAAAACAAAATAGCCAGATGATGCTGGTGCACACCTTTAATCCCATCACTCTGAAGGCAGAGACAGTTAAATCTCTGTGAGTTGGGAGTGAGCCTGGTCTACAGAGAGTTCCAGGACAGTCAGGGATACAGAGAAACCATGTCTCAAAAAACAAACAAACAAACAAACAAACAAACAAAAAATCCTAAAAAACCCAACAACAAAAGCAAACAAACAGAAAACAAATAAAAAAAAAAACCAAAACAATCTCACATAGATAAAAACTGAAGTTACTATACTTTAATGTTCAGTACTAGATCTGAGAAAGTGTTACTAAGCAATGCTATAATAAGGTAAAGTTATTTTTTTTCTTGGGATGGAGAAATGGCTCAGAAGTTAAGAACATAGTTGCTCTTCTAGAGGACTTGGCTTCCCATCACCCACTCGACAGCTTATAAGTCTTTAGCCCCAATTTTGGATGATCTGATACGCACCCTCCTCAGTGCCTGAGGGAAGCAGGAACACAAATGATACAGACATACATGCAGGAAAAACATTCACATACATAAAATAATTTTTATTTCTTTTTGAGGTGAGGTCTTGCTAAGGAGCCAGACTTATCCTGAATGCAAAATCCTCCTTTCCTAGTTTCTTAAGTGCTAAAATTAAAGGCATGCCATATAATGCAGAGTTTTAAGCATTTTTTTTAAGATTTATTTATTTATTATGTATACAACGTTCTGCTTCCATGTATATCTGCACACCAGAAGAGGGCAACAGATCTCATAGCAGATGGTTGTGAGCCACCATGTGTTTGCTGGGAATTGAACTCAGGACCTCTTGGAAGAGCAGTCAGTGCTCTTACGCTGAGCCATCTCTCCTGCCCAGTTTTAAGCATTTTTAAAAGTTAAGTTTATAGCCAGTACAAACATCTAGTATGTTTTAAAGATCACATCGTGCTACAAATCTCAGGCTGACTGAAATCATAAGGGGTTAGGCTAGAGAAATCCTTTTAGCTTAGAAGATGTGAAAAGTATGACCTTACAACAGTTTTTTTTGTGTGAAAACAGCACATTTTATACTGTACCGATTGAACGGGATTTTGATGAGTGGGAGGCTGAAATAGGGCGTCTAGGAGAACAGATTTCTTGAACAGTATCTCCTTTGGAGGGGAAGTGACTGAAGTGTTGATCCATGGCATCTCCATCTTCCTCATCCACAAGCAATGATGCTTTCATGATCTAAAAAAGGCAGTATCTATAGAATGACTATTTCCCACAAATGGAAGACCACAAAAGAAAATTGCAGTTTAGATGAGCTTAAAAAGTACCATTTCTTCTAAAGTCTGTAACAAGAGCAAGTATAACATTTTTGTGACCTGTAGCACACCACTATACTGCATGTACCCGAAGGACTGAAGTCACGAAGTTCTCTTCTTTGTATTCACTGTGTTCCACCAGTGGTTGCTGTTATTTGCTGAATTAATGATTTAAAAGTCAAACATAGTCAAAGGTTAAACTCATACAAAAATGCTGCAGCTACAGGAAGAGAGCAATTCAACATGTGTTTACCATGTTCTTAAAATTTCTAAGTTTGGGGCTGGAGAGATGGCTCAGAGGTTAAGAGCACTGTCTGCTATTCCAGGGGTTCTTAGTTCAATTTCCAGCAACCACATGGTGGCTCACAACCATCTGTTATGAGATCTGGTGCCCTCTTCTGGTGTGCAGATATACATGGAAGCAGAATGTTGTATATATAATAAATAAAAATCTTTTAAAAATTTTTTCTAAGTTTGAAACCTCAACACTACTCTTGTCAAGTAGACAAAGTGATTTTTTTTTTGGGGGGGGGTGGTTTGAGAGAGGGTTTCTCTATGGCTTTGGAGGCTGTTCTTGAACTTGCTCTTGTACACCAGGCTGGTCTGGAACTCACAGAGATCCGCCTGCCACTGCCTCTGAGTGCTGGGATTAAAAGTCACTGTCCAGCAACAAAATGATATTTAATAGAATTTAGTGCTGGCAGTTGTTTAATTTGTTGCCTAAAGTCAGGACAGTAAAGTTACAATACTTGGCTAAGAAAACAAATCTTTTGATTTTATGCAGTAAAAACAGAAACCACCTTATCATCCTCAATATACTAGGAAAAAGAGGCCTAGGACATGGGCCTATTTCCTTTTTCATTATAGTGAACTCTCAATGGTCTTAAGTAAATAATTAAAGAAGACCTATGATATTATATAAAAAATTGAATGTTAGTTTGATTTTCTACCACAGTAAGGATGAGCCAAAACTTCACCTGTAAGACATGTGGATTAATTCCCAGCGAAGATGCAATGTGTGTCGAAGCAGACACTGGCTCTTGATCCTCAGGCACACACTCTTCTAAGACAGAATCCAAAACTGGCTCCTGAGTGATATCTACCATGTCACTGTCCAGTTCCACAACCCTCCCTAACTGCTCCACTTCGGGGCTCTGGCTCTGCAAACAGCAAAAACAGAGAAGGAAGATTAAAATACCCCAAACACAGGAAAGGTAGGCCAGATAAATTTTATTTAGAGTATGACCTAGAAATATTCTCCATATTCTAAGAGATGTGAGCAGATTTGCTAAGAAAATTTAACATTAATTGCCTCTCTCAGTATCTGGGACATAAATGGTTCATACACTATCCTTTTGGAATTATCCTGAGGCAGGGTCTAGGATCTAAGTCAACATCCAAGCAGTGGTCTTCAGAAACAAAGATTATACCGTACCTTCCTTTGTTAGCAACTATAGCTTCCTGATTTACAAAGGGTCACCCTGCCCTCCCAAATGACTTGGAGTTGTTAAGTAATTGGGAAGAGAAAAAAAGCACCGTTATTAAGCATTGGCATCCTTACAAATTATACTTAGTCCATGAATAATTCCATTTTTTTTTGTATTTAATGTGTTTATTTTGCTTGCGTGTATATACATAGAACCTCCTGCGCCTGGTGCTACAAGGGACTAGAAGACAGCCTTAGATACCCTGGGACTAGAGTTATAGAGCTATGAACCACCATGTGGGTGCTTAGATCTGAATCTGGGTCTCTCTAGCCCCAATCTTTAAATTTTTTGTAAAGATTGTTTTGTTGGTTTTTCAAGATAGGGTTTTTCTGTATACTGCAGCTGTGCTGGAACTTGCCTTGTACAACAGGTTGACCTCGTACTCAGATCTGCTACCATTGCCCAGCTATAAATAAATTTCTAGCTAATAGTTTTGGTTTTGGAATTTAATCTTTTGAGTGACTGGAGTCAGCTGTGCAATGTATGTGCAATCTTACGTGAGATATAAGGAAGTCCACACTTAATTTCCCTAACAGGATAAACAAGCAACAGTATCATGGACAATTCCAACCAGGGAATAATCTATAATCAAAAGTTACAGGGGTTGGAGAGATGGCTCAGGGTAATAAGACTGACTGTTCTTCTAGAGGATCTGGGTTCAATTTCCAGCATCCATATGACAGCTCACAACTGTCTGTAACTCCAGTTCCAGAGGATCTGACACCCTCACACAGACAGATATACATGCAGGCAAAACACCAATCAATGCTCATAAAATAAAAATAATTTTTAAAAAGTTACAATTACATTATGAAGCAATTTTAAAAATAAGACAGAAGAATTAACAAGACTAAAAAGACAACTCAGTCAGTACCATTCGAGGACCCAAGTTTAGATTCCCAGCACCAAGTTAAGAAGCCAGTCACTGTGAGGCACAAGCATGATGCTCTCTGGAGCTTGCAGGCCAGCTAGCCAACTGGTAATCGCCAGGTTCAGTTAAAAACCTTGTCTCAAAGATGGAAGATGGAGAGTGAGAAAGGAGAACACCCATTTCTACCCTCAGTCTCTACACATACCTGTACTCGTGTATAGCACACACAAACACATGCATACACACATACCACACACACGGTAAAAGGTTAATGTTTATAAAATGTAAGTGTATTATAAATTAACTAGTTTAATACATTTGTTTTTTATGTCCTAAACACATATAGAACCTAGTACAGTGTTAACAAGTGACTATAACAATTCATAAAACATTTTCAAGACAAAAGGTACCATCCATAACTTCTCTTATCAAGCTATAACTTACATATATGATCCCTGCACAATGTCTGGCTGATTTTTCATGAGTGGCCTATTTTATGTTACATTTTAAATGAATGCTGTATAGCAAGTCTTTCTCATTTTTTGAAGACAGGGTTTCAGTGTCACTTAAAAAAATAAAGGAAGGTTTGCTGGGCAGTGGTGGCACATGCCTTTAGTCCCAGCACTCAGGAGGCAGAGGCAGGCAGATCTCTGTGAGTTCGAGGCCAGCCTGGTCTTCAAAGAGGGCTACAGGAGTCTCCAAACCTACAGAGAAACCCTGTCTCGGAAAAAAACTAAAATAAATAATAAATACATAAATCAAGGTTATTTTTTGGGGGGTGGGTTGAAGATATGTCTCAGTAGTTAATCTTACAGAGGACTCAGGTTTGATTCCTAGCACCCATATGGCACCTAACACTGGTCTGTGACTACAGTTCCCAGGGATCCAATGCCCTCTTCTGGCCTCTGAGGGTAATGCACACAAAAGGTGCACAGACAGACCCAGGCAATACATCTACAAAAATACTTAATTTTTTTGTACCTTTATTATTTTGGATACCTAGCTGGCCTTGAATACACATCCTGATGTCTCAGCTTCCCCACTGCTGAGGCATTGCAGTTATATGTCACTATACTTAGCTAAAAAAGGTTTTTATGATCACCTGGCATAAAAATAACCGTCAGCCAACATTTTCAATTTCTTTTTTAATTTCACATTTACTATGACTATCTCCCAATACCCTTACTAAAAGAATGAGTGTGAGCCTATGAACAATTACAAACAAAAACCCAAAAAAACAAAACTGCATTGTTAAGGTACAGGGAGGGGTATTGCCACTTAAGATGTATGCATTATCCAAATACTACTTTAATAAAGCCAGATAATGTTCCCAAGGCAACACTGGGCTCAGTGGCACAGCATATTCCTGACTTGTTCAAGGACACAGATGGGTTCGACCACAAGCACTACCAAAACTAAATGACTACTGAAAGTGAAGGTACTATCATATCAGACTACTTTTATGCTTTAAAACTGTGGGGAAGGGGGGTTCAGTGGTTAAATAGTGGGTCTAGTAAGGATAATCCTGGAATGATGCTCCTATGCTAGTCATTATGTGAAAATGTCATCCTGTAAATTCCCTAATATATTTACTTCTTTTTAGAAAGGCTCTCACTATATATTTATATATATAGATCAGACTCACCTCAAACTCAGAGATTCACTCACCTGTGTCTCAAGTGCTAGGATTAAAGGTCTGACTCCACACCTGATATTAACAACTCACTTTAGGAGGGACAGAACTGGGAATGGAACCAAGGGCCTCGTGTATGGTATAAACACATGCTACACTGAGCTACACCCTCAGCCAGAGTTCCCTTTCAACAAATGTTATGATAGTCCCCATCCTATGGGCAGGATAGCATACTGGTTTTGGCTTCCACAGTACTATGTTCTTCACATTTAACATCATGTATTAAAATTTATAATCATTTCTTACATCTGCCAGGCAGTCAAGACTTGAAAATAGGAATTATGCTGACTGTTTTCTATATCTAGTAACAAGAACATCAACTACTCAGGTTCCACACTTAATGAACATGTGCTTTCTATCTAATACAGTATCTGGCACACAGCAAAAAATAAAAAAAATAAAAAAATAAAAAAGCAACTGACCATAAAAGGAGAAGGCCTGAGGACAGCTGGGTGGAAAGGGAGGGAGGAAGAATGGTGCCAACTTATTACACTGATTGACACAGGGATAACAAAACACCAAGAAATCCTTCCCCACAGCACTTGTAGGCAAAGTGGGAGGATTCCATAAAAATAGATTAGAGACAAAGGAGACCCAGGATATACATTGATGAGTGCCAAGTCCTGGAATTTGCTCTGTAGATGCTGGTCTCAGATCCACCTGCCTCTGCCTTCATAGTGCTGGGACTAAAGGCATGCACTACCACACCCAGCAAGAAAGGTTCATTCTTATACTCAAAAGAATCTTTCTACATTTAATCAACACGATCAATACTTTAAATACACAAACTCTTAATTCCAAGGGAAACATGAGATAACTCAAGGTGTTCTTAAATTAAAAAAAAAAATGAATTGACCAGTCCAAGATCAGATTTTTATATAGTCGATATTATCCTTTCAGCCAATTAATCGGGTCCAATATGACTACTAGTTTTGCCTACCTCTAATACAACTTGTCTTTTAACTGTAAAGAGTATTTCCACATAATTTTCTTTGAAAAAAAATATATATATAAACATTAGGGTTTCAAAGGCTTGTGTTTTGTATTTACACAATAAAAAGTTCTGGATAAGGCATGAGTCTTAATTATATTAGCTTGTATTTGATTTTTAAGTTGATATAAGAAAATCAACAGGCCTAATAGCTGAAAGAAAATTGTGGCTACACACACACACACACACACACACACACACACACACACACACACACACACACACACACACACACACACTCTCTCTCTCTCTCTCTCTCTCTCTCACTCTTAGACATTTAGAATAGTGTCCTTTTGGGCTGGAGAGATGGCTCAGCGGTTAAGAGCACTGACTGCTCTTCCAGAGGTCCTGAGTTCAATTCCCAGCAACCACATGGTGGCTCACAACCATCTGTTATGAGATCTGGTACCCTCTTCTGATGTGCATATATATATGGAAGCAGAATGTTGTATACATAATAAATAAATAAAATCTTAAAAAAAAGAATAGTGTCCTTTTATTTCAAGTCACAGCAAACAGAAATCTTATATCTTAAATCCTGATACCTTTTTTCCTGAGGAAAAAAAATAAGTTTTAAAATAGAGGTTGGAGAGATGAAGCAGTTAAGAGAACTTGCTGCCCTTTCAGGAAACCAGGTTTGGTTTCTAGTATCCACATGGTGGCTCACAATCATCCATCACACCAGTTTCAGGAAATCTGATGCTTTCAGATCTTGTACAGGCACCAGGAATGCATTGGGTATACATATATACATGCAGACAAAATATTCATACTTCTTTTTTAAACATTTCTTAGAATGAATTTACTAACTAAACATGTTTCCAAGCAAGCTAGCTACCTTGCCTTACTGTTATTGAACTCAGTTTCATTTCAATTATAAGGCTAGGAATAAAAGCTATGTCTAGGCTTTAAACCCTGCCTAGACATTTCCATCAGCTGGGGAGAATTGTTAAAAATTAAGTTATGTCTGAACCCCATGGGAGTTACATGGACCTGAAGTGATGGTTGATCTAAAAAAATCAAAGTCAAGCTCTCCAGATTATTAATGCAGTAATCTAGAAACTGGAATCCCAAATCAGGAGCTTGAAACTAGTAATCACCGCAGCCTTAATTTACCTGTAGTGAAGGATGATGTGTCATTCTCTTACCTAAGTTACAGAAGACCATACAAAAATGTGTTTTCTGGATGCTTTGTCATACCTGCTTTTTTAGGAGCAAAGGTAAGGTTTATACACCATCCGGAAACATAGAACTGAGACTGCTGGATAAAAAGCAGTGTTGTATAAATGTGATCCTTAAAATAAAATACAAACTTTCCTAAATACCTCAGGAAGCAACCTTCCAAGCCAGGCAGTAATGGTATACGCCTTTAGTCCCAGCAATCAGGAGGAGAGGCAGGCAAATCTTTGTGAGTTTGAGGCCAGTCTGGTCTACAAAACTACACAGAGAAACCCTATCTCGATAAACAAACAACAAACAAGCACCTAGCATCCTTCCATCTCTGATATAGAAGGGGTAGGAGAGTGTGTAGTTTGACATAGGAGGGGTAGGCGAGCGTGTGGGTGCATCAGAGTTCAGGAATACCTTACAGAAATCAGTCTCTCTGAGAAGAACCCAACAGTGTGACGATAGCAACTTTGACTTAAGAATTAAAAGAAAGATGTGTTATCTTTTTCAGTTCATTTAGATAGTTCACGTAGTTTCCTGTGCCAAGTAAAGCAACTAATATTAATAATTAGCCCGTCCCTCAAATGTCACTAGGGGAAGGGGTACTCTAGAGCCCAATACTGCTGTTTAACACAATAAGAGCAAAATCTTCATAATGAATGTATACATCTTTCTCTCTCTCTCATGTCTGCTCACTGTATTCTATTTGCCCAATTTCAATCCTTACCAGCTCTCTCTTGGCTAGAACATGCTCTGAGATAGGCTTTGTTCTCAGTTTTGTGATTTGGCTTGACTACTACACTGTCATTTTATGAATTTAGATTTTTTTTTCCCCTAGTGCTTGATTCTGGTGATTAAAGCTGACTACTGACTGCCAATATTACATAAATTTCTTCATTTATTTATTTATTTTGGTTTTTCAAGACAGAGTTTCTCTGTGTGGCTTTGGAGGCTGTCCTGGGATTGGGTCTTGTAGACCAGGCTGGTCTCAAACTCAGAGATCCGCCTGCCTCTGCCTCCGGAGTGCTGGGGTTACAGGCCTGTTCCACCATGAAGCTTTTTTTTTTCTCAGCCACATAATAATATGTTTATCAGCAGGAAAAAAATATTTGATTGTCTCTTTAGAAAAGATTGAGAAAAAAAAATATGGGTTAGGAGTCACACAGATGTAAAAAAGATAAAAAAAAAAAAAAAAAAAAAAGTTTGCCAGGGCAGAGGCAGGCAGATCTCTGAGTTCCATGAAGTGAGTTCCAAGACAGCCAGAGCTACACAGAGAAACCCTGTCTTGAAACAAAAAAACAAAAACAAAACAAAAAAAGAAAAGAAAAGAAAAAACCAGAAATCAAGCAAACAAACCAAAGAACTATGTTCACTTAAGATTTCTTGAGAATATTAGGTCAATCAGGCTGGCCTCAAACTCAGAGATCTCACTTTCTCTGTCTCCTAACTTACATATTTATTAGCAGGCATTTTTAAGGGGATATTTTAAATACTACCAGGAGGTGGTGGCACATACCTTTAATCCCAGCACTTGGGAAGCCAAGGCAGGTGGCTTGAGTTTGAGGCCAGCCTTATATACACAGCTAGTTCCAGGACACCCAGGGCTACAAAGAGAAACCCCATTTTGAAAAACCAAAAACAAACAAAACCCTTCCATATTAACAATTCCAACTTTCACATTTATCATACCCTCCCCTTCCACTCTGTACACATAAATGTAAACACACACAAGATTCTGCAAAAAGTGCCTCCCTGGAAATTATTTAATAAATTATAAAAATCACACATTTGAGCAGCCAAAAGAATTGTAGCATGGAAAAATCCTGCTTTTAGCAGCTGAGAGGTAGAGGGTGTTTTACAAAGTCCCATAAACAACTCTTCTTTGAGGGAGTGTGTAAGTTAAAAATATTTCTATAACTTGATTTGAGTATAAACAACATCCACATTAAAAGTAAATCTCTATCAGTAGGCATTCAATTAATTTACAAACCTTTCCCTGTAAGGACAAAGGTTTATATTGGTTTAACAATACTGAAAAAGAATGATACAAATATTTGTAATAAACAACGTAGTCCCTATCTTCTACACACTTGCTTTTTAATTTTATCTATTTTCATAAAGATTATTAAAATACAGTATCATGAGTTTAACTGAAGTATAAGCAAACAACTTGAGAAAATGAAATTAAAAACTCTTGTAGAAAGCTAAACTGACTTTTAAAAAAGCAATGGAGGCAAAGATCAAGATCAGACCGCACATCATGAAATCAATAAAAGCAGGATTTACTTTGACTTTGCATCAACCCTACACAAGCAA
The DNA here is from genome assembly GCF_003668045.3 of Cricetulus griseus. NCBI lineage: Eukaryota > Metazoa > Chordata > Mammalia > Rodentia > Cricetidae > Cricetulus > Cricetulus griseus. The sequence continues at coordinate 97,229,154 of NC_048596.1, read as the reverse complement.
AATGCTATCTCAAGTTGATCACTGATAAAAAATTACAAGTCCAAATGAGAAAACTTGGGAATTACAATCTGTAGAAGAATGATCCAAACAGCAAAAGAATTCTTTAACTGTTGAGTAAACACTAGCAGCCTGTACCACCTCAGCCTCCTCCCTTGTACGTGTCACGCTCCCAGGGTTGTGTAGCTGAAAAGCTGAGGGACTGCTTTGACTTCTGTATCACCGTTCCATTCACATTCACTGTCCTTTCTCTACCTGAGGTGGAGGTGCAGGTTTGCCATTAAGAGTCATCTGGAAAGTAGTTGCCTGGCCTGCAGGGGGCAAAGGTGCAGTCTTCAACTTCTTTGAAGTAGTTTTGGGTGGGTGTTCCTCTTCCTCTTCATCAGAATCCTGAAGGCCATATTTAGAAAAATGGGACACCTAAGAAGAAAAGAAACCCAGCCAAGTCAATTTTTAAGTGTTCTCTTCTGTAATATCTACTTTTGTTAAAAGACATAGGGAGAGATATTAACATAGTTAAAGCAGGAGCTGGAGGGATAGCTCAACAGTTCAAAAGTACTTCCAGAGTACCCACATGTCAGCTTATAACTGTTTTTAAAACTCTGGTTTCAGGCGACCCAATACTGGATGCCAAAGGCACAGTGCAGAGAAATGAATAAATATAAACAAATACATTTCAAATAAAAACAAAATGTTAATAATCAGCGTTAGTTTTCTATGATTGTGACAGCTTTCAGGGAATATGATAGTTGCTCAAAATTAAATTAATATATGCTATATAATACATATCACAATGAGCCAGGCATGGTAGTGCACTCCTTTAGTTGCTGCACTAGGAAGGCAGAGGCAGATGGATCTACTTGAGATTCAAGGCCAGCATGGTCTACAAAGTAAGTTCCAGGATAGCTGGGGCTACACAGAAAACCTGTCTTGAAAAACCAAAACCAGGATCAGTACTTATCCCTACCATAGGAATGGACTTTGGGAGCCCATCCCACATGGAGGGATACTCCCTGAGCCTAGACAAAAGGGGGTTGGCCTAGGCCCTATCCCAAAGAATTAGACAGACATTGAAGACCCCCTTGGGAGCAGAAAGGGTATGGGATAAGTAGGGTGTTAGTTGGGGGGGGGCAGGGGAAGAGGGGTGGGGAAAGGGACCTGGGATTGATCATGTAAAATAATTTTCTTTCTAATTAAAATATAAAAAAGTGAAAGAAAAACCAAAACCAACAAACAAAACAATGAGATTTAAAATATAATCCTCCATGAATCCTAACATATACTACCTAATTGTTCTCTACCTATATACAAACAAAGGCATTCAACTAGCTAAATTGTCCACCAGCCTAGAAGAAACCACTGGGTAAGATTATCTAGAACAAGTAATAGCCAACCTCTCCATTTTCAAGTGTTTATAAGTAAAAATGATAAGGCCAGTGAGATAGATGGATGGCTTAGCAGGTAAAGGTACCTGCTGCCAAGTCTGACAATCTGATTTTGATCCTCAGGACTCTAGTACAGAGAACTGACTCCCACAGGTTGTCTTCTGACATGCACTTTTACACAGTGACATTTTCTGTAACCACACAAATGCAAACATACACACCCAAGAACTATAAAGGGAGAGGGGGGGAATTGCCATGTATCAGACTAGGGAGATGGCTCAGTTGGTAAAATGTTCACCATATAATCATGTGTACCTGAGTTTAGATCCTCCCCTACCCCAACAGAAAGAAGCTGGGACATGGCCACCATAACTACAATCCCAGCAATGGATGGGCAGAGGCACAGAGGTCCTTGAAGCTAACTGGCCAGTCAGTCTTTCTGGATTGGAAAGCTTTGGGTTCAGTAAGAGATTCTATTTCAAACACCATTAATCCCATCATTTAGACAGAAGCCTTTAATCACAGCATTAAACAGAAGCAGAATTATCTCTGTGAGTTCAAGGACAGCCTTGTCTCAAACCAAGTTGCAGGTCTGCCAGGGCTACATATTGAGACCCTGTCTCACAAAATTAAATATGATAAGGTAAAGAGCAACAGAAGAAGTAGTCTGACATTGACGTACACACACACACACACAAAACAATTTTTGAAAGACCTATTTTACCAATAGACAAAGATTTCTGATAAACTCATTTTGTGAAGCCAAAAGTTGGAACTGGGTTAAGTAACTATACCTTAAACACCCAAGAACCAGTTTCAGGACGGTACTCCTTGAATTGGGCTCCCTGCTTCCTTGAGACTGCTTCCAATCTTCCCTCATAGTTGATATCAGCAAGTCGATCTGGGCTCTTTATTAAACACCGGGATGTTTTATCTGTTGGCCAAACTCCATCCAATGTAACTTCAGCCTTCCTGTGAAGTATAAACAGGCAAAATATAAATGATTTATATTTACAAATGGAAGTGTAGCAAATATGAAAGCCTAATAATACAACTACAATGTTACATAGCTATACCACTGCTGGTATATACTTGAAGAACCCCAGGCACAGAATGGCTAAGATGTGGTACCAGGTATTTTATCCATTGATGAATGGATAAAAGTGGTATATACGCAAAACAGACTTTATTCTCAGAGTAAAGGAGAAAGAAATCATGGATTTGTAGGAAAACAGAGACAAATACTGCATGCTTTCTCTCATGTGTAGAATGTAGATTTAATACATGCATACACATAGGCAAGCACAGAGTATGTAGGTCATGAAAGCACAAAGGGGACCACAACAGCAGAGAAAAGGATCTTAAGGGAGGAGGGGAAAACAAGACAATAGAATTCATGTAACATGAAAACAGGGAGAAATATTTGGAGAGCAAGGCAGTATGTATGTGTGTAGGGGTAAAAACAAACTATAGTGACAATCTGTATGAAAATACAATGAAATCTCACCGCTCTGCACAATAAAAAGAAAAAAGAAAAAAAGCTGGGTATAGTGGCCGATGCCATTAATGCTAGCTCGTGCTGGGATTAAAGGGGTGTGACACCACCAACCAGCTTACTATTTATCTTCTTGTGACTGTTTATTTCACTTAGTATAATATCAAGGATCATCCATGCTAAATATGTCAAAATTTCATCCTGTTTGCTATTTCTGATTTTTAGAAAAAGGGCTCTTGTTATATCATCCCCACCTTTCCACCCCAGGTTTCCAAGTGTAGGGTTGTCCTATAACTCAAGAGATTTGCCTGCCTCTGCCTCCTGAGTGCTAGGATTAAAGGCAAAAGGCTCTTGTTATAGCCCCAGATAAGACTACAAATCCCAGGTTAGCCTCAGGATTTTTCTGATGCCAAATTACTTCCTTTCTTTATAGGGCTGAATAATAATTCTTCATATGCACATGTTACACTTAACTGATTCATCCATTAATGAATATTCTTTTTTTTTTTTAAGGATTTCATTTATTTATTATGTACACAACATTCTGCTTCCATGTACATCTGCACACCAGAAGAGGGCACCAGATCTCATAAGGGATGGTTGTGAGCCACCATGTGGTTGCTGGGAATTGAACTCAGGACCTCTGGAAGAACAGCCAGTGCTCTTAACCTCTGAGCCATCTCTCCAACCCCATTAATGAATATTCTTAGTAGTCAAGAATTGAATCATGAACCCAGATGTAAAATATTTCATGATCCCATTGTCAACCAATTTTTTTAAGGATTATTTTCCAGGACTTTGGTGGTGCTCCCCTTTAATCCCAGCACTTGGGAGGCAGAGGTAGGCGATCTCTGAGTTTGAAGCCAGCCTGGTCTACAGAGTAAGTTCCAGGATAGCCAGAGCTGTTACACAGAGAAACCCTGTCTCCAAAAACAAACAAACAAACAAACAAACAAAGAGATTATTTTGTCTTGTGTATAGGGTGTGTGTGTGTGTGTGTTTGTGTGTGTTGTGTGTGTGTAAGCACACTCCATATGCATGCCTGGAGAGAGAGAATGGACTCCCCTAGAACCAGAGCTACAAACAGTTGTGAGTTGTGATGTGGTTACTAGAAACACAAATCTAGGTCCTTTGTAAGTGCAGCTAATGCTCTTAACTATTTAGCCATTTCTCTAGCCGTCACTCCCTACTCCCAACCCCCATCACTGTCAATTCTTTGGGAAACTCAGCTCTGTACTGGAGTTTTGCAAATGTGAATTCAATCAACAAATGATCTAAGTTATTCAGAGGATGATGAGTGTAGTAGCACACAACTGTAATTACAGCACTCTGGAGGCAGAAGCAAGACTGCCATGAATCAAAGGCCAGGCTGGGGTACATCTTGTTCAGGACCGGCTATATTACGAGACTCTGTATAACCAACACTCCACCCCAAGCAATCGATGGCAATAAAGTGCCTAAGACAAAACAAAACAAAGGCTAAAAAACACACTAAAAAAGTGTGTCAGCAGCAGAACAAAAGGAAATACAGAAAACAAACACCTTTCTCGGGTTGGCGCTCACCGACAAAGTGATTACAAACGTGTATGAGGTCCTGGTTTAATCCCTAGCTCTGAAAACCAAAATTAAACAAAAGCAAAGAAAATTTCCAGTGTTGAACATTCCTAGACATGTTACTATTGGGGAAAAGGGTATGAGTCCTAAAGTCATAGTATGTAATTATCACTTATACCTTCAAATAAAAGCAGAAAAACAATTATACTTCAAAGCAAGTTTATAGAAAAAAATCCAATGTATTTGGTTATATTCTGTATTTAAATAAATTCATACCTATTTAGCCCTTCACCCACAGGTGGCTTTTGGTTATCATCTACATAGACAATAACTTCTTTCCTTCGGATATGTACAATGTCATCCAAATTTAGATTTGTCAAATTCACATCTCCTTCAAAATAGATTGAGCCATACCCTAAAATTCAGAGCAAATAGTTAAAAATCCTATATAAAGGAGGAAAAGGCTTTTTTCACCTGTAGTGATTAGCAAGGAAGAATATGTGACCTATAATATTAATATTTTAAACCTCCCAGAAATTCATCAAGTGGCTTCCTGCCTCCTAAATATGGCAAAAGTGGGGAAAGAGCAATGGCATTACACTGTTATCAGATGTAACACCTGCAGTTTATGCTATTCGCAAATCTTCCCAAGTGTCTACAGTACTGCTCTATGAATAACTTGGGTCCTAGTCTGCTACATAAAATACTTGAGCCCTTTTAAAATACAGTATCACAAAGTAAATTTGTTCAAATAAAATTATCTGTAACAATTTAATAGTATGAAATTGAACCAAAGTATTAAACTTAGTATCTTGAAGTTTCTTTAATTGCAAAGAATTATAATGAGCCAAAAACCCAAACAGGTATGTCTAAGCCCCCAAATGCTACACGGTTGTACTCTTCCTTGCTTTGTTTTACTTGTCAATGTGTCAATGTCAATTATTTAAAGTCAAGGAAGAACCAAATACAGGAAAAAACAGACCCTAAAATCAAGTGATGCCCTTAATTACAAAATCAAGGCACTGTCTCTTGAGTTACATACTCACTGCTAAACTCACACATACCTTTACGACCAATAGTGAAGTCTGAAACAATGCATTCTCCCTTTTCATTGGTAATTTTAGCAAGGTCATCCATAGATGGAATAGTATAGTAACCAACTTTTGTGAGAACAATTCCTGTGACCAAAAGTCAGAAAACACTGTGATTATCCTCGGTAGAACAGTTCTTAGTAGTATTCATTTTACTTTCATATAAAAACTTTTCTAGAACCAGACAGTAGTAGTGTACACCTTTAATCCCAACACTCAAGAGGCAGAGACAGGTGGATCTCCAAGTGAGATCAAACTGTTCTACACAGACAAACCCTGTCTCAAAAAAAAAAAAAAAAAAAAAAAAAAAAGCCTATGAAACAAGTTTGGGTTTTTGTTTTGATTTTTGAGACAGGGTCTCATGTATCACAGTCTGGCCTTGAACTTACTATGAAGCTGAGACCTTGAGTCTCTGAGCCTCCTGCCTCCACCTACCAAGTGCTGAACTTGGGATGCAGAGGCAGAAAGATCTCTGAAAATTTTGAGAAAACATGAGCAAAAAACGCCAACTCCACCCCGCCAATAAACGAAAAACAAAAACATTTAAAATGTGAAGTCTACTTAACTTTGCCTAACCTAAAATTTACAGATTGTATTTATTATAGAGCCCTCTTTCTAATGGGTACATTCTATAATATGGTAGGTAGTCGATAGACCATACTACAGTGAGGTCTAACTAGTAAGGCTTCTCAAATTTACAAGTCAGGTAGACAGGAACAGTCATTTTGGCCTTAGAAAGTGGGCTCTTCTGATCACATCATTAATTATAAAGACAACAGTTTAAACTATTTCAAAAATATAAGATGTATGTGAATCTGACCTGCTGGATGTACATGGTAAGCATTATTTTCTATTTCTTCTCGGTCATCTTGCAACGACTCATCATGGAAAGATGTTTCCTCACTGCTTCCTTCGAGTCCATTTCGCAAAGCAGCACGCATGTTCAAAGCAACAATGGTGTCGTCCACACTGCTGCTGCTGTTATTTTTGTTTCCAGAACTCTCAGGGGTTTGAGGAATGGGTTTGGCTATAGGGTTAGTGTAAAAACGTGACACAAGAGAGTCATCATCTCCATCCTGCTGATGGTTCTCATCAACAGGTTTGCTCAGGAAGCTATATCTGAAGAGAGAAAAAATAACAATACCTTAGCTCCTAGCAATAGTAATGACAATGACAGCAGTTAATCTTTATTAAGTGTCTGACATTACACTGGATGATTCAATAAATTTAAAATTAATACTTATAGTAATCATGTGAGACAGATGTAACTATTGACTCTAATTTATAAAAAAGAAAATGGAGGCAAAATAATAATAATCTTGCATAATATCGCAAAGTTGTGAGTGATAACAAGAGTTGAGGGTTTTTAAAACAGAAAATGCAGGGCTGAAGAGATGACTTAGTAGTCAAGGGCATGTTTTGTTTTTATAGGTTCAATTCCCAGCACCCATGTGGTGGTTCACAACTGTTTGTAACTCCAGTTCTAGGGGATCTGATACCCTCACCTGGTATAAGTGGTACACAGACATGCAGCCAAAACACCGATGAACATAAAATAAAAAACGAACGAACCCCAGAAAATCTACCTCTAGATTTAATGGCCTTAACTGCTCATTTTCAAAGGTATAAATAAATCTGGACACTCCCCTCCTGATGATTGATGATAAAACCTTTATTCCTTGAGCTATCCCACCAGTCTGTCAAATCTTGACTAAAACAAACACAAAAAGTATTTGCTACTATGTGGAAATAAATGATTGGTGGTTAATGTCTAGATGAAACACTGAAATTTTAAAATGGGTTGGAGTGATGACTCAGTTTTTATGAGCACTGGCTGCTGTTCCTGAGAGGCTCAGGGTTTGATTCCCAGCACTCACAAGGAAGCTTTTAACAGCTGTAATTCAGTTCCAATGGATACCAAATGACACCCTCTATTGCCTTTGAAGGCACTGTATACACACAATGCACATACATACTTGAGCGCAAAATACTCATACACAAAAATTTAAAATCTCAAAATTTGAATTTAAATATTACAAGCACAAGAGGTTTGGAGATATTTTAATGAGATAACAAATTACTCTTTAAAAAGATAACCCATTATTTTGAATAAAAGAATACCAAATAACCTCTATATATGTTCATTAATGGAGAACCAATTAAATTATCTTATATTCACAACAATGACCACCCAAACCATCAAGAATGAGAGGGTAAGCCAGGTGGATCTCTGTGAATTTGAGGTCTGCCTATCTACAGATGGGAGTTCCAGGACAGTGAGGGCTTCAAAAAAATCCTGTCTTAGGGGGTGGGGAGGAGACGGGGAGAATGTGGTAGGTCTGGCAAGAAGGCTCAGTGGGTAAAACAGACTATATGACCCAAGTTTAATCCCTAAGAGCCAAATGGTGGAATGAGAGAACCAACTGTTGTGGAATATTACTGTTAACTATGTAAAGGTGTGTTACAATAGTTTCCTTTGCATTTGTTAATGATGCAAAGAACGACATGTTACATTAGATAAAATTAACTTGGGATCAGGATGCTGAATAAGCAACTAGAAGACAGGAAGTGGTAGGAAGGAACTAAGTGTAGCAAGGGTTCTTTAGTGGGGACTGAGCAAAAGGATGGCCCCTCTTTTGGAAGATTCAAGGAGAGAAGGTAAGCAAGTTACTTGCTATTCAGCCTCTCTGAGCTAACATTTCACCTCAACCTTTGAATCTGAATTCTATAGGACAGAGATTTAGACAGTTCCCTTTAGCAACCATGATAGAGCCAGTGCCTGAGGGAACAGAATTCTCACCTGGCTGCAGTCTGCACAGCCAACCACTGCTGGTAGCTGAGTTGAAACTGCCAGTTGGGACAGCAGTTGCTTAAGGTACAGCTACTGTATTCAATGCAAGATGACAACCAATTCTAATTCTGGGATTATAAATGCATAACACCATCACTGACTGTTTCAACTATTTACTCTGTTTAGTTGACACAGGGTCTCTCTACATAGCTGTGGCTATCCTGGAACTCACTATGTTAACATGGCTGTCCTCAAACTCACAGCGATCCACCTACCTCTGCCTCCCAAGAACTGGTATTGAAGGTATGTACCACTATGCTTGGCTATTTTTTTTTAAACCCACTGATATAAGTCTGAATATTTTGTCTGCATGAATGTATGTGCACCACAGATGTCAAAAAAAGATACAAGATCATCAGGAACTGGAGTTATAGGCAGCTGTGAGCTACCATGTGGGTGCTGAGAACCAAATTCAGATCCTCTGCAAGAGCAACAAGTGTAATGATTGACCCACCTTACCAGATTCCCACTTACTCATGCTTAACATTATTTGTTTTTATTTTTATGTGCATGGGTGTTTTCCCTCTATGTATGTATGTGTACAACATACATATATGGTGTCCCTGGAACTAGAGTTAGGGATGGTTTTGAGTCAGTCACCATGTGCATGTTGGGAATTGAACCCCAGTTCTTTCCAAGAACAATCAGTGATCTTAACTGCTGAGCCATTCTGCCAGCCTGTTTTATTTATTTATTTTTTTGTGTGGTGGGTTCCTTGGGCTTTCTTTCCTCCTCCCTCCCACCCCCCACAGGGTTTCTCTGTGTTACCCATGCTGTCCTCAAACTCAGGGATCTGCCTGCCTTTGTTTCCTGAGTGCTGGGATTAAAGGTGTGCATCACCACTGCCTGGCAGAGCTTCAATAATTTTAAGGTTTAAAGTACTCAAGAAGTAATAACATAACATCTAGGTGCCCCTAAACTATAGTACTTACATATAATATTCATCAATCTTTATAAAGTTGAAATCTTTTAAAACAAAACAGAACTATTACCAGGAACATTTGCAAACAGAATTCAGCTTACCTCTCTCCATTTTCTGGATACTCAGATGGTGATGCTAGATCTTCTGAATCATGATTAACAGGAGAAAAGAGATTGCTATTGTTAAGATTTTTCAAAACCAACTTCTTGATGCTCTTTCTAAAAAAAGAGACCAAAGGAAATAGAAAAAAATTAAGATGTATACAAGTATAACAAACATTGTTTTAAACCTGGAGCCTACAAGAGCACTCTTGTACACCCAAAACTCATATATTGTTTTTTTTTGCAACAAGGTTTCTCGGTGTAACAGCTCTGGCTGTCCAGGAACGAATTTTTGTAGACCAGGCTGACCTTGAAATCACAGAGATCTGCTTGCCTCTGCATCCCCAGTGCTGGGATTAAAGGCCATCGATAACACCACTAGGCAGCACATATAAATTGGAAAATGACCGGGCGTTGGTGGCGCACGCCTTTAATCCCAGCATTCCAGAGGCAGGGGCAGGTGGATCTCTCTGAGTTCGAGGCCAGCCTGGTCTCCAGAGCGAGAGCCAGGATAGGCTCCAAAGCTACACAGAGAAACCCTATCTCGAAAAACCAAAAAAAAATTAAAAAAATAAAAAAATAAATAAATTGGAAAATGTCCTTGAAGCTAAGTATGTGGTACACATTTTTAATCCCAGCACGCCAGAGGCAGAGCCCGTCAATCTCAGTGAGTTGGAGGAAAGCCTGGATTACACAGAGACCCTATTGATTTACCACCCACCCACCCACCCACCCACACACACTTTTAAAAATAATAAAAATACATATTTTAAAAAGGCAGACTAAATGTAAGTCCAAGAGCAAGCCAGCAAGCAGCATTCACCCAAGGTTTCTACTTCAAGTTCCTACCTTGCATTTCTGCCCTAACTTCCCTCAATTAGGGAGTATAAGCTGGACATGTAAGCCAAATAAATCCTTTCCTTTCTAAGGTGCTTTTGATCATTGTTTTAACACAGCAACAGGATGGAAAGTACAACAGTATCAAGGCTCTTTTTAACTACTCGACAAAATGATATGAAGCACACCAGTACATCATCTTTGACTTCAAAATAAATTACTCACAATAACAAACACATAAAACTACACTTTATCTTTTGGGATAAAACAATTTGCGTATTAGGATGTGTGCATGAAGAAGCCAGATGTGGGCCTTACCACTTTCCACCTTATTTTGTTGAAATAGGTTCTTTCACTTATCTTGGAGATAAGCAGACAGACAATCCTCCTGTCTCTACCACTACAATGTACAGATTAAAGGAAAGTATGTGGTCTTGCATGTATGGCTTCTAATGTGGATGCTGGGGATTTGAAATCAGGTCTTCAAGCATGTACAGCAAATGATCTTACCCACTGAGCCATCTCCCAGTTTACAACCCATATTTAAAGATTTTTGACCAGGCTGTGGTGCATGTCTTTAACCCCAGCACTCAGGAGGCAGAGGCAGACAAATCTCTGAATTTGAGGCCAGCCTGGTCTATAGGGCAAGTTCCAGGACAGCTAGGGCTACACAGAGAAACCCTGTCTTGAAAAACAAAACAATAAAAAATGGTTTTAGTTTATTTTATATGTATGATGTTTTGCCTACACCATGTGTCTACCTGGTGCTCAAAAAAGGCCAGAAGAGCATTTGGGTCCTTTGGAATTGGGCAAAGATGGTTTGTGAGACACGTGAGGGTACTGAGACTTTAACTCGGTATCCCATAAGAGCAAGAGCAACGACGACTCCAAACCACTGAGCCACTCTCTAGGCCCAACCCATTCCCCTTTCTATTTTGGTCTGTCTCCCTCCCTCCCTCCCTCCCTCCCTTTTTTGTTTTTGTTGTTGTTTTTGGCCTTTCGAGACAGGGCTTTTCTCTGTGTAGCTTTGGAGCCTATCCTGGCACTCGCTCTGGAGACCAGGCTCTGGAGACCAGGCTGGTCTCAAACTCACAGGGATCTGGCTGCCTCTGCTGGGATTAAAGGCGTGCGCCACCAACACCTGGCCAGTTTCTCTGTGTAGCCCTGGCTGCCCTGTAAGTCACTCAAACTTGGAGATCCGCCTGCCTCTGCCTCCTAAATGCTGGGACTAAAGGTACGTAAAACCAGTGCCTGGCCAATTTTTGGTTTTTCAAGACAGTTTCTCTGTGTCACCCTGACTGTCCTAGGAACTTGTTCTGTAGACCAGGCTGGCCTTAGAACACAGAGATCCACCTGTCTTTGCCTCCTGAGTGCTGCAATTAAAGGTGTGCACCCCCATTCCCTGCTTTTCCTAACCCACATTTTAAAGAAAAGGAGCTGTAATAAACTTGTCATCATTCATGAACACAGAATTGTAACTGAGAAATTAAAAATAAAACCTACCCTTTTCTAATTAAAAAGCCACTAGCTTTTTAAAAAAATGTGTCTGCCTGTCTCTAGCTATGTATCTAGAATAAGCAACTCAGTAATGAAATGCTCTGACTCCTGATGTCAACAACCTGCTATAGACACCTCAACACTCAAATCCAAGGCATCATTTATATTGATTTTCCTATGGTTAGCAATAGTGCTTCCATAGTCTTTCCTATCTTATTATTTTCTAATCTATCATTAGTTCTATATCTACAAACAATTCTTATATAGGAAATCAAAAGGAATACAGAGTCTTCTTAACCTGATCTATAACATTTTTTAAAAAAATATTTATTATATTGCTAAAGATTCAAAGAAAGCCTTATACATTTTAGACAAATACTCAACAATTTAGTATCTCTAGGCCTTGATTATTAGAGTTGTAAAAACAAAGGAAATAATTTTAGAAAAACAAAATAAAACAACATGTAAAAGCAGAGTAAGTTTCAAAATGTTAAAGATTTTACCTTAGATAATTAAAATAGGTTTTATTGCTTAAATAACTATATTGCTTAACAACAATAAACTCACTTGGGCATGAATGCTCCATTGGCTAATGATGGTTCATCATCATCCAGCCCATCAAAGAGATGTGATTTGGCTGTACCAGTTGTTTGCAAAGCCTTTGGCCTGACTCTTGTGGCAGGGCGAGGTGTAAGTTTATAATGAGTAGGTGTAGTAAGAGCCTTCTGAGCTGCTGGATTGGTTGGTTTCAGTCTCTGAAAAGAAAAAGAAAAGCAAGCTTGAGATGCGTGTTTACATCTGTAACCCCAGCAGTTAGACTAAGGCAAGAATATCTAGTCAAGGCCGGCCTGCTTATACAGAGGACCAGACCTGCCAGGTCTATACAGCAAGGCATTGTTTCACTGTCTCAAAAAGAAGCACCAAGGAATATTAGTTTATTTCAAATGGATGGCACTAATTGTAATAATAGGAAGACCAGGCCAAATGACTCACATCCTACCCATCCCAAACCTTTTATTTTGAGACAGTTTTCTCTATACAGCTTTGTGTCTGCCTGGAGCTTGCTATGTAGACCAGGATGGCATTGAACTCTGAGAAACACTTGCCTCTGGCTCTCAAGTGTGAGGTTAAAGGCATTCACAACCATGTTTGGCTTTCACACCTTTAATCCCAGCATTTAGGAGACAAAGTCAGAATGGACTACAAGATGACGCTAGATGAGGTTAACCAAATTTCATCTTTTCTTGAAATATTAGCTCCCTTGGCCGGGCGCTGGTGGCGCACGCCTTTAATCCCAGCACTCGGGAGGCAGAGGCAGGCGGATCTCTGTGAGGTTGAGACCAGCCTGGTCTACAAGAGCTAGTTCAGGACAGCCTCCAAAGCCACAGAGAAACCCTGTCTTGAAAAACCAAAAGAAATATTAGCTCCCAAGGACACTAACACCTAATATCATGTGTGTATCTATATATGGAGCCCTGTGCCTTGTTTGGTTTTCTGATTAGTGTCAGACATCTGAAATATTTTTCTTTCTTATTTTAAGAATATTTATCTTTCTATTGAACTTCACATCTTTTCAGTTCCCACTTCAATTGACTTGTCAAACATCTTTTCAAAAAATTATTTCTCTAATTTCTTGAGTATTTATGTGTGTGCACCAGGTACACATATAGGTAACCGAGAAGGGCAGAAGAGGGCATTGCATCTGGGTACTCTGCAAAAGCAGGAGGTACTCATCATGGCTGAGCCACCTCTACAACCTCTGGTGTAACATCCTTTAAAATGCAATTGATAAACTAGATTTGGGAAGAGCTTTATAAATGAAGACATACTAATACAACATTCCAAATATATCTTGTACATTTTCTTCTTAATGAATAATTATCAGCTTGCCAGGCAGTGGTGGCAGATGCCTTTAATCCCTGCACTTGGAAGGTAGAGACAGGGGGATCACTGTGAGTTCAAGGCCAGCCTGGTCTACAGAGCTAGTTCCAGGGCAGACAGGGCTGTTACACAGAGAAAGCCTGTCTCAAAAAAAAAACAAAAAACCAAAAATTCCACTTAATGTATATGTCTGAGCTCATTTCTGTTGCTAAAATACCCTGACAAAAAGCAACTTAAGGCAGACAGGTTTGTGTTAGCTCACAATTTCAGATTATAGTACATTAGCTGGGAAGTCAAGGCAGGAACAAGCAGCTAGTCACATCATATCCACAATGAAGAACACAGAGGAGTAAATCCATGTATGTCTAGTACTCTTGTTCAGGCTGGGGCTCTAAACCATTTCCACATCAATTAAGGCAATCAAGATCATCCTCTTGCTGCTAAGTCTACAGTTTAAACTGATCAAGTAATCTCTCAGAGACTCCCCAGTGATGCTAGATGTTGGCAAGTAGACAAAACTAATGTTTATAATAATTCAATAATTTTTATACTTTTTCAAGGCAATGTAACCATTATCACTAATCTAATTTTGCCAAATTTCCATTACTTCAAATATTCTGTATACCCTAATTCCTCCTCATCCCTTGTCAACTACAAAAAGTTTCTCTATGAATTGTGACTTATGAATAAACAAAATTCTGTTGCAACATGCTGGTTTCTTTTACTGTACTTTCAAAGTTCACCTATGTACTCTGTCCCTTTCAATGGACCAAGCATGTCCTTTATATAACATTCTGTTTACTCAATTATCAAAAAATTGGTTCCTCTATTATTGCATCTACCTATATTGAGCTATAGTAAACTTAAATTTTCAGAGGTCTGAACAAGCTCATAAAGTTCTTTCTCTTGCTTTGTATCCTTAGCATTCAACATGATGTCTACCTTACCATATTTGGGCATCAGACTGGATGGATAACGTAATATGCATCTAGTTACAACTTAAATTTACACAGTAGTTTAAAAAGTACCAACATCGACTTGGGAGATAGCTTAATCAGTAAAGTACTTGCCTTGCAGGAATGAAGACCTGAGTTTGATCCCTAAAAGCCACATTAGAAAAGTCTTCATCCCAGCTCTAGAAAAGTGGAGACAGGATGACTCCTAACATCAGCATCAGAACCAACTGCTTATTCACCAAACCTTCTCCTCTACTTCTGACAAGTGTGAAATGTCAAAATACAGTGTTCTAGAGTGATATATACGTAAAGTGGAAATACCTGTTAACTGTGGTCCCTTTGACAGATAAAACCCATTTTTAGTCTCTTATACAAAGAATATAAAATTACCTCTTCTTTCTTCTTAGGATCTGACATAGGATTCCGGAAGAGAGGGGAGTCTCCAAAGGGTGAGTATGTCAGACTATTAAGGTGCTGCTGGAGAACAGCCTGCTGGGCAGCAGAAGCATTTGGATCTGTTAAAGCTATTCAAAAGAAAAGGATAGAGGTAGAGAGTAAGTTCAAGGATATAACACATTAATGTCAGATAACTGAAAACCAAAGAAATCTTAAAATGTTCAGACCCACTCAATAGTATTGTTAAGCAGGACACGAGCAAACTAAAAACACAAAACCATGAATAAAAGTAAGCAAAGATATGAAAAGCCATTTCGTAAGAGATTACATACAAAAATTCACTGTTTTGTTCTTACCTGCCACTAGTACACATTATAAAACATTTACAGTTTTTTATCTCTAGAAATAAAGGTAGTTTTAGCTGGGTATGATGGCACATGCTTAAGAGGCTGGAACATAAGAATCAGGAGTTCAAGTCTAGTCTAGACCACAAACCAAGTTTTCTAGGCTGTCCAACTAATGAAATTTTCTCTCAAAGCATAAGAATGAACATTTACTACCAGGCAGTGGTGGCACATGTTGCTAATATACCCTGAGGTGAGGCAGAAACGTGAAGAGGCCAGCCTGGTCTACAGAGCCAGTTCTAGGACAGCCAGGGATATAGAGAAACCCGGTCTCAAACAAACAAACAAACAAACATACATTTCCCATCAGCCATAGAAAATTCAGAGAACAGACAAAAGCAACAATAAAGATTATATTCATAATGTGCAAGAATGCAGTGTATAAAAAAGGAAAGTATGGGCTGAAGAGATGGCTCAGGGGTAAAGAGCACTGACTGTTCTTCCAGAGGTCCTGAGTTCAATTCCCAGCAACCACATGGTGGCTCACAACCATCCCTTATGAGATCTGGTGCCCTCTTTTGGCATGCACTGTATACATGATAAATAAATAAATCTTAAAAGAGAGAGAGAAAAAAAAAAGGAAAACCAGTATAATATACTCCCAATGATTATGTGATTTTCAAGAGAATCATTCCAAAAAATACTTATTAAAGATTAAATCATCAATCATCTTAGAGAAAAAACAGTTTTCCTCTTACAAAGATTTAGAAATAGGCTAAAGCCACCATCCCCAAAAGAATAGGGAGTTAAGAGTTAAAATCACATCAAGAGATCCACTTTAGTCAAATTGGTAAAACTGGATAAACTGGATGAACCTGTAATCCTATCAGAAGGCTTAAGGATTGGAGGGAGAGAGGGAGGGAAGAAGAGAGAAGGAGAGGGAGGGAGAGGGAGAGAGAGAGAAAGAGGGAGAAAGATGGAGAGGGAGGGAGGAAGACCCTGTCTGAAATACACATACAGCTGCACAATGTAAAAAAAGTTCACTGTTAATATTTAAGGAATAGTACAAATATGGTCAAGAATTAAAGACCCAGAAGAGAGAATACTTAAAGAGCATATAGTAATTATCTGAATTCAGACAAGTCACTAAAACAATTTAATACAGACAAAATGGTGGCACATGTCTATAATTCCAGCTACTAGAAAGGCTTAAAAAAAAAGGAGGGATGAGTTCAAGGTTAACCCTGCTAACATATTAAGATCCTGCCACAAATGAAATAATAAAAGACTACATAAAATCAAAAAATATAAACAAATTATCTTCTATAATATGGCATTACCAATAAATAAAACAGTATTATTATGAGAAGTTGGGCAAGGAGACTAAGTTTCAGAAACAATAAACTTCTTTCCTTTGTTACTGGGGATTAAAGCTAGGGTCTCATGCATGCCAGGCAAACACTACCAGGGTGCTTTATCCCTTACCCAAAAATTCTTTACCTTTACTCATCATTTTGTTACTTGACATTCACTTATCCCTTAAAAACTCTGATCACTAAAGACTGACCTTATGGGTCACACTAAGTGGACTTGCTTACAAGATTTAAAAAAACAGGCTAGAGAGAGAGCAGCAGCAGCTGTTTTTCCTGTTTTTCAGTTTCCAGTACCCACACAGTGGCTCATAACCATATGTAACTACAGTTCCAGAGCATCTGACAGCTTCTTATGGCCACCACAGGCAGGAGGTGTACAGAAATATGTGCAAGCAGAACACCTACATACATAATAGCTTCAAAATCTTTAACAAGGCTGGTGGTGTTGGTGCACATCTTTAGTCCCAGCACTCAGGAGGCAGAGGCAGGCAGAGTTCGAGGCCAGCCTGGTCTACAAAGAGAAGCCCTGTCTAGAAAACTAAAAAATATAAAATAAAAAATAAAACTTTAGCAAACCCAAGCAGAGCATATTAAGGAAAATTTGTTTTACATTACACTAAAAAAGATGTAAGATCCAGAGAGAAGGTTCAGCAGTTAAGAGCACATGCTGGTCTTCCAGACAGTCAACCAGAGTTCACTTCCTCACACTCATACTAGGCAAACACCAGTAACTTCAGCTCCAGTGGATATGATGTCTCTGGTCTACTTGAACACCCACACACCCACACACCCACGATTATAACTGTCCTAAAGTGTATGGGGGGGTGGTGTGGTTCAATGTTTAAGAGCACTTGCTACTTTTACAGAGAATTCTAGTTCAATTCCCAGCATCCACATGGTGACTCACAATGATCTGTAATTCCAGTTCCAAGGAAACCAACACCCTTTTCTGGCCTCTGAAGGTACCAGGCACACATAAGGTGCACATACATCCGCGCTGACTATAATAAGTCTAGCACTTTTAAAAAAAGACTTAACTTATTTATGATGTATACAGTGTTCTATCTACATGTATCCCTACAGGCCAGAAGAGGGCACCAGATCTCATTATAGATGATTGTGAACCATCATGTGGTTCCTGGGAATTGAACTCAGGACCTCTGGAAGAGCAGGCAATGCTCTTAACCTCTGAGTCATCTCTCCAGCCCATCTAGAACCTTTTAATTAAGATTATTTTTCTGATACAAAGGTAGACATCCTTAAAGTTAATAGAATTATTTTTAAATGGGCAATAATTAACGACTATAATATAAACCCTTGAATCAAGAGCATGCTAACATTCCCAGTACTAGAGAGGTAGTTCAGGAGGAGGATCAGGAGTTCAAGGCCAGACTTTCTAATACAATATGATCATCTCAAAACTAGGGATTAGGGAGAACAGAACATCAGATTTGATCAAGCAGGACTAAAATAAGACAGAAGAATAAATGTATAGTCCATATGCAGAGGCCAGGAATATAACTCAGCTGACAGTGTGTCTATTTTGCACAAAATTCTTGGTCTGACTGATCCCTACACAACAATTTCAAAAGCACAGAGCAGCATATTCCTATAATCCAAATACTGAAGACAGAAGGATCAGAAGATCAGTGTCATTCTCGATACACAGGGAATCTTAAGTCAACCTAGGGTACATGAGATTCTGTTTTTTTGTTGTTGTTTTTTAAGTCCATCTATTAAACTATCCATTGTCATTCTAACTTCCCTGATACTCAGTAGGTAGACTATGTCATTAAGAATGAAAACTAAACTAAATAAATGCATGGAAAGGACAAAAGCAACTATTGAGAGAAATGGTACTACCCATCAACTGAGAATTCACATTCTGACATTTAGGGAACTTCTGAATATCTATTTTCATACTACAAATTATATAATGAAGGATGCTGGTAAATACACAAAGTTGCCAGCAAGGTTTTTACTATTTTTAAATATGAATAGAAAAGATCACAAAACAGGATCAAAATTAAAACAATCCTAATGAATTAAGGAACAAAAGATAGCTGAAAATTTTAGATTCAACTAGCAAACTCAGCTGGGCGGTGGTGCACAGCTTTAATCCGAGCACTTGAGAGGCAGTTCAAGACCAGCCTGGTCTACAAGAGCTAGTTCCAGGACAGGTTCCAAAGCTATACAGAGAAACCCTGTCTTGAGAAACAAAACAAAACAAAACAAAAAAAACAAAAAACAAAAAAAAAAGCAACCTAAAACAATTAGCAAACCCAGAGTTCAAGAAAAATCAATGTCTAAAACAAGATGCCTGAAAGAGAAGCATCCAAAACATCTTTGGGGTTCCTTTTTTCTATTGAGATAAGGACCTATATAACTGAGGTTGGCTCTGTATTTACAATGTAACTCAGAATCACCTTAAATTCTTGATCCTTGTGCCTCCTCAAGTGACACTTACAAATGGGTGCCAATATGCCTAGCTTTCAAATTATTTTTAGCCAAAGAAGAGAAGACAGTAATAAGTTATGAGCCATATCGTCTATCACTATAAAAATATGAAGACAAGGGAGCTGGAGAGTTGGCTCAGCAGTTAAGAACAGAGGACCCAGATTCAATTCCCAGCACCCATATGATAACTCAAAACTAACTCCAGTGCCAGGGGATCTGATGCTCATTTCTTATCTCCTTGTGCACCCAGTGTACACGTGATCTACTTACATATATGCAAGCAAAACATTCATACACATAAAATAACATCTAAAAACTTCAAATATATTTACATACATGACAAGAAGAAAGAGGAAAAGGGAAGTCTAGGAAGGGCACTGATAACCCATTTGATAAAGGAAATTCAAGAAACTATCACTTAGTTGACAGAATTAGTACACACAGCTCAAATGTATAATGATCTCAAAATGTAGAACAAGTATTGTGTCAAAGCAGCTCATGAATTTAGGTGGTACACACCTTTAATCCTAGTACTTGGCAGACAAAAACACCCTGGTCTAGAGAGTGAGCTCTAGGACAGCAGTGATACACACAGAAACACTGAAGAAAAAAAAAAAAAAAACCACCACCACACCCATACCCACACCCACAGTTACAACAAAAAGAACGAAAAAACAAAACCTCCTTTCTGGGGCCAGAGAGACAGTTCAGCAGTTAAGAGCACTGGCTCTTCTTGCAAAGGGCTCAGGTTTGGTTCTCAGCACCCACGGGGTAGCTCACAAGTATCTTCAATTCCAGGGAATCTCATGATCTTTTCTGGCTTCCACAAGCACCAGGCACATACAAGGTGTACAGGTATATGCAAGCCAACATTCATACTCATAAAATCATAAAATCTTAAAAAAAATCCAACTCATTTTTTCCCAGCTCACACTATTATTAATGCCAGGTGATATTAGGTTTTCATTTCTAGTGATATACAGTTTAAATCCGTATTTAAATTAAACACTAAGATAATTTTTGTTAGAAATAAAGTAGAAGATACTATAAAAACTATGGAAGCACATTCATATGAATGAAGTACATAAAATATCTTAACAGATAAAATAAAAACTTAGTAAATTTAGTGAGTATATAACATTAATACTGGGAGAATAAACAAAACAGACAGGAGATAGATAAGTGAGCTGAATTCTCTACTTTAACAAGTTAAATTTACTTATGTTAAAACACAGCAACACAAGCACATTACTTAGTGAAACAAACTTCTATCATATGCTAAATTTAAAATAACAAAAAACGTGATTTCTAAGGGAGACCAAGCCTAGGAATGAGGAGATAAAGAAGGCTGAAATCTAAACCCTTCTATATTACACGGCTGTTTAATGATGTGCATATGCACAATGCTTTAGCAGGGATGGGGCAGTAGAAAATCAAGTCAGCAAGCTAAGTATTAGCAAGAAATAAACTGTAAAGCCTTCTAAAGTGACTGACACTTACCTACTGGGGCCTGGGGGGCGCCAAAGCCCAAAATGGCTGTCGTAGTATTAAATCCAGGGGCCCCAAAGGCTCCTGTACCAAGAGGCCCTCCAATCTTAGGTTGGTTGTTTCCAAACAAAGATGCCTGTCCAGCACCCAGAGCTATGGAGACAAGAGGAAAGAACAAGTGCCACAGAAGATCCTTTGACTATTGTCCAGAGGTCAGTTACTTAAAGATATAATACATTTGGAAGCTTCATCATGACCGGTCATTTCAAGAAAAGGGCTAATGTTGTAAATGCTGACTTCATACTAGGCACTGAGCTGGGTACAACAGAGGCAAAAATCATCGTTCATTGCGTTAGTTCCCTTAAGTACAAACACTAATGGAAAACTGAAGATATTTTCCTAATTACTAAAATGAATTAACATTCTCATAACATTTCCAAGAAGCATGGTACCTATTAGACACACAAAGTAATAACTAGTATGCCTAAACTAGGAATCTTTTTTTTCCCATTTTAGATCAGAGTTATAAATGCTCTAAGTGATAGAAAGGAGGGTCAAAACTATCTATCTCTGAAGGAATAACTAAGACATTAACTATCACTGTACTAAAACAGACTTTCAAATAATTAAAAAAACAGTTCTCTTTGTCTTTTAGTATTTACAAATCAAAATACTTAGTTGACCCAATAATAATATCAATTTTAAAAATTATTTTTATATGTATGTTTCTTGCCTGCCATGTAACCTATGCACCACATACAAGTCTGTTGCTCATGGAAGCAAGAAGAGAACATCAAATCCCCTGGAACTGGAGTTACAGACAATGGAGAACCGCCAGGTAGATGCTGGGAATCAAACTCAAGGTCTTCTGGAAGACCTGTTAACCACTGAACCATCTCTCTAGTCCCAATGTCAACATTTTAAACTGGCATATAAGCCAAACTACAGGAAATCAAATTACCTCTTTTGAATAATTAAAAAAAAAAACTTTCAATTATAATCTCTCCTGAAAACAGCTTTAATTAAATAAACTCGTTTTTGTTCAAAATGTCAAAAGTCTCATGGTGTAAGAAATAAACATATTCAACACAAACTAGACTGGTTAGACTAAGAGCTCATGCCTCTATCTAAATCCTGGAATTACAGATATGTACATATATATGTGGTTGGAGAGATGGCTCAGATGGTTAAGAGCACTTATCGCTCACATAGAGGATCCAGGCTTGATTCCAGCACCCACAAGGTGATTTGCAACAGTCTGTTAACTCCACTTTCAGGAAATCTGAAGTCCTCTTCTTAAACTTCACAGGCACCAGACATGAACATAATGTACATACATATATGTAGGCAAACACTCATACATAAAGTTATAAATACATCTTGAAAAATTTTAATGGAGCAGAAAAATTGTTTTGTATTTATTATTATTTGGTGGAATCAAATTCTTCTTAGAGAAAGACTGGTCGCCTAAACACAAAATTCAAAGGCTCGGTCAGGGGGCTGGAGAGATGGCTCAGAGGTTAAGAGCACTGACTGCTCTTCCAGAGGTACTGAGTTCAATTCCCAGCAACCACATGGTGGCTCACAACTATCCGTTATAAGATCTGGTGCCCTCTTCTGGTGTGCAGATATACATGGAAGCAGCATGTTGCATACATAATAAATAAATAAATAAATAAAATCTAAAAAAAAAAAAAAAAAAAAAAAAAAAAAAGGCTCGGTCAGGAGGTGGTGGCGCAAGCCTTTAAACCCAGCACTTGGGAGGCAGAGGCAAGCTGATTTCAATGAGTTCAGGGCCAGCTTAGTCTACAGAGCTAGTTCCAAGACAGTCAGGACTACACTGAAAAACCCTGTCTTGAGCAACCAAAAAACAAAAAATTCCAAAGGCCCATGTATTAGGAAAATGTGCTTCTGCTGAGGAATGAGTCTGAATCTCTATTACTCAAAAGGAAACTGCAAATGATAGCCATTTAGCTCATGCTCTCCCCCCACAAATAGTATTGAGCTTTATAGTGGTAGTTTACATATTGTGAAATGCAGAGTTCGAATTTAAGAACATGTTCTTAAAGCTTAAAATCTGTTTTAGTAAATATAATAGTCATGGAATCTCTATAATGTTTGCTTGATAACTCTCAATCCAATTTCCATATATGATCTATTGTTACTAAAGTTAAGAGTGTAAAATTCCTTACTCATTTTGTCAGTTTATTTATATGGACAAGGCATTAATAAAGAATATTCAGCAACAAAATTTGATCTGTAGCCTATGAAGAATTGTTGTCAAGGCAAAATATTAATGATTAAACTATTAAATCGTAGAATTAAGAGATAATGCCAGGAAAGATGGTACAGAACATTTTAAAAGCTTGTACTAAAGGCAGACATTGGTAATCATAATGTTCAAGATCCAGACCCCAAGCAGAAATGTAATCCTGTAACAACAAAACTCAAGCTTGTATGTAAATAAAACCTAATGACAAAAAGATTTGATGACTTCATAACAGTTGTTTAGCAGAAACTATGCTGAACTACTTTTGAGTCTGATGTCTTTCTTAGTTAATGATACCAAGCACGATAGTCTTATGGGATGCTCAATTGCAGGCACACATGCATGTTCTGAACATGCTTAAAGTAATCAAGGAAAAGCTATGATGTATGGTGGGCTAAATGTATTAACACCTATTTTCAACAGATAATACTATTATTAAGATGTGACTAAATTATAAGGCAATAGGCAGCTGTATTGCTAAACAAAATTCTCACCCAAGTCTCATAGACTTTGTAGTTAAAATGCCCTTGATAGTAGCACACATCTGTAATCTAGTACCCAAAGGCTGAAGCAGGAGGACAGAAAATTTAAGCCTAGCTGTGCTACAAGATAGTTAAGAAAGAAAAAAAAAGCTGGCTGGGAATGTAGCTCAATTGGTAGAACACTTGTTTAATGTGCATAAAGCCCTAGGTTGAATCCCATAGCTCCACATAAACAGCTGTGTGGCAGCACAAGTTTGTCATTCTAACACTTGGAGGAGAAAGCAGGAGGATCACAAGTTCACGATTATCCATGTTTGGCTACACAAAAAGTGTGAAGCTAGTCTGTACTACCTCAAAATAAAACGAAAACCTTTTGTGTTTGTACCTGTATAAACATGCATAAACCTTCTTCAAAAAGCCCCCTATGGGGGGGGGGAACTATGGTTGGATTATAAAATGAAATTTAAAAAAAGAAAAAAAAAGTGCCTATTAATTTGCTGATACCTAAGCTATTACTAACTATAGGATGAGAAGAAAACATTGATGTACAATTTATGTTTTGGCATCATGTTCCTCCCCCCAACTCTCCCTCACACAAACATACCACAAAAAGATAACCTTTTTTTCCCTCACTTTTAATTTTTTTCAAATTTTTTAGTATAATTTTGGCATGTTAAAAAAATCAAGGGTGTGAGGGGCTGGGGTGTGTCTCAGAGGTAGAGCAACCTTGTTCTGGCATATATAAGGCCCTGGGGTTCAATAACATAACACTACAAATAGAAAAAAAAAAGGATGCCTTTAATCCCAGCACTCAGAAGGCAAAGGCAGGTGAATCTCTGTGAGTTCAAGATCAGCCTAGTCTACACACTGGGTTCCAGGATAGCCAGAGCCAACCTGTCTCAAAAAAACCTTTAATCTCAGTGTTCTAGAGGAAAAGACAGACAGGCAGATCTTGGAGTCCAAGGCCAGCCACCCTGGTGTTCTGGGACAGCCAGAACTACAAGGCAACCTTGTCTCAAAAACAAAAAAGAAGGGAGGAAGGGAGGGAAAAAGGGAAGGAAGGAAGGAAGGAAGGAAGGAAGGAAGGAAGGAAGGAAGAAGGAAGGGAGAAAAAAAAAAGAAGCCAGGTGGTTGTGGTCGTGGCCAAAAGCATTTGGGAGGCAGAGGAAGCTGTAGACCAGGCCTGGTCTACAGAGCAAGTTCCAGGACAGCCAGCCAGGGATACACAGAGAAATATTGTCTCAAAAAAAAAAAAAAAAAAAAAAAAAAAAGAAGGAAAATTAAAAGCTGGTTTGTTGTGGCAGCAAAATTTTTAGTGCCAACAAAACTGGTAGGTACAGAGATATGAAGTGAATTATGAATCAAGTAACTGCAAAAAATAGCCAAAGAACACAAAGCAGAGGCAGGAGCATAGATTTTAAAAGTCTTTAAAAGACCCAGCATGGTGGAGCATGGCTTAAATCCTAGGAACCAGGAGGTAGAGGCAGGTAGATCTCTGTGAGCCTGAGGCCAACCTGATCGATTTAGGGAATTGCAAGATAGCTAGGGCTACATGGCACGACCTTGTCTCAAAAATAGTTAAATTAAAATTAAAAGCTAAAAGCCTGCTTGGGTAAAAGCTCAGTTGCTAAGAATGCTTGCCCAGAATGCAAAAGATCTTGGTTCAATCTCCAACACCAATAATGCATACTACCCAAGAATCTAAGGCCTTATTGCTTGAGTCCAGAAGTTCAAGACCAGCCTGGGAAAAAATAGTAAAAAAACAAAACAAAACCGTGGGCCGGGAAGGAGGGAGGGATAAGGGAACTGGGATTGTCATGTAAAACAATCTTGTTTCTAATTCAAATAAAAAGAATCTGAAAAAAATAAATTAATAAAAAACCAGATAAAATTCTACCATACAACCATTTGAAGACATAATACATACATAATAAGCATAATTTACTAAAAATAAGCCATGATCAAATATATGGAACAGGAAGATTTAAATAACTCATAAAGATTGCCACTTTTATCAATAATCATTGGAATATACCAATTTCCACTACCAGGTAGGCAAAAATGAAGAAGTCCAATAAGGGATCTGGAGAGATGTCTCAGCTGTTACAAATACTAGCTGCACTTGAGAAGTCCAAGGTTCGGTTCCCAGAACCCAAATGGCAACTAACAATCACCTGTAACTCTGGTTCCAATAGATCCAGCCCAAGTGTCCTCTTCTGGCCTCTGCACAGACATACAGACAAGCAAAACATCCATCCACATAAAAATAACTCTTTCAAAAAGCAAAGACTGAATAAGCTAGTTTGATAGTATGCTTATAGTAGTCTCAGTTACATAGCTGGAAGGATCCCAAGCCTAGGAGTTTGTAACCATATGTTTTCAAAAAAATACACGAAGGACCACGGACAAGAAACAGCTAAAAAGGAACTGAGATTCCATTTCAAAAAGAAAAAGCCAAACAATACAGAAAAGGTATGGAAAAATGAACATATCAGACAATGTAAAAAGGCATTTTTTTGCAAGACAAATAAATCAATAAGACCAACTAATAATGATGTACATCTTCTAGATAGCAATTTTCTAAATTTATTTTTATGTGCATTGGTGTTTTGTCTGCATGTATGCCTGAGGGTGAGGGTGTTGGATTCCTCTGGAATTGGAGTTATTAGGCAGTTGTGAGCTGCATGTGAGTGCTGGGAATTGAACCCTGGTCCTCTGGAGGAGTAGTCAGTGTTCTAAACAAATGAGCCATCTAATTTTACTATATAGTAACACAAATATACCTTATTCAAATATGATTTAAAGCCATTATTTTGAAATGAAATCTATTCATGTGGACCAAAACTAAATAAGCTGATAATGTAAAAAGAAAAAAAAAAATACAATGAGATACAAAGCATTGCACACATTTCGAAACTTTAGGAAATGGTCGTTATCTTACTATACACAGTAAATTTCAGTTCATTCTCTTAAAACCTGCTTGCAGCCCAAGACAACAATGTATAGCAATGCCATCTCAGCCTTTGGTCTAAGCTAACCCATGGGTATTCTTCACTTAGAGATTCTCACACTCAAAGTCTCACTTTCCCTTAACAAATCTAAAATCCAAAACAAAAGTCACTCATGGAGAAATGGACCAGGGGAGTGGATCTGCAGCTAAGCAATTGTATATGTATATGTCCCTGGCTTCAATCCTCAGCAGTGCAAAATATCTCAAGTAAGGTTCAACTAAAAATACCACATAGATATAAAATACACATGTGCAAATGTATGTGTGTAACTATGTTTGAAAAAAGTACAGAAGGGGATGTGGACAAGCTAAAGCTGAAATCTAAACAGCTCAATACTACACAGCTGAAACACAAGACTTTCATGGTATTTCTGAACTGTTGAAATAGCTTAATAACACTTATTTCAAGAAAAAAGGTTAACTGAGTATGGTGATGAACTTTTAATTCCAGCATTTGGGAGGCAGAAACAAGTAAATCTGTAGGAGGAGGCCAGCCTGGTCTACATATGCAGTTCCAGGTTATCCAGAGCTACTTAGTTAGACTTTGCCTCAAAGAACAAGAAAGAAAACAAAAACAAAAAAGGCTAACACTTCAAAAGAGTACAAAAGAAGTGACTATTAAGGAGATGGCAAAGGAAAAACTATACCACAAAGCAAAGAAAACAAAAACAGGCAGTGGAAGCAGAGATTATGAACTAAATTACTACCAATGATGAGAGAACTAGGCAAAGGAAACAAATAGGTATGCTTAAAACATACTTTACTGTACATTTAGAAATAACCACCTTTAGGAGACCCTACTTTAGTTGCTGTTAACAGGAAGACAGGTGGAAGAATCAATATTTTAAATGTACTGAAAAACTATTAATACAAGGAAAAGGGATGAAAGATTAAAAAAAAAAAACCAGAGATATGCACAAACTGCAGAGCATTTGTACTAATTACCATAGCACGTATTCTCTATGCTCTATCTTCCTATGAGGCTTAACTGGTGAACAAGTCCAAGTCCAAATCATTCATATAAAGTTAAGACAGAAGGATTTAAAAGTTTTTATCACTATACTAATTATTCTCACATTATAAACTAAAAAAATTCCCAGCTACATAAGAACTAAAAGAGAACAAACTTTATGTGGAAAAGGTAATTTCTCTCTAATTCAAAATCTACATTGTGTGAATGTGCTAACGTTTTAGGACCTGATAAAACATAACTGCTGGAAATGCTTTAATAAATCTATTTGTAAAAGTGAAAAAAATGTAAGCTTCGTATTTACAAGCATATGACCTAATAGACTCATAAGCTTGTTTTATTATTCCCTAAAATTCATAAAACACTTTCTTACCTGTTCCAAATCCTGTACCAAGTCCAGTTCCCAGAGTCCCGGGTGCTGGCTTACTTCCAAAAATACTAGTCCCACTGTTATTTGTGCCAAAACCTAAGGAGAAAAAAAAAAAGAATGAATGGGCTGTACTTTTAAAACAATTCAAGTTTCTCTAAAAGGGAGTTTTTAATTACAAAGACAACTGATCTTAAGTTCTGCATCCTTAAATCATTAATACTAATATTTATGAATAACAAATTATCAGTTAATATAACCTGTCAAAAAATCTGACATCTGAAAACAAGTCTTTATATTTACTTAACTGTTTTAATTGCATCTTCAGGCTTGAACTATCAGTTCAGAACAGGGTAATACCCAATAGCAAAGCTAAGTATACATCTTGATTGATGTTTGAGCACATGATTCAGGTTTATTTATAAACACAAAAGCTTATTCCCTCAAACATTCACTAAAAACTAAAACTGCCAACAAATAAAGTTTATGGAATCTAAAGGAATAGAAAACAACCCATAAAAATCTCTATAGGAACACAAAGCTTTCCCCTCCTCTATCTCTATAGCAATTTTTGTTTTAAACTAATGGATCTAACACAGACAATAATGTGTGGCTGATTATTTGAGGTTTGTTCACAATGTCACACTCAGTTAATTCATAAAAACACTCAAAAGGCACAACTAGCTCTTTTCGGGGAGAGGGGTGCTTTTTGAATAAGGTTTCACAGAACTCAAACTAGCCTCCAAATAGCTAGGCACTAACAATGGCTTTTATCATCTCTCTACTTTCCAACTGCTGGGGTCAAAGGTATGCACCACCACTACAGTCACTATACTATAAAGAAAAAAAATTAAAATAACCATGGCTGCAGTGATGGCTCAGTGGTTAAAGGCAATGACTGCTCTTCCAGAGGACCTGGGTTCAATTCCCAGCACCCACATGGCAGCAGCTCACAACTGTCTGTAACTCAAAGATCTGATTTTCTCATAGACATACCTGCACATAAAAAGTAAATAAATTAAAAAATAAACTATGAACAGCCTATGTTAAGTTGAAAAATTTGTTCCTTTGTCAATAATGAAGGGTTGAGCAAACCATCCTCCTTCACTCTGACTTGCTAATCAGAGAAAACTTTGTTAACTCCCCTTTGCAATCCACAGCTATCAAAGATATCAATATTGTATTATTACTTTATTTTCACTGCTAAGATAACCAAATTCTAGTATTCCTTTTGAAGAAATATCAACAAAGCAAATAATGAATGCACCATTAATCTTTCATGATAAGAAAGGATCAATCATTGACCAGAAAATTCTTGGGTTTTTTTGTTTTATATTTTGTTTTTTTCTGAGACAGGGTTTCTCATTGTAGCCCTGGCTGTCCTGAAACTCACTATGCAGACCAGGCTGCCTTTGAACTCAGAGATCCACCTGCCTCTGCCTTACTGAGAGCTGGAAACTAAAGGTGTGTGCAGCCACCACCAGGTGAAATTCTTGTTTTTAAGACATTTAAAATCATTTCAAAATTATCATGATGCCTCAATGTGAGGGCATATGTTATTAGCTTACAATTCAAGCTGTCTCAAGGAGAAGAAAGAATAAGGTTGAGGAGAAAAGAAGCCTCAAAGGTGAAGTGAGTATTTTGAAATAGTTAACAGTGTCACAAAAGGGATTGTACTTTGTTATGTCAGTATCTGGATGGTTACTGCCAATGGAAAAGATCAAAGAACCAAAGAAGATAAAGTCTGAAATCAAGCACATTTTGGTCATTTTAAAATCTAAGCATGTAATCTGACTCAATCATGTGTTTAAAGTTTTGTTTTTTCTTCTTGAATTGTTACTAGCTATCCCCACACAGTTTTGCCCACTCAAGCACAATCAACTTTCCTTAAAGAAAAGTTAAAAAGAAAAATGTACTTAAAGATACTCTTTCTCTTTTAAGTAAAATTTAACAAGATCAGTCTTGTAACAGAAAACAAGCTATTGAAGGCCAACCTTAAACCTGTAGGAGAGATCTAAGTGTCAACTTTACACTGTTTATATCACATATTTCCTCCAGTCTCACTGATTGTTACTTCAAAACAAGTTTAAAAAAGTAAAGATAATTCAAATTCAGCATATAGCTAGTGAGGCAAGCCAGATAACAAATGAAACCTTTCATACTGAAATCAGTGAACATTAGTATAAATACAATTTTACAGCACCCCCCCCAAAAAAAACCCAAACAATCCAAAACCAAAAAAAAAAAAAAAACCACCAAGAAGTCAGGGGGCACACATCTAGAATTTTTTTTTTTTGCTCTCCATGAGTCTGAGGCCAGCCTGATCTACATAGTAAGTTACAGGCCAAACTAGGCTGCATAATAAGATTCTGTCTCAGTCAGACAGTCATGATGCCCACCTTTAATCCCAGCACTTTGAAGGCAGAGCCAGGGGATCTCTTTGAGCTCAAGGCCAGCCTGGTTCTACATAGCTAGTTCCAGGACAGCCAGGACTACATAGATAAACCCTGTCTTGAAAAAAAAACAAAAAAAAAAACCCACAAACAATAAAGAGTGTCTCAAAACACCCACGAAGAAACAAATCCCCCCAAGAAAATCCGCAATCTGTAAAACCTGTCCAAGAACTTGTCATTTAAAAAAATAAGCCCTCAAAACAAAAATAACCCATTTAATTCTGAATATGACCTATATAACAAACAAAGATTTTTTTTTAGTAAAAAAATATATTCACAATGGTAGTGAAAACTGGCCCTTTGGAGCAAAAAATAATTTAATGGTTAA
Source organism: Cricetulus griseus (assembly GCF_003668045.3). Lineage (NCBI taxonomy): Eukaryota > Metazoa > Chordata > Mammalia > Rodentia > Cricetidae > Cricetulus > Cricetulus griseus. The sequence goes on along the minus strand of NC_048596.1, from coordinate 97,198,650 downwards.
TGGTCTGCCAAAGGGCAACAAACAACAGATAAAAAGAATACATATGGTATTAAAAAATTTTCAGCTAGTGAGCTGAGCATGGTGGTGTGCACCTAGAGTCTTAACTGCCTGGGAGGCCAAGGCAAGATGACTGCTTGAATCTATCTGGGCAACATTGTAAAAACTCAACTCAGCAGGGCATAAGTAGCAGATCATTAAGAAATGTGGTCCACAGCTAAGTCTGGTGGCACATGCCTTTAATCCCAGTACTCAGGAGGCAGAGGCAAATGGATTTCTAACCAAGGTCAACCTAGTCTACATAGCCAAGACTATATAGAGAAATTGTCTAAGTGGAAGAGAGAGGAAGAGAGAGTGGGGGGGAGGAAGGGAGGGAGGGAGAGAGAGAGATAAGGTCTTCAAAGGCTCCTCGGGAAAAGGAGCAATGATAATGATCTTTTTAAAAATGGTCTGAAAAAAGGGGGAAATAATGATATACTTTCCCCCACTTTGGTTTATATGAAAACCATACTAACCATGTCTACTACCTCAAAGCTATTCTTCCAAAAAGAATTATGAATGAAATTATAGTCAATACTAACAATGAGTGAACAACCTGAGTAAAAGGGTCTATAAAAATCAACTATCTGAGTCTAAAATAGGCATGTGCAGTCTTACATGTCTTCTACAAATAATTCATACTTTTGTGAATACACTAACCTTTTGGTGCGTGCTTAAAATGTTTTTTAGTAGATTGCAAGACTATATAGTATAAACTCATTGAATATGCTGAGAATTTGGATCTAGAAAGTGTGCCTAGAATACAAGACCCTGTGTTCTCCCCCAACATGATAAAGGAAAACAAACAAAAAGACCTAAGAGCTCTCTGAAGAAAGTTCTAATTACCAGACCACTGCCAATAACTGCATTTTGCACACATCTTCCAGGAAAAACCAACCAGTACCTAATGAGGACTCTGGCAAACAAAATGTTCAACAAATATTTGAACTTCTATTACCCTTGTCAATAAAATGAATTCTTGAACTCTGTACAATGTTGAATATCTGAAAACGATCATGTATGGATAAAGCTGAAACATACTTCTCTTAAACTGGTTTAAATATTTCTAATGTATCTAAAAAGAATAAAGTTCCTTTTTAAAACAATTTGCTCAATCGCATTTCTATTTTCTTGATTTTTAAGTAATTAACAGGCACTTAAAAGAATAATTTCGGGGCTGGAGAGATGGCTCAGAGGTTAAGAGCACCGACTGCTCTTCCAGAGGTCCTGAGTTCAATTCCCCGCAACCACATGGTGGCTCAAAACCATCTGTTATGAGATCTGGTGCCCTCTTCTGGTGTGCAGATATACATGGAAGCAGAATGTTGTATACATAATAAATAAATAAAATCTTTAAAAAAAAATAACTATAATTTCGTTGTTGTTCTCTTGGAAACAAGTCTCATTCTGTATTCCAGCCTAGACATCATGACTCCTGCTTCAGAAGTTAAGGCATTACAGGTATGAAGCTTTGACTTTCAGAAAGAATCATCAATCTCTCCTTGTCCACTACACTCCCAAGTTTGAAACCTACCTGAATAGAATGGGTTACTTCAGACAAATGAGGTTTGCATATACTTTTTCATTTGCTGGTGAGGTAACCCAGAGAAAATGAAAAGCAATTTGTCTATACTAAATATCTCCTATCATTTACAATGACTTTAAATCTTGCCTTCTGGTACCTAGCATCAGGCTACCGCTTACCTGAGAATTTTTAAACATTTCCAATCATATGAATCAGGAGAATGATGTGTGGTATAGTCAGTGTAACTTTAAGAGAGTCAAACCTGCATTTTATATGTACCAAAATTGGAAGTGTTTGTATTGGTTCCTAAAGTCAGGGTTGGTTTGTTACCGAAGAGCCCGCCACTGGTTGTACCAAATGAAGGAGCACTGGTTGTGCTGGTTCCAAAAGTTGTAAGCTTGTTATTGCCAAACAGGGTCTAAAAGGAAAATAATACAGGAAAATTAAAATAATATAAAAATACAACAAGGAGAAAGTAAGCAGGCTAAAAAGATAGCTCAACAGTTACTGTTCTTTGCAGAGGACCTGAGCTCCATTCCGAGCAGTGACATCAGGTGGCTACAATGACATGTTACTCCTGCTCCAGGGATTTCTGACAACTCTTCAGACACATATACTCATGCATACACACATAATATAAAATAATAAAGATTAAAATAATAGGACCTGGAGAGATGGCACAGTAGTTAAGAGCACTAACTGCTCTTCCAAGTTCAGTTCCTAGCACCTGTATCAGGTGGCTCAAAACTGCCTATAATCTAGTTCCAGGGGATTCTATTCTTATGGCCTCAGAAGGTACCTCATTCATATGTTTGTACCCACATGCCAACACATAATACACATAATTAAAAGTAATGAAAGGATGCAAATAAGCTACTCCAAGTATCAAGTGTGTAATGAAAAAGTTATTTTTATGAAAAATTAAGACAGATGAATCAGCAGATATAATAATCTGAGCAAGATTATAAGTACAATGCTACAAACCCAAAAAAAACACCTCAGCAAACAGGATTTCAGTGACTCAAAGAAAAAAATAAGAAGGCAATCAAATATTTTCATTGGCCAGGTGTGATGGTACAGGCCTATAATACCAGCATTTGGGACACTGAGCCAGGAGGAAGACCAGGCTTCTGTATTGGAGACAAGAGGGAGGGAAGAATAAAGTGGGAGGAGTGTGAAGAGAGAAAACACTGTGTTTGTAGTACTGGGAACTGGACTTGGTATGTTATGTAAGCATTCTAATACTGAGCTACATCCTCAACTCGTAATTTGTTTGAGGCAGTATATTATACATTTTGGCTGGCCTTCAATTCTCTGTACCCCAGGTTGGATTCAAACTTTCAATTTTCTCATCTCAGCAATGTTTAATCAGCTTTTTATAGTGGTGGTGGTGGTATTGGGGACCAAAACTGGGGCCTTGCTCATGCCAGCCACTTATTTCTGTACCAAAGTTACATCAAAACTGTCATTTTCGGGGCTGGAGAGATGGCTCAGAGGTTAACAGCATTGACTGTTCTTCCAGAGGTCCTGAGTTCAATTCCCAGCAACCACATGCTGGCTCACAACCATCCGTTATGAGATCTGGTGCCCTCTTCTGGTGTGCAGATATACATAGAAGCAGAATGTTGTATACATAATAAATAAATCTTTAAAAAAAATGTCATTTTCCCAAAAATGTTATTACAATATAAAATCTACAGCTCTTTTTAAATGTATTCCAAAGCAGTTCTATACTGAGACAACTTATTCAACAAGGTCAATAACTGAGTCACACCCTTATTCCAGCAACATCACCAACTCCAAAAGCATTTAATTTACAAATACCACACTAGTTTATACCTCAAAACACAAAAAGGAAAACTAGGAGTTAAGAATTATCTGATTTGGAGTTGGGCAGATCTCTGTGAGTTGGAGGCCAACCTGATCTACAGAGTAAGTTCCAGGACAGGCAGACCTGTTACAGAGAAATCCTGTCTCAAAAAATGAAACAAACAAACAAAAAAAACACAAAAAGACTCTATGTTGTACACAATAAAAACAAACAGGGTTAAACTGGTCCATGGTGGTTCATGTCTTTAATCCTAGCACTCAGGAGGCAGAGGCAAGGAGATCTCTGTGAGTCCTAGACTACAGAGTGAATTCCAGGACAGCCAGGGATATACAGAGAAACTGTCTTGAAAATCAAAAACCAAAAAAGAACAGTTTTACTTCTCAATTTAAAAATTAAAACTAATCAACTATAACAGTATTTAATCTTCTTTCCCCTTTTAAAGATTTTTTTCTTTTAATGTGTATGAATGTTTTGCCTGCATATAGTCTGTATACCATGATCATAAGTAGTGCCTACAGAAGTCAGAAGTGAACTGCCACATGGGTATTAGGAGTCCTATCCAAGTCCTATTAGAGCAGCCAATGCTCTTAACCGCTGTACCACCTCTCCAGCACTTAACAGTACTTTCAAGAAGTAAACTATATCATCACTGAGCTAAGACAATTTAGTAACTGCCAACAAACCAGGGCAGGGGAAACAGCCCCCAGTTACAATGCTTTCCTAAAATGTATGAGTACCAGGGTGTAGTCCCTAAAACTTCATGAAACTGGCATAATGGCAAATGTTTGCAATCCTAGCACCTGGGAAGCAGAAACATGAAAACTAGTTTGGGGCAAACTATTAAAATTAGTAGTACATTCCTGAATCCCAGTACTAAGGAAGAAGAGACAGGCCTAGTTTGAGGTTATCCTTGGCTATACAAGTCTGAACTACTTGAGACCCTGACAGAAAGACCTAGAGAGAAGCTAGCAAGATCCCTCAGCAGATAAAGGTACTTGCCATCAAGCCTGATCTGAGTTTGATCCTTGGAACCCACACAGTGAGAGAGAGACTGGACTCCCACAAGTGGTTCTATTCTTTCTTTCTTTCTTTCTTTCTTTCTTTTTCTTTCCTTCCTTTCTTTTTTTGATTTAAAAGAAACAAGGGTTTCTCTGTGTAGTCCTGGCTGTCCTGGAACTCACTCTGTAAATCAGGCTGGCCTTGAACTTACAGAGCTCTGCAGAGGCCTCTCAAGTGCTAGGATAAAATGATGTGCTGCCGATGCTACCATCACTACCCAGCTTCCACATGGCAGAGGCATACATACACAAAAAATAAATTTAAAAAATTATCTAATTAAAGAGAGAAAATAAAAAAAAAAAAAACAAACATTAGCCAGGCAGTGGTGGCGCAAGCCTTTATCCCAACACTTGCGAGTCAGAGACAGATGGATCTCTGTGAGTACAAGACCAACCTGGTCTACAAGAGCTAATTCCAGGACAGCCACCAAAGCCACAGAGAAACCCTGTCTTGAAAAACCAAAACCAAACAAACAAAAACATTAAATTCTTAAAAGATAATTATCTGTTTTATATATTCCTTTAACAGATTTAAACAGTTCAAATTACAATCAACTGTCAACACCTACCGAACCAACTGCACCAAATCCAGTATTGGGCTGCCCAAAAAGACCTGTTCCTGTTCCAAATGCTGTTCCAGTGCTGGTGTTTGTAGCTGTGCCAAAAAGACCTCCTGGTTGTGAGGCTTGGGTTACTCCAAATAGGCCCTGGAAAGGGTAATCTAGATTAAAAGGCAATTCACAATAGTTTTCTTTATCATCTTAAGAGAGATTAAAAATAGTCACCACTGTTTATAAAAGCATGTGTGATAAACACAAATCTTGGAACATTTCTTTGCAACAACCCTGAAAAGCAAGAATAAGGCATCCTTCCCAAAAAAGCATAAAGTTAAGAGCTATTAAACTTTAGAATCCAGGTCAGTAAATTTATCCCTATATCCTAAGTTCCTGTTTCCAGAACAATGAACTTCTGATGCTGGGCATGTACTAAGGCTTTCTATGAATTCTCAAACTCTAAGGTGTTAGAGTTTCATACGGAGTTCCAGGATAATCTAAGACCATATTATAAAACAAAAAAAAAAAAAAAAAAAAAAAAAAAAAAACCCACCTCATTTTCTTCTAAACGCTTTACAAGCTGGATATAACTCATACCTATAATCTCTCCATTTTGAGGCTGAAGCAAGAGGATCATGAGTTTCAGGTGAGCCTTGACTACACAATGAGACCACCCTGGTCATCAACAACAAAAGACAACCAGAGTTTCAAAATTCTAGGTATTTGATCTATTGAGTAAACTCTGGCTATTAATGATAAAAGGGATTTAACCTCGTTTTTTTTGCAGATGGATAATCGGTTGTGGTATTCTTGTTGGAAAATCAGTTGTCTTTAAATGTGAGAATTCCTTTTTTATTCTCAATTTTATTCAAATGCCTCACTTAATTTTTGAGATTAATCTCATGCTGCCCAGACTGGCCTTGAACTAGATATATAATTAATGTTCTCCTTGAACTCTGAGATTACAGTATGCTCAGTTCTATAGTTCTATCCTATAATTGCCAGTAAAAACTGTTCCTTACTTTCAAAAAAAATTTTTTTAACAATCTCATCCACATACATAATGTATTTTGATGGTACATACTTTCTCACATCTCCCTCCTACTCCCTCTGGAACAATTGTCAATATCACAAGGTATATAGCCTCAAGATAGCAAAATTGCAGCCCACTAAGCTCATAATGATAACTATGATCAGAAAAGATAAATGATCCATTCAACAAACCTTCAATGAGCAGAGTATGTATGGGCCCAGACAAAATCTAGGTTTTCATTACTAAAAGATCTGTTTTCTTCCCTATGCTGAATAACCTCAGCTCTAAAGAACTGCTGTGGAGGTAGAATTTACAAGGTAAACATGATTACTAGTCTCATTAGTTAGCTTAACCAGTAAGACCTGGAGTCAGTCAACGCCTGTTTCCTTACCATAGTGTTGGTGCTCGGCTGTCCAAGTGTACTAGTATTACCAAAGGAAAAGCCAGTATTTGGGGTGGTTGTGGCCTGGCCAAATGGTTTGCTGAAGAGACTGGTAGTCTGTTGATTCTGTTGGCCAAAGAGACTACCTGGATTTGTTCCAAATCCAGTTGTACCTTTTAGAAAAAGAGGTAAAGGAAAGGGAAAATAAATAAACAAGAAACAATTGTCTGAGCTTTGTCTATTGCTATCTAAATTATTCTCGATTCATTCCTTACTTAATAGCCTTCATTTTCCATCTTCAGCTAGCTCTACTTTATAGTAAAACTTTCCTTTCTACAATACCTCAAAACTCAAGAATTCTTTTGTTTTTTTTGGGAGGGGGGTTGTTTGTCTGTTTTTCAAGACAAGCTTTCTCTATGTAACAGGCCTTAGCTGTCCAGGAACTTGCTTTATAGACCACACTGGCCTTGCACATAGAGATCCATATGCTTCTGCCACCCAAGTGCTGGGATTAAAGGAATATTACTCCAGGCCAGTTCAACTTAAGAATTCTAAAGAGACTAAATGACCTTCCTTTCTAAACACAAATTTTCTTTTTTTTAAATAAAGAAAGAAAAATATTCAATCTATATTCAAATTAACCTTGACAAAATGAGACTTTTTCTTCATATCAATATTCAGCCTAGTCTATTATACACAGTACTGTGGTTCACCTGTCTTGGGCGGGGGAGTTTCTAAAAGTTCAGAGTTTTGAGACTTTAGCTTCAAGTTAGCAGATTTTTCCTAAAAATAAATATAACCAGTTCTTTTACCTTCTTTGGGTAGGTTACTACTCAAATATCACCTTCTGAAATAAAGGACTCCTTAGCCATCTTCACTTTTAACTGTCTCTCCCTACTCATAAGTATCCTCAAATTATTTTTCTCCACAGCTCCTGTAAAGCAGTGAGTCATGATTTACTTCTGTTTGGCCGCTCATTTTATGATACAATAAAATACTTACTAGTTCCAAAGGCAGTTTTGTTCTGACCATATGAAAAGGCTGAATTAGTGGTGGAGGAGCTGAAGAGTCCTGTTGCACTTGAAGTCGCTGGAGAAGACCCAAATAAGCCAGCTGTGGTACCTGCTCCCACTTGGTTCTGTGGGCCTTTACGGTTAGCCTGATAATCCTCCAAACGAAGTTCCTGAAGGTAAGCACATTAGCAAACTTAACCTAAGGCAAAAGAATTTCCTAGAAGAGATCTACACAACAATCTGTTACAGAGTAATGTCACTGATGAAGTGTAATATTAAAGTATAAAGTAAGTGTCCATTTATATAAAACTCAAAGACCAGCAAAAATAGGGCAGACAAGATAGCAGTTAATTTTGGAAGGAGAGGATTATGATGAGGGGCAGGGAACAAGGGCATTGGGATGTTAGCTATTCATTCCTTTTTTTCTATGCTATAACTTGATACGTTATCCTTTCACTTAATGAAAAATTTATTGAGGGCAATTTATTTATTTACTTAGGATTTTGAATAAATCTAAAAACTCAAGTATGCACATACATGTATTGTCACTGCAATGTTAATATCTAATCAGAGAAGAATATTAGATAGAATATTTGTATCTATGTGGAGAATATTATCTCAGCCTAAAATAAAGGTATTCATAATAATAATCTTGAAAAACACATTAATGTAAAGCTTTTACTCAGACCCAATTCAAACCACTTAATCTTCAAAAGAATCAAACATTTGAAAAATCTGTTTTTTATGTATAATCAAAGTATTAAGCTGATTTTTTGTGTGTGTACTTCATTTTACTGACCTCTAGTGACTTGCTTTCATATTCTTTCATAGCAGTAATACACTGATGCTTGGTACTAATATTAGTGCTAACTCCAGCTTTGACCATAGTATCCGTACCAGTGGGAGGCTGCAAATGAAGGAAGACAAAGGAACATTTCTAAGTCCAGTTTTTTCTTTTTTCTTTTTCTAAGTCCAACTCTCACAGACACAGTTTCTCAACCACTGAACTTCAAAACTATCCCCCACCCCTTTCTACAAGCCAATGGCTATATACAGCTCAGTGGTGAATGGCTGCCTAGGGTTAAATACCCAACCCATCGCCCCCCACCCCACACCTACTCAAAAAATACTATTTATAAGGGCATGATGGCCCATACCTACTGTCCCAGAACTACAAAGCTGTGAATACCAAAACAACCTTTGTGGGTTACATAGTGAGACCTTGTCTCAAATAAACTAACACATGGAGCTAGGAACAGTAGGACAAGCCTAGAGTCCCAAATGTTTTGGAAGTTGAAGTAGGATCATTTGAGACCAGGAATTCAAGACCCAGCTTGGACATCACAGGGAAAACCAAATTGTTTTCAAGGATACTTGATTAAAATATAGGGCAACATTTCTGATTTTTCACGGTTATCTGAATAAACCAATCTTCATTTTTGAAGATTAATTATTATTTTTAATTATGTGTGCCTGCATGTAGATATTTCATGAGTGCAGAGGCCAGAGGCATTGGAGTTAGTTTTAAATCAACTCTTGGAGTTAGTAGTAATTCAACTGTCTATTATTATATCTAACTCCAAGATACTAGGAACCCAATTCCAGTACTCTGGAAGAAAAGCAGGTACTCTTAAATACTAAGCCATCTCTCCAGCCCCAAAAAGTCAATCTTGGTAACAAATTTACCACAAACTTAAGTATTAGTCTCTCAATTCAAGCTATCCAATTATATAGTAAAATATAGGCAATATATGCTTACAGATGGTTTTACCCAATTTACTCAAAAGAAGGATATTTATTTAAATATTTAAGCAGTATTAACTGCTCATTAATTATCTGCTTTTTATTTTTCATTCATTTATTAATTCATTTAGAGATAGGGTTTTTAATGTAGCCCTGGCTGTCCTGGAACTCTATGTTAACCAGGCTGGACTTGAACTCAGAGACTGACCTGACTCTGCCTCCTGAATGCTAGGATTAATGGTGTGAACCACTAAACCCAGCTTTATTTTTTGAGATAATATTCTATATAGCCCACACATGCCTTTGAAGTCCAGGGTTCAATTCCAAGGCCCATTGTGCACTGTTCTTTCCATCCACTTTATTTTTCCATCCTATCCAACATTTTATTCTTCACTAGATATAGACTATTGATAGACTATTCTATATATCTCCACAAAGAAATCTTATTTCTAGTTGTTTTTCTATGGTTTGTCCATTATTCTTTATTTCTATGAAGAGATGAATATTCCAATTCTGCCTTAGAACAGTAAATACTGATAGACACTCGTAACCCTAGCACTAAAAAGCCAAAGCAATATCACTCTGAGTTCAAGGTAAGTCTGAGCAATGTAGTTAGTATAATGTCAGCCTAGATTACACAAGACCCTGCCTCAGAAATTCTGTTTTATATGGGCTACCATAATCTACATGAATACAAATTTGACTGGAGTGAGCATAATTTTAACATACATCATAATCTAGATGATGTTGTTTCACACTGGAGATGAATTTCAACATAGTAGTAGAGTGTCTACCTACCATGCATGAGACTTTGGCAACAAAAAAGGAAAATTAGATTTTGTTTGTTTTGAGACAGGGTTTCTCTGTGTAACAGCCCTGGCTGTCCTGGAACTTGCTTTGTAGACCAGGCTGGAATCAAACTCAGAGATCCACCTGCCTCTGCCTCCCAGGTGCTGGGAATAAAGGTGTGCACCACCACACCCAGCTGGAAGATTAAATGTATGTTTCACATTGCTTGTGTATTATGAAATCATATGCAATATTTTTACTGTTTATTTTGTTTGCCTACATGGGGGTCAGAGAACAACCTGCAGAATTTCCCTTTATCATGAGTTCCAAAGATCAAACTCAGTTATCAGGCTTGACAGCAAGTGCCATTACCCACTGAGACATCTCACTAGCCTATAAAACTATTAGTACTATTTTAAAACCTGTTTTATTTTTTTCAGGGTGGGGAAGACTATAAAGAAATGGCTCCGTACATTTAAGGATTTTCCTGGAACCTGGAAATATGAACTAGGTGGTTGATGGATTTAGGTCTTTGTTCCCATTTTTGGCAAGTATTAGGATCTGTGTGTTAGGTTCTAAGGTCAGAATAGTGCCTCTGAGGTGGCATCAATTACGCCAAGGTCTTGAGACCTATTATACCAGCATCAGATGGAGGTTCACCACCATCTGTTACTACAATTGCAAGAGATCATGACACCCTCCCTCTTCTGGCCTCCCTGGATACTGGCACACATTCACACATGAAAAAATTATTCATACACATAAATAAAAAATACATCTAATTTTTTTAAAAGTCAAACTACAACATGTATTAATGGAGATAGGAGCAATCTGACAATTCATTCTACAAAGAAATACACAAATAGGAAAAAAGAATTCTGAATGAAAATACCATACATTAAATTTAATGGTAGTTCCTGTAGGTGCTGCTGTAAAACTGCTTGGTCCAAAGAGGGAGCCAGATGTGCTACCAAAAGGATTAGAGGTGGTGTTTGTAGTTCCAAAGAGTCCTCCACTGCTAGTACTTGTTCCAAAATCTGTAAATTAGAAAGAAAAATGAGAATTAAATAGCAAACAACTTAATCTTTAACAAACATTGGAAGTGTGGTAGGGTAATGGCAGCAGTGCTTTCACACTGTTAAATATTCTTTACTTCTCCTGAGCAAATTCATTTAAGCAATATTTCACACCAACACATACTTCCAAGCTACAACTTTTAAGGTAAACTATTCCGAACCCATTAATTAGCTATATATGCAGGTTCTTAGACATACCAGACAAGACTAAAAAGAAACATTGTTTGACTATTTTATCTTATCTCATTTCTCCTTTTCTTACTAAGCAAGAATGAATGCTGAATAAAACTGTCTATCTGAAAACACGTCATCATAACAGACATCACAACAGTATTTTTTATTTAGATGTAATACTGCATACACCATGAAAGAATATTTTGAATATTAAGTGGTCTTATTGAAGCAATCAAACATAGATAGGTTAACATAAAATATAACCACCCCTAAAAAAATTTAAACTCAGAGGGCATTGTTGGTCATTTTATAGAAACTAACTCAGAAGGAGGATTGTAATCCAAACACTTGGGAAGCTAAATAAGGAATGCTTCTAGTTCAACACTAGCTTGGGCTAGCTACAGAGTGAATTCTAGACTACCCTAGGCTACAGAGTGAGACACTTGTCTCAAAATCAAAAAGGAAACTAATACCAGACCCTACCTGGCAGGGCATAGTGGCCCACACCTTTAATCTCAGAAGGGAAGCAGAGGTAGGTGGGTTTCTATTTGAGGCCAGCCTTGTCTACATAGGGAGTTCCAGGTCAGCCAAGGCTACACTGTGAGAACCTGTATCAAAATGGGTGAAAGAAAAGAAATTAAGAATTTGGTTTTAGGCTGGGCATTGGTGGCGCACACCTTTAATCCCAGCACTCGGGAGGCAGAGGCAGACGGATCTCTGTGAGTTCGAGGCCAGCCTGGTCTACAGAGTGCCAGGATAGGCTCCAAAGCTACACAGAGAAACTCTGTCTCTAAACACCCCCCAAAAAATTTGTTTTTATTTTATTGTTAGTGTTTCATCATCATAACACCAATGATACTACTGTGACCTTGCTGTTTCGTCCTCTATCTATCTCTATCTCTGTGTTTGTTTGTTTGTTTGTTTTGAGACAGGGTTTCTCTATGTATCCCTGCTGTCCTGGAACTCACTTTGTAGACCAGTATGGCCTTGAACTCAAAAGATTCTGTCAGGCATACCTTCCTGTCTGCATCCATTACAAATACTAGTGCTTCAAGCTCCCATCCTTTAAGAGATACATTTACTGCCCTCTTTTCTAGCCCACAAACTCCAATACATTTTCAGGTTCTCCTATTTTCTAGTTTTGACCACTTGGTGGGAAAGGAGGTAAAGGAACATAGAGCAAAGAAGAGAGAACACAGTCAACAAACAAAATATTAAAATGTTAGAAGTACACAGAATGGTGTCCTACTCACTCCCAAAGCCAGTTGGTTTATTTTGTGCAAATGCATTGTTCTGGGATGAGAAAAGACTGGTCCCTGTACTTGCAGTTCCAAACAAACTGTTTGACGTTCCTGTTGATGTACCAAACCCAAAGCCGGTGCTTGTGGAGGTTGCTGGCTGGCTAAATGAATTGGTACCAAATAATCCTCCTGGAGAAATGGAAAGGGAGAAAACAAATTCATGTAGCAAATTGTAGTCACCAAGGAAACCTCTTATACCAGCTATATATAAACTATCTGTATTCCAAACAAAATCCCTTACCTGGTTTGGTCTGTGAATTTCCAAATAAGCCTCCAGTATTGTTGCTAGACCCAAAAGCAGATGTTCCAAATGCTCCTCCACTAGTAGTACCAAAGCCAGTATCTGAAAAAGCAAAATCCAGAGTCTATGAGTGAAATAGTTTTAACCTTTTATTTTGTTGGGTTTTGTTTGTTTGTTTGTTTGAGACAGGGTTTCTCTGTGTAGTCTTGGCTGTCCCGGAACTTACTCTGTAAATCAGGCTGGCCTCAAACTCAGAGATCCTCTTGCCTCTTACTCCCAAGCACCACATACCCATCACCTGGCTACATTTCTTATCACTCTGCATTATATAGAACCACTAATGCAGTTTGAAGCTTTTCTCAAATTTCCATCAAAATTCTTACAGGATGGAAATCAAGCCAAGGAAGTCAAAATGTATGACTCTGAACCACCAGAGGGTGCCTGCAGCCCAGTGGTAGAGAGTACTTGTCTAGCACAGGCAGTGGAGGGACCTCAAGCACAAGGAACAGTGCTATCTACAGTGGGTAGATCCTCCCCCATCAATTAAGATAACCACAATACTCCCTGCTGTCTACAGTGGATACATCCTCCCCATCAATTAAGATAACCACAATAATCCCTCAGATATTCTCAGATCTAATTCTCCATTATGTCAAGTTGACAGTTAAAACTGTAACAGTGGCTCATGCCTGTCATCCCAGAACATGTGAAACTGAGAAGAATTGAGAACTGGAAGCCTGAACTACATAAAGAAAGAGTTGTGAGCTGCCTCATGCTACAGTGACAACCAGTCTCAAAACAAAACAACTGAACTTAAAAAAGTCAGTCAATGCTAGGCATCGGTCAGTTAATTAGACATTTTCTCCCTTTATTATTTTTCAAAACTTACTTTGTCCAAATGTTGAAGTTGTGCCGAAGCCCCCTGTTCCACCCCCAAAGGGGGTTCCAAATGATTTGTTAAACATCTTCAAAAACGAGTGTTTGCTTCAGAAAGCTGTAAAAGAAAAGTTACTGTTTTCAGTGTTGTATGAAAGGATAAGTCAGAAAAGTTACTCTTTTAAAAATGATTTTATTTATTATTATGTATACAGTCTTCTGCCTGCATGCAGATCTCATTCAAGGCGGTTGTGAGCCACCATGTGGTTGCTGGGAATTGAACTCAGGACCTCTGGAAGAACAGTCAGTGCTCTTAACTGCTGAGCCATCTCTCCAGCCCAAAAAGTTACTCTTTAAAGAAACCACAGAAAGTAATTTCTTTCAAGAATTCTACTATTCTGCAAATATTAGTGAGGCCCATAGAAATGATAGCATGTTGCTCCTATTCAATATTCTACAACCTTGAATAAATTAGATTCAATTAAAATGTATTTTAATTAAAAGTAATAAATTAAAACCTATAATGTTCATTAATCCACACATCCTAAAATAACTAGTACTGCAATGTGAGATTAACTTTCTGATCTTACCAATGACCATCCCCTTAAGATGTCTTCTATTGGCTGTGTGTTGGTGGCGCATGCCTTTAATCCCAGCACTCAGGAGGCAGAGGCAGGCAGATCTCTGTGAGTTCGAGGCCAGCCTGGTCTCCAGAGCGAGTGCCAGGATAGGCTCCAAAGCTACACAGAGAAACCCTGTATCAAAAAACTAAAACAAAAAACAAAAAAAAAGAGAGTATCAAATCCCAAGAACTATAGTTATAGGTGGTTGTTAGCCTCTAATCGAATGTTGGGATTCAAACCCTAGTCCTCTGGAAGAGCAGTCAATGATCTTAATCACAGAGCCATCTCTCCTGCCTCCCCTTTTACAAAGTACTCATTTATTTAATGTATATGGGTGTTTTGCCTGCATGTATGTCTGTGTACCGCTTTCTGTGCCTGGTGCAGGTGGAGGCCAAAGGAGGGCATTGCATTTCCTAAAGCTGTGGAGTCACAGACGGTTGTGAGTCACTTTGTGGGTGTTGAGAATTGAACCCATGTCTTCTGGAAGGGCAGCCAGTGCTCTTGACCACTGAGCCATCTCCCCAGCCCACCCCCCTTTTTTTTAATTATTATTAAATATAATCAGGATTTTCTGTATTCCAGGCTGGGTCTCAAAGTGGCTATATTGCCAAGAAGATCTTATACTTCTGTGCCTTATACTCCTGTCAACTTGACACAACCTAGAATCACCTGGAAAGAGAGAACCTCAACTGAGGAACTGCCCAGACTAGACTGGCCTGTGGCCATGTCTGTGAGAAAATGTCTTGATTGATGATTGATATGGGAGGTCAGTCTACGTAACAGCAGCATCCTATGAAGGTCTCGTGGGTCTGGGCTATATAAGAAAGCAAGCTAAGGAGGAGCCAGTGAGCCTTTCTGCTGTTTCTGTTTCAGTTCCTGTCTTAAATTCCCTCCGAGATAGGCTGTGACTTGGAAGTGTGACATAAAATAACTTTTGCCTCCCCCAAGTCACTTTTGGTCACAGTATTCATTATAGCAACAGAAAAGTAAACCAAAACAACTTTGATCTTCCTACCTTCACCTCCCAACAACTGGAATTATAAAGTGCTGGGGATGGAATCCAGGGCTTCATGTGTACTAACACAAACAGTTCACTATACTGCACTCAGCTTCTAAATTCTGTTTTTTTGATAGATGCTGTCCTGGAAGTCCATCTGTATACAAGGGTGACTTCAAGAATGTAATTGAAGGCCTGTGCCAACACATACTGGCTTAACTACCTAAGAGAATACTAAGGTGGATTAATATAGAAACAACTGTAATATATGATCTGTCAAAATTGTAACTTAGTGAACCAATAATCACCAACACTGATGTTATGAAATCATGCATGAGTAACGATGCAGCATACAAATGAACTGATGAAATTCAGTATAACACTGCACATAAATTTAATGATAGTTTCCAAATCTGTAGTATAACAAACCTTTAACAAGTTATTATAGTGTCAATAGAAAATACAATTATCATTCTAGTCTGAAGAGTGAGTTCCAGGACAGCAAAATCTACAGAGAGAAACCCTGTCTTGACAGTGCCCCCCCCAAAGAACCCTACTTCCCTTTTTAGCTACTTATCTATATAAGGCTGGGTATTTCTCACAAACTTAAAGTAAAATAACCTTGCCGACTCTTACAACATAAAAGATGACTAGTATATCCAATCTTTTAAGTCTGTTTCCTCACTGAATTCTTCAATTATATTTCAAACTGCATTTTATTTTTCAGACAGGGTCTTACTATTTAGTTCTGGCTGGCCTTCATATGCTTGCCTAAAGTGCTAGGTTTAAAGGTATGAGCCTCCATGCCTCCACTTACTATTTATTTTAAATAGTCACTTCTATTTTATTTTAAACTTTTAATTATGTATGTATGTATGTATGTATGTGTGTATGTATGTATATGCGCATAAGGCAGTACCATGGTGGCCAAAAGAGGGCACTGGATCCCTTGTAGCTGGAGTCACAGGCAGCTGTGAGATGCCAGAAATAGATGCTAGGAACTGTACTCAGGTCCTCTGCAAGACTACATGTTCTTAACTACTATTAATAGTTAAGAAATATTAACTATTTCTCTACTCTCATACTGTAAGAGTTCAGGCTATCCTTGAACTCCTAGCAATCAACATTCAAGTTCTGGGATTAAAGACATGAGCCACAATAAACCTTTTTTTTTTTTTTTTTGGTTTTTCAAGACAAGGTTTAACAACCCCAGCTCATAATCTTAAAAATGTTTATTAAGTTTTATTATTTTTGAGAGTATGCCATGAAGTACATGCAGAGATCAAAGGACAACTGGAGTTGTTCTCTTCTTTCCATGCTTATGTGGGTTACAGGGACTGAATTCAGGTTTCTGAGCTGTGTGGCAAGCCCTTTACCTACTGAACCATCTCACTGGTCCTAGAACACTTAATTTTCAAAGATTTAAGGAGTTTAGGAACCACTAAGTTTGAGAGGTGCTATGTTAAACTACTGCCCACCTCCAGTTTCACACCCCTCAATCTAGCTACCCTACTAATCCTCATCCCCTTATTAAATTTACTTAGTTTGGGGAGGTTTTGTTTGTTTTGTTTTTTGAGACAGGGTTTCTCTTTATTGAGGTTGTCCTGGAACTTGCTCTGTGGACCAGGCTGGCTTCGGAACTCACAGAAATCCGCCTGCCTCTGCCTCCCAAGTGCTGGGATTAAAGGTGTGCACCACCAATGCTGGTCTAAATTTACTTAAAGACTTAGCTAATTGCATACACGCGCGCATGCACACACACGAGGAATATGTGAGTTAGAACTCACTACATACAGCCTCCTACCTTTACTGCTTAAGTCAGTATTTCCAACCTTCCTAATGCTACCAACCATTAATAGTTGTGGTGACCCCCCAACTATAAATTTATATTCATTGCTACTTCATAACTATAACTTTGCTACTGTTATGAATTGTAATGCAAATATTTTTGGATATAAAGGTTTGTCAAAGGGGTTACAGCTCACAGGTTGAGAACTCCTGGCTTAAGTACTGGGATTTTATTATGCCTGATTTATTGTGTGCTGGAGACTGAACTTGGACTTCATGCATGCTAAGCAATCAATCAACAACTAACTAATCTACATCCTCCAGCTCCATAAAACTGTATTTTTTTAAAATACAGCTGGGCATTGGCAGCACACACCTTTAATCTCAGCACTTGGGAAGCAGAGGGCATCCTGATCTATACAGAGTGAGTTCTAGGACAGCTAGGGCTACCCAGAGAAACCTTGTCTCAAAAAACCAAAACAATAACAACAAAACCCACAAAAGCAAATGCACAAAGTCAAAGGTATACATTTTGTTTTGTTTTTTTAGATAGCGTTTCTCTGTGTAACAACCCTAGCTATCCTGGAACTCACTCTGTAGACTGGGCTGGCCCTTGAACTCACAGAGATCCTCCTGCCTCTGCCTCTGCTGGGATTAAAGGCATGTGCCACCTCTGCCTGACTCACAACACTATATTTAATAGATGAATTCAACTACAAGTTCTTTTACCTCTTCCACAAAAAGAAAACTGTGGATTTGTCTTATGGACAAGTAATCTACCACAGATAAAAGAGGAGAATCTAAAGCAAAGTTGCTCTATGACTTGGCTTTACAGTTTCCCAATAGCAGTACTTGACAATTTTAAGAGTTTCATGGAAAGCAGGACATACTACCCTGTATTTGGGAGGAAAGGCAGGAGGATTAGGAGTTTAAAATCTTCCTGGAGCTACATACCAAGAATCTTGTCTCAAAGAAAAGGGAGGAAAAAGTCATTAGACAATTTATGAACTGACTTTACAAGCAAAGTAAGGGTATGGTTTTACTGAAATGTTGAGAATATTTTTACTTACAGCATTGATCTCAATCAGGGACAATTTTGATAATTTCTTGACCTTGGTAGTTAGTTACAACTTTGGGAAGAGCTGTTAAACAGTATCTAATAGGGAGAGGAGGAAGGCTGTTACATAGTCTACAACACAGGAGAGCCTACATTAAAAAATTATCTTAATATAAAAAATATTAGCTGCAGTAGCTGAAATATATTGCTATGAGTTCGTACTAAACAATTAGGTCAATTTCAAACACAACACATCAAATTCTCAGAAAATGCTTAATACCTGGCTTCTACTAAGATTTACACAAGATGTGTGTCTGTGTGTTTGTGTGTGTTTTGTTTTCTTGTGTGTGTGATTGGGATTTCTCTGTGTAACAACTCTGGCTGTCCTGGAACTCATTTTGTAAATCAGGCTTGCCTCAAACTCAGAGATCCACCTGCCTCTGCCTCCCCAGTGCTGAGATTAAAAGCACATGCCACCATACTCATTGATTTACAGATTATAATAATCTCAGAATTTTACAAAGTCTCTTACTAGAAATTAATCAATATTACAATACTCTATGTCCTAGACTGCTAGTACACAGTAATATGACAATAAATAACTTACTTTCCTAATCTGTGAATTTGGTGCGTGCTGTAAAAGTTTAGTTATTCTTAGATACCTAGGAGCTAGTGGCTACAAAAAAAAAAGAAAGAAAGAAAAAAAAAAAGTATTTCAGAAGTACACAAATATCTAGCCTTTTTTCTGGAATATTTTTCAGTTTAATTTTTCTGTATTTATTCATTCACAAAAATATAACTGAGGCCGATGAGCCATGTAACCTAAATACAAATTAATATACATGTTATTTTATGTTTGAGGCAGAGTCTCATATTGTAGTCCTGACTGGCCTGGAACTTGCTTTACAAACCAGACTGAACAAAAAGCCAGAGAGCCACATACCTCTGCCTCTGAAGTGATGGGGTTTTATTTGTTTGTTTGTTTTTGAGACAGGGTTTCTCTGTGGCTTTGGAGGCTGTCCTGGAGCTCGCTCTTGTAGAGCAGGCTGGTCTCGAACTCACAGAGACAGCCTGCCTCTGCCTCCCGAGTGCTGGTATTAAAGGCGTGCGCCACTACCGTCCAGCATGAAGTGCTGGGTTTAAGGACATTCAGAAAGACCAAAAAATATAAATTTTATCATAACCTAATAAAAAGACAAACACTTGAAATATAAAATGTGTGCTACAAGCAGAAGTATCAGTAAGGAAGTGTGTGAAAGCTTACATAGGAAAGCATACCAGGAAAAGTTTCCCAGGTTGTGATGTCCAAACAGATAAAATAGTACAAAAAAACACCAGGTCACAACTTTTAATATTTATACCACAGAACTCCTCTGTTCTCTTGAATTACTTGCTTTTAGGTTTTACTGTTTATATAAACATCAAATCTACAAGCTGATAAGTATGTTCAAATCAAACTGACAACTAATTTCGTGAAATCCTTTTTGTTGTTGTTTTGTTTTTCGAGGTGGGGTTTCTCTGTGTAGCTTTGTAGACCAGGCTTGGCCTTGAACTCACAGAGATCTGCCTGCCTCTAGCCTCCCGAGTGCTGGGATTAAAGGCGTGAGCCACCAACGCCTGGCTGCCCTCCACAATTCTTAAATGAGATGGATCTTCTATGTTGTCCAGGCTGGCTTCAAACTCCTGGGCTCTAGTTCTCCACCCTCAACTTCCATTACTGGTGACACTACAGGCTTGCAACACCACATCTATATTGACTTTTTAAAAATAATTTAAGCTGGGCGTTGGTGGCGCACACCTTTAATTCCAGCACTTGGGAGGCAGAGGCAGGCAGATCTCTGTGAATTTGAGGCCAGCCTGGTCTCCAGAGCGTGCCAGGATAGGCTCCAAAGCTATACAGAGAAACCGTGTCTCGAAAAACCAAAAAAAAAAAAAAAAAAAATTATTTTTGTTTTATATGAATTGATGTTTTGCCTTCATCTATGTCTATGTGAGGGTGTCAGAACTTGGGAGTCACAGACAGCTGCCATGTGGGTGCTGGGAATTGACACAGCTCCTCTGGAAGAGCAGTCAGTGTTCATAACTGCTGAGGGGTCTCTCCAGCAGCCCCTATATTGGGTTTACTCACCCCCAACGCCTGGGTTTTTTTGGGCAGTGTCTCTATGTGCAGCTCTGGCTGTCCTGGAACTCAGTATGTAGAGTAGGCTAGCCTTGAACTCAGAGAGAGCCGCCTGCCTTTGCCTCTCAAGTATTGGGATGAAAGGCGTGCATCACTAAGCCTGCCTCTTGAACTATTTTTAAAGTTTAGTTCTCAAAAGTCTAGGTTAGGGCTGGTTGTAATGGCAAAGACCTTTAATCCCAGCACCGAGGAGGTAGAGGCAAGTGGTTTCTTTGGTTTCGTGGCAAACCTACATAGTGAATTCCAGATCAACCAGGATTTGAATGAGATCTTGTCTCCCCGAGCTCCCCAAAAGTTTACATCGAGGTAATACTAATAAAGTTCTATTATCTTACTATATAAGCAAAAATGGTAGCACCTAAATGGAAATGTTTTGAACACTATGTCAAATGTCCGTTTCCTTCCCCCTACCAAATACAGAACAGCCAATAATGAGAGACTGGAACATACAGGGAGGGTGGAATAGTATAAAAATTCTAGGCTTGAGTCAAGACATCTGCCATTACTGAGTCCTCTCCCACCTTACAAAACCTCTGCACGTGATGCAGAATGGGGGCATTGACATAGAATGTCTTAAACGCTATGGCTACAGTAATTCAAGAATCCAATCTTTCTCACCTCGGTTTACACGAACATGCGGCAGAACAGAAAAGAACCTTTCATTCGGTTGACCAGACCCCTCCAATCGCCAGACAATGTCTTAAAAAGCTAACGCACTTCCGACTCACTCAACCCTCTGGTTAACCCTAGACAAGACGCGTACTGTAGAGTGGTCAAAGAAGTGATGGGGGGGGGGACCTCACTGAGTCCCCAAGGCACCATCCCCGCAAGGGCCAGCCTACCGCGGGCTGCTCACCTCTACCCAGCGAATGAATGAGTAGCACCGGAGACAACGAGGTTCCCTCAGCGTGGGCTGCCACCCGAGGCCCCCTGGCCTACGCCCCACGCGTGTGGACTCCCTCCCAGGGCCTCCCGAGCCAAGCCGCAGGGCCGCGGGCCCCGCCCCCTCACGCAGGCCCGAAGGAGCGCGCCCCGCACGAGACTGGGAGGCTGAGGGCCCGGGGCGTCCCGCGCAGATGCCGGTCCAAAGAAGAGGACCCGCCCGCCCGGCCCCAGCAGCACTCCCGACTTACCGCGGTGCGTCTGGGGTGAGGGCCCAGGTCCGTCTGCCACCCGCCGCTCACAGAGCAGCGCGCGGCCACCAGGAAACCGTCGCCGCCGCCGAGGCCGCCGCCGCCACCGACCGCCGCTTCGGGCGCAGCGCGCAGAGGCCCGACTGCGTCACACGCCGTCCGCCGTCAGAGGCCAGCCCCGGGCGTTCCGCCCTCGCCAGCCGGGCATTGGCAGGCCGTTCCGCCACTCGAGGCCTACCGTGTTACTCATTGGGCGACGAGCCTTTTGAAACCGAACGTGAAGGCGGTCTCTGAGAAGGAGTAGAGGGGAAGAGGAGGGGCGTGAGGAATTGGGTGGGGAGAAAAAAAAAAAAAAAGAGGGATGGTGGGGAGGGACCTGGAGTCCCACCCCTTTTGCCGCGACGGTTGGCTGATAGAGACTCGCGACGTCACACACGGCCCCTCGAAGAGGGCTGGGGAGTGGCTAGAATAGTGAGCACCAAAAAGCGGTGACGTTGTGCCGAGACCCCGCCCCTTTCCTTGGAGCGCGGAGACTCGGGCTACGGAAGCTCCGGCCAATCAGAGGGAAGGCCCAAGGATGACATGGTAACTGTTCTACCCTTCTTTAGTTCAAGTCTGCGGGTAATGATGGGCAGGCTCTCAGGCCACCCAGCTGGCACTTTCGGAGCTTGAAAACCCTTTTGGGATACCTATCAATCCATGTGGCTTATCAGCAGCCCTTCAGAGACCCTCAGTCCCCACTGTTGTTCTTGCCGGTCCAAGCAAGTCTTCTCACATCCTTTCCTCTGAATCTCTAAGGTAGATCTGAGCAATGGTCTATTATAAGGCTTGATCCCAATGAGGGTTCTGCTTCAGCTGCAGCTTCAGAACCTGTGCTGTTCTGGATGGATTGGGTGCAAATGTACTGCCTTCTCCAGGACGCATTTGCTAACCTCAACAAGTTGGGGTGATGCCTGGGCGGTCCTCTTATCAGGACTTGTTACTTTGTATCTTATTTTTCTATTCTTAGACTCCTCCCTCCCCTGGTGTTGGTCAAAGTTGCGTTTTCATCCTTTTGGTGTCTGTTTCCTCCTGGGATCTAGCTAAGAGCAGAGGAGTGGGCATGTTCTAGAAATCAGACCTGTCTCGTTATTGAGGTCTCACAGAGGAGCAGGACTGTGCTCAGAAAACAAGCGTGCATACTACCTTTCCACCACCACCAGGGACAGCAGTAGACAACTGAAACGATATTTGCTAAGAATTTTAAATGAATCCCTCAGTGTTTTTGGAAGTAAAGGGAATTAGAAACATCTTAAAGATGAAGTGGTTTTGGGGTGGGTAGGGGCTGTAGCTCAGTTGATAGAGTGCTTGCCTGCCATGTGCAAAGCCCTGTATTCAATTCCCAGCACCACATAAACTGGATTTAGTGGTGCACACCTATAATCCCAGCATTTCAGAGGTGGAGGTAGGAGGATCAAATGGCGGCAAGATCGCTCAGGTAAACACACTTCTTGCCAAGCCTGGTGACCATAGTTCCCATCCTTGGGCCTTACATAGTGAAAGGAAAGAATCAACTCCGAAAATTGTCTTCTGACATCCATACATAGCACAAACACACACACACATATATGCACTCATACAAAATAAACAAATGCAATACAGTTTTTTAAATGAAGTAGTGTGAAGATGAAATAAGATAGTAAGTGGAAGAAGTGTGATACATTGTATGTGTTCAGTATATACTTGGAAGAAAAGTTAATGTATAGATTGCCTGACAGGAAGCTAGTTTGAGCATCCATCTGCAGCCACCTTCCCTGATCTAATCCCCTCTGTCCAAATAGCCCTGCTTTTCTACCAACGGTCCTTGCCTTTGCTCTGAATCAGAATGTCATTAGCAGGTAGGGTGTAATGCCAGCCTGGTATAAATGAAACTGTCTCAAGAACAAAACAGGTGACAACAATCATTAGGGTTCTTTCTATTTATGGGTTTTTTGGTTTGGTTTGGTTTGGTTTTATTTTTTATTTTTTGAAAAAGGGTTTCTCCGTGTAACCCTGTCTGTCCTAGAACTCACTCTGTAGAGTGATCAGGCTGGCTTCAACTCAGAGATCCACCCTCCTCTGCCTCCAGAGTGCTGGGATTAAAGCCACAAGCCACCAGTGCCCAGCTGCTGCTGCTGCTGCTGCTGCTGCTGCTTTCTTCTTCTTCCTTCTTCCTCCTCTTCTTCCTTCTTCTGTCTTCATTCTTTATTCTTCCTCATCCTCTACCTTCTTCCTTCCTCCTCCTCCTCTTCTGATGTTCATTACAGTAGCTTTCTCAACACCATCCCAAACCTCTGATTTTTTGGTGCTTCAGTCTGCAAATATAACTACATTTTAAGCCTGCCTATGAACATTTAGTGTCCATAAAGCCTGGCACACATTGAATATGCTTTACATTTACATATTTAATGCATAGATGAGTGAATTATTGTTTTACCTGGGAAATGATAGAATTGAAGACTTCAGAATCAGAGAACCCCAAGTTTAGATCTAGACCTAACTATAGTCATATGGAAATAATTCCCACTGCCTCTGAACTTCAGTTTTCATGTCTGTAAATTAAGGATAATTTTGCTTGACTTACAAAACTATTGGGAAAATTAAATGAGAGGAATATGACATTTGCTATAGTACCTGGTAAACAGTATATCCTCAATAAATGGTAGATATATTTTTATTCCTTAAAAATGGGGCTTCCCACTGGGCGGCAGCGGTGGTGGTGGTGGTGGTTGGTGGTGGTGGTGGTGGTGGTGGTGGTGGTGGTGGTGCACACCTTTAATCCCAGGATTAGTCAGAGGCAGGCAGATCTGTGTGAGTTCGAGTCCAGCCTGGTCTACTAAGGGAGTTCCAGAACAGCCTCCAAAGCTACTGAGAAACCCTGTCTTGGAAAACAAAACAAAACAACAACAACAACAATGGGACTTCCCATTTTAAGTAGTTTTTAAAGCATAAATTCTGACAGAGAAAGAGGCTCAGAAATGTTTCTTAAGTGAATCAGCATATGAGTATATTCACTTGAAAGTGCTAGTAGGTTTTCAGAAACTGGACTCCTTAAATGGTATGTACTTGTAGGAAGAGTGGGGAGGATACATTGAAAGAGAAATGCTTCTGTGAAGAATTTCTGGGGACCACGGTGACTTTCCTTATTAAGTATTATTCTGGTGAGCATATAAGCCGTAGTTTATAATCCCCTTGAGCCCTGATTAGGAAGAACAACTTTGTTTGGAGGCAGCCCCCTCCCTAGTCTAATTATCATAACAACCCCTTGGAGTTACTATCATCTTCCTTCATCCACTCTAAAAGCAAGAAATTGGGGGCATACTCACAAGGACTTTCCAAACCAAGGTAGTGGGAGCCCAGAGCTGCCCATAGTCCTATGCTATATTGTTTGGTTCTATCTTAGGAGCCTGTGTTCTTTCACACACTTGACTTGAGAGATTTCTATGCAGCTATGAAAGATTATTGCTCAGAGAAGAGACTGTCCTGTAAAAACAGTGGAATCATGAAAGGGTAATGGTTTGGGACTGATGGTTCTAAATTTCTTTATGTTGCAATGTAATGCACAGCAGAGCTGGAGTCAAACAGAGTGAAGTCCATATCTCAGATCTGCTAGTGTTCAGACCGTGACAAATTGCTGTGGCCTGTCGAAGTTCCCTTATTATGAAATGGGCACAATACTTTGTAATTAATAAGGTGATTGTGAAGATCAAATTAGGTAATAGAATTGCAAAATTATGAGGTCAAGCTAGGCCCAAAATAAATACCAATAAGTGTTGATTCCCTCCCTCTTCTACAATTTGATAGGGAAGGATGAGGTTTGTAAGTAACACCTAATTGGATTTTTAGAGATTCCATGTGAAAATCAGGTGGTGAGTTCAAGGCTAGACTGGTCTAGTGATCCAGTTTCAGGACAGCCTCCAAAGGTACAGAGAAACCCTGCTTGAAAAACCAAAATAAGCCTGGGGTTGGTGGCTCATGCCTTTATTCCCAGCACTCGGGAGGTAGAGACAGGCAGATATCTGTGAGTTCAAGATCAGCCTGGTCTACAAGAGCTAGTTCCAGGACAGCCTCCAAAGCCACAGAGAAAACCTGTTTCAACCCCCCCAAAAAAAATAAATAAAAATTCCATGTGGATACCTTTGATGTTTGAGTATAGCATTTATCCCATTGCATTTAAAGAATTTATTGGCATACTCAGGGTTTTACATAACACAGTATTTTATGCTTTTTTCCTGCTTATCCAACCTATTCCACGTCTGTTTCTCTTTTATTTTTAATTTTACTTTATTCATTTTGTGTGCATGTATGTATGTGCATGCATTGTCTTGGGGAGCAGAAGAGAACATTGGATCCCCTGGAACTGGAGGTATGGGTGGTGTGAGCCACCATATTGGTTCTGGGAATCGAATCTGGGTCCTTGGGAAGAACAACAAGTGCTCTTAACTGCTCAGCCATCTCTGCAGCTCCTCACTTTTATTTTAGTTTTGTAGTAGTACCTTCTTTTTATTTAGTCCCAGTTTTTGACTAGATTTTTGTTTGTTTGTTTTGGGGAGCTTTTTTGTTTTATTTTTTTGGAGACGGTGTTTCTCTGTATAACATTTCTGGCTGCCTGGGACTTTGTAAACCAGGCTGGTCTCGAACTCACAGAGATCTGCCTGCCTCTGCCTCCCAAGTGCTAGGATCAGAGGTGCATGCCACCACAGGCCAGCTCTAAACTCTTGTTACAGCCCCCTAAAAAGAATCCCTGGGCTGGAAAGATGGCTCAGCGGTTAAGAGCACTGACTGTTCTTCCACAGGTCCTGAGTTCAATTCCCAGCAACCACATGGTGGCTCACAACCATCCGTTATGAGATCTGGTGCCCTCTTCTGGTGTGCAAAGATATACATGGAAGCAGAATGTTGTATACAAATAATTAAATAAAATCTTAAAAAAAAAAAAGAATCCCTATAACCTTGAGTAATTACTATTTACCTTTGAATTCAAGCCCTAGGAAATACTAATTAATCCCTTTCTTACATAGTGCCAGTAACAAAATAAAAATAAATAAATCTAAACAAAAATTAAACAAATAAATCTAAACAAAATAAATAAATCTAATTTTTTTTTACTCACTATATAGTATAAGCGCCCATGCTTACTTATTAGGCCAAGGTCACCTGAGAAACACAAAATAGGCTGAAAGCTTCACTGCCTCTCAGGAACTGGAATGCATATTGTACCCCAGGAGCCATGGACTCTAAATGCCTCTCAAGGCAGCTAGACCAAGCCAACTCCATGGTTCCCTTCAATTCCTCCTTTTTTTATTTTTTAATTTTAGGGTATGTAAACCAATATTTAAAACAGACATGGAGTAGCAAATCCATCTCAAGACTATTAATGCTTCCCAGTGTAACCAGCAAAAAACTTTCCTGTGACATTCCTATGAACTGTATTCCAATTAGATTCAGAAAAATAATGACCAAAAATCTTGGCCAGGTTTTCTGCAGCAGTGGAAGAGGATAATTCATCTAATTTTGAATGTTGAATGGTTAATATTTTATCATGCAAGGAGGCCTAAACATCAATACTTTAATTGTCATGTGACCATTTCTGCTTGGGAGCAATATGAGTAGCAGTGGGGCACCCAAGATCTCAGAGTCATAGACATAAACAAGAATATTATTCTCTTCCCAGTTAAAGTGAAGCACAGGAGGATCAGGTCCATTATCCCAATGTCTCAGCAGTAACAGATGCATTCAACAGAGACAGCATAGCAAAAACAGCAATTCTGCAGTCACACCCTTCCCCTGAGATTTCATCAAGTCTCTTCCCTCAGTCACTAGGTTCTTCATCTGAGTCATTGTGGGTAGGAAGACTTTCTTTTTCTTGGTTCCACAACTCCATTGCCCCATTCTCTTCCTTTTCTTCAGGTGTAGCTTTGGAACTTCCTGCTCCATCTTCTACACCGGCTCTTCAGCCCTGGGAAAAACACAAACAGCCTCGGCTCCAGTAAATTACTGGATCAGGCCATTCCATCGACCTAACATAATGTCTCTCCAAAGGATTTTGACCTTGAATTTTTTCAGAGGAACCCAAAAACATTTTGCAGCAGTGAGGCCATCTTGCTCAAATTTAAAATTTTAAAGTATATGTAATAAAAGATAAAATATGTGCGGAGTAGTCATATTATCCTTCTCCCCCACCTTTATTTTTAAATAACATTTAAGCTGTTCATTAGGTCTTTCCAAAAAAGATTGACCCTGAGGGTTATAAGGAATGCCTGTGATGTGGGTTATATCAAACTATTGGTAAAATTTCTGAAAAGCCTTGGCAGAGTATGTAGAAGCATTGTTGGGTTTTTTTCTTTTTAGTTTTTCAAGATAGGGTTTCTCTGTGTAACAGCCCTAGCTATCCTGGATCTAGCGCTGTAGACCAGGCTGGCCTCAAACTCACTAAAATCTGCCTGCCTCTGCCTCCCGAGTGCTGGGATTAAAAGCATGCGTCACCAACGCCCAAATTGTTTTCTTTTTCTTTTTTCTTTCCTTCCTTTCTTTTTTTCTCCTTGGTTTTTTAAAAAAAGATTTATTTATTATGTCTACAGTGTTCTGTCTGCATGTGTCCCTGCAGGCCAGAGGAGGGCACCAGATCTCATTACAGATGGCTGTGAGCCACCATGTGGTTGCTGGGAATTGAACTCAAAACCTTTGGAAGAACAAGCAGTGCTCTTAACCACTGAGCCATCTCTCCAGTCCCTTCATTTGTTTTTTGAGACAGGGTTTCTCTGTGTAACCGTCTTGGATGTCCTGGAACTAGCTCTGTAGACCAGGCTGGCCTCGAACTCACAGAGATCCTCCTTCTCTGCCTCCCAAGTGCTAGGAGAAACCCTGTCTCATAAAACCAAAAAAAGAAAAAAGAAAAAAAAAAAAAGAAAGAAAGAAAAGAAAAGAAAAAGAACCCTAAGAGTCAGGGCTGAGTGCTGGGTGCTGGGTACTGGTGGCACAGAGGCAGATGAGTCTCTGTGATTTCAAGGCCATCCTGGTCTACGGAGTGAGTTCCAGGACAGCTATGACTACACAGAGAAACCATCTAAAAAAAGGGGGGAGGGGGCAGGAGAGATGGCTCAGCGGTTAAGAGCACTGACTGCTCTTCCACAGTTCCTGAGTTCAATTCCCAGCAACCACATGGTGGCTCACAACCATCCGTTATGAGATCTGATGCCCTCTTCTGGTGTGCAGATATACATGGAAGCAGAATGTTGTATACATAATAAATAAATAAAATCTTAAAAAAAATAAGGAGAAGGAAGGAAGGAAAGAGAAAGAAAGAAAGAGAAAGAAAGAAAAGTCAAGGCTGGGAAAAGCTCAGTGGTTAAGAGCACTGGCTGCTCTCCCAGAAGACCCAAGTTCAATTCCCAGGAACCACATGGCAGCTCACAACTGTCTGTAATTCCAGTTCCAGGGGATCTGGCAGCCTCGCACAGACATACATGCAGGCAGAACACCAATGCACATAAAAATAAATCTTTTAAAATAAAAAAAGATCCTGCCAGGTGGTAGTGGCCCACACCTTTAATCCCAGGACTCAGGAGGCAGAGGCAGGTGGATTTCTTTGAGTTCACCTGGTCTATAAAGCAAGGTCTTTAATTCCAGGACAGACTCTGAAGCTACACAGAGACACCCTGTTTCAAAAAAACAAACAAAAAAGTTTTAAATGAAATGGGTGTATAATTATTTATTTATTTATTTATTTATTTATTTATTTTGGTTTTTCGAGACAGGGTTTCTCTATGTAGCTTTGGAGCCCATCCTGGCACTCGCTCTGGAAACCAGGCTGGCCTGGAACTCACAGAGATCCACCTGCCTCTGCCTCCGGAGTGCTGGGATTAAAGGCATGTGCTACCCATGCCCAGCTAACACATTAATTCTTTTTTTTTTCCTGGTTTAATAAGGAATTGTTTAATTTGAGAAAATGATCCCAAACATCAGGCTGTTCACAAAAATAACCCATGGTATTAACTTTAGAAAACAAAAATGTTATTCCTACAGAGAAAGCAACACATTAATTCTTAATTTAGCAAAATGCCGTGCTGTTAAAATACTTTTATAGGAAGAATTGGAATTTGCTAAGATGGAAGTGCAAGATAAGAATATTCCAGATGAGATGACTGGAGAAGCAAAGGTAGGGTCAGGAAAGTACTCACTATATCCAGGATTGAAATCTGAGACTTCATTTTAGAAGCAACAGAAAAGCCAAAGTTCCTTAGAACAATGAAGATTCTATTATTGTTTGTCTGGTACTGCAATTAGATGGGTAACCCTAGGGTTGGAGTTTATCTTTCCCAAGACAGGGTTTCTTTGTGTAGCCCTGCCTGTCCTGGAACTCACTCTGTAAACCAAATTAGTCTTGAACTCAGAGATCTGCCTGTCTGTACCCCCAAGTTCTGGGATTAAAGGTGTGCTCCACCATGCCTGGCCTTTTTGGGGGGGTTGGGGGGGTTGGGGGGGAGTAGGACTGAGATTAATGGCATGCACCACCATGCCTGGCAAGTTTGTTTTTATTTTTCAAGATTTTATTTATTCTTGTGTGTATGAGTGTCTTATCCGAATGTATGTTTGTGCACCATGTGCAAGAAGTGCCTGTAGAGGTCAGAAGAGAGCACTAGATCTCTTAGGACTGGAATAACAGATGGTTGTGAGCTGCCATATGGGCGCTGGAAATTGATTCTGGGTCATCTGGAAGAGCAGCCAGTGCTCTTATTATGGAGTCATCTCCTCAGTGACAGGGGACGTCCTTCTCTATATGTATTTTTCTTATTGGTTGATGAATAAAACGCTGTTTAGTCAATAGCCAGTAGAGGCAGGAAGCTAGGCAGGACTAGGAGACAAGGAGAATTCTGGGAAAGATAGGCAGGGAGAGACCAGAAAGGATGCCATGTAGTCACCAAAGGAGTAACAGGTCCGGACATTCTCTGGTAAGCCAAGACCAAGTGGAAATACACATATTTATAGAAATGGGTTAATAGTTAAGACAGCTAGCCAGTAAGAATCCCTAGCCATTGACCAACAGTTTTATAATTAATATAGTGTCTGTATGTTTATTTGGGGATAAAGTGGCAGCAGGACCTGGAGGGACAAGGAATTCCATAACAAAATGGCACCCAACGTGGGGTACGAACCCACGACCCTGGGATTAAAAGGCCCAGGCTCAGGCTGGGCAGTGGTGGTACACGCCTTTAATCCCAGCACTCGGGAGGCAAAGGCAGGTGGATCTCTGTGAGTTTGAGGCTAGCCTGGTCTACAAAGCTACACAGAGAAACCCTGTCTTGGAAAAAAAAAAAAGTCCCATGCTCTACCGATTGAACTAGAGGGGGCCCGAAGTTGTATCCTCAAGGCTGAGGGTAAGACCCTTACCTTTGACCAGCTAGCCCTGGAGTCTCCCAAAGGGGTGTGGCCACTAACAAAAATACAGCAATGATAGATGCCACTACACCTCAGCCCCAGAGTGTGGACTTTAAGTATTCAAGGAGGATATCTTGGTCATGACAAAGATATCTTGGAAAAACAATACTCATCAGTTTAGGATGAACTTGGTTTCCTACAGCCTCCAGTGAGGCAGGGCCAGGATTGGCCTGGATTTCTAACATTGCCCATGTCTCCCTCTTTTGCCTCTCAACTTTCCTCAGCCATCCTCCCTTCATCCCAGCCTCTAGCAATTGCTCTCCAAAGGCCTATCTTGAAATTCTTAAAGTGCTTCTAGATCTGTCTTAATACACCCATTCTTTAAAACCCAGTTCAGTTAAATCCATCAAATGTTTCCTGCACTATTACTCTATTCCTGCCCCTAGGCTGAAAGATCAAGTAATCAAGTGGAGGGTCACCTCCTTAAACTAGCTCCTGAATACTTGAGAGACTGAGATAGGAGGGTTTCTATGAGTTTGAGGTCAGCCTAGGCTATATAGTAACTTCTAAGTCAGTCTGGGCCACAGATTAAAATTATCTCAAAAAATAATTAAGAGAGTTCCCAGAAAGGTGGAGGAAATTAGACTGGGCAACAGACAAGGAAGTCATTTGCTCCTTTGTGGTCAGAGTCCTAATAAAAGCTTGGTAGACAGTATATATTATTACAGCTGTAGGAAGATAGGCAGATGGTCATAGGGTGTAGAGATAAGGAAAAGATAATCAAAGTTTCATGGAAGAGGGGGATAAAGTTAGGGTCTCAAATCTAATTGCTGAAGTAGAGGGTGACCAGATTATGAAAGCTGTTGAGCACTACTGCTAAGGAGTTTGCTCCTGCTCATAAAAGCTATGGAGAGTTACTAAATAATTGATTATTGGCATAGAAGGGATATAGTCAGATCTGTGTTTCAAGAGGGAGGAGACATGGTGCTGCAAACCTTTAAGCTCAGCACTGAGGAAGTGAAAGTAAGCAAATCTCAATGAGTTCTTGCCAGCCTGGTCTACACAGTGAACTCCAGGCTAGCCAGTGCTAAAAGTGAGAGCTTGCCAATAAATAAATAAAAGGTGGGGAGGAACAATGTGGGCTGAAGAGGTGGCTCAGTGGTTAAGAGCAATTACTCCATTATGATTATTGTTCTTTTTTGTTTTGTTTTGCTTTTGTTTTTCGAGGCAGGGTTTGTCTGTGGCTTTGGAGGCTGTCCTGGAACTAGCTCTTGTAGACCAGGCTGGTCTCGAACTCACAGAGATCCACATGTCTCTGCCTCCTGAGTGCTGGGATTAAAGACATGTGTCACCACTGCCTGGTTTATGACTATTGTTCTTACAGAGGGCCTGGGCTGTGTTCCTATCAACCATAAGATCGATCACAACTCCAGTTCCAGGGGATCTAATGCCATCTTCTGACCATGTTGGGCTTCTGCAGGCAGAACAGTGTGTACATAATAAATAAATCTTTAAAAAGAAAAAAGAAAGACGAATAAATAGAAAGAAAAGAAAAAGTGGCTCAATGCAGCTGTAATTTGAGGGTACTAGGGAAACAGTAAGCCAATGAAGCAATCTTACAGGAAATCGTTTTTTCTTTTTTCATTCATTATTTTGTAGATGGATGTTTTGCCTACATTTACATATGTGTACCTATGGAGAAATACAAGTGGAGTCAGAGTAATTTATTAGGGGAGATACTCACACAAGGGAACCAGTGACCTGGTTGGCACCCTGAGGCAGTTGGACCCAGAAATGCTTCCCAGTGTCAGCTCAGCCTAGAGAGCGACCACGTGTGCTGGCTTCCCTTGTTCTTATACACCCTGCTACATAGCTGTGACCATGCCCAAACGGGTGTGGTCATCGGTACCTATAATCAGGGTCTCTCCCTACAATTCCCCTTTTAGTCTAAAGAGGATTTAAACTTGATACAAAACTAAATTGTGTACAAAACGTCTTAACATATGTAAGAGCATACATCATCTTAAATAGAGAAAACTTTACAGAGTAAAACGATGTGTGACAAACAAATTATACATAAGTTACATCATACAAGGATCTATAACAGTGTAAGTTATCTATAATTAACAATCATAAAGGTGAATCACAAGAAGATATAATAATCTACTTATATCACATCCTAACTATATCTATTCCATCTAAACTCTAAAGTCCATCTGAAAGAGATGTCCAAGCCTGAATACCTCCTTCCAAACCCAACCCTAAACAATAGGAAACTAGCCCTAACGAGGTGTACATTATCCTTAGTGTCAACAGTGGGGAAAGGGGCATGTAGTATTCTCCGAGTTACTTCCTGCTGAAATGGGACGATCATAGCCTCATGGGGTCCTGTAGGAAGAAAATGTTAAGAGTAGTGGATTATCTGCAACACATGTATCCAGTCTGTGTTTGGTTTGAGATGCTTGATTGAAGTTCTTGATTGATTAAAGTTTATATCTTGATTGAAGTCCTTGTGTTGATTGAAGTTCTTACTTGAAGCTCTGGCCAGAGTGTAAATAGAATGTGCACCATCTCAGCTAGCTGTTCTGGAGTTGTTTAAAGCGATGTAGTCCAAACCAAGTGTGGGATGGAGATTGTCAGTTCAACGCATCAAGTTGGATCCAGTGGACTCAATGAGGTGGGGCCCCATCTTCTTTCTGGAGAGTTCAAAGATTGCTTTTAGGAAGTTATTTGCTGTGGGGAACTCAGGGTCTCTCCCTACATGTACCATGTGCATGGTTCGACCCGTAGGAGACCAGAAGAGAGTCTCAGATTTCCTGGAACCAGAGTTACAGATAGTTATGAGTCACTATGTGGATACTGGGAATCAAACCCAGGTCTTTTGGAAGAGCAGATAGTACCCTTAACTGCTGAGCCATCTCTTCAGCCCCACAGAGATGTTCTTGATATAATCTATATTCTCTTTTTATCTATCCCCCATTTTTACACTACCTCCTTGCTACTGGGTGCTGGAATATCTTTATGAACACTGAGTCTGCTTGAAAGGGTGTGTATGTGGGTGTGCATAGGGAGATTGAACAGTAACTGTGGCTAAAACTGGACATTGATGATGCTATTTAAGGCACAGCCTGCCTAGGGTATTTACAGATATAAGCAAATCCACAGGAGAACAAGAGATACTGGAAAATATCAACAGCAGCAGCTAGTTGGACAGTGGACAAATGCCAAGTTAGGAAGCACTAAGTGCCTGCTGGTTAAGGGGAGACTGGAGGTCTAATTGCTTATTAAATTTCTAATGCTTTTGTAATTAATTTACTCATTAATGTATTTTGGTTTTCGAGACAGGGTTTCTCTGTGTAGCTTTGGAGCCTATCCTGGCACTCACTCTGTAGACCAGACTGGCTTCAAACTCACAGAGATCTCCTGCCTCTGCCTTTACCTCCCGAGTGCTGGGATTAAAGGTGTGTGTCACCAACACCTGGCTAATGCTTTTTTAAAAAT
This sequence comes from Cricetulus griseus, assembly GCF_003668045.3. Classification (NCBI taxonomy): domain Eukaryota; kingdom Metazoa; phylum Chordata; class Mammalia; order Rodentia; family Cricetidae; genus Cricetulus; species Cricetulus griseus. The sequence goes on along the minus strand of NC_048596.1, from coordinate 97,164,344 downwards.
GATATTTATTTTATGTGTGTGTCTGCATGCATGCATGCTTATAAGTGCCCACCTTGGGTGTGGAGGTAAAAAAAATAGTTTATGGGACTTGGTTATCTCCTTCCACCATAAAGGTTGAAGTTGTCATATTTGACAGCAAGTACCTTGCCATCTTGCCACTTACATTCCCCCTTCTTTCCTTTTAGAGGCAGAGTCAAGGCTGGCTTTAAATTTGCCATGTAACCGAGGATGTCTTTGAACTCTTGGTCCTCCTGCCTCTACTTCCCTCCTGCTGAAATTACAGGCTTGTGCCACCACACCTGTTTGCTTGACTTCTTTTTCTGAATGATGGATTTTACCAAATTCACCTGTCTAGATTTTTTTGTTTTGTTTTGTTTTGTTTTGTTGTTTTTGTTTTTCGAGACAGGGTTTCTCTGTGGCTTTGGAGGCTGTTCTGGAACTCGCTCTGTAGACCAGGCTAGTCTCGAAATCACAAGAGATCCATCTGCCTCTGCCTCCTGAGTGCTGAGATTAAAGGCGTGTGCCACCACTGCCCGGCACCTGTCTACATTATTAAGAGGAGCAAATGGAACAGTATAAAGTCTCTAGCACGTTGTAAGAACACATTTCTCTGCTTTTCCTTCCATAAACCAAACAGACCAAAATATGCCTAGAGGGGGTCACTGGCCACTGAGGTCAGAGAAGGCTTAGGATGAGGTCCAACTGTAGCTTGTGTGTCTGGTTGTAACAACCTTCACATATTGGGCTGGAGAGATGGCTCAGAGGTTAAGAGCACTGGCTGTTCTTCCAGGGGTCCTGAGTTCAATTCCCAGCAACCACATGATGGCTCACAACCATCCATAATGAGATCTGGTGCCCTCTTCTGGCCTGAAGGATACATGCAGACAGAACAATGTATATATATTAAATCTTAAAACTAAACTAAACTAAAAACCTTCACATATTGGGCACTTTCCACTTGCCTGCCACTGCTGTATTTCTCCAATTCTCACAGTACCCTGTGATGTAGATATCCATCCCTTAAGCCATTTTACATATGAAGGAACAGACTCAGAACTGTGAGTTGAATGGTCCACGCTGTACAGATCCCAAGAGAATCAAATGCAAGACCAGAGACCCTCAAGCCAGACATTGGTATTAATTTAGAAACTGAAGGACCCAACCTCAGGGGCCAGTATTTAGGGCCATAGGAACAGTCAAGGAATCAAAATAGGGAACAAGAGCAAAGTAAGCACCACTGGGGTGGAGCCGGACAGAAGACATGAAGTCACAAGTCAGAAAACACAAATCTAGTTGCTGAGACTGGATAGAAGTGGTCATTTTAGGCTTGGTGGCAGTGGTGGCACATAACTTCAATCCCAGCACTCAGGAGGCCAGCCTGGTCTACAGAGTGAGTTCTAGGACAGCCAAGGCTACACAAAGAAAGCCTATCTTGAAAAACAAAAACAAAACAAAGTATCCACCTTATTTTTATGAGGATTAAATGAGTTACTGCATACAAAGTAGAAATGTTCCTAGGATATAGAGGATACCAAGACAGGTTATTACTGTGAGAATTTAAGTAGGGTTTAAGTGCTGATAACTGGCTCAGAAGTTCTGCATCTGCTGTAGGTGGTCCTGGCAATCCCCTAGATGCCTAGAGGAGAAATAAATATTTGGTTCCTCACCTCCTCCTTCCTTTTTTGGTAGGATAATCTTTTCAGAGAGATTCCCCTTTAATGGATCAGCCGAGGCCAGGCCAAAGTGAGAAAAGAACACTGGGAGCTGGTTTCTCTTCGTTGTGAAGAACCTTTTAGCTGGGTCCCGCAGAACTTCCACCTCCTCATCCCTACCCCCCCCCCTCGCCAGAGACGTCAGACAGGATAGGGCGCCCTCTTCTGATAGAACGTGGGACTAGGTTTGGCCCAAAGTTGCTGGGATAGATTTACAGTATCTATCTCACTACCTGCAAGGTGGTATTCGTGGAGTTTCTTGTTTGTTTCCCCAGCTCCTTTTGTTGCATGCTGTAACCGGCCATAGGGAGCAAAGTTTGAGGGAAAAGCTCCAAGGCTGGGGCAAAACTGGCTTAATGTTTTAGAAGTGCAAAACTGGATAATTCGTTTAGAATGAGGGTGGAAGACTGGAGAACCAGGTCAGGGAAAGAAAGAAATTTAGGTCCTACTGAATTAATTTTATGTTCTTTCAACAGGTGATGGCATGCAGCCAGAGGTAAGATGACAAGGTGACTTATCCAAGCTGTCAAAGCCAGGTGTCTAGGGCTCTTCTGGCTGTTCTCACGCAGTCAAAAATAGTGGGGACAGAGTATTCCTGGAGAAGCTTGGCTTCTGGAGACACTATATGATCAGTAAAGCCAGGGGTCGCAGTCCCCAAAGCGGGGAGGAGCCAGTGTAGACACGGGCCCAGTTTCCTCTCTAAGATCCGCCCCAGACGCGCTGGCTCCGCCTTGTGCGTTGCTGCTGCGACCCGCCCCCTCCTACTCGCCCCCTGGGCCGGGCGGGGGCTCCAGGTTCCCGCGCCCCTGGCTACGGGTTCTGCCCCGTAGCCACCACCGTTTGGGTGAGTAAGGGAATAGCCGGTTTGGGCCACAGGGTCACATCACTCGGGAAGCCCCGCCACAAGGTCTGGCCTCCACAGGCCTGGAGTCCGGGTGCCTGCCCGCCTTGTTCACATACACTCGGAACACCGGGAACTGTAGGCATACAGACGTAGAGCTGACCTCCTCTGTTTGCTCTGTGGTGGGGCTAGGTGTGCTGGGATTAAACACTGCCTTTACTCCGCAGGGACTCCTGCTCAAGATCCCTCCAGGCGCTGCGGATGGAGGCGTGGGGGAGCCTTGGAACCTCATAGTCTAGTTTGAATCCCAGCTCTGCCAGTTACTAGCCTGTGGTTTTGAGTAAGTGTTTTTAACCACCCCAAGGCTCAGTTTCCTTTTCTGTGATATGGGAACCCAGAGGACACCTACTCTAGAATAATAGGACTAAAAGAGATTGTATATCAAGTGCTGAGTTAAAAATGTGGATTCTGAATGGAGGGTGGTATTGAGATCTTTAGGGACTTTGGATATGAAGTGGGCATACTCCTAAAAAAAAAAAAAAAAAAAAGCAGTTTTCAGAGCCTTGTGTGGCACCTTTAATCCCAGCAACAGGAAGACAGAGACAGAAGGATTGGGAGTTTTCAGCCAGCCTGGGCTACACAGTAAGACCCCCTTCTTTATACACACTAACACACTAAAATAAAACAAAGGAAAACTGACTAAGTAGTACCAGGGAAGAAGTGAAAGCTGTCTAGGAGCAGAACTTTAGGTAGTGTACCCCTAAAACTGAGATGTAAAGCAGGGACCAAGTTGGTTGGGCCTTAGAAATAATCTAAACCTTGTGATTTCTTCCTGTTGTACAATTTGAAACAGTCCGAGGATGGTTAGGTGACTTGTCCAAGGTCACACACCTAAAAGGGAGGCCAGGCACACAGCCAAGAAGTGGAACCAACTATCATTTCTGTTAGTTTCTGAAACTGTTCTTGAACCAACTCATCGTCCCTTCCTGGGGTAAGGTCTGATCAACCTGAAGATCTGGTCTTCTGTTAGAGGAGCCCAAAGGTTCCTAGGGGATTAGGAGGAGGGCTGGTTAAATCTACTTCAAATACAGTCTAGGTATGGGCTGGGTGAGGAAAGTGATCCTGTGTAGGGCCCTACCTATTCAGGGAATGGGTTGGATGTAGGAGGGTCATCAATGCCACTTCCAGTTTCCTGGGGAGATGCTTGACCAAATATTTATTGCCCCAAAGGGAAGGAAGGACCTGAGAACTTGGGCTGGGCAGCCTGGTTTAGGCTGGCAGAGAGGTGGTTGGGAAGGTAGATGAAAATGTCGAGGTGTGTCCACCTGTTTCAGGAATGCTAGGAGGCCATCCTGAGCTCAGAGTTCTGTTTAAGGGTGGGGCCAGAAAGAGTCATGGCTTGAGACCAGAAGGGCCGGTTTTTTATGTAGCTGGAGCCAGCTATAGATTGGCACCAAGAAACCTAAACTCTGGGAGTGACTGTTCCCCAGGTTCAGCCCTGAAGAAGAGATTCTCTAGTCTTGTTTCTCCATCTTTACAATGGGAACAGGCAAATTGGCTTATCTATATAGTATGTAGTATTTGTTTTTCTTTCTTCTTCTTTTTTTTTTTTTCTTCTTATTTTTGTTTCTCGAGATGGGATTTCTCTTTGTAGTCCTGGCTGTCCTTGAACTCACTTTATAGACCAGGCTGGCCTCCAAAGATCCACCTGCCTCTGCCTCCCAAGTGCTGGGATTAAAGGCATGTGCCACCATGCCCGGCATATTTGTTTTCTTTAGTCCTTTGCTCACTCCTGTCCTAATCTGACCCTCCTGTCTATAGAGAAAGGGATGAAGAAAGTCAGAGTTGAAATATATGGCTTTTTGTGGACCCTACATTTTCTCACTGCTGATCCTGAGTAGCCTGCTTCAGCTCCCTTTCCAGACACTGAGAGGGGTTAGGCTAGGGTTGGTAGTGTGTACTTAGGTATTATAGTATTATAGTGCCTGGCCTTAGAAACTCTTTTTTCCCTTGTCTCTTGAGACAGGACTTCTCTGTGTAACCGAGCCCTGGTTGTCCTAGAACTTTCTATGTAGACCAGGCTGGCTTTGAACTCACAGATATCTGCCTGCCTCTGCCTCCCAAATGCTGGGACTAAAGGTGTGAGCCACCACTGGCTGGCATTCTTGTCTGAGGGAAAAAAAAAAATCAGTTTTTCAGGAACCTACATCTTGTCTCAGGAGGCACTGGATACTGGGAAGGTACCAGAAGCTGACCAGGCAGCTCTGACCTCACACAGCAAGCCCAGGCTCTTACCAGGCCTGATTCTGCAAAGCCTTTCACCCTTAGAGCACATGAGGCAGCAGGCAGGGACAATCATGGGACGGAGGTTCTGTCAGCTTCCATGGTGTCCCTGCTGCACTGGATTGCTGTGCCTGCATATAGCACCCCAGGGTCTGGGAAGGCCTGACAGTGCAGCAGGGCCCTGCACTGGTGAGTGAAGCAATGAGAACTGATAGGCCATGAACCAAGAGGCTGGGGCAGAGGCTTGGGGGTAGGGGTGAGAGTGGGGGGACATGGGCCAGTCTGTTTACCAGGTGGTTCTTGAACCAATGAGAGACTAGCTAAATCAATTTCTGTAGTCTAAGGCCTATCAAGCCAGGCAGAAGCTTGAGGAGAAGATTGTGCAGTCTGTTTCAAACTTTATCTTAGTATAGATGAAGTTCATTGTCTTCCCTCAGAAACTGAAGTTGAGTGTTGCCTTGGGATTCTAAGCTAGTCTTCCTTATCCAGGACAGGAACTGTAAAAGTTTAGGAGTCTCCTCACATTCCCTACCCTATAGCATAGCTAAGTTCTGGTTTGAGCGTGAGTGCTAGCATTACCACTGAGCCCTTAGCCCTGCTGCCTGGGACCCTGACAACATGCCCTCCATTCTCAGGTCTGACAAGATGTACCAAGTTCCACTCACGCTGGACCGGGATGGGACCCTAGTCCGGCTCCGCTTCACCATGGTGGCCCTAATCACAGTCTGCTGTCCACTCGTCGCCTTTTTGTTCTGCATCCTTTGGTCCCTGCTCTTCCACTTCAAGGAGACAACATCTACACACTGTGGGGTAGGGCTTGGAGGGCACTGGTGGCTTATATTCAGACCCATCTGGGCCTTTTCTGAGATCCTGATTTGGTATTAACAGAATTAAGCCAGTTCTATAGGCTCCATCAAATAGACTGGGCTAGTAGGTGGTAGTGGGTTACTTGTAAATTGAAGTCTCATGAATTAGGCTCCTTCTACTTTCCATAAAGGTTCTAGGAACTGGGGTCATTAAAGTGGGTCAGTCCCCAAACCCAGAACCTGGGGGCAGGTCTAGAGGTTCATGCCTTTAATCCCAGCATTTTGGAGGCAGAGGCAGGTGGATCTCTGAGGCCAGCCTATTCTACATAGTGAGTTCAAGAGAGAAAGGGATGAAGAAAGTCAGAGTTGAAATATATGGCTTTTTGTGCACCCTACATTTCCTCACTACTGATCCAGCCAGGGTTATATAGAGAGACTCTGCCTTAGAAAACAAACAAAGACATAAAAACCTAGAGTCCAATCACTGCTTCATAGAGGAACAGATTCAGGAGCTTCCAGGTTTCCTGGAGGGTGAGATGAGGATAGGACTAGCATAGAGGACAGTGTAGGTCTTACAGTGTGTTACAGTGGGCTTATGCCTGTGTTTGTGCATGTATGTGTCTCTTTGTGATTGTGAGGGACATGCCTATATTTAATGGCTTCAAGTAGGGTTGTGTGTGTGAGAGAAATTCCATGGGGGGACCTAGTTATGTGCATGAATATGTGTTCTAGGGTAAGTCCCATGCCCTCTGAGGGTGCTTGAGCTATGAAGAGAGATTTGAGAGTTTCTCCATAAAATATCAGAATAAATAGGGTAAGACTGTGTTGACATCTATTATACTCCTCATTCTCTGAGCAACAGTGCTACCTGAGACCCAGTGAGCTTCAGTTTCTATGTGTATTGAGAGGTTGATGATGCCAGCCCTGCTCCTTTCCAAGGCTAGTGTAGAGCTCCAGGTAGAGACAGCATGGGAAAGGTGGGTTGGGGAGTGCCAAACAGGAGGAGGAAGAGAATGAGAAGGAATAAGAGATCATAAGATTAGGAGGTGAATCAGGAGATACAGAAGCCCCAGGTGAGGCAGAGCCTGGATAGCCTTAGAGAGAACTCTGATGGCCCCTGCCAGCTTCCTTTATATGACCCTCATCTGCTCCATAGGTCTAGGTCTAGCAGATGATCCTGTCTGGGAGTTTGGGGTGAGGGCTTACTTCTTTTGTTGAGTATGACTTAAAACTTTTTTCTGATTGTAGACATGAGCTTTGATTGAGAGTACACAACCTGATGAGAGATATCAGAGGGCCTAAGGAAGCCAGAAGTAGTGACTCATGCCTGTAATCCCAGCAGTAGGGAGGCTGCAACAGGAGGACTCACTTGAAGTCAAGGCCAACCTGGACTAAAGTGAAACCCTAAATAAGTAAAATAAGTAAATAAGTAAATAGAAGGAACAGGTCTAGGAGAAAAGAGAGAAGCTAAGTTAGTAATTCTCAACCTGTGGGTCGTGACCCTCTGGGGTCAAATATCATATATTCTGCATATCAGATATTTACATTATGATTCATAATAGTAGAAAAAAATTACAGTTATGAAGTAGCAACAAAGTAATTTTATGGTTGTGGGGTCGCCATAACATAAGGAAGGTTGAGAACCACTGAGCTAGGTGATCTAAGATCATTTCCTGCCTTATTGTTTACCTATGATAATGAATGCATCATGTATTCCCATTACCTAACTCTTGTCCATCTTGAAAATCCTTTCCAAAGTGTTTCCTCCTCTGGAACACCTTGCCTAGCCTCTTTGAGGCACTTAATTCCCTCTTCTAAGTGCCTACTATTCTTGGTGTTATTGCCACATTTCTCTCATTCTATATCTGTATCTGTCTTCCTCTCCATACTGGAATCTCCATGAGAGCAAGCATTGCACTGAGTCAGAAAGTATTTGTTGAGTAAATAGATAGGACTTCCCAGTCTGGTGCCTTGGGAAAGGCAGATAGTCCAAACAAAATTAAAAAGGTTTTACAGTTTATATGTTAAACAGAGTAGGCTGTTTGCTCTGCCCTTCTGGCTGGCCCTGAGGGCTAACGGGACCAATGACCTCAGCCTACCTGATACCTACTACCCACTCTTGGCATACCAGTTAGGGAACTAAAGCATGAATAGTTGCTTGCCTAATACCCTGGGAATATTTCATCCCCATTCCCTGGGACTTTTCTGTTGAATACAATTGAAGCTTTTGATTTATATTTTGAATTTCCTATCCAGAATATCCCAGGAAGGGCCAACCCTAGGAATAAAATAAGTAACCTAGCATAACACACCATCATTAATGATGTCACCTCTGCTTATACATCCCAAGTATCAGGGAGCTCCCTTCTTTAGGTAACCTTTCTACAGAGGTTTAGTAACTGACAATGAGCATACTCTTTTTTTGTAGTAAGCATAGATTTAGAGGAGGTGATTTTTTTTTTTTTTTTTGAGACAGGGTCTCACTATATAGTTCTGGCTGACCTAGAATTTGCTATGTACAACTGGGTGGCCTTGAACTCACAGAGATCCATCTGCCTCATCTTCCCAAGTGATGGGATTAAAGGCATGCACTACAGATTTTTCCCCTCAACTGTCTACTCTGGCCTTGGCTCTGCTGTGATAACCATAGAGCTATGTTCTCCTCCTGGATTTTCTTCAGTCCTGCAGAGATGAGAAGACAGTAATGGAGACCCCTAAGTCTGTCCTGGTAGCATAGCTATAATTTTTGTAGGTAACCTTTCCAGGATAGGGGCTATAGGATCCTTATAACCCTAAATATGTCCTTGGACTCAGTCCAGTTGGTAACTGTATTGGGCCCAGATCTGGATAATAGGACTTCAGCTGACCTGGGCAATACAGGCACAAGCAATACTGTTCATCCCTATTTCTGCTGATGCAGCCCAAGCTGCCATGAGCTATTTCTGTACAAGTACAGGCTGGACACTGATTCCGCATATTCTAGAACTCTGATCTGATTCTACTCTATTTGCTGTTTATGTGTGTGTGCTCAAGCATATGTCACGTATGCATGTCCCACGGCACATGTGTGGCAGTCAGGGGATAACTTTGTGAGTCAGTTATCTTCTTCCACCTTTACATGAGTTCTGGGGATCTAACTTGGGTCAACAGGCTGCTGAGGAGTGTGTTTACCCTTCAGCCATCTCTCCAGCCCCTTGGCTCTTTTAATGCAGGAGTAGTCAGCTTACCTAGTGAGCTAAAAAAATATTCCCAGTCATGTTTCAATCAAAAAGAGCCAGATCCCATTCTTCTTTCTCCTTTTCCCTTTATAGAAATGCACTTGCCTCCTCTGGACACAATATTTAGAAAGATCTCCGCCTCCATGCCTGGCAAAGAAGCTAGTGGGCTGACCTTAGTCACTATCATTTCTTACAGTTGCACAGTGTTCTGGGATTTATGAGGTGGCCTTGTTGATTCTGAGAAGGCTATGTGCCTGGGCAGGCGTGGAGAACTTGGCTTTGTGGGCGGAGGGCAGGCCCTGAGGACCTGGGGGTGGGACCCTCTGGTCTGAAGCAGTTTCAGTCTGGCTGGAGCCCTCAATCCCAGCCCAGGATTCTTCAGCACCCAGTGTAAGTGTTTCTTGATCAGCCTCCTATTCTACCCCATTCCTGATGAAGAGCTAGTCTGGTAGACTAGGGTCCACTTCCTCCTTGATGGGAGGAAGTATGGGATCCAAGGAAAGATTTGGTCCTAGGCCTTCTAATCCAAAGCCATCTCTATTTGCCCCAGCTTGCCCCAAAAGAGAGCCCAGCTGGAAGAGCCATGGTGGTCAGGGCTAAAGGGGCTGTGGGGAGGGACTTCTCTGCTTGGAGGGAAAAAGGAGTAGGAAAAGATCAGCTTCTTGGGCTTGTGCTTAACCTGGATGGAGGCTTCCTGGGTTTGACTCAGTACATTAAGCTGAAGCTGAAGGGAGAAGGTTCAGAAGAACCTCATACTCCTCCAAATTTGGGATTGGATAAGCTAGTCCTCTCGGAGGGGAAAGGAATGGACATTTAGTCCTCCACAGGATCAGAATGCTGCTGTCCTGTGTCTTGGTTCATTCAGAGCCTGGGGGTGAAATGGCTGGTAACTTGTAGTTCTACTGAAATGGGCCTAGGACACTCATTGTTCCTCGTTGAACATGGGTGAGAATGAGGAATGTGATCAGACAGGGTCAGTGGGAGGGCTTAGCTAGTCTGAACCAAGGGTCCTTAATTTAGAGCCTTAAGCTGCTAGTTAACAAAAGGCCTTAATTCCATCACTTGATCCTGGCATAGTTCTGGGCCTTTGTCTCCTCTGTGTGGTGTGAATAATAACTTTTCCACTTTTGATCCTCCCCAGTTACCCTGAGGGTAGTGGTTGTGAAGTGAAGCCATCACAGTTCCAATGTTTAGGCCTCTTGTTGTCTAGAGCATCACTGCGCCATGGTTCCTAAGTGCTGCCCATCTGTCTGCCACTCCTGTCCCATCTCTTTGTTTTCTGTCCTTCTTTCTTTATACCAGCTCTGGAAAAGGCTCCACTTTCCCAGGCCCAGGTATCCTAGCAGGGCCCAAGTTGTGTCCCTTGCCTTGCGCTGACCACTCCTTACAGGATGTTCTCTGCGCCCCTGGACCCCGATGGGACCGTGTTCCGGCTCCGCTTCACAGCCTTTGTCTGGTGGGTCATCACTTTTCCCCTGTTCGGCTTCTTCTTCTGCATCATCTGGTCTCTGGTGTTCCACTTTGAGTACACGGTGGCCACTGACTGTGGGGTGAGTTCCAGGCTTCCGAGCACCCTCGGCAGGGGCAGATTATAAGGCAGTGCTAAAGGAAGAATCAGGGAATAGAAGACAAATGGAAGGTCAGAGAGAGGAAAGGAATAAAAGGAGTGGGAGTGGGACAAGCCAGAGTTTATGGAGAAGTTAGAGGCAGGAACTCTGGAGTCACTGCCACCTCTAAGACAGAAAGTACAAAAGAGTTGGGGCAGAGCATGGTGAGGGCATGTGGGGGAGGGGAGGAATTGGGGCTGGGCAAGAAAAGGAGGAAGATACTAAAGAAAAACTAGATTAGAGGAAGGTAGGGACTAAGGATGTGTAAGAGACCAGGAGGCTGGATAAGTAACAAGCAGTTTTAGCTCAGATTAGGGAATGATCCCTGTTCTGAGATCTCCTAGCTTGGTTCTCTACTGGCAGCCCTAGATCCCAACACCTGTGTGCACTCAGGGTAGCTAGAAACCAGGATGGACTTCCCACTTCCTAGATCAGTTTACTGGGTCTTTTCTGAGGAACCAGGGATATAAAATGTGTGTCAGAGGCATGGAGATGAATATACACTTGCTCTTAGCATCTATTCACACAAGAGATTATCCATAGATATGGTTACAATATAGTGAGTTGGAATTCCTTTTTTTTTTTTTAAGATTTTATTTTTATTTTTATGTGTGTCTGTGTGTGGGTATGTGCACATAAGTGCGGGTACTTAGGGAGGCCAGAAGCTCTCTTAGAGCTGGTCTCCTAGAGCTGGAGTTAAAGGTGGCAGTGAGCTGCCTGAGGTGGGTGCTGGGAACCGAACTGGGGTCTTTTGGAAGGACAGCAAGCTCTCTTAACCACTGAGCCATCTCTTGCCACTTAATTTGGATTCTTATTGTGATAAAAAGGAATACATGAACTACAGGGCTCAGAGGAGACGTTTACCCTACCTTGGAAACTGGAGATGATTTCTTTTCTGAAGGAGGCAACTTTGTTGCTGCATATGTGTGGAGGTGAGAAAGGATCATTGTGGATACTAGGCCAACAACTGTGGATTTTATCCTGAGGACCAACAACCGTGGATTTTATCCTAAGGATAATGGGAGCTTTAGAAAGATTTTAAGCAGAAAGAAACATGATTAGGGTTGTGCTTTAAAATTTCCTTCCAGCTTCTGAATGGAGAAAGACTAGGGATTAAGTATAGAGAGACTGCCAGGTGGTCTACTACTGCCAGGTTACTTCTAGCACTCCTGGGGCAGAGGAAGGAGGCCAGCCTGGTCTACAGATCAAGGCCTAGGGCAGTCAGAGCTACTTAGAGGAACCATATTTCAAAAAACCAAAACCTAAACAACAACAGAAAGAATAGGGAGACCAATGAGAGTGCTAGTGTAGTGGCTTGTATTACTGGTGACCAGCACCAAGAAGATATATCTCCTGGCCTAGATAACCTTTTATAACTAGTATATGTGATTTTTGCCTGAGTCCAAAAAATTATTCTTTAATGGTATAATCTGAATCTGGGAGGTGGTGGCACATGCCTTTACTCCCAGCACTCGGGAGGCAGAGGCAGGCGGATCTCTGTGAGTATGAAGCCAGCCTGGTCTACAAAGCTACACAGAGAAACCCTGTCTCCAAAACCAAAACAAAACAAAAGGTATAATATGATAAAGAGTGTATGTGCCAGAGGACAATCTTGGGCTCTCGTATCCACTTTATTTTTTAATACAGTCTCATTTGGCTAGGCTGACTGGCCAGTGAGCTTCAAGGATCTCCCTATCTTTGCCTCCCCAGCACTGGAATTACAAGTGCTTGCCATTGTGCCTGGCTTCTACCTGGAGTCTAGGGCGCAAACTCAAGTTCTAATGCTTGCACAACAAACATTTTACTGAGCTATCTTTCCAGTCACTAGTTAGGGGATTTCTTAGAACTTTCCCCTACTTTCTGATCTACTTCTCTATTAGAAGGGGGTTCTTTGCTCATCAATGCTTTTAGCTCTGGACTTATGGGGATGTTTGGAATGAACTGTGTATATCTGGTGTCTGATAGTTTCTGAGGTGGTTGTTGGCACAGTTAGTAAATTAGGGAAACTTGATGTGCTGGAGAAGGAAGTGGAAATATTTACCTGGTTATATGTGTATGTTTGTATGTGATGGGTGACACAGTTCCTACTCTTAAAATCCTGCCTCACCTTTAATCTGTGTGAAGATAGCCTCACAGTCACTAACCTTCTCTTCCTCTCAGTCAGGGGCTACCACCTGGAATGCTTTCAGTTTCCCAGTAGACTTTAACTGAGATTGAGAAGTAGTCTTCAGAATGAATATAACAGGAATCCTGACTGCACTCAGCCACCCAACTCAGGGCATCAGAGATGCAAGAGGTCTCACTCACCATCTGGTGTGCTGCCTTTCCCTTCTCAGTGGGTTTCTTATACTCATTAGCCCTGCAACTCACAGCCTTTTTCTCAGGCTTTTCATGAAAGCCTGTCTTCTGAAAGCCATCACTTTTATACCCACTGTGGGCCTGACACTGTAGAAGCTCTGTCACCCTACAAAGCCAGGTACACTGGCGAATGTTTTCAATCCCAGCACTCTCAGGCGGATCTCTTTGATCTCTGTGATTCAAGACCAACTTGGTCTACATAGCAAGTACCAGCCAGCTGGGGCTTCCTAGTGAGATTCTTTCTTAATTAATTAAACAAAATTAAATCACCTTATAAGATAGGTGGCATTATAGCTCTATTACCAATGAAGACATTGGAGCTCAGAGAGGTGAAGGGAGGGCCTTGCTCAAAGTCACCTAATGATAAAGACAGAGCTGGGATACAAACCCAGCTTTTGGAGCAGCTTCTCTGAGAACTCTGCACTTAGCTTCCTCTTGCAGTGCTGTGGTGGCTGGGAGGTCCCTGGATGGCCTACCCCATGCCCTGAGAGGTCCCTCCAGCATTGTCCACTGTACCAGCAGCCCAGAGGCTCATTCAGCATCTTCTCTGAAAGGAAGGAATGGAGCTCCCAGAATTCTGTTTCTGAAGATCTAAAGACTGGACCCTTCATAGTTAGAGCAGGGTCGCTGGGTGGCTGGGCTCTACACTGACCTGGCTGTTGTTGAGTCTAAAAGTCTGTAGAAAGTGTGGACAGTGGGTTGACAGCTTCTGGCATTGGAATCTTTTACAAAAGCCACTCTCACCTTCCAGGCCTGAATGTCCCACAGCTCCCAAATGAGCTCATGTATGTTAAAATTTGCAAAGCACTGCTTTGCAAGAGATCCTCTTCCCATCCCTGGCTTTCCCAGCCCCGTCTAAACCACTGCTCACTTGTTCCCATCCTCTTACTTGCCACACAGATAACAACAGCACTCCTTCATCTCTGTGATTGTTACCTTCCCCTCTTTCATCAAGCTTAAAGAGTGAGACTGCAGCTCCGCAAAGAATGAGGAGTCCCAGGCACTGAGAAAGATGGATGGAATTGTTGGTGCACAGGGACAGGGACATTTTCTTTTCTTTCTTCTTTTGAGACAGGTTTTTTTGTTGTTGTTTTGTGTTTTTTTGGTATCCCTGTCTGGTCTGGAACTCAGAGTTCTACCTGCCTCTCCTTCCCATGTGCTGATATTAAAGGTGTCTGCCACCTCTTCTCCATCGCGCGGAGAAGAGCCTACTTTCTTAAACACAATCAGATGATTACAATAGGGATTACCTGCAACTCTTGGCTCCCCTCAGGATCTCACAGCATCCTCTACACATTGCTGCACCTGCCTGGGGGAATGAGTGGAGCTGGGAGCAGTGACAGGAACAGCTCAGCAGGGGGGTGCTGTTCCAAGTAAAGTCCAAAGGTCTGTGGCCCATCCTGATCTTCAGGAATCAAACCTGGGATCCTGGGATGCCTACAGAGCCTTATTGAGTCACAACCCTGAGATGTCAGCATAAGGAGAGCCTGAAGTCATATGCATGCCTGCTCAGATGTGCGGGTTTCAGTTTCAAGAAAGATGGAGATAACCTTACCCCTGTCTAAATCCCAGACAGACTAGGGAATGAACGTATCAGTCCTGGGACCTAGAAGTGGAAGGCTTGGGAGGGCGTCAGAAGGAGAACTTGGAAGAAAAGTTAGTGGCTTTAATAGATGGGAAGAAGCCCTTCCTGGTGGGCGGGATCGGCAAAGGGGATGCCTAGACTCCCGGATTAACTCTCTAGGTGCCCAATTACCTGCCATCAGTGAGCTCTGCCATTGGTGGGGAGGTTCCCCAGCGCTACGTGTGGCGCTTCTGCATTGGCCTGCATTCGGCACCCCGCTTCTTGGCGGCCTTCGCCTATTGGAACCACTACCTCAGCTGTGCATCCCCGTGTCCGGGTTACCGCCTTCTCTGCCGCCTCAACTTCAGTCTCAACGTGGTGGAGAACCTCGCGCTGCTCGTGCTCACCTACGTCTCCTCCTCCGAGGACTTCAGTGGGTGCCCTGACAAGGGAGGGGTGAAGGGCACGGGAAGGAGGCGCAGCCCCCTTTCCTGCCTAAGGGTGAAGGTGGTGTCTATCCTCCTTTCTCCCTCCAGCCATCCACGAAAACGCTTTTATTGTGTTTATCGCGGCATCCCTCAGTTACATGCTCCTCACCTGCATTCTCTGGCGGCTGACCAAGAAGCACACAGTAAGTCAGGAGGTACGGTCTATCCCTACTGGGTACTAGGAAGCCCAGAAGAAGATCAAAGACATTGGTCCTCAGGATGTGGGTAATGATGGGTGATTAAGGACTTCCTATTAGGAAGCCAGAAGGGCATGGGGGCTTTGGGCTGAGGCTTGGAGAAAGGTTGATTTGTCCCAGTCAACCATTTGGGTAGTACTGAAGAATGCATAGAGGCTGGAAATGGGACCAAAATCAAGGGTAGCGGCCCAGTGGGTTTGAAACACTGTCAGTGGACTGGTTTATAATAACCCCCACCCACATACTTGGCCTTTCTTTGTCCCACAGCACCTGGAAGTGTTGGGTTGGTGGGTGAACTCTGTGCATCTTTCCTGTTCCATCCCACTGAAGTGGGAAGGGCAAGAGATAGCACTATTCCTTGGCTTCATTGTCACCCTAAATGCAGGGATGTGGAAATGCTCATCGTTTTTGCTGCCCCTGTCTATATTCCCTTCCATGACCACTTTGGGAACCAAGGGGGGAGTCCCAACCTTTAGGAACTGAGTCTAAGAGGGAAGCCCACAATACCCTACAAGCTGCAGAGTGATCAGATAGTCCATCCTCTAGGATCGCAAGTCCTACAGCTGGAAACAGCGGCTCTTCATCATCAACTTCATCTCCTTCTTCTCGGCGCTGGCTGTCTATTTCCGGCACAACATGTATTGTGAGGCTGGAGGTGAGGCCAGGCTACGATCTGTAAATGGTCATAAGTGACTTTAGAGCAGCTGTGGTGTTTTTTTATAGTAGGCAGTGGTCTTGGGCACTGGCTGTCATTGTGTTCTCTGGTAGGCTGGTCATGTGATGATTTAAGAAGCCACTAAGAGCTGGGTTGGTGGCACGTGCCTTAATCCCAGCACTTGGGAGTCAGAAGCAGGTGGATCTCTGTGAGTTCGAGGCCAGCCTGGTCTCCAGAGCGAGTGCCAGGATAGGCTCCAAAGCTACACAGAGAAACCCTATCTCAAAAAACAATAAAAGAAGCCACTAAGAGGGTAAAACAAGAGGTTCACCATACCCTATTCCTTATGTCCTCGTAACAGTGTATACCATCTTTGCCATCCTGGAGTACACTGTTGTCCTCACCAACATGGCGTTCCACATGACAGCCTGGTGGGACTTCGGAAACAAAGAGCTGCTAATAACCTCTCAGCCCGAGGAAAAGAGATTCTGAACCTATCTCTGATGCTGGGAAGAGGCAACCTACTGCCCAGAAACAAGAAACCACTCTGGCCTTTCCTCTCTCCATGTCCTCTCTGGGCCCTTCTCAAACTGGGGGCTGAGGGAGAAGAGCAGGAGTGGACATGACAAGGCTGACCCCAGCACTGCTGACCTCTCCCCAACCCTCCCAGAGATTTTCAAGAAACATCACCATTAAGTGAAAGGGCCTAAAAACTGAGCTGGCAGGAAAGCTCCACCACTTGGTGCTAAAAAGAAAAAAAGTTCTGAGGTTCATGACCATCCTTTAATTTTTGACCTTTATAATGACACTTTTCACTGAGGTTAAGAACCCCTGAGCAGTGGATCACTACTTGAAGATCATTTCTCTCTAGGCCCTTCATTTGATGTGTCTAGTGACTCTGCACACCCCAGAGCAGTTGTAGTTCTGTGAATTGCCCAGGTGTTCTAGATGTATGCTCTTCCCTTCAGCTTCGTGTTCCCGTGTAAGCCTGGGAGGCGGCTTTGCTGGTGTCTCTGAGGTCATCTGATAGAAGTAGTGCTCTGTATTTGACAGATGACTTGGCCCAGAAGCATCAAGCATAGAATGTATTTTCCTTCCTGTCTAGAACCACTGGCTTTTGGGGCACACTGAAATGTGCCTGTATGCTTAGCACATTGGAAGCTGAGACTGGTGGACTGCTTCAAGATCCATGCCAACCTGGGCTACAATGAGACCTTGTCTCCAAAATGGAGTGTTAGGCATTGGTAGTACATGCCTTTAATCACAGCACAGCAGAGACAGGCAGTAACTGTCAGCTCAAGGCCAGAATGGTCTACACAGTGAGTTCCAGGCAGGTCAGGGCTACACAGTAAGACCTTGCCTCAGAAAAAAAAAAAAAAAACAAAACAAAAAACAAAAAACCAATCCCCCCACCAAATCACAGGCTTGTAAAACCTTTCCCTCCAACAAGGGGGTAAGGGTCACAGGTAGATTTCCCTACTCCAGAATGGGTTCCTTGATTTTCCTCCATTTTCTCTATTGCCCCTGATACCCAGCTTTTATTTGTATATTTTATTTCGAAGAATAAATTTTTTCATTTGCCAACAGTTGGGGTTGTTATGTTACTCCTGGGGCTCATTTGTGCATGGGACAGACCTGAGGTGAGGAATGGAGGGATTAAGTCTACAGCAGCTCATTTTCATGTGGTTCTTCCTTACCTCTGCTGCCTAATGTTTCTTCAGCCTCCATTTTGGTGTACAGAAGTGGCTGAGCTATCTCTGAAATGACTCAGCCTGGAAGCTGGGCTGGCTAGGAGTGTTCAGTTGAAGCAGAGGCCTGGTTCTGGCTATAATCCTGCCAGTAACGGTCCCCTTGTAGTCTTGAGGGGACATCTTAAATGTATGACTGAAAGCACATGTCTTTAGACTCATGGCTTTCAACACCCCACTTTGGAGCCTGGACCAGGAAGTCTTTTCCTTAAGCTTTGCATTCTAGTCCACTATGGCATCTGTGGCCAGGTCCCAAAGCTTTGTTAGGGAAATTGAAGGGTGGTGGTAGAGAACCACAATGAAGCCTACTGTCTCCTATCCTCTTAGAGGAAACAAAAGGTTCCCAGTTTCTGGGGAGCCCTAGCTCATGCCCACCCGTGAATGCCCAGCACATAGGGAGGAGCCGGGGCCACTGGAGACAGGAGGTTTTATTGATGCTGATGGGGGTAGGAAAGGCCCCAGAAGCATGGGGCTCGAGTCAGTCAGCAGACGTATCAGGCCTGGGCACATGGGGCAGGTTAGGGCATTTTTCTTCTCAGGGTTCTGTGGCTCCTCCCTTGGGGGAGGGAGAGAATATCTTGGAGAGCCTACTCCAAGAGCAAAGGCAGAGAGGTTAGAGCCCTTAACCTGAGAGGAGGCACCACAATAGGCAGCAACAACTTTGTGGAAAGCTGGATGAACTGGTCAGTAGCAGGAAATGGAAGGCAGCACTGGGTTGGCCTCTTGGAAAGGTCAACCTGGCTTAGGTGAACTCATGGAATACTTGGTATTCCTAAGCAGAGTGGGGTGGGGCCCAAAGCCCCTTTCCCTGTGTACCTCCTTAAGGAATAAAAGGCATTCAGGGAGTCCCCTGGCATGGGGTGCCAGAATTAGTCCTTAAGGCACAGCTGGGAGCAGACAAGGCGCCAAGGCACAACTGGTGGGGGAACAAGGGGTAGGCTCCAAGCTGAGTGCCAGGGTCACAAGAGGATGCAGGACCGCCCACGCTTTATCGGTGTTGGGTTGAGCACTGCCCGGACAGCCTCAGCAAACACCTCCTTGACGCCGTCCTGCTGCAGTGCTGAGCACTCGAGGTAGCGCACAGCATGAATCTGCTTGGCCAGTGCCTGGCCCTGCTGCGGTGTGATGGGCGCTTGACCCTGCTCCTTGAGGCGTCGTAGGGTATCAGGCTGAGCTCTCAGGTCCTTCTTGGTGCCTACCAGGAGGATAGGCACATCTGGGCAGTGGTGACACACCTCTGGATGCCACTTGTGCCTCACATTTTCATAGGAGGGTGGACTGGCAATGGAGAAACAGATGACAAAGACATTGGTCTGAGGGTAGGAAAGGGTGCGGAGGCGGTCATATTCTTCCTGGCCCGCAGTGTCCCACAGGTTCAGGTTCACTGTGCGTCCGTCAACTGCACTCTGGGCGCTGTAATTGTCGAACACAGTGGGGATGTATTCCTTGGGGAAGGCATTAGTCGTATAGCAGATGAGAAGGCATGTCTTGCCCACAGCCCCATCACCCACCACCACACACTTGATGCTCTGCATTGTGTGTATAGCTGCTGGAGTGGAGGCAGTGCCTCCTCCCTCTTCTGGACTCCACTGGAAGTAGTAACCTATGGAGAGATGAAGGGGACATTCTTGATTTAGGAGACCTGTACCCACTGAGAAGAAAAGATGAAGATATACAGAGGAAAACCATTTCTCGTTCAGTTATCCTGACACCATCCCAAAGTATCATTGTGACAAACATTAGAAACAAGGAGAGGTACTAAGCAAAATGCTGCAAAGCTGCAGCATTGTATGAGTTCTGGTGTCAGCCTAAAGTCAAATCCCATTGCTATTTCTAGCAATGACAATGGACAGACCACTCAAACCTCAGTTTTCTTACCTGGGAAATGGAGATAAATAATATCAACTCCATGTACTTATTGTAGGGATTTAAAACATTGAGGGTAGTACCTGGTTAATTAATACTAGCTATTTTTATTCTTCTTTACAAGGATCTCCCAGTTCATCTACTACATATGGACTCCCCTCACCAGTCTGATCTCCCAATACTGGCTCCAGAGCCTCAAAAATTAAAGACAATATGCATGATGGAGGCTCTTTATTGGGGAGCGGAAAAGGAACTTTGGCTTTTGGCTATGGGGCTGCAATGGACCCAAGCATTGACACTGGTCCCCTCTCAGGCTGCAGCTTCTTCTAGGACCAACTGGGAGGGAAAGAGTATTACATGATGAGGCCACATCTCATATTCCTATTAACAGGATTGCCATCTGATATGTACTCATGTGAGTTCAACCTTCGGGTATTCAGGCAGACCCTGAGAGTGGGTAGTAGCGTAAATAATGGCCCTCTAGGGCAGCAGAGAGAACCTCAGATTTGAAGACCAGAGAGTAAGTTTTACCTCAGCTTTCTGACTCACTGCAGCCAAGCACGAGGCACTTATCCCCTCTGGGTCTCAGTTTTTCTTTTCAGGAAATGAAGGTAAAAGGTCTATGACAGGGCTGGAGAGATGGCTCAGCACATAAGAGGAGGTACTGCTTTGATGATCTAAGTTCAATTCCCAGAGCCCACTTTGAATAGCTCCACAACTGCCTGTACCTCCAGATCTAGGGAAGCCATTGCCTCTGGCCTCTGAAGGAACAAGCAGTCATGCAAAAACACAGCTGTGTGTTGTGTATTTACCTATAATCCTAGCACTCAGTCAACAAAGGCAGCAGATTACTGTAAGTTTGAGACCCATGTAGTCTACCTAGTGAGTTCTAGGCCAGCCAAAGATACACAGTAAAAACCCTGTCCCAAAGCAAAAACAAAGACAGGCTTAAAGAGGAAAACATATTGCATGTGTTTTCTCTCATATGTGAAGTCTAAATTTAAATATATAGCAGAGTTAAATGTGTGTGTGTGTGACATGAAAGCAGAAGGGGAACTATTTGGGAAGAGGAAGGACATCAGTGTAGAGAGAGGAAGGGTGACTATGAGCAAAGTATAGATAAAGATGATACATATAGGAAAACTTCATAATGAAATCTATTTTCTTGTATATGAATTTTAAAAATGTAACTTAAAAAAGCCTCAGGGGCAGGGGTCATTAGTTGTGTCCACTGTGTTATTTGAGTCCTGGCATTTCACAGCAAAACTCCTGGGCCTGAAATCTTTAGATCAATACAGAAGGGTACTAAGTAGTAGTAAGACTTAAGACCCCTAACCAGAGGTGGTGGTGTACGCCTTTAATCCCACTCTGAAGGCAGAGGCAGGCAGATCTCTGTGAGCTTGAGGCCAGCCTGGACTACAGATGGAGTTCCAGGACAGGTCCAAAGTTACACAGAGAAACCCTGTCTCAAAAAAACAAAAAAACAAAGACACCCCTACCCCCAGGTTCAGCAATGAATGCCACAGGCAGGAAGGCAAGGAGGGAATTCTGGCCAGAAGTCTGAAAGTACAACATGCTCTCTAGGGAGGTAGTTATCAACCAGCAATCAGTAAACCAGCTCTTAAAGAAGTGGGGAGGGAGAATAGCTTCCGGGCTGGCAAGGGAAGAGGGCCTGACACCGGAAAAGGATCATGAATGAGTTAGTGTCCAAAATAAGATGTGGCATATGATCAGCAGTAAATACCTGAATCTGACCCACTAGGTTCACCTGCTGATCAATAAAACACATCTATATGGTACAAGTGTTTACAGATGGCATAATACCATGTTACTTGATCCTCATGACCTTTTGATAGGACTTCTATTTTACAGATGAAGAAAACAAACTCAGAGCTGTTAAAGTAATCCAACCTCACACAGCTATTTAGAGTATGGGAGCCAGGACACACCTCAGTTCTGTGATCCAAAGTCTTCTTCATTGTATCACGTGGCTCCCAGCTAACTGTGGGGCCTTGAACAAATCAGTCACTTCCTTTACCACAGCCTCAGTTTCTTCATCTGTATAGCAAGAGTCATAACACTTGTGCCTTCCTGGCCTCGTGGGGATGTAGCACGAGAGCGGACATACTTTCCTGTACCGTGCATACAACATATGATTGCTCATGTGTGAGTAGTAGCATTGGCTTAATTCTCCCTGTTCACTCTTAGCTCAACCTTCACCCTCTCCTGATATGACTCTCCTCTCCTTTTTCCTTTTAGTACTTTTATCTCTGTTGTTGTTAGCACTACTGAGAATTGAATCTAGAGCCCCACACAAGCTAGACAAGTGCTCTACTATTAAGCTCTATCTCCAGCTCTCTGGCAATTCTTTTCTCTGAAATTCTTTGGCTAAAGTGGGTCAGCTTAGTTCCCTTTACCCACTAAACTATACACCCCTGGGCTTATCTAACATGTCAAATTGGAAGAAAAGACTGTCAGTGCTGTAGGAGGCCAATGTCTGGCATTGGATTTTGATTATGACTTTTGCTGGGAATGTGGCTCAGTGGTATTGCACTCGCCTAGTGTATGTAAAGGCCCAGTTTCAATCTCCAGAATTCTACTCCCTAGTAATAGATATAATTTAAAAAACAAACTTGGTTTAATAAATAAATTGATGTTTGAAGATCTATATATTAGCAAATGACAACAATTTGTTCTAGGTTTTTATACCCAATTTAACTCATTCAGATCATGCCTGGACTCTTTGTCATTCAAAGTTGATCACAATATAAGAAGGGCTTTAGAATCATACAGCCCTGGATTTAAATCCTATTTCTACCACTTACCCATTTTGTGACCCTAAATTTAGGATGAATTGCCTCTGTAATCTTCAATTTCCTTATCTCTCAAATTGGGCCACAATAGTACTATCTCACAGGGTTGCTATAAAGGCTAAGTGCATTAATATACAATATGTACATGATATAGGTACTTAGTATGAGTCCTAGCTCCTTGTTCCAAAAACGTCTACAATGTTGTCTCTAAAGCAAATCTTGGTCATTTTCCCCTGCTGCTCCCTTTTTTGAAACAGGATTTCACTGTGTAGTCTGGAACTTGCTCTGCAGACCATGCTGGCCTTGAACTCACAGAGATCCACTTGCCTCTGCCTTCCGAGTGCTGGGATTAAAGGTGTACAGCACCACTCCTGGCAAGTCCTAGACATTCTTCTATCTCAGATTTTATTCTTGTTTTTCTTTCTGCTATTATTCCCTTTCCCCCTCAAATCTTCCTGACTCTTCAAGGCCTAGCCTAAATCTCACCATGCCATAAAGCTACTGAATTATTTGCATTTCCATAGCATGGTCACCCCTTTTAATTCTGCTTTGGCTCCATGTAAATCTCCTTCTCTATACATAAGTCATAGATATCCCCTTATGTAGCAGACTGGGTTTCTGTCAACTCAAGCACAGAAAAGCTTTTTGTATAGAGCTAGACACATAGGAGTGTACCACCACTGCCTTTTGATGTGCTGAGCCAGCCCTTATTATGAAGAATAGGATGGATCCCTCTCAAGCCTGCCCCAGCCAACAATGTTACAATACTGAGTTTTAGTGAGAATAATGACAGAAAAGCTAAATCTGCCTAATTAGCTTGAAATGGCTCTAGAAAGGTTAGTATGCTCATGAGGCGCAGGAGGATGGAGCCTATTGGGGTGAATATGGTCCCTGGAGTCCAGTTTGCATCCAGTGAGCCCTGGCCTTGGGGTGTGTCCCAGGCAGGCCCAGAATGGGGAGGAAAAGGAAGTACTGATGTTTGCCTGATTGCCTGATCTCTGTGGCAGTTAGAGCAGGGGAAGTGTCCCAACTGGGAGTGGGGGAGGGGAAGCATGGTCTCTAAAAGATGGGTCCGTGTAATCCTACAGCCTCCTAAGACACCTCTCTAACAAAGCTCTCATGGTTTGTGCAACCCTCTCTACTGACGACGCACATTCCAAACCTTACCTCTGATTATACTACCCCATCCTTTGCAAAGTGACCGCCAAAGTCTATACCTCCAAAACACAAGTAATACTTAGCAGGGTCAAGCACTACTGTACAAGCTAGGTGGTGGTGGCAGTGGATTCGGCAGCCCTCATCTTAAATCCCAGCACTAGGGAGTTTGAGGCCAGTCAGGTCTACAGAGCAAGCTCTAGGACAGCCAGAAAACCCTGTGTTAAAAAATTAAAAAAAAAAAAAGTTTTTGTTCATAATCCAAGTCACAAGTGACTTCAGTGATCCAATGTCTAGCCCCTGTCTATTTAAATGGAGGCTGGCCAGAATCTTATCTCTTGTTCTTAGACTGGGAAAGCCTAAAGGGCAGAGTCCTGCCTGATTTCTGACTCTCTGAGTACAGCACATGGCGCTGTCAATAAAAAACAAACAGTGAGCTCAATCTGTCCCTCTTTGCACACAAGAGCTCATCTCCCGTGAATGCTGTGTACCTTCAGATTCTTCCTGTCCTCTGGGCTCAGTTCTGTTTCCCACCTTCTCCAGGCTACCCGCAGGCCCCTCCTCTTTT
The DNA here is from genome assembly GCF_003668045.3 of Cricetulus griseus. Classification (NCBI taxonomy): domain Eukaryota; kingdom Metazoa; phylum Chordata; class Mammalia; order Rodentia; family Cricetidae; genus Cricetulus; species Cricetulus griseus. The sequence continues at coordinate 97,140,465 of NC_048596.1, read as the reverse complement.
ACCTTTCCCAGTACTGACTGTTCTGTTAATTGCTGAACTACTCCTGGATGATTTGTGAGGAGGGAGTCTGTTTATTTGCAGAAGCCCAGCACAAGGCTGAGCAAAAATTGCAGAGTGACATACAGCGCTTCCCCACCCCCCATCAAGCCTGACATTGAGATTGGGAACAAGGAAAGCCTCTATGTCCACAAGACACTGGACAAAGGTAGCCAACTTCTTCCTCACCCAGAGAAACAGAAAGTTAGGGTAATGAACACACAAGCTAAATTGCTCTGTCCTAAGCTCAAAGAGTGAGAGATCAAGCAACAGTAACTCAGAGGGGCTGAAGAAAATGGGAAGAAAAAGTAGAAGATAGGCTAAGGATTAGACTTGGTTAGCCAAAGATAACAAGCCAGGGACAGGGCACTGCAAGTTTGTTTGTTTGTTTGTTTGTTGTTGTGAAGAGGAGACAAAGGAGAGGTGACACAAGGAGGCTTACACTGGGGCTGCAGCTGCCTGCAGCTGGGCTGGGAGGAGGAAGCTAGGGAAGACATGAGGTCAGTGTGGGACTGGGATCATCCTACCCCAAGGACATTTGCTCAACTATGTTCATAGCAGCTTTATTTATAATGGTCAGAAACTGGAAACAATCTAGATGCTCCTCAATCAAAGAATGCATAAAGAAAATTTAGTACTTTTACACAAAGGAGTATTACTCAGCTACTCAAAACAATGATGTCATGAAATTTGCAGGCAAATGCTCAGCCTTAAAAAAAAAAAAAAAAAAATCCTGAGCTCATGGCTTTAATCCCAGCAGAAGCAGGCAAATCTCTGAGTTGGAGGCTAGCCTGGTCTATAAAGTGAATTCCAGGACAGCCAGGGCTACACAGCGAAAGAAATCTTGTCTCAAAAAAACAAAACGACAAAAACAAGCAAGCAATCCTACACTGAGGGGCTCTCCGCTTTTTGTCATTCTCTGGGGTCCTGTAGAAAGGATTCTGCACTATAGTAGGTAGGGTAAAAAGAGAGAGTTGATGCTACTTACTAGGGATTGCAGAGGAGGAAGCAAAAAGCCAATTGTAGCTGACAAGGACGTAGAGACAGCTCATCCCAACACCCAGGGTGTTCCACAAAGGGTGAGCCCCAGAGACAGGACAGCTCCAGCTTAGGGAGCCAAGCTGCCCCTCCCCCATCCAGCAGCACAGAGGAAGGCTCACACACTGGCTTCTCCCCGCCTAGCAGTAGCTCAGCAATCTCTGGGCCCCATGAAAGGCCTGTGAAGTGGCACTTCCTTTGCTTTTGCTCACTTCACATGAGGCTGTGAGTGCCAACCTTGCAATCCTGTCTCCTCCACTTAAAAACATAGAGAAACTCAGGGCTTCCCAGTCCTTTTAGTATGCCTTGCAGGTCTGAGGGGGTTTCCACAAGGGAAAAAAACATCAGGGAGGAAACTCCACATCTATTTTCCACTGTCAGTGGTTACAGTGCTGGGGCAGAGGACAGGGTATACACCCCCACCCTGGAATCCTGCAACAGAATCCCAGCATCACTGCAGTATCTCTCTCAACCTATAGCAATGTTCGTACTTTGCATAAGGAGGACAGTTCTGCATTGGACAGATCAAGGCTGGTGAGACAGGAAGGCTGAGTATGAGGCACTGCTATATCTCTTAGAGGAGGGACAGTCTAATCTATCAGTGTTCACTGAACCCTTTGGAAGTATTGAAAATGCAAATCTTTTTTGTTGTTATTTTATTTTATTTTTTTTAAAAACAAAGTCTCACTAGATCACACTGGCTGGCCTGGAACTTGATATGTAGACCAGATTGGCTTCTGCCTCCCAATCACTGGGATTAAAGGTGTATACCGCCATATTTCGTTTACAACCTACTTCAACCTACGCTGAAATAGAGGCAAAACAGAGTAAGGACCTGGATCTCCTAACCTCTGGCCTGATGTTACTCTCATGAAGCAGAGAAGGTGAAGACTGTTAGTCTGACCTTTGACTTCATTCAAGATGACCCTAGTGTGCTCCTTTGCAATGGGCCAGAGGGCTGGAGAGATGGCTTAGTGGGTTTAAGAGCACTTGTTCTTGCAGAGGACCCAGATTTGATTCCTAGCACCCACATGGTGGCTCACAGGTTCATACAGTTCCAGTTCTGGGGATCTGACATCCTCCATGGGCACTAGGCATAGATGTGGTACACATACACATATGTAGGCAAAATACCCATATACATAAACAAATCTAAAATAAAGAAATGGGCCAAAAGAGTCAAGTTGACACCTGTCTGCATCCTTTTGTTTTTAAATCCCCAAGTCTCCCCCAACCCCGGGCCCGTCTTGTAGTGCTCGTGGTTTAGCACTAACTGTACAGATAGCCACCCTGGCCCTGCCCTAGCTGAGAAACTCCTCCTTTGGCTTGGCTTTTAGCTCCTGGGGACATGCCCTCCCCCCATGTGAGATGAGGACAAAAGAGGAAGCTGGACCCTGGACAGGAAAACCAGTCTGATCTGGGGAGGTGGCCCAGGCTTTGTCTTTGGTTTCCCTTCAAAGATCTTCTCCCAGACCCCTACAAACCTTACCTCTAGTGGGTCGACAATGTACATGAAGGGAAGAGGCTTTTAGTTTGTACCCAGGTACCCTTTTTATTCCCAGTTCTCCAGCTACTATCACCCCAATATCGTCACAGCTGCCTATATAACCACAGCCTCTCCTATCTTCCTGATCATAACCCCCTACAAGCGCCTATCAGACACCTCATCTGCCTTAACATCTCCCCTGAAGCAACTCTCCAAAGCTCAGATTGCTAAGGAGGACATGTAACAATGTCACCCTACCACTTCTCGTATTACCTTAACCATAGTGTGTAGCCAAGGCCTCCACAGCAGCTTCTTAGGCAGCCCCCACCCATGGTGTTTGTCCAGTTAGAACCCTCTCATCCTGATCATATTTTTCTTGTAATTAGCTTAAACTGCCTATAAAGCCAGACCTTGCCTAAGAGAATAAACCCTGTTACTTCCATCCTATCTTTGCCCGAAGAGCCCTGTGGATTGCTTTGTTATACAGAACACTAAATTAAGTACTGGTTTGTCAGAGGACTTGGGGCTCCTGAGGATTTTTACTGAAGCTGTGATGCACATCCTTTCCTGAGCTGGGATTTAATACAGATCCCTTGGATTTCCTCTGTGGGGCCAAACCTCTGTACCTCCCAGAAACGAGAGTAGGAGAGACAGGTGGAGAAGGGCAAGACTAGAAGAAGAAACAATTGATGGGGAAGGACAACTGTGAGGTGGTAAGAGGATAGGAACGGGAAGGAGCCTAGCTCTTAAATTTAGCTTTGCTTGAAGATCCCCCAATTGTGGCATTTGCTCCCCACCACTTCTCTTTTATTCTCGTGGAGGGAAGTTAATACAGAAGAGTGGAGGAGGTAGAGACAAACAAAATCCCTGAGCATGTAACCCAAAGACCGAGGAAAGGGCTCTAGAATGGGGAAAAGAACTTACAGGGTCAGGACAGACTAAGTTAGACTTTGGAGAAATTTCTCAGGGAAAGGGAACAGAGTCCTAGGTAAGAAGCAAATAGCAAGGATGCTTAAACAGACCTGTCAGCAGAACTCCCTGAAAGGCTCTGACACACACCAGAAAATGCAGATACCCAACCTCTGCAGTCCCCAGAAAGCTGCAGGGAAGAAGAACAACCCCCTTTTTCTTATATCTCTTTCCTGGTCAAAAATTTAAGACCAGTCAGGACTGACGTTAGATCAGCTGCAGTTTTCCCTCCAGAATCTTGCCTTTGCCCCCTCCTTTTCCTAGCATACCAAACAGCCCACCCCATTCTCACCACTGGTTGGAACCAGCAATGGCAGGGACCTTCAGGCTAGCCCAACTCCTGGGCAGGACTCTTGGTTGAGCACCTAAAGATCAGGGTAGTTTTGATTTCCCATGGCCCTTCTCACTATTCCCTTATTCTTGTGTCATCCTACCCTGACTGCTACAAACTGCTTCCCCCTGCCTAACCACAATGTCACCCACTGCAGGTTCCCTTCATTCTGTTGGCTTCTGCTCTGGGCCTTCTCAAGGCTGAGGGCAGTTATTTTGTCTCTAAGAGATAAAGATGTTGACACACCAGAACTTACATGCTTATTCGCATGTGCACGTTTCCAGCCCTTTAATCATCTCCATCATCGGGAGGCTGCAGACTGCATCTCTAAGAGGCGTGAAAAGGCTCCCAAACTCAAGTCTAAAGCAGTTTCGGACACCAAAGCTAAAGACATGAACACAAGGAGACAGAGGGCAGCAGGGAAAATGGAAAAGGGGTGTGTGTGTGTGTGTGTGTGTGTGTTAACCTGTGTGTGTGTGTGTGTGTGTGTGTGTGTGTGTGTGTGTGTGTGTGTGTGTGTGTGTGTGTGTGTGTGTGTGTGTGTGTGTGTGTGTGTGTGTGTGTGTGTGTGTGTGTTAACCAGAGGCTGAAAAGAGATGGGAATGTGAGGCAGCAGAGAACCGAGCAGACAACGGCGGGGCAGGGTTAAGTGTGAGATTACCACTTAAGTACATCTATGTGGTTGGGGGAAAAAGAGACTGAAGAAACAAATGTGTGGTAAACACTAAGGTCAGTAGAGGAAGACAGTATGTGGAATTCAGGTGAGAAAGACTAAGAGACAGCTCTTAATCATTCTCGAAAGCCTAGCTGTCTCTCAAAGTCCTATAATACGTTATCAGTGACTGTTGGTATCGAGACCTTTTCCTTCCTCAGTTGATCCTCAAAAACAGCAACGCCAGATTGAGTCAGTCAGACACAACAGACATGTTCACTAAATACCTGTTGCACGGCACAGAGATAAAGAGGTCGGCTCAGAAAAATAGAGAAGGGGCGGGGATTCCCCCACCCGGTCCTCCAGAGGGTTGCAGCAACAGTGTAGCTATAGACTGGCCCGGACCTTCCCGGGTGAAACCTTTCTCTGCATTCTCAGGCTTCAGAGGCCCCAGACGCCGCCTCCCGCCCCCCCCCCCGGCCCAGTCTCACAAATGTCACAACTGCAGAGCCAGAGAGCGCGCCTTCTCTAGCCCAGAGGCCCTCTTCTTTCACACACTACTGAACACCCCCCACAACTTTTGAGGGCACCCCACCACAGAGTCCCATCCTCACAGCTCAGCGCTTTCCCATTTGCGAGCCTCTGACGGCTCGGATCTCAGAGGTCCCTCGCGGCTCTCGGGATCCCGCGCTGTCCTCTGGATCCCATCCTCAACTCAGCCATCAGCGATCGACTCGAGGTGGCCGCTGTCCCCGCCCGGCCTGCCGCTCCCGCCCAACTTGCAGTGAGCGAGAACCTCCCGCCCGCGGCCTCCCTCCTGCAAACTTCCCTGCTCCCGGGCGCCCAGCCAGTCCCAGCCGGCCGCACTCCTCTTCCCAGGACCCCAGCCCACCGGCCCGGGCCGGGCCTCACCTGGTGCCCTCCCCGCGACGGGGGAGCTGGGGGCGGCGGCGGCGGCTCTGGGCTCAAGAAGGAAGTGAGAGCTGGAGGCCGGAGGAAGTGGGGGGTGGGGGACGGGCCGGCGGGGCCCGGGGCGGGCGGGCGCGGGGCGGGCGGCCGGGGCGGGGCGGACCAGGAAGTCGGCGGCTTCCCACCCCATCGCCCGCGGTGTTCTGCAAGCTTTGCCCCCCGGGCTGTCCCGCGTCTCGTTTCCCTCCACCCTTCGCCCTATGGCCACTGAGACCCCTCGGGTCTGGCCTCTCAAAGTCAGGTCTCCCCGCTTTCACTTGGCATCCCACCCCAGCAGAGGCCCGAAGCTAGGCGCTAGGCATTTGTTCTCTTCCTGGTATCTCCCGCCCGGCAACCTCCGCGGGCAGGCTGAGAAATGCCTTCCGCTCAGCGCGGGCATCTAGAGGTAGCTGTGGCTGGCGAGGGGTTAGCGGGAATGGGGCAGGCTGGGGCAGTCCCCACCCCTGCCCTGAGCCTTGGGAGATTGCCGGATGGTGGTGATTCAGCAGTGGGAAGGTCCCAGACCCCTAGGGAGGGTGGGGAGACTAGGGAAACTAGGGGAAGGGCAGCTGCCGTCAGCACCCCGGGAAAAAGACACGATCAGCAGAGCCGCAGGCGGAGCTGCGCGGGCCCCAAAAAACAGGATGTCGTGTCGTGGTTCCGCACTTCGCGGCTCCGCGCGGCTCTGGGGAGGGGGTGGGGCGTGGGAAGACGTGGGGCTCCTCTTGTTCCCCGACTTCGGCCTGGCGCGCAGCTGTTTGGCGCGGTGGGACCCCACCCAGGCCTGAGGTCCGCCTTGGGCCCTAGAGACAGGCGAGTGGACGGACTCGTGGGCGCCCCCTGGTGCTTCTAACCCAGGCCGGGCGCTGAGTTTTGACTGGAGAATCCAGTTCTTGGTTCTTTTAACAACTTTCTGGGTGCCCTACCACGTGCAGAGCTCCGCTAGGTGCAATGGAAACAGTACTTACAAGGACTTCCAAATAAAGAGGATCAATTCTGAAAAATAGTTTAACCTTTCCAAGTATCAATTCTTCTCTCTCTCCCTCTCTTCTCTCTCTCTCAAATCAACAAAAAATTCTCCACCCTGAGGATGTGAAAATAACAGAGTATGTGTCTGTGCTACTGTATCGAAAGTGAAGTTAAGACGATCAGATTCAGGATGGCTGGTCAATGACTGAGTGAATGAAAGCGTGTTCTGAGATCTTTCAGAAACCTGTTCTGATTGCTTTTGGACTTTCTTCTTCTTTGGTCTTTGAGACAAATTTCTCCCTGTGGGGAACAGAGAATAGAAGAGGTTAGGGGAAATTTGGGAGGACAAAACTGGTACATGGAAAGAGGTTTGTGAGTCCTAGAAATAACAGGGTCCTGAAGTGTACCTCACATTCAGGCGGCTTCAATGAAGCCATTAATAATGCGTTCCAAGCCAGATGTGGTAACACACACTTATAATCAGCGTTCAAGAGGTAGAGACAGGAGGTTCAGAAGTTCAAGTCCAGCCTGGGCTATATGAGACCTTAAGGGGAAAAAAAAAAAAAAGCCCTAGTCTGGCGTGGTGGCACATGCCTTTAATCCCAACACTTGGGAGGTAGAGGCAGGCGGATCTCTGTGAGTTCGAGGCCAGCCTGGTCTTCAGAACGGAGTGCCAGGATAGGCTCCAAAGCTACACAGAGAAACCCTGTCTCGAAAAACCAAAAAAGAAAAAAGAAAATTCTTGCTCAGTGGCAGCGGTAGATTGCTTATCATGTGCTGTACCCCAACACCACAAACAATGGCATGTCTATTTTAGAGCCAGTTGCAGGGCATAGTGGTAGGAACAGGGTGGTAAGAGCATTCAGAACAGTAGATTGAAAGACTGGATTGGCAGCCTGGGATCATCCTCTGCTTCCTGAGCACTGAATGTCTTGGGTTTGCCTCACCTTAGACCAGGAGGGAGTGCTTTTCCAGACATCTGTTTGATGGGATATGGGACTATTGGATTTGAAGCTATCAGAAGATGAGGAAAAAAATCCCAGGACTGGGTTCTGGATAACATTGAAGACTAGACTCAGCCAGTTAGAAAGAATTTACACCACATCCTTACCCATTTCTGAATCTCAGGTTCCCCCACTGGAAAACAAGGGGCTGAAGTAGATGATACCCTTCAGCTCTGACCTTCTATGATGGACTCTTGAGAATAATAATTAAGTAATTGAGGTTTATGCATATAGCATATTGCTCATAGTTCTTTAATATCACTTAGGTCATCCTGTTTTGAGTTCTAGTAAATTGTATCTGTGTCTAATGTCTGTCTCCTCTACCAACTGTTGAGTCTTTTGAGGTTGTGTCTGATTCATCTCTGTGTCCACCTACTGGGTCTGGCACAGGCAGGTCTGAGCACACACTTGTGTTCAGTAAACATTTGTGGAATGAAATTGCTTCAATAAATTACTAATATGTATTGAGTCATTGGCATCCAGGTGATTTGGAGCTGTCTTTCTGTCACAGATGTGAGTAGGCAGAAAGGTGGATCCATCTGTCCATCTGGAAAGGCTTCTGTTCTGTTTGTTTTGTTTCGTTTTGTGGCAGGGTTTCTCTGTGTAGCCCTGGCTGTCCTGGAACTCACAGAGATCTGTCTGCCTCTTGCCTCCTGGGTGTTGGGATTAAAGGCGTGCTGGAGTGGCTTCTTGGAGGAGGAGAGTGTTAAACGGAAAAGGGTTCATCCCATATTGTTTTTCTTAGTCTTTCATGAGCTTTCCCCTATCAGGTGAGTTTGTGCAAGTGGTTCATTTTTTTAAAAAAGATTTATTTATTTATTATGTATATAGTGTTCTGTCTGTATATATCCCTGCAGGCCAGAAGAGGTCACCAGATCTCATTACAGATGGTTGTGAGACACCATGTGGTTGCTGGGAATTGAATTCAGGACCTCTGGAAGACCAGCTATTCTTGCTTAGCTAGTGTTCCTAACTACTGAGCCATCTCTCCAGCCCAGCTAGTGGTACATGTTAATGTTTACAAACAACTGAGAGACAAGGATAACCACAGAATCTGGATATTTAGAAGTGAGAGGACATAGGGAAGTCTTTTGTTGTTTGTTTCATGTAGTTAGGATCTGTTCCTAATTAGCTGAGGCTGTCCTTGAGCTCCTGAATTGTTGTGAGATATTTGTACACTGTGTGAATATTTATTGCTGTGACTAGTTTAATAAAGAGCTGAATGGCCAATCACTGGGCAGGAGGTATAGACAGGACAGCAGGGAATAGAAAGAGGAGGAGAAATCTAGGCGCTCAGGAGAAGTTAGACAAAGAGAGGAAGCAGGATAGGCAGTACAGAGATAAGGTAAAAAGCCAGGAGGCAAAAACATAGATCAATATAAATGTGGTGATATATTGTTTATGATTTTTTAAAGCCATTGGAGATCAAAATAGCAAAGCGCTCCATACTAGTCAGCCACAGAAGCCAGGCACACACCTTTAATACCAGGACTCAAGAGACAAAGGCAAATGGATCTCTCTGAGTTCAAGGCCACCCAGGGCTACACAATCAGGCTGAAAGAGTAACAGAGCTCACGATTTTAATCCCAGCACTAGAAAGATATAAAAGATAGGAGCAGGGTCTCCAGCCATGCTGAGGAGAGCATAGCAGTCTGGGATTGCATTGTGATGTTTGGTGGAGCCAGGATGGCCTTTCAGTCTGAGGTAGAGGTAAGATCTAGTGTCTGGCTGCTTTGCTTTTCTGATCTTCAACTTGAAGCTTAAACCCCAATATCTGTCTCTGGGTCTTTTATTTTTTTTGTGTTACATATAAATGGTTTAATTTAAGCTATAAGAGTTAGTGGGATAAGCCTAAGATAAGACTGAGCTTTCATAATTGATAATAAGTCTCAGTGTCATTATTTAGGGGCTGGCTAGTGGGACAGAGAGAGACCTGTTACATATGGTGTTCAACATAGGGCCTGAATTTCCACATAGGACCTGAAAAAGCTGGAAAAAAAAGAACCAAAAAAATAGATATGACTCCTTTATGAGTTGCTACTATGCAGCAGAACACTTGAACAGCCAGCATGCTAAGTAGAAACAGCTAACAAAATAAAAAAAAAAATGCCTGCCACAATGTGGGTACCAACTTCCTAGAGCTGGGGTGGTTAAATGCAGCTCTTGGTTAAACACAGTTCCCAGTTGAATGCAGCTCTTGGTCAGGCTCATGGGCTCAAGGCTCAGCTCTCACAGACCCAAGGAGGGGGCAGAGCCAACCACCAGAGCCTCAGGGTGGAAGGCCTAGCTGCTGCTTAGAAGTTGAACATTTGGCTCACATGGTCAGAAAACACTACAGGTGCACAGTAAAACAGGTCCAGAATGGAAAAAAAACTTTAAACAGGTCCAGTGTGCACAGGTACATAAGAAAGAAAAGAAAATGGGTATAGACAATCATAGGAAAAATAGTTTTAAAACTAATTAAAGTATTTAAAGAAAGAATAAAGTAATATAAAAAGAATAAGCCACATTAAGATGGGAAATACACAGGGAGTCTGGATCCTATATGGTGTTTTGTTGACTTTGAATTTTTGAATGCTGATGAACAAATGGCAGCTGCTGAGAAACATGGGGTTGTAAAAGGAACTGCTGAATTAAACATTTAGGGATTTCTTGAATTTAAAGTGGAATTCAGAAAATGCATTGTGTTGGGGGAGAGGTTATGCTTTTATTCCCACAGGAAATGAAAGACTGTAGATTCCTTCAAAATTAATAGAGACCAGATTTGATGGGGGAGACCCCCTGAAAATCTTGAGCTACAGACATAAAGAAATAAACCTAGAAAAACTACAAAACAGGTGACATTTATGCTGATCCCTTGACAAGAGAACAGCTCTGAGACTGGATGAGACATGATAAATCTTGTTGGTTACAGAGTCCTCATGACTTATCATTGCATGCCATCCCTTAGTATGGGGCATGGATAGAAGTTTGGTTATACAATCCTAATGGACTTACAAAGATGCCTTTTACCTGTTCAAACAGAACAAAAAATCATCTTCACTGCCCAGCTTGTTTCATTTAAGATGTGAATGACAAATGTCTTGATGGATTGTGCAGATGAAGTAAAGTACACTTGTGCAATGGCAAATTGGTACAACAAATTAGCATTAATTTCCATACCTCAGTGACTTTCTTTTTTCAAGCTTCCTCACTTTCTCTATTTCTTAAGTCAAAATGCTAGAGTTGACTTAGTACCCCTCAAATTGAAGGGTCCAGAGGCAGGGAGAAAAATTCTCCTGGGTGATCTCACCTGAGCTCTGCTGGTTTCCAAACAGGTCTTCCCATCCCTACTCCCCAGTAAACTCCAACTCCTGTGGTTTACCGGCAGCTGGCAGGGGGTTCTGAGTTTTAGTGTATTGACTAACTACTTTACCCTACTGGCTAATCTTAAATCTAAATTCTCTGTAGTCTCTGATGTGGCTTAGGGGAACTCCAGATTTCTCTGGGCTCCTCTTAATCCCTTGGTCACTTTCAGTCTACCTGAGAAGTAGACAGTCTCTTCATTCCTTTTCTTTAACCATATTGCTAAAGACAAATTCCTTATCCTATTTTGTGGGCTTTGATAACTAAGATGGGAGACAGCAGAAAGAAGTAACAAAGGAAATGACATTAAGCAAAGCTCAAGTCATTGGTTTTGACTGTTTTGAGGAACCCAGTATCTAGATGGAGGGAGTATGTACAATGACCATGTCCAGTTTTTCAGAGAGTCTTTCCTCCCAGGCAGCTAGAACAATAGTTGTCCTGTTTCTCTACAAAACCCTTTTGCATTTTTGAGATGGGTGGTACCCAGGTCTCCTGGCATAATCCCTTTTTGAGAAATTCCTCTTCTTCAGGAACAATTCAATTCTATAGATGCCTAAATAATTCAGTATTCCCTGTCTCCTTCTCCCCCCCTCCCTCCCTCCTTCCTTCCCTTCCTTCTTTCTCCCCACCTCTCTTTGTTGTTGCTGTTTTCCCTTTGAGACAAGGTCTTACTATGTGTAGACAAGGCTGGCCTCCAATTTCAGAGATCCACCTTCTGCAGCCCCAGTGCTGGGATCAAATGTATGTGCCACGTGCCCTTCCTCCTCTAATTTTCATCTTTGCCATTTACTTTCTATGTGTAAAAGTTATGATTTTAGCACAACTTAGATATGTGTTATACTTTTTATGTCTATATAAGCACTCCTCGAGGCAGGCAATATCTCCCTTCATTTTATAGATTAAAAACACAGCCTCCATGTAGGAAAATAGGACTTAGCAGAGTCTTAATTTAAACCTTTTTAAAATGAATCAGAATTATGGGAATTATCATCAGGTTACTGTGGATGTTAATTATGAGGCAATTATAGGGGCAATAAGTTATGTTTATTTTATCTAGTGCTGTATTCTCAGTGTCTGGCTCAGTGAATATTTGTTGAAGGAATAATTGGATGCAGTGTGTTTAACATAATATCTAGGCTGTAATAGTGCCTACCAGCTGGGCATGATGGCACATACTAGTAATGCCAGTGATCAGGAGGTGGAGCTGGGAAGACCAGTTCAAGGTCATTCTTGGCTACATAGCAAATCAAGGCTGGTCTAGACTCAAAAACAAAACAAAACCAAATAAAACAACAAGGAAACAAGACTACAATGTAAGTTTTAAAAAATTTAAAAAGTGCTTTGCAAAGTCACAGCCATTAGCTAATGATGATCAATCTTGATGCCTTACATTATCACCCAATTAATTACCAAATAATACATCACAAATCTGGATCCTTTCTATTATTTCAACTATTGCTCAATCATAATTACTCCTCAGGTTCTGCTCAAGTTCACCCATCTAATAAGAAGGCGAGGAGAAATGGCTCAGGGGTTAAGAGTCCTTACTGCACATGCAGAGACCTCAGGTTTGGTTCCCAGAACCCACAAGGGTCAGATACCCACTTCTGGCCTCCACAGGTACCAGGCACACAGACAGTGCATAGACACACATGCAGAAAAAAAAACACTCATACATATAAACAATAATTAAATAAGGAACAAGGTCAGCTGGGTGTTCTGTGTACATCTGCCTGACTATCTTCCTTGCCTAGCTTCTACTTCTTTAATCTATTCTCATCATTATCATCAGGGTGATTTGCTACCTATACATTTAGTTGATTTTGTTGTTTTGTCTTTGAGACTGGGTTCCATGTAGCCCAGGACTGACCTCTTATTCATTCTGTAGCTAAGGTGACCTTGAACTCCTTATCCTCCTGTCTCTACTTGCTGAGTGCTGGGATCATTGAGTACATTATAACACCTAACATATGTAGTTGATCTTGGTATAATTCTTTAATGGCTTTGATATTCTTTATAAAGTCAATATTTATTGAGCATATTATGTTAGATACTGTTCTGATTGCTTTATATACATTAAATCATCGACTTTTTTTTTTTTCTTTTTAAGACAGAATCTTACTCTGGGACCGGACTGGCCTGGAATTCACTTTATAGCACAGGCTGGTCTTGAACTGATGGCAGTTATGCTGACTCAGCCTTTCAAGTACTGAGATTTCAGGTATGAGCTACCATACAGCTAACTCACCTGAGCTTTATGGAATCCTTCCTTTTTCAGAGGAAAAGCTAAGGATAGAGGGAGATTTAAAGGCCAGGGAGCTTGAGTGACTTGCTGAGAAGTCACACACCAGAGCTCAGATATGAATCTAGGCCGTCTGAAGCAGTCCTCTTGTTTCTTGTTCTCCCAAATGGTGCCTCTGCACAACCTCCTTGACTACTTCTAGGTAATTACTCTTTCTATACTTCCTCACCTACTCTTGTACACTCCCTCTCAAGACATTACCGAGTTACTAATTATCTTTTCATGTACAGGGTAGTTATTGTGGTTATTATGAGTAAATGCTCAGTAGATGTTGAATGAATGAGTGAAGATTGACAGTAAGATTCAATAAGTGGGGGCTGGAGAAATGGTTCAGAGGTTAAGAACACTAGCTGCTTGTCCAGAGGTCCTGAATTCAATTCCCAGCAACCACATAGTGGTTGACAACCATCTATAATGAGATTTGGTGCCTTTTCTGGCATGCAAGCCCACATGCAGACAAAATACTATACATAGTATAATAAGTAAATCTTAAAAAGAAAAAAAAAGGATTCAAAAAGTGGAGTTGGAGCCAGGCTGTGGTGGTGCACACTTTTAACCACAGTACTTGGGAGGCAGAGGCAGGTGAATCTCGTCTTTTTGTTTGTTTGCTTGTTTTTTTCCTTTTGAGACAGGGTTTCTCTGTATAGCTCTGGCTGTCCTGGAACTGGCTCTGTAGACCAGGCTGGTCTCAAACTCACAGAGATCCGCCTGCCTCTACCCCCTGAGTGCTGGGATTAAAGGCATGCGCCACCATCGCCTGGCAAGACCTCCATGAATGTAAGTCCACTCTGGTGAGTTCAATCCCCAGGATGAACACAGTAGAAGGAGAGAACTGCCTCCAAAAAGTTGTTTTCTGACCTTCACAGGCTCCCATGGGTGAACACACACACACACACACACACACACACACACAAACTAAATCTTAAAAAAAAATTCTAGAAGCAATGGTGGAACGGAAGATGATTCTGTTTGGAGAAGCCAAGCAGCCAGATCATGGGTCATTTCTCAGTAACAACTGTACTTCCTATTTTGGACACCAGGGAGCACTACTATTAAGGCATTCCAGACAAGAATTGAGAAACCTTTCTAAGCAGATCTACAACTTGTGTGTGTGTATGTGTGTGTGTGTGTGTGTGTGTGTGTGTGTGTGTGTGTGTGTGTAGGGTGCTATGAGTGGAACCAAATTGTTGGGAATGCATGCCAAGCAAATGCTCTGCCCTGAATTATATATACCCAGAACTCTTGTAACTTTGCATTGAGATAGTATTTAATACAGCCCAGGCTGGCCTCCTAACTGGATCTGTAGCTAAAAATGGCTTTGAACTCCCAACCCTCCTTTGTTCACATCTCAAGTGCTCATATTACAGCTGAGTGTTACCACCTGACTGATGTCATAAAATGTTTTGAACATATATACAATGGAATTGTATTCACTGTAAAGAAGAAATTATGACATTTGCAGGATAATGAATAGAATGAGATAATCATATTAGTCAAAATAAACCAGACTCAGAAAGACAAGTATTGTATATTTGCTTTCAGATGCAATCTAGATTTAGTTTTACATACATACATACATACATACATACATACATACATACGTAGGACATGAAAGCACAAAGGAGTCAGAGAGTGGAGGAGGAAGGGGTTGGGAGGACAGGAGAGAAGAATTGAATACATCCCACATGAAAGTGGAAGGTGTGTCATTGGGGGAAGGAAGGGACCAGTAAGAAGGGAAGAGGGTAGGGAAAGACAGTAGGGGGCTAATAAGAACAACATATGATATTTCTGTATGAAAATGATAAAGAAAATCCACTACTTTGTATACTATCTAAAAAACTTATCAAAACAAAACTATAAGACAAAAATTTAAATCCAGGTTCTCTGGCCTACACTGAAGTCTGTTTCTGTTGGATAGCAGCTGTGTAAACACTGCAATCTGGAAGCCTCAAAGCAATTCAGAGTAACCTAAATTCAGGGTAAAAAAATTACAGTAATTAAAAACATGACTGGGGCTGGAGAGATGGCTCAGAGGTTAAGAGCACTTACTGCTCTTCCAGAGGTCCTGAGTTCAATTCCCAGCAACCACATGATGGCTCACAACCATCTGTAATGAGATCTGGTGCCCTCTTCTGGAGTGCAGATATACATGGAAGCAGAATGTTGTATACATAATAAATAAATAAATAAATAAAATCTTTAAAAAAACCATGACACCATGCTGGGTTCAGTGGCACACACTTTTTTTTTTTTCCTCTCTTTTTATTATTATTAATTCAAGTTAGGGAACAGGCTTGTTTCACATGTAATTCCCCTCTCCCTCTCCCTCTCCCTCCCCTTACCCCTATTCCTTCTCCCCCACCTCCAACCTACCCCCCACCCCATCCACCCACCACTCCCCAGGCAGGGTAGGGCCCCCAACCGGGGCTCCACCAAGTCCACCAAATCTTCCTGTGCTGGGCCTGGGTCCCTCCCCATGTGTTCAGAGACAGAGTGCATCCCTTCAAGTGGGATGGGCTCTTGAAGTCCCCCACATACACCAGGGCAAAAAGCCAGTCCACCTCCGGAGGCTCCCAGGAGTGCAGAGGCCTCCCCGATGGCATCCATGATCAGGGGGCTGAATTAGTCCCGTACTGGCCTCCCAAAGAGCATCTGGGGTCGATATGCTTTCCCTTTTTCAGGCCAACTGTTTATGTGGGTTTCTCCAACCTGGTACAGACCCCTTCGTTCTTCATTCCTCCCTCTCTTCAACTAGGTTCCAGAATTCAGCTCAGTGTATTTCTGTGTATGTCTGTCTCTGCTTCCATCAGCCACTGGATGAGGACTCTAGGATAGCATAGAGAGTAGTCATCACTCTCATTCTAGGGGAGGGGCTGGTGGCACACACTTTTAATCCTAGTACTTGGAAGGCAGAGGCAGGCGGATCTTTGAGTTTGAGGCTAACCTGGGCTACATAGAGAAATCTTGTCTCAAACTACAGCAAAATTTAAAAAATCACAACATAAAATCTTTCTTTTTACTTATTTCTTTTATTTTTATTTTTTTTATTTTTTTGAGACTGGGTTTCTCTGCATAGTCCCAACTGTCCTAGAACCCACTCTGTAGACCAGGCTGGCTTTGAACTCACAGAGATACACCTGCCTCTACCTCCTGAGTGCTGGGATTAAAGTCGTGCATCACTGCCCAGCTCCTAGCTAAAATCTTGATCTTTAAATTTATTTTGAGATGGGGGCCTCATTATGCTTTCCAGGCTGGTCTCAAAATCCTGGGCTCAAGCAGTCCTCCTGCCTTAACTTTGTCTGTAGCCATGACCATGGGTACATATCGTGGCACCTGGCTTTGGACTGCTGGGGTTGTGCGTGCTAGGCAAGTGTTCTACATTGGCCTCCATCCTCAATCTCTTTTTGTTTTTGTTGTTGTTGTTTTAAGATTTTATTTATTTATTTATTATGTATACAACATTCTGCTTCCATGTATATTAGCACACCAGAAGAGGGCACCAGATCTCATAACAGATGGTTGTGAGCCACCATGTGGTTGCTGGGAATTGAACTCAGGACTTCAAGAGGAGCAGTCAGTGATCTTAACTTCTGAGCCATCTCTCCAGCCCCATCTTCAATCTCTTAATCATTTTTAAGTGTACAGGTTAGCCATGTTAAGTATTGCACATTCACATGGTGGCATAATAATTGCTACAACTCTTCCTCTTGCAAAACTGTAACAGGCTATTAAACAGCTCATAGCCCTCCTGCTAGGTTTAGCAACTACTGTTCTCTTTTCTGTCTCTGTGAATTTGACTTCTCAGGAAGCTATCTAAATGGAAGGAATCATTTTTTTCTTTCATGATTGGTTTTATTAACATATTGTTTCATAGATATATCAATATAGTATCGTGTGCTACAATTTCTTTTTTTTTTTTTAAAGTTTTATGTATGTGTGTCTGCACATGTGTGTGCATGTCACCGTGTGCTTGTGGAGGTCAGAGAACAACTTGTGTAAGTTGGTTCATGCCTTCACCATGTGGATTCTGGGGATTGAACTCAGGTCATCAGGTTTGGCAGCAAGCACCCAGATCCTTTATCTGCCAGTTCTTTAATTCCTCACCCACCACTCCTACCCCAAGACAGGGTTTGTCTGTGTAGCTTTGGAGCCTTTCCTGGAACAGGCTGTCATCTAACTAACAAAGATTCACCTGCTTCTGTCTCCCGAGTGCTGGAATTAAAGGCATGCGCTGCCATCACCCGGCCTAAATGGGTGTTCTACCAATGAAATAGTTCTCATTTTACTTTTATTTTTTAAGATTTTAAAAAACTTGTGTGTGTGTGTGTGTGTGTGTGTGTGTGTGTGTGTGTGTGTGTGTGATTGTATACCACATGCATGTAGCTATCTGAAGAAGCCGGAAGAGGGCTTTGGATCCCCTTTAGCTGTAGGTATAGGTGGTTGTGAGCTGTCCTACGTGAGTACTGAAATACACTCCAGTCTTCTGCAAGTGGCAAGCACCTCCATACCTCTCTCCAGCTCTTTACTTTTTATTTTAATACATGGGCTAAATTGTCAAGGCTGGCTTTGAATTCCTTTTGTAGTCATCGTAGGCCTTGAATAACTGATACCACTTCCTGAGCCTCCCAAATAGCTGGGATTACAGGCTTGCTCCACCAGGCCCAGCAAGACCAAAGCTTTCTGTGTCAAGCTGGTTATGCTACCACAGAAATCATGGGGTGGTTAAGAGAAATGATCTGATTACTTTTGAGAGAAACTTTGTCAAACATGCATTGCTTTGCTGTTTCATGCTTGTCTTCTTAACTAAACGGGAGGTGGCTTAGGCAGATTTGATCAACAAGGCTGGAGGGGTTAATACAGGCTATAGATGTATCTCATGCAGCCTATGTAAGTTTACTGACTTTTGTGATGCTGAGGATCAAATTCAAGTCTCACACAAGCAAAGCATGTGTTGTTCCACTGAATTACATATTTTATCTCCTGCCTTGTGTATGTGTGTGTGCATTGTGTATTTGTAGACCAGAAATCAGTCTTGGGTGTTGTTTTTAAGGAGCCATCCACTGTGGCATTTGTTTTAGTTTTTCCTGACAGGTTTCCTCTGTGCAGCCCTGGCTGTCCTGGAACTTGTTTTGTAGACCAGGCTGGCCTCAAACTCACAGAGATTGCTTGCCTCTGCCTCCCAAGTGCTGGGACTAAAAGGCGTGAGCTACCATTGCTCTCACCGACTAGTTGTTTGTTTCTTTGGAAACATGATCTCTCATTGGCTAGGAACTTGCCAAGTATGCTAGTTTGGCTGGCTAATGAACCCCAGGAATCTACTTGCTTCTACCTCCCTAGCACTGGGTTACAAGCACACTACCACACCAAATCTTTGAGCTTATGCAGCAAGCACCTTACACAGTAAGCCATCTCCGTAACATGGTTTTATGTTTTTAAACTTAGTTACATGTGAAAGAACAGAAGAACAATAAGAACAACGCATTATCTGATGTTGGAGCTGGAGAGATGGCTCAGTGGTCAAGAGCACATACCATCTCCTTTTTGGGTAGGAGGATCTGCTTTCTCAGCACCAATATCAGATGGCTCAAAACCTCCTGTAACTCTAGCTCCAGGGGATCTGAGGCTCTTATGGTCTCTGTGAGCATCTGCATACATCTGGGCGTGCACACACATGGAGATACACGTGCACATAAATAAATATAAAATAACAACAATAATAATGATTACTTGCCTGGCAAGAGAGGCTTACCATTGTACTACAGATGTCTGATCATTGTGATTTCCCCACATATGGAAAGCTTCATTTGTGGTAGCAGGGGACTGAATTCAAGGTCTCCCCTTAACCAGTTTTTGAGTGTATGTGTGTGATTTCTTTTTTTTTTTTTTTTTTTTGAAATTTGGTTTCATATAGTCCAGGCTAGCCTCAAATTCACTATTGTCTTAGTTAGGGTTTCAATTGCTGTGAAGAGACACCATGACTACAGCAACTCTTTTTTTTTTTTTTAATGATTTATTTATTAGTTTCAGTTAAGGAACAAGCTTGTTTCACATTAAGTCCCTTCTCCCTCTCCCTCCCCTCACCCCTATCCCTGACTACAGCAACTCTTACAAAGGAAAACATTTAATTGGGTGACTTACAGTTTCAGAGGTTTAGTCCATGGTGGCATGCAGACAGACATGGTGCTGGAGAAGGAGCTGAGAGTTCTACATCTTGACCCACAGGCAGCAGGAAGTGAATGGTGACACTGGGCATAGCTTGAGCATAGGAGACCTCAAAGCCCACCCTCACAGTGACACACTTCCCCCAACAAGGCCATACCTACTCCAACAAGGCCACATCTAATAGTGCCATTTCCTTTGGGGCCATTTTCTTTCACACCACAATTGTGTTGCTGAGGCTGGCCTTGAACTCCTTATCCTCCTACTTCTACCTCTCAAGTGATAGGATTATGTGTGACTATTAATGGCCTTTCTTTCTTTCCTTGCTTTTTTTTTTTTTTTTTTTTTTGAGACAGGGTTTCCCTGTGTAGCTTTGGAACTAACTCTTGTAGACCAGGCTGGCCTTGAACTCACAGAGATCCACCTGCCTCTGCCTCACAAGTGCTGGGAATAAAGGCATGCACCACTATTACTTGGCTTAGACTATTTTTCTTTTTGAGACAGGCTGCCACTATGTGGCCCAGACTGACTTCAAACTCACAATCTTTCTGCTTCAGCCTCCAAAGTGGTAGGATTACAATCATGCACTCATTGATTTAAGACACTTTTGATTCAAGTCTTACTCTGTACCACATGGCCTAGAACTCACTGAGTAGCTAGGCTGGCCTTGAACTTGGCGTAATCCTCCTGTTTTAGCTTCTTAAGTGCTGAGGTTAGAAGAGTATCCCACAATGCCTAACAAAATCTTTTACTTTGTCTCTGTGTGTTGCTAGGGATCAAACCCAGAGCCTTGTGCATGGTAGGCAAATACCCATAAGCTACATTCCTAGCCCTCTTCTATTCCATCCATCCGTGTTTTCCCGTGTTGAACAATGCTAGTTTTCGTTTTTAACTTATTGTTTGTTTTCCAATGTGCTGGGAATTGAACCCAGGGTCTTGGTGTGGGAGGCAAGCACTGTGCTTCTAAGCTGTATCTCCAGCTCCCCATTTCTCTTGAGTTTTATTTTTTATGTGTGTGTGCCTGTATGTGTGTGTGTGCCTATGGAAGGCAGAAGAGGGCATTGGATCTCCCTGGAGCTGGATTCAGGTGGTTCTGACTGACCTGATGTGGATCCTCTGAAAGCACATGCCCTCTTAACTGCTGAGCCATTTCTCTAGCTCCTCTACCATTTTTTGGTGACAATCTGTTGACACTGGGTCCATTGTCCTGTCTTCTTTTTAATCTGTAGTCTCTATCACTCACTATTACTGCTACCTAATCACCCAGGCATATTACCTACGTGTTCACTTTGCCATTTGAGTGTGAGATCTGGCTCCAAACGTAGGTCTAATAGAATCTAGGTCAGGGGTTTGCCTTTTGTTCTGGCCACTTTCCCAGCATACAGCTGCCACTCGATACATATTTGAAGGGAGGCAGAGGCAGGCGGATCTCTGTGAGTTTGAGACCAGCCTGGTCTACAGAGCTAGTTCCAGGATAGCCTGCAAAGCCACAGAGAAACCCTGTCTCAAAAAACCAAAACCAACCAACCAAACAAACAAAAAAAACCAAACAAAAACAAAAAAATTGAGTGATCAAATGAACTACCTCTTACCATCGAGCTTTTACTAAGTATTTATTACCTTCAGGGTGTACATCTTGGAGACAAATGACCTCTGAAACTATAGTGGGAGGAACATATATTTATGGTCCAATTCTGGTTGCAGACCAATTTTGAATGGTGATTCAGGTAGCAGTTTCTCCCCTCACCCTTTGGTTTTTTGAGACAGGTAGCCAGCCTTTTTGTGTGTAGCTTTGGCTGTCTTGGAACTCACTTTGTAGACCAGGCTGGCCTTGAACTCACAGAGATCCCCCAGCCTCTGCTTTCCCAGTGCTGGGATTAAAGGCCTGAGCCACCATCACCTGGCTTAACTTTATTGGTAGGGTGGGTGTAGGGGAAGTAGGGCGAGGAAGGTTTTGAGTAGAAGCAACAACAGACACAAAGGCTTTGAAGCCTGTTTGATGTGTTTGGAAACTTCCTGAAGGCCCATGGATTGTAGAGTGCTTGTTTAGCATGTCCGAGGTTCTGGGTTTGACTCACTATATTGAAAAAGTACTCACACACACACACACACACACACACACACACACACACACACACACACACACACACCCCACACCCCCATCATACAAAGAAGAAATTAAAAAAAAGAAAGACCAGTGTGATGGGAGCTTATATTGCAAAAGTACACACAGACACACAGACACACAGACACACAGACACACAGACACACAGACACACACACACACACACACACACACACACGCCACACAAAGAAGAAATTAAAAAAAAAGACCAGTGTGATGGGAGCTTAAAAAAGTGGGGAGAGTGATAGTAAATGACGTCCGACATGTATTTTTATATCAACAGCCTAACCCTTAAGCCAGGCAGCTGTTGGGCAAATCCGTGTTCTGGTCTTCAAAGGGCTTGCTCAGAACAGGAGCTGGTTTATCACTGTCAGAAGAGGGACAGGGCCTAATCCAGTCTCCTGCCTCCGGTGCCAAGGACAGGGGTAGGGCACAGAGGTTTCAATAAAGATCTGCTGACCGTATGCTTGAGAAGAGAACAGGAAGTATAGGCTTTGTTGAAGGAAGTCCGGGCGGGGTTCTCTGTTTTGGGGGCACTGGTTCTCAAGTCGCTGCCACCTCCTCTAACTGAATCAGAGATGGGAAAGTGAGGAACCGGTTATGGGCTTTATCCCATAAACCTCAAGAGGGTGGGGGCTTGAAGGGCGGGTAGGAAAATGGGTTGCAAGAGCTACGCAAGTGCATCTAACATAGATCAGAGAGTTAGGAAGGCTTCGTACAAGTGAAATAATACCTACAGTAGGATGGGCATTTCATTTTGCTTTTCAGAACAATTTCTTCTGTAAACACTTGTAGCTCCAGTGGACTTGGCTAGGGGCTTTTCTTCAGTAACCCTCTACAAAGGGTCATGGTCACCTAGGACCTAGTGCTGCTTGCAGTACTTAGATGTGGCCACCAGGAACCGCTGCGTACGGGAGACAGGACGCGCGGGTTCCTGAGCCGCAGAAAGGCGGAAGCCGATTGGTTGCGAGGCGCGTCGAAAGGGCGGAGTCCGGGAGTCGGGAGTTGGGGGCTGGGAGAGCGCCCCCGGGGCAAACCTAGCCGGGATGTAGTCACCTCAGGCGGCTCCCGGTCGGTTATCGTAGTGCCGGGGTTTCTGTTCAACCTGGCTTTACAGTGGAGCCTGGGGAGCAGCGCCGCGGCCCAGAGATCCGGGCAGGGCAGTAGCTGTCACCTCCGTCGCAGGCCTGAGTTACCTGAGCAACTGCGTGCCAGAGGCTCGCCCGCTGGCGGGCGTTAGAGCGGGAGGCTGGGGTGCGTACGGCAGAGGCCGAGGTCCCATCCTTGGTGCGGGGCCGCGGACCTGACGACAACCAGCGCAGGCCGGGTCTCCGGGAGACCCCGCCGATTGCGGTGGGCTCCGGCCTGCCGTCTCCAACAGGTTATTCCGGGATAAGGCGGCTCTGGGGCGGGCCCAGGCTTCGCTGGGGGCCGGGCGGCGCGGGGCGGGCCGGCGGTAGAGCACGCCTCCGCCCACCTCGGGCCCGCCCCGCGCCGCCCTCCCGCCCTCCCGGGAGCCGCTGTCCCGGGCCTGGCCCGTGCGCGTCCGCCTGCTGCACAGGGGCACCAGGAGCCGCAGAGGTACACTACCGGGCGTGGGTGCTGACCTCGGCCTAGGAGTCTTAGGATCCCGGAGACCTCGGTGTCCTCTGGGGCCTGCAGGTCGCACGTTGAAGTCCTAGCTGCTGTCGCTCACCGCTGGTCCGCGGGGCGAGGTCAGGTGCCCCCCTTCTCTCCTCCCTTCTTTCCCTCCCCCACCTCAGTGCGGGCGGGAGATCCTGCCCGCCTCCTCCCGCAGGGGTGCAGCAGGCTGCGGAGCTGACAGCGGCCCCACAGCCACCCTGCCCAAACTCTCCGGAAGCAGCTAGAGCTCAGGCCGCCGAAGCCCCGGCGGACCCACTGTTGGACCGGAGGGTCCGGTCCTTCTGCGCCCAAACTTGGAGCACTTGACCTTCGGCTGTTGGAGGAGGCAAGCCCGCAGGTGGCTGGACAGCTGTGGTGCCGCGAGGGCATCTTGCCTGGGAATCATCGGCTGCATTCCCCGACTCTGGGATTTGCTTCTGGGATCTGCTTCTGGGATCCCCAAAGGTGTCTACATCAAGCGCATGTTGACTGAGACTTACAGTCATGGATGTGTGCGCCCGTCTTGCCCTGTGGCTTCTTTGGGGGCTCCTCCTGCATCAGGGCCAGAGCCTTAGCCATAGTCACAGCGAAAAGAATACAGGAGCCGGCTCTGGGACGACTTCAGAGGAGTCCACTGAAGCAGGTAAGGCCTCACAACTGAGTGGCCCGAAGTGGGCAAATAGAATCTCCGCACATGGGAGGTTGGTGGAGGATACACACATAGTACTGTGTACTCTCAGTAGTCCAAGAAGTTCTTTCTGTGTAGCAGCCATGCCCAATGTTACTATTTCCCTTGGACAACTTTCTTCTGGATGTTTTGGTGGTAGTGAGAAACCTTTGGGGCACTTCGACTTTTTCAGATCAGCAAGGTTAAGTCTCCATTCAGGACTTCTTGTCGGGAAGAGTGGCCTTCCCAGGTGTTAAAATTGCTTTTAGACAGTTTCATCACTTGAGGGGGTGGGCGGTGGTGGTGGATTGGCCACTTGGGATGGGCCGGGAAGATCTGGGCTGGGTTGGCTGTTAAAGTATAGCCAGGTGTTCAGTTGTGCTTTTCTGTTCTAACCACTGTGAGAATCCTAGTCCCTCCTTTCCCTCAGGTAATTTGTCTTTTGGTTTTGCCAATGTAGAATATCAAAACAAGTCCTTAGCTGGAACCCTGTTTACCACTAGGGAGTTAAATGGCCCTTTCTTGACTTCGTAATAAAAAATCCTGGGACCACTTGTTGACTTACTCTGTTTCGTCTGGATGATGAGAGTGAGGATTCCATGTTAGTATTTTTGACCTGACCTTATTTTTCCTGCATACTTGTGGAGCCTTGTTCGGCAACAGTAGCTGTGGAATATGCTCTTGCAGTAGAAAGGAATCATTTTTACATATAGCTTAGAAGTACATCAGTTCTCTTTTTTTATTTCTCACCTGTTACTTCGATCTACCAAAAAACTGTGACTTGAAGGCTTGGGGGTAGAGGAATAGCTGGGGTGTTTGAAGATAGGCAAGCTTAAGTGAGGGGATGTCTCAGTGGGTATCTGCTGATAGAAGTAGGAAAAGTATAAATCATGGTGGGTGAAGAGTTTCATGGATTGCATTAGTGGTAGATTTTTTCTTGGGTTGTGCTCTTTTAGCTTTCTTGACAGAGTTGGGTATAATTTTAGATGCTTCAAGGGCATGTTTTCATATGAGGCCAGGGCTGTCCTATGTATAAGGATAGAATTTGGGCTGTTGCTTTTAGGATAGATCGATCATTCCTGCAAACGAGTCCTTCCTCTCCATAGGAAGTTTCCCAGGCCTCTGAAACTTAGTTTAAATGTTCTTCACTGGGCTGTGAAGGGAAAGATTGGGTGAATTGTGAAGTAACCATGAGTAGCATTTCTGCTCTCCCAGTGACAGACATCCTTGTTTCT
Organism: Cricetulus griseus; assembly: GCF_003668045.3. NCBI lineage: Eukaryota > Metazoa > Chordata > Mammalia > Rodentia > Cricetidae > Cricetulus > Cricetulus griseus. Next base: position 97,115,576 of record NC_048596.1, on the reverse strand, counting down.
TCTAATTGATAATTTATTCTTTTGTTTTCACTTCAGAATATGCAAGTATGGCATAAAATGAACCTTTTTGAGAGATGTTCTGTACTTTAGTTTTAAGCTAGAAGGATGCAGCTTTGAGATTCAGGCATGAGCTAGCCTTTAGGAAGTTGACTTTTAGAGAGAGAGAGAGAGAGAGAGAGAGAGAGAGAGAGAGAGAGAGAGAGTGTGTGTGTGTGTGTGTGTGTGTGTTGCATAAGATAGAGAAGCATTCTAGCATTCCTCAGGAATATCTCATGACTTGAATTATGGAGACATTCCTTATACATCATATTTTAGATGACTGGCTTTTCAGATTATATTATAAAGGCCTCTCTTTTCATCTTTATTTCCTCTTAGTTCAGGAATTGGCTTCTGTTGTTATAGTAATTATTTTCCAGAGAGGAAGGTCTCAGAGCCTCTGGGTGTTGGGGATTCCTAAGGTTTTTGTGGGAATGAGAGTCTTCTACCAGTATTGTTTTGTTATCTCGTCTCCTTGGGTGACTATAGAACTTTGGCTCAGGCAGGGACTTATTTTTTCAAAGAAGTGTCATTAGCCTGAGCTCTTCAAAAGGGTTTGGGGGAGAAACTGTCTATATAGCCAGGGACTCTTTTTTTTTTTTTTTCAGATAGGGTTTCTCTTTGTAACAGTCCTAACTGTCCTGGAACTAGTTCTGTAGACCAGGCTGGCCTCAAACTCACGGAGATCCACCTGCTTCTGCCTTCCAAGTACTGGGGTTAAAGGTGTGGGCCACCACCGCCCAGCTTGGCCAAGCATTCTTGAAGCCTTTACAACCCCTATATGTCCACATATGTCCACAGAACACAGGACTTTTACTTGTTAAAGCTATCACCTCCCCTCCCTCTCCCTCTTCTTCTTTTGAGATAGGGTTTTCAGTAGCCTAGGTTGGCCTTCAACTTAAAAATGTAGCTGAAGCAGGTCTTGAACTGTTGATATTCCTGCCTCCACAATTTAAGTACTGCACTACAGGGCACAGAACACCAAGCCTGGCTAGCTACCACTTTTCTCAGCCAGAGATTCAACATAACTGGTAAATTTATGTGCTGTGTACAGCTTGTATTTTACAGTTACATTCACAATAGCCCTATTAAAATACAGGGAAGGGTAATAATCCTCATTTTAACATGTGAATAAATGCCTTGGGCTATCAAGAAAGCTCAGCAAGTAAAGGCTCTGGCTGTGCATATCTGGTGACCTAAGCTCAATCCCTGGGACCCAGGTAAAGGTGCAAAGAAAGAACTGACTCCACGAAGTTGTCTTCTGACTTCCATATGTGCATCATGGCACATGTGCCCTCAAATGCACATCATACATACACGTGCGCATGCCACACACACACACACAAACACACAAATTAAGACAGAGAGACAGACAGACACTAGGTTCTTTGCTTGGTATTTGAAGTAGGTGTTCTGATGCATAAGTCCTGGACTTCTTCCATCTTCTCAGGTTCTATCCTGTTAAAAAAGTACTAGGTGGGGCCTAGAGAATGTTGCTTTCTTTCTGGCGATTAGGCAGGCCCTGGTGATTCTGTATCTGAGGTCCAAGAAAAGGGGGGTGCTTTTTTTTTCTTCTGGAGAGCGTTGATGAAAGAATTCAACCCTACCCCATTTTGGATGTATATGCAGTCCATTTCTTTTTAGTCAGTCATAAAATTTGATTCTAAGGGTTTGTTAAAGTCTTTATAGGGTCCAGGTATGGTGGAACATGCCTTTAGTTCCAGCACTCAAGTGGCAGAGGTAGAGGCAGGTAAATTTCTGTGAGTTCTAGGCCAGCCTGGTTTACACAGTGAGTTCCAGGCTGATAGGAATATATAGAGAAGACTGCCTCAAAAAAAAAAAAAAAAAAAAAAGTTTAGTGCACTATAGCTTAGTGGTAGAGTGCTTGGTTAGTGTATGAAAGGTCTTGGGTTCCATTTCTGGCACCACTTAAAGAAAGAAATACTTGGGCTAGAGAGATGGCTCAGAGGTTAAGAGCATTGACTGCTCTTCCAGAGGTCCTGAGTTCAATTCCCAGCAACCATATGGTGGCTCACAACCATCTATAATGAGATCTGGTGCCCTCTTCTGGCATGCAGGCATACATGCAGGCAGAACATTGAATACATAATTAAAAAAAAAAAAACTTAAAAAGAAAGAAATACTCAATGACTTCCCCATCTATACCAAACAAACCCAGTTGGGCAGTGGTGGTTTGCCTTAATCCTAGCACTTGGGAGGGAGAGACAGGTGGATCTCTGTGAGTTCGAGACCAGCCTGCTCTACAGAGTGGGTTCCAGGACAGCTAGAGCTGTTACACAGAGAAATCCTGTCTCAAAAAACAAAACTAAAATAAGCCAAAACAAAACAAAACCCCAACACATAAAACCCTGACCAGGGGTAAAAGAGATGACCCAGCTGCTGAGAATACTTGCTGCTCCTGTAGAGAATCTGGTTCTGTTTTTAATGCTCACATGGTTGCTCACAATCATCCTTAATTCCTGTTCCAGGGCTCTGCTAACCTCTTTATGACCCTTGAAGGCACCCAGCATACAGTTGGTGTGCATAAATAATGCAGGTAAAACACACACATAAAATAAAAATAAACAAATCTATAAAAATCCAAAACTCAACAAAACTCTGAACATGGGGGCTGAGGTTATTGGTAACTTAGTTGATAGAGTGCTTTTCTAGTACACATGATATTCTGGGTTTGATATTCATTCAACACTGAAACCAAACCAATCCACCCACCAACCAGACCAACAAAACTTCTGAATGCTGAGCTTATAGTGCTCTCATTGGGCAGTGGAGAGAACATCCCTGTCACTTTTTGCTTTTTTTTTTTTTTTTTGGTTTTTGGAGACAGGGTTTCTCTGTGGCTTTGGAGGCTGTCCTGGAACTAGCTCTTGTAGACCAGGCTGGTCTCGAACTCACAGAGATCCGCCTGCCTCTGCCTCCCGAGTGCTGGGATTAAAGGCGTGAACCACCAACGCCCGGCTCACTTTTTGCTTTTTAAAATACCGGAAGACCTAGCTGTACTAAATCATTTTCTCAGGAAAGATCTGTCTATTGCTGTGTTATTCTAGTGCCTACATTTTTGAAGCTGGCTCAAAATGAATACCAGGAACCTCTAGACTCTAGGGTATTGCTTTCAGAAACTAAGATGTTCAATAGAATGTGTGTTGTGTGAGAGACCTCAGGTTGACTCTGGAGTTTGGCTGCCATTACAGGTGGTTTTGAGGGTCTTTAATCAGAAACTGGTTTCACTGGAATAAGGTCCTGGAGGATAGGCACCTATGCAGAGTGCAGGCTCTCTTTTCAATCAGCCTCTTTGGAGTGGCAGGTCTGAGTCCAGCCAGCCCACCCAATTAGTTGCTGCTGCCTCCAAGGCTATAAATGGCCTGGCCATCTTGGTAGCTATGCTAATTTTAGCTGAGGGTGGCTCCTGGAACTAGGCTGGAGCTAAGAGCAGGTGGGTGGGGCTTGGTTGAAACTAATACCCTGGGCTGGCAGGAGGGACACGGACGGCTATCCTGGGGCAGCCAGGATGTATTTACTTCCAGGCCTCAGCTCTGACAATCACCTTTAGCTAGGTTAATTGATTCAGCAAACATTGAACAGTGCCAGCTCATACGGTATTTATTCAACAAGTGTTTGAATGACTGCTCTGGGTCAGTTACTGTGTATACCTTCTGTGGGGATTTAAGGATGAATGAAAGAGTTGTCGTCTTTCATGGAAGTTTTATTCTTGTTGGGGAGACAGTTAATAAGCACACAAATAAACACTGTCTTGTGAAAAGTGGAATGGAGGAAAATGCAAATAGGGTGCTCAGGGAAATAAGAAGGGACTAGAGACATAGTTAAAGCTGGAACCTAGTGTCTAGCAGGACAGAGTGAAACAGTAACATCCACAATATTGATAGCAATCACCCTGCAGCTGTGGCTGGCCTAGAACTTGCCATGTAGACATGGTTGGCCTTGAACTTAAAAGAGATCTGCCTGCCTCAACCCCCCAAGTGCTAGGATTGGACTCATTTGCCACTCCTCAATCATTATAAACTTTTATTCCATTTAATTATTGTAACCAGCTTCTGTGGTAGATGTTATTCTTGTTTTATAGGGCAGGAAATTAAATGAGAGAGGTTAAATAACTTTCCCAGTGTAACACCGACGGTAAAGAGAACCAGTGTTTGAATTCAGAATTCTTTTCCTTAGCACTAACTTAGCTAGAAAGTTATCTTGTAAAAGTCACAGTAGTGTGTGTGTGTGTGTGTGTGTGTGTGTGTGTGTGTGTGTGTGTGTGTGTGTGTGCATGCATGCATACATTCATACAGAAAGCTGTGGGAAGTCCAGGGGACCAAGTGACTAACCTTGCCTGGGAGAGCTGGGGGAGGCTTTACAGTTTCCCTCATAGTTTTTCTCAGATCTTGGGGAGATAAAAAGTGGCTGCTTAATTTAAAAGTTAAGAGATGGAAACAAGTTCAACCTACTTGTTTTTATATATGATGAAACTGATACTTAAAGGCATTAACTATATGTTTCATAGTAGGTTATTGGTTGAGAAACTAGACCAGGACATTTGAGCCAAAGATCCAGACTAGTAAGTCAGAATAATGACTGTTTACTGCTTGCTTGTACTATAGAAGGAACTACCCAATGAGCCTGAGCCTATTCTTTTTTTTTTTTTTAGGTAGAGTCTCATGTAGCCCAGGCTGGCCTTGAGCTTTTTGTGTCACTGAGTATAACTTTGCGCTGATTTTCCAGCCTCTATCTCCCAAGTGTTTGGGTTACAGGTGTGTTTGTGCCACCATGCCTGGGTTTATTTAGGTAATATTAAGTACAATATAACACACAGACTTAATCAGATTCTAACAGTATAGACTGTGTAGGCAAAGGAAGAAAGATCTGTATAGACTACAGTAGGTTAAGGAGAGAGCTGAAGGAAAGAGGGTTTTGTGGAAATCTGAGTGACCAATGTGAACATATGGAATGTCACTGTTGGGTGGTTGGGTAACTAGATAGGTGCCTTATTGCTGGCTAACTGCTTCATGTGAGCAACTGAAGATAAGAAAAATTCAGTTATGTGTGACCTATTGCTGGTCCTCATAATTACCATAAATTTAAAGTAATGATGAATGTAAGTACTATTTTAAGATTTCTATAATAATGTAATTATGTGAGAATAGCTATGATTTTGGTTGGTGACAAAAAAAACAATAGGTACTGTTAATATTGTAGTTCATTGCATTTTTATTGCATATAACCATATATTTGAAAGAAATACTAATTTGCAGTAAGAGAATATTGAAAATGATGATGTAGGTTGGGTATGATGATGCATGCCTATAATACCTGGCATTTTAGAGACAGAGGCAGGATGATCATCAAAAGTTTGTGTAGACGGAGTTTCGTGTCCCACCTGGTCCCGCTGCCTTCAGTCCCAAATAAACACACCGAGGCTTATATTAATTAGAAACTGTTTGGCTGATGGCTCAGGCTTCTTATTGGCTAGCTCTCTCTTAATTATTAACCCATTTCTATTAATATAAGTATTTGCACGTGGTCTTGACTTACCGGAGAATGCCCAGACCTGTTACTCTTTCAGCGGCTACATGACATCTCTCGTGTCTCCTCTCTGTGTCCTCTCCCCAGAATCTTCCTCCTAGTCTGGTAGTCCTGCCTATACTTCCTGCCTGGCTATATCCTGCCTGTCCATTGGCTGAAACAGCTTTATTCATCAATCAATAAGAGAAAACTATATTCACAGCATACAGAAGGACATCCGCCATTAAGTTTGAGGCCAACCAGCTGGGCAGTGGTGGTACACTCCTTTAATCCCAACACTCAGGAGGCATAGGCAGATGGATCTCTGTGAGTTCAAAGCCAGCCTGGTCTACAGAGCAAGTTTCAGGACAGGCTCCAAAGAGACACAGAGAAACCCTATCTCAAAAAACAAACAAACAAAAAAAATAAAAAAAGTTTGAGGCCAAGGGCTAGAGAGATTGTATGTGCTGCATTTTTAGAGGACTAGAGTTTACTTTCCAGCACCCACTTCAGGTGGCTCACAACTGCCTATAATTCCAAGTTGAGGGGATCCAATGCTTCTGGCTAACTCATACTCATCTCTACACACACATGCACATGTGCAAGTGGGTTTATGAGTGTGTGCACACACACAGACACACAGAGTTAAAAATAAATCTTAAAAAACTTGTTTTCAAAGTGAGTTCTCTGCCAGCCATGGCTATGTAGTAAGACCCTGTGTCAAAAACAAAACAAAGTAAAGCAGTTCAATAGAATCAGAAGTTTAATGACCATTCTAAGTTAGGTAGAGAATTGAGGGTCAGCTTTGGGCTACATGAGACTGTCTCACCCAAACCGAAACCAAACCCAAACAAAACAAAGCAAATTGAAGTTTTGTTCCTTGCCAAACATGGTGGATCATGTCTATCACAACTTTGGAGGCTGAGGCAAGATGATTGCCACGGCCTTTAATCCCAGCACTTGGGAGGCAAAGGCAGGCAGATCTCTGTGAGTTCAAGACAAGCCTGGTCTACAAGAGCTAGTTCCAGGGCAGCCTCCAAAGCCACAGGAAACCCTGTCTCGAAAAACCAAAAAAAAAAAAAAAAAAAAAGATGATTGCCACGAGTTCAAGGCCAGCCTGGGTTACAGACTGCTACCCCTATCTCCAAAACCCCAGAACAAATAGCAAAACTCCCTAACAAATTTCTACTGTTTGTCCAGAAGGAATGATGCCTCATTGAAGGGAGTGGTTTTCTAGGTCTTCACAGAACTTGGGCTCTAAGTTCTCTGTGGGGCCTTTGGTTTCCTGATGGGTGGCCTTTTAGTCACATTGCAGGGTGGCTTCATGAACACTTTGTGGTTCATGGCTATCTGTGGGAAATGATTCTCAGAAAGCCCAGCAGCTCTGGCTGTCAGGTTCTTGGGGAGGAAAAAAAGATATCAAACTTAGCTTACTATGGCTTTGTTTTTTGTTAGTTTATAAAAACTGGTGAAATGCTAAAATAACAAAATATGAAATGACCATATGCACATAAGAAACTAATAACAATATAGAGTTTCCTTTATTAAGTCAAGGACACTTTGTATGACTTTCTGATATAAACGTAGTACTTTTTTTTTTTTTTTTCTTTTTTGAGACAGGTTTTTCTGTGTAGCTTTGGAGCCTGTCCTGGAACTCATTTTGTAGACCAGGCTGTCCTCAGACTCACAGAGATCCTCCTGCCTCTGCCTCTCAAGTGCTGGGATTAAAGGCATGTGCCACCACTACCCAGCTAGTACTTTGCATATATATTTTCTTCCCTGGGATCTTTGTGAAGGAAGATAGGAGTGGTTGTACTTTTTTGTCTTGAGCCTACCAATGCAATATTGAAGTTTGTTGGAAAAGCTGGTAATCAGAGACTGTTTGAATGAGATCTTATTATTTTTCCCCCTTTCAAATGTCTCATGTTTTGAGCCTTTCCTCAACCTTTGGAGGTAGTACTCAGGGCACTCTGTATTACCTTTATCTAAGTTCAGATCTCTCTTTAATCTTTTTGTTTTGTTTTTTGAGACAGGGTTTCTCTGTGAAGCCCTGGCTGTCCTGGAACTTATTCTGTAGATCAGGCTGGCCTCAAACTCACAGAGATCTGCCTGCCTCTGTCTCCCAAGTGCTATAATTAAAGATTTGTTCCATCATTGACACATGGTTCTCTTTAATCTTTTATTTATCCCATTTTTGCCATCTCCAAGAAGCATTTGTGGCTGAGAATTTGCCTTCTAGACTATATAGCTATAAAGGACAGTCTCAGAATAATAACTGGGAATCTGGACCCACGCTGTTTTTAACCAAAACTCATTGGTGTGCTCCGAAGTGAGCAAATACCACTCATTCATCTGGTCCTCAGAACCTCTGTCTGCTGTAGCTTTTTTTTATAGCTTTTATAGCTTCTTTTTATATTGACCAAGGAGTTTGAATAGTACATAGAGCCACTCATTACAAAGCTGTGTTGGGAATCAGCTCAGTTGTTTAGAGTGGTTGCCTAGCATGCACGAGGCTTTGGGTTTCAGTGTCCAGTACTGCATAAACTGGGCATGGTGGCTCATATCTGTACTCCTGCAACTCAAGGAGTACAGACGGGAGGATCAGAAATTCAAGGATACCCTTGGCTAATATAAGGAATTTGAAGCTAGCTTGGGATAAATGAGACAATTACAGTTCTTAGTACAACAAGGCTTGGTATATGGCATACCATACATATTTTAAAGTTTGTGGATTTGAATTGGATTTTGTTAAGTAGTTTGGATTCTACTGTAGTTTGCTAGGTACTTGAAAGTTAAAAATTATTTTCCTTGGAGTGGGTTGCTAAAGAAATAAGCTTCATGATGGGTGGTGGCAGTACACACCTTTAATCCCAGCATTCAGATGCAGAGACAGGCAGTTCTCTGTGAGTTTGAGACTACCCTAGTCTATAGAGTGAGTTCCAGGACAGCCAGGGCTACACAGAGAAACCCTGTCTCAAAAAACCAAAAAACAAAACAACCCCCCTAGAAAACAAACAAACAAACAAACAAACAAACAAAAAAGAACCACTTATTTGAAAGTTCATTCTTTAAGATTTTCATATTCACTACAGATCCTTGGCAAATAAGTCTTGTATTAGTTTTGAAAAAGTAAAATAAAAGGTGGATGAGATGGTTCAGTGGGTGTAAGGTCTTACCACACCAGCCTGAGTTCAGTCCCTGGAACTCACAATGAAGGAGAGAACCAACTCTTTAAAGTTGTCTTCTGACCTCCACATGCATCACACACACACACACACACACACACACACACACACACACACACACACACCATTAATAAAATAAAAAAATATTCAACTCCAGGTCAGTTTGGGACCAACAAACTCATTTTACTTGGAAGAAGTATTAATTAAATCATCATTGTGTGTGAGCATGATGTATGTGTTGGAGGATAGTGCATGTGTAGAGATTAGAGGAAAACTTACAATAATAAATTCTTTTTTTAAAAGATTTTATTTATTATTTATTATTTATTTATTTATTATATATACAGTCTTCTGCCTGCATTCAGATCTCATTCAAGGTGGTTGTGAGCCACCATGTGGTTGCTGGGAATTGAACTCAGGACCTCTGGAAGAATAGTCAGTGCTCTTAATCGCTGAGCCATCTCTCCAGGCCCCAATAATAAATTCTTTAGTGGTGTCTTTGTTAGTTTTTTGTCAACTTGACACAAGCTAGAGTCACATGGGAAGGGGAACCTTAACTGAGAAAATACCTCTATCAGATTGCTATAGATAAGTGATGAATTTTATGGCTGTGGGAGGGCCCAGATCACTGTAGGAGATGCCATCCTTGAGCTAGTGGTTCTGAGATGTAGAAGAAAGCAGGTTGAGTGAGCAACCCATATGGAACAAGCCAGTAAACCTCTTTATTTCATGATTTTTGCTTCAGTACATGCCTTGGCTTTTCCATGATGGACTCTAACCTGTAAGCCAACTAAACTCATCCCTCCCCAAAGTTGCTTTGGTCATGGTGTTATTTCATAGCAATAGAAAGCAAACTAAGACATGTGGATTCCAGGGGTTGAACTTAGGTTGCCAGACATTTCTTAACGTGTGTACTGGCTGAGCTATTTGGACAGTCCATGTATGTAGCATTTTAAAGAGGCGAGGCTCTTATAATTACAATTCCCCAGAAGAAAATGGTTAAAAGTATCTGGGATATTTAGACTATAGAGGCCCTGGGTTTGATTCCTAGAATTGGGAGGAAGAGAAGAAATAAAGAGTGGTAGGGAAAACTAATTTTACAAAGGACTTCTGAGAGGAGGGGCAGTTGGGAAATTAGGGGTAGAGCTGGATAGATCCCCAAACAAATTGGGATGATTGGTTTTGGTTTTCAAAAATATCAGATTTGGCCACACCATGAAAATTAGGGGTTTTAGAGTTCTAGCCCCTTTCTTTACTAACTGTATAGACCTAGTGAAGAAGCAGTCATTTCTCTTTGCTCTGGTTCCTTTGTTTGTCCTAAAAATTGAGAACTTTGGAGCTTTATAAGCTACATCATGATGTGAGTACTTGGGTCCTCTCAGCCTTTGGTTTCTTGTGGGCCCAAAAACTTCAGTGAGACTTTGTAGGCACTGGGAATCTAATGAACTCTTTCTTTCCTGTTACTACAACTTGCTAGGGCAAGTGAGATGTCATTAGGGCAGACTATACCTCTGTCCTAGTTTTCAGAGTGTAGTAGGTTGTTTTGTGTGAGAGAATACAAAAGGAAAAGCCTGAAATGAGCCAGCAGCAGTATAACTTTTTTTCTGCTGGGTAGCTGACAGCATAGAAGGTTCAGGTGCTATAGTCTCTGTTGCTTTCTGAACTCAGGGGTCCGACTCCAGAGCACTTTATTCACTTTCTTTCTTCTCTTCATTGCATTCTTGGCACATTTCTTTATCTTGGCCTGCCAAACACTTGATTATTATTATTTGTTTTTTTTTTTTTTTGAGATAAACCAGGATGACCTCGAACTCACAAAGAGATCTGCTTGCCTGTTCCTCCCAGGTGCTGGTATGAAATGTGTATGCCACACCTGTCCAAATATGCTATTTACTGCTTCTCTTTATTTATTTTTTGGCTTTTGAAGACAGGGTTTCACTGTGTAGCTCTGGCTGTCCTGGTACTCACTCTGTAGACCAGGCTGACCTTAAACTTTCATAGATCCACCTGTCTCTGTCTTCTGAATGCTGGGATTAAAGGCGTGCACTACCACTGCCCATCTTCTTTAATAATTTATTTTTATTTTATGTGCATTGGCATTTTGCCTGCATGCATGTCTGTGTGAGGGTGTTGGATCCCTTGGAACAGGAGTTACAGACAGTTGTGAGCTGTCATGTGGGTGCTGGGAATTAAACCCAGGTCCTCTGGAAAAGCATTTCGTACTTTTAATTACCGAGCCGTCTCTCCAATTCCCTCTTTTATTTTATTGTGCCAATTTTCTTAACTTCCAGAATGTTTTCCTCCATCTCATTTATTCTTAACTAATTTCTTCGTCCTCTGTCCTCAGGGCTAGCTATGACATACCTCTCATCCCTGGTCAAAGTCTGGTAGCACTTACCATCTCCAATACTGTGTATGCACTTCACACTTTGCTTATGCTTCTTCATTGAGAGACAGAGTTACATGTTGTCAGGAGTACTGGAGGAAGCCACAGTATTGCAAGACTGCAAGGCCTGGCAGGTAGAAGAAGCCTAGTACTTGTTAAAACAAATCAAATACTTGATATTGGCTTGTTACCTTTCTGATAAGATGACTTCAGTTATAGTACCTTCAGATTGGAAAATGGACTTCAAAGAGAGTTATTGTATATGAGGGCTTTAAAGCCAATTTTAAAGTTCTCTTGCTTGTGTATTTCCATGTCTTTTGAGGGTAAGGGTTTGATTTGTTGACCATGGTGTATAAAAGTATCTAGCTTATTCCTTTTGTCTGTCACAGTGCTGGTCAGAGAATATGTGTTTCATAGATATTTGTTGAATAAACAAATGAATACATAATAATGAATTAATCCCTGGATTGGGTAAGAGGGTAGTGAGAGCACAAAATAAATCAACATTGGTTTCTACAAAGGTTTAGGGAAGCATGGCTTGGGATTAGAGGTTGAATTTGCATGGTTGGTGTCCTGATGACTTTATGGGCATAGTTTTCTGCCTGGACTAGTACTCCATTTTTATTTCTTAAGTGCCTAAAGAAGCTGTGCTTAGTGACAGTTTCAGTCACACTCTGGGGAACATTTGCCAGTGTCTCTAGTTGGCAGTTTTTGTTTGGAATAGTCATGACCACCTTGATCAAGTGGCTGCATCAGCAAAGGAGGAAGGCCAGGCCCCAGAAAGACATGACCCCTATGGATAAGGCTTCCTTGGGTCTTGCTGCTCTATCTTTGGTTCTGTGGTCTATATGGGTTTATTTCAGGTTGGATATGAGACAGCCAGATAAACAAAATGAACTTTTAGCTGCTTTTCTTAGCCTGGTTTGTGGGGTTTTATGGTTCCCACTGCTGCAGTAGTTGTGTAGAAGGGAGATGGAGGAGTCCTGTGTTGATTGCTTTTAAAATGTTATCAGTGATGCTGAGAACTCCTTGGACCTTTCCTTCAAGGCATTAAGGAGGGGCCTCTCTGGACTTCATGAAAGATTTCAAAAGAAGACAGCCCATTGTGCTGTTTGCATGGCCCAACCAGAATAAACCTGTCCCTTTCCTCTGTTACCCATATTTCCAAAGTTCTTGGCTGCCTTGTGTTGAGCTCTGGTCTAGGTAATGACCAGAAATCTCCCTGGCAGGCAGGCTTCCAAATCTCATGTGTCTCTAATTTTCAAAGTGTGATTCAGTAGTTCTGTACTTGTTTGGCCTCTCTGGGTTATCTCAGGCCTCTCAAGAAGCTCTCAGAACTCTCATCACTACAGTGAATGTTAAAACAAATGTGCCTATGTTTGCCAAGTTCTCAGAGCCACATACTAAAATATACCAGCCAGGGAAGATGGATGTCTTTCATGTTTGTATCTCCCTAGGTTAGAAAGAAATCTATGTTTTGTGTTTGTATGTTGTTGGAAGATTAAATTTCCATTGATATTTTTTTTTTTTGAGAAACTTGCTCACAGGGGCAAAGGTCACTAGAACTCATACTTCATATCTCTAAAGAGATAAATATGTAATTCACACAACTCAAATAACTCACTTGAGCAGAGGTGGTCCTTGTCTTTACTCTCAGCATTCAGGAGGCAGAGACAGGTGGATCTCTGTGAGTTCGAGATCTGCCTGGTCTGAGTTCCAGGATAGCCAGGGCTACACAGAGAAACCCTGTCTGAAACCAAATGATAAGAATGATGATGATAACTAGGATTTATTGAGCTTCTTTGTAAAGTTGTACAACTATATAACAACCCTTACTGGTGTACATTGTTCACTGTGTTTCTGAGAATTTAAGGTAATTTTCTCAGGATGACCAAATTGGCATTTGAATTGAGCTTTATCTGATCCCAGGGCCAATAAGAATTCTATTTTTGTTTAATAACTCCTGTGGAGGGAAAGAAACTGCTGTCTGGATTTAAGTAAAGGTAGCATTTTGACTAGAAACAATACAACTGTTAATGGTATTAGTTTGTTCTACCACGAAAAGTGTCCTGAAAGAAGCTAAAATTAGGAGTTTGGGGGTTGTAGAGAGAGACAGATCGACCGTTTTACTTACAAAATTTGAGTGGGTAGTATTACTTGGTGAGGAGTTTAGCTGATGAGTGTTTTATATTCAGTTTGTATCTTCCAAAAAGTAGTAGTTTGGTTGGGTTGTTCTAGATAGGAGACTTAGGATAGTGACTGGATACACTATACAGTGTCTTTACTTCAGTTAACATTCGACACGGTGTTATATATGACAGTTACTGTCCAATAGAAGTATTCAGTATAATAGCAGGAGCCAGTCCTATTATTTTATTTTCTAAAATAAAGGTTGTTATATAGCCCAGGGTGAGTTCAAACTCAATGTGTAGTTCTCCTGATCTTCTTGCTTCTACCTCTCAAGTACTAGGATGACAGGTGTGTGCCATCACTCCCTGTTTATTTGGTATTAGGATCAAGCCCAGGGCTTTGTATAACCAACTGAGCTACCTATTCTGTATTAGGAATAAGCTAGATACTGTGTGTGTGTGTGATGGTGGCCAGAGTACAATCTTGGGAGTGCAGTCTACCATATGCTGACCACCATATTTTGAGACAGGATTTCTCATTGCCCTTGAACTCACCAAATAGACTAAGCTGGTTAGTCACCAAGCCACAGGATCTGTCTGCCATTAACTCACAGTGTATTACCAATGTGTGCTACCATGCCTCTCACCTTACAGCTTTTTTTTTTTTTTTTAAGATTTATTTATTTATCACGTATACAGTTCGTGCCAGAAGAGGGCACCAGATCACAATACAGATGGTTGTGAGCCACCATGTGGTTGCTGGGAATTGAACTCAGAACCTCTGGAAGAACAGTCAGTGTTCTTAACCCCTGAGCCATCTCTCCAGCCCTCACCTTACAGTTTTTAAAATTACATTTGATTCATTTATTTTGTGTACTTGTATGTATGCATGTGAGCACATATGTGTGTTTAGGTCAGAGGATAACTTGCAGGAATAGATCTTTCTACTGTGTGGATCCTTGAAACAGAACTAAGGTTGTCAGGTTTGGAGGCAGATGTCTTTGTCTGCTGAGTTGTCTTTTTTTTTTTAATTTATTATTATTTATTTATTTTTGTTTTTTGAGACAGGTTTCCCTGTGGCTTTGTAGGCTGTCCTGGAACTAGCTCTCGTAGACCAGGCTGGTCTCAAACTCACAGAGATCCACCTGCCTCTGCCTCCTGAGTGCTGGGATTAAAGGCATGCACTACCACTGCCCGGCTTTTTATTTTTATTTAAATTTTATTCTCTCCTTTTTTTGTTTTGTTTTGCTTTCGAGACAAGGTTTCTCTGTGTAGCCCTGGCCATCCTGGAACTCCATCTGTAGACCAGGTTGTCTTCAAAGACTCACGGATTAAAGGTATGAACCTCTGCTTGGCCTTGTTTTTATTTAAGTTTTAGAAGATTTACTTATTATTTTGTATGTATGAGTGTTTTGCTTGCATGTATTCACGTGCATCATGTGTAGGCCTGGTGCCCACTGAGGTCAGAAGGGACTGAAGTTAAACAAGGTTGTAAACTACCATGTAGGTGCTGGAAATTTAATCTGGGTCCTCTGTAACAATAATAAACACTCTTAACCGTTGAGCCAGCTCTTCAGCCCTAATTTCATTTTTTGTGGCAGTGTCTCACTACACACCTCTGGCTGGCCAGGAACTCACCAAGTAAACAAGGCTGGCTTAACACTAGAGATGTGTCTGCCTTTGCCTTCTGGGATTAGAGACATGCACCAATACTCCTGGCTCTTGCTTTTATTATTTATAGCCCAGGGTAGCTTCAAACTCAATATGTAGCTCTCCTGATCTTGCTTCTACTTCTCAAGTCCTAGGATGACAGGTGTGTGCCACCACTCCCTGTTTATTTTATTATTTTTTATTTTTACTATGTGTCTATGTGTGTCTGTATGTGAGTATGTGCACATAAGTGGAGATGCTTTTGGAAAAGGAAGTGTCAGATACCATTGAACTGGAGTTGTAGGCAGTGGTAGTGAACCTCCTACTACAGGTAGTAGAAACTGAACTGAAGTCTTCTGGAAGAACATTAAGCACTCTTAAGCTCTGAACTATCTCTTCAGTTCCTGGCTTAAAAAAATAAAAAACAAAAACAAATAAACAAGGACATGGCTTTTGGGTATCAAACTCAGGTTCTTGTGCTTTCAAGTCAAATTCTTTTGTGACTGATCTATCTCCCCAGTCCATATGATCTTGTTTAATTTTCATAATAGGCCTTTTATTGTGCAAGGCAATATCTAGATTCAATGGCTTGTGATACATATATACACACATACATAAATCTCTCTATATATACATACATATATACATATATATGTATGTATAGTTTGTATATATATATGTATATATAGTTTATATATAACAAACTATACACACACACACACACACACACACACACACACACATATATATATATATAGTTTGTTTTGTTTTCAAGACATGGTTTCCCCTGGCTGTCCTAGAACTCGCTTTGTAGACCAGGCCAGGCTAGCCTCGAACTTACAGAGAATCACCCGTTTCTGTTTCCCAAGTACTGGGTTTCAAGG
Organism: Cricetulus griseus; assembly: GCF_003668045.3. NCBI lineage: Eukaryota > Metazoa > Chordata > Mammalia > Rodentia > Cricetidae > Cricetulus > Cricetulus griseus. Next base: position 97,099,780 of record NC_048596.1, on the reverse strand, counting down.
CATGTACCCCCACGCCTGGCATGATATGTATTAGTAGTCCTTTTGGAAGGAAGAAGGGAGAAGCTTTGTGGAGGAAATAGCAGCTTAATGGGTCTGCTGGTACTAAAGGCAGAAATGTAGGGAAGGTTGAGGGAAGCATTCCACTTAGAGGCAATATCATGAGTAAAGGTATAGAGAGAGAAAAACTGAAGTTTTGGGAGACATTAGTTCAGATTGCTTGCAGTTTTGTAGCTGTGCAGGAAAGTGCTATAAAAATAAGTTCAAAAGGTTCATTGAAGAAAGGTAATGGAGGTTCCAAATGTTAGGTTAAAGAGTTTAGACTAGTGGTTTTCAACCTGTGGATTGTGACCTCTGAGGTTGAATGAGCCTTTCACAGGGGTCGCATATCAGATATCCTGCATATTTGTTATGATGGATGTTTACATTACGATTCATAATAGTAGCAAAATTACAATTATGAAGTAGCAACAAATAATTTTATGGTGGTGGGGTCACCACACCATGAGGAGCTGTACTCAAGGGTCACAACATCAGGAAGGTTGAGACTCACTGGTTTAGAATTTATTCCTAGACAGTGAGAAGTCCTTGTAGATTTTGAGGAGGGAAGTGACAAGACCCAACTTGTGCTTTAGGAAGATTGAATCTCATAGAATATTCATAAACTATTGGTGGGAGTAAGATTGAAGGCAGAAAGTTTTGAAAGGACTTGAAAATTGTTCTTAAGCACAGGAGATAAGAGTTTGCTGTGGAGGCAGAATAGGTAGACTTAAGTATAGAGAGAAAGAAAGAGTTAAAGCTACACCAGTGTTTTGAATTCAGTAAGGAGACTGATTGTGCCATTAACCGAAAACATGGCAGCCAGGAATGCCAAGTGGTAGGGCGGCTGACCTTATGTGAAGTGCTGGGCAAGGGGCCATACTCCACGGTATTCCTGGATTCACTTTTTAGCTATTAAGTTTGCTAATAAAGCTGGGCCTTTGCTCTAGGAACATCAGAAAGGGTCATGGAGGTAGATGGTTCTGAATTCAGCCTCATGCTTTTTCATTTTCTATTTGTTGTTTATTTTTTAGATAGGGTCTTGTTAGCTCAGGCTGGCCCCAAACTCGTGTAGTAGAGGCTTGAAATTTAAGCGCACACTACTTTGTTCAGCAAAAGGTTGAAAGAGCTTAGATCCTCTCACCTCTCTTCTCCTCCCCTTCTCTCCCCCCTCCCTTTTGTTTCTTTTCTCATTATGTAACACTGGCTGTCCTGGAATTTAATGAGAAGACCAGGCTAGCTTTGAATTCACTGAGATCTATCTGCCTTTCAAATATGGAGGGTAAAGGTATGCACCACCATGTCTGGCCATATTTTCTTTCCCTTACCCTGTCTGAGAAATGTCTCATTATGTAGCCCAAGGCTATCCTTTTGCCTCAGCTTCCTCCTGGTGCTAGAACTACACACCACCACACCTGGCCTTTTCTTTCCATTCTCTTTCTTTTGTTCTTTCATTCATTTGTTAATTTGTTATTTTTGTTTCAGCCTCTCATTCTGTAGGCTAAGCTGGCCTAGAAATCAACACATTGCCTGGGCTGGCCTGGTACTCTTAACAATCCTTCACTATCAGTCTCTCAAGTGCTGGGATTATAGCCATGAGCCAACATACTCTTTTACATTTTTTTTTTAAAGACAGTGTTTCCTTGTGTAGCCTTGGCTATCCTAGAAGTAGCTTTGTAGACCAGGCTGCCTCTAGTTTACAGAGATCCGCCTGCCTCTGCTTCCCAAGTGCCACCATCACCTGACTTTTTTTTTTTAAATTAATTGACAACAGGAGAGTGACTGTATTACATTGACATTATATCTGGTTCAGTTGTAAAATAGAGGACTTCAGCTCCTGAGGAAATGTAAAGTTCATTGGCTTTGCAGTACTATATTTTTATTTGTTTATTTTAAAGGATTGTATTTTTACTTTTCACTTATGCCCAACCCCGCTATGTGTGTGTGTTCATTTGCAGGTGAACATGTTTGAATGCTAGTGGTAGCTGGGTGTCAGATCCCCTGGATCTGGAGTTAAAGGCTGTTGTAATCCCCCAGTGTGGGAACTGGGAACTGAACACAGGCCTCTGAGAATAGTATGCAATCTAACCACCATCTTCCCAGCCCCATACAATATTTTAATTAAGTTGACAAATACAGCTTATATCCCAGGCTATCCTCAACTCAGTATGTAGCTGAGGATAATGACCTTGAATTTTTTTTTTTTTTTTTTTTTTTTTTTTTTGAGACCGGGTTTCTCTGTGGCTTTGGAGGCTGTCCTGGAACTAGCTCTTGTAGACCAGGCTGGTTTCGAACTCACAGAGATCCTCCTGCCTCTGCCTCCCAAGCGCTGGGACTAAACCAACGCCCAATAATGACCTTGAATTTGTGAGCTTCCTGTCTCTACTTGAATGCTGGGATTATAGGCATGTACCACCACACTTGGTTTTGTTTTGCCTGTTTTTTATTGTTTTCTTTTGGTGTTGGGCCTTGATCCCAGGGCCTTATGCATGCTAGGCAGGCACTCCACCACTGTATCCCTAGCCCTCTTTTGAGTTTTGAAATCAGTTCTATCTCTGAGGACCTCCCCTCTCTCCTTTAAAATACAAGCATTGGGGCCAATGAGATGGCTCAGTAGGAAAAGCACTTGCTGTGCAAGCCTGAGGATCTTAGTTCCAATCCCTGGAACCCATATAAAAGTAGAAGGAGATAACCAACTCCCTAAACACGTCCGACTCCTCCCCCCAATTTAAAAATCAAGTTCAGCCAGGCATGGTGGGGCACACATTGAATTCCATTGTAATCCCAGCACCTGGGAGGTAGAGGCAGTGGATCTCTGTAAATTCAAGGCCAGCCTGGTCTACATAGTGAGTTCTAGGACAACCAAGGCTATACAGAGAAACTCTGTCTAAAAACAAAGAAACAAAAAAGCAAGTACAAGCATTTTAAAGTAGTAAAATCCATACATTAATGTAAATATTTCAAATAATACAAAAATGCAGGTATTTTGATGAGGTTACTTTTCAACTGAGTGATCAAAACTTGCCCTTGCTCCCTAGAATTCTAGCATGAATTAGGTTGGGATATAGTTACTGTGAGAATGGGCTACAGTAGGACTCTAGGTTGGGGAAGCAGTTCTGTTAGCTAAGCTCACCTGTACATGAAGGGTGTCAGCATCTCAAGGCATACAAGTCTTGTAGCTCCTACTCAGCTGTTCTTCTGAGCTGAGCATGTGCCTATACTATGCTGTCACATAGAACTTGGAACTTGGTGAGTCTGATTCCCTACGGAATTCAAGGATGAAAATTAGGGCACTTGAATAGCTCTAATTGGCTGAACTGTGTGAAGGGCAGAAACTTCCCCTGGGGGCCCTTTTTAATCTCCTATGGTTATAGACTATTAAGGTTGAACTAATTAAAACATGCTGGCAGCTGGACTCAATACTTTTCCTTGCACTAGGTTTTGTTTCAGCTTCCTGGAGTTCTAGCAGTTGCCATAGACTGTCTTTCTTGAGGAGCAGGAGTGGGTTTCTATTTCCTCATGTACTAAATGCACTATGATGTGACATTTGTCCAGTATAGGTTGCCAGACATCTGGTGGTGGAGTGAAATGTGTGCTGAGACCTGGTTATGTCCTGGATTTGCTATTTTCAGACTCCTAATATGCCCCTGAGGTTAATTTCTTATTTTGTTGTGTCTCCTCCCACCTCCCATGGGTTTATTCTGTTAGCTGGCAAGTAATTTTTTTCTTGGAGTATCCTTCCCTGGTTTGTGTTCCTGCTCTAACCAGAAAAAGGGATAAGGAAAGGATATTTATTGAGTTCCACCATGTGTCAGGTCAGGCACAACTATTTTTTTAATTTTTTTTTTAAATTTACTTCACAATGCCTGTGTTATAGATTCAGAGAAGCGAAAGCATGCCTGTTGGTCAATACAGCTTGTTATCAATCAAATCAGAATTTGGGTATCTCTTAAGCTTCTGGTTACCTTCCACAAGGTGGCATAAATGACCTCATGCTTTTGTTGTTGTTTTGCAGTCAATTGCTCAGATTGATCATGAACTTCTAGGCTCAGTGAGTCTTCTGTGTCAGCCTCCCAAGAAGCTAGGACTTGGTACTTACCACTGTGCTTGTCCTTATATCCTTTTATCCTTCTAAACCTAGCTAAGTTCTCACTTTCAGAAAGTTGTCTCCAATTTCTAAAGTCAAACACTGATTCCTCTGCTCTCCTTATCTGACTTCTCCTATTCCTTCAAGGAGATCTGAATGAAGTTGTAAGGTTGGGATTTCAGCTGTCGACGACAGACTGATGAAAGTCAGGGTTTGGGCAGAGTCTTGGCTAGCTCTCTGAGTAAAGTACAGCCTGTGGTTTGCTTAGTGTGGTGTTTTATTCCGGATGCAACGGATCTCTTTCCAAGGGCAATCTGGTTCTCCAGAGGTAGGTATTTCTTCCTTCGGTTTATTTTTCCTGGTGTTTGGCTTTAAAGTTGCCCTTGCAGACAGCAGAGCTAAGCTCATTGGTATCTGGCTAGAGGAGTATAATGAAGTTTTAGTTGCTAGACTATGCCTGCTGACTGAATTTATTTCTTTTTGCAAGGACACATTGAATTATTAACCCAGCATTTGGGACATATACTTTCTGTAACATTTGCTCTCTGAAATGCATCACTTCACAGAATAAATGGGCTTTCCTGGAAGAGGCAAGCATGTGTAAAGCCATTTTTAAAATAAGTTGAATTTTCTTTCTCAATGACTGGAAAATAATTATAAAGGTATTTTTTTAAGCCTGTGGTGGTGTCATACACCTTTAATCCCAGCACTTGGGAGGCAGAGGCAGGCAGATCTCTGTTGAGTTTGAGGTCAGCCTGGTCTACAAAGCAAGTTCCAGGACAGCCAGAGCTGTTACACAGAGAAAGCCTATGTGGAAAATCAAAATCAAAACCAAACCAAACCAAAAAAAAAAAAAAAAGTATTATTGGGGCACTTTTCTGTGCAAATAGGGATATATACTTTTCAAAAAAGCTTTTTAAAATTACTTTTAATTATGTGCAGGTTGTGTGGATCTGTGTGTGAGTAGGTTCATGTGAGTGCAGGTGTTCTTGGGGCCAGTGGTGTCAAATCCTTTGGAGCTAGAGTTACAGATGGTTGTGAGCTGCCTGAAGTGGATGCTGGAAACTAAATCCTAGTCCTCTGGAGGAGCAACAAATGCTCTTAGTTGCTGAGCTATTTCTCCAGCCCTTTCCCACCCCCAATTTTGAGATTTTATTCCCTGGCTGGACTAGAACTCACTACATAGTCCAAGCTTGCCTGGAACTCAGAGAGATCTGCCTATACCTACTGAGATTAAAAGTGTGTGCTACTATTCATCAAATAGATACTTTATTTTTATGATGAAAGTTTGTTCTTTTGAGAACAGATTGTAAATTGGACCATAATTAAATATAATAAAACATATTTTATATAAAAAGTAGTAAGTAGTGATATATTATTTATGATTTATTGAAGTTTGCCTGAGGATTCAGAAAGCAAAACCAGCCTCAAGCTATAGAGATCAGTCAATGGTGATATACACCTTTAACTCCAGCAACCATAGAGCTAAGTGTGTGTGTGGGGGTACACACCTTTAATCCCAGGACTCAGGATTAATAAGTGGATGGATCACTGATAGTTCAAGGCCACACTGACTACACTAAATTGATCCAGCATTAAAAGAAACAGTTCATACAAAAGTGATCTCAGCACCTGGAATCACACTCCTTTAATCCCATCATTAGGGAGGTATATAAGATAAGAGCAGGATCTCAGAGCTGGCATTCAGTCTGAGAGTTAGTCTCTAGCCACGTTTGAGAAGAGCATAGCAGTCTCATTGAATTTGAGAAGCAGTGAAGTCAGGAGCATCTGAGGATTGCCCCTTTGGTCTGAGCTGAGGTAGAGATAAGAGCTAGTGGCTTGGCTGCTTTGCTTTTCTGATCTTCAGCTTGAAGCTTGAACCCCAATATCAGTCTCTGGGTCTTTTATTTATTTGTGCTTCCGTTAATCAAAGTAAATGGTCGGGTGTTGGTGGCTCACACCTTTAATCCCAGCACTCGGGAGTCAGAGGCAGGCGGATCTCTGTGAGTTTGAGGCCAGCCTGGTCTCCAGAGCAAGTGCCAGGAGCTCCAAAGCTACAGAGAAACCCTGTCTGGAAAAACCAAAAAAAAAAAAAAAAAAAAAAAAAAACCAAACAACAAACAAAAAAAACCTAAAAAAAACAAAACAAAAAAATCAAAGTAAATGCTACCATTGGATGCATAGCAGATTAAAAAAAATTTTTTTTTTTGATACAGGGTTTTTCTGTCCAGCCTTGGCCATCCTAGAACTGGCTCCAGAGTCCAGGTTAGTCTCAAACTCACAAGAGATCTGCCTGCTTCTGCCTCCAGTCTCCAAATGCTGGGATTAAAGGCATGAACCACCACTGCCTAACTATATAGCAGATTGAAAACAAAATAAAGCAATTCCAGTCTGGTCTACGAAGTGAGTTCTAGGACTGTCAGAGCTGTAAAACAACAACAACAAAAACTGAGACAGTTTTTCATATAGTTCTAGGTTGTCTTGAAGCTTTCCGTGTAGCTGAAGTTAGTCTTGAATTCCTTCTGCCTCTACCTCCCCAGTGCTGGGATTATAGATGTGTGCCACTGTGGCCTGGCTTTAGCAAGAATGTTTTTGTTGCTACTTGTTTATTTATTTTGATATAAAGGGAAATCTGAATTAACTTAGTGATGCACCCTTCTGGTTTCTCTGCACTGAAGAATATGAAGCACTCTTTTTTTTATGTTTGATTTTTTTAATTTAAATTAGAAACAATCTTATTTTACGTATCAATCCCAGTTCCCGCTCCCTCCCATCCTCCCATGCCTCCCACCAATCCCCTCTCCTCATGAAGCACTCTTAGAAGGGAAGAGAAATGTCTTCTGAGGTTAGAGAGCTGTGTGGTATCTGAGCTCCTCTATTTAGTGCATCGGTAGGCTAGTAACTAAGCATTCTAGGTGTCAGTTTGCCTGTTAAATGGGAGTAATACCTATCTTGTTGAATTTTAGAGAGATAAATAAAATTATTTATATGAAAGTGTTTTGAAATCTTGAAGTACTTTTATTTTCATATGTACTAGGTATCTGGAACGGGTTTGCTAACATTTCAAGGAAGCTTTTGATTTATGATATGGCTGAAGTAGGTGGAGGAAGGATGCAGAATTAATGGATACACAGTTGAATGCTGTTTGTGCAGCAGCTGTGGTGAGAGAAAGGCATACATTCATTCCTGTAGTATGTATCTATTTTATTATGCTTAGTGAAGGAGAAAGAAAACTGGTAAAATATAGAAGTTGCTTGATTTAGATTGAAAACTCCAAAAAGAGGGATTCTTGTCGGACTCAGATGTTGCTGTATATTCACCCAGGAGTAATGCCAAGTATGTAATAAACTCAGTAAATATTTGCAGAAAAAAAGAGTTACGCTTTGGAGTCAGAAAGACTGGGTTATTATTTGGGTTCTGCACTTTACTGGCTCATTTTCTGGGAAGGTCACTCAGATGTTTCTTTCATAAAATGAGACTAGGATTAGCTCTCATATAAGGTCATGAGGAGGCTCAACCAAAAAACCAAACATTTAAGAACTTTTGTTTAGCGTCTGGAGAAAGAGATGTAACTTCAGTTGTAGGGGCTTTTTTACCCTGTTTTCTATCCTCTTAGTGTACCAAGCATTCAGGTGCTCAGACATATATGCAGGCAAGGACCCATACATATAAAACATGAAAAAAACCAAAAGCAAACCAAACTTTGTATAAAGTGTAGCACATAGGTTTTTTTTTTTTTTTTTTTTTTTCCAAAATAGGGTTTCTCTTTGGAGGCTGTCCTGGAACTCATTCTATAGACCAGGTTGGCCTTGAACTCACAGAGATCCACCTGCCTCTGCCCCCCAAGTGCTGGGATTAAAGGCGTGTGCCACCACCATTGTCTCCCCAGCACATAGTTCTTAATAGTTCTTTTTATCTTCCCTTTCTGGTTCATAAAGTGTAATGGATGCACCCAGGAAGAGGCAGAACTGTTTGTGAGGTTAGATTAGCCTCACAGATTTGATCTGACAATGTCTTTCCAATGTATGAGCTCAGAACTATTGATGTTAGTCCCCGGGAGTCTCCTGGGACTAAACAGGGTCTCAGAATTGATATCCTCTGCTTTTCTGGATCTCTCAGATCTTGGTAGAAGAGTTTGAATCTTGTACTTCTAGATGTTACATTTACACTGTAGGTTTGTACAGAGGTTGTTCTGAAAGAAGCAACTTCCACTGAAGACTGCACTTAGCCGAATTGGTTTAGGCTCTAGCCACTAATTCCTCTACCCACTAGACTCCACACTCTCAATAATTAACTGGTTTTGAGAACATGTATTTAACTTGACTTCTGTTCTGGATCACTTGTAAATTCTCTGAGGGGTTGGAGCAGAGCATGTTCACTTGGGTTAATCACGTATTTATGAGTTGACCTTTCCCAGTGAAAACCTCATTTTGCCCTCATGCCTGAGTAACTCTAGCAAGCTTAACCTAGCATTCCTGAAACTGCTGGAAGTTGTGATAGGTTTGCCTTCCCTTGTTAGATATACACAAAGACTAGTGAGATTTATGTGCTACTCAGAAAAGAGCCAGAACCTTTTTCTTTTGTCCTGTGGTCTTAAAGTACTGGACCAGTCATTCTCTTTCTGATAAGCATTTAGAGTTTGGAACTTTTTCTTCTGGTTTGTTTCTTGGGAAGACATAAGCAGAGTGGAATTATTTGGCCATTGAGCAGAGGGCTTCTATTATTTTTAAAGATTTATTTATTTACTCTTTTTTGGTTTTTCAAGACAAGGTGTTGTAACGATAACTCTTTCCACCAGCAGCTTGAGTTCTGCTGCCATGTTAGGGCCCCCAAATAACACACAGAGTCTTATCTTAGTTACAATGCTGTTGGCCAATGACTAGGATTTCTTACTTGCTAGCTCCATCTTAATTATCAACCATAACTACTAATCTATGTATATCATAAAGACTTACCTTACTGAGGACGCTGGCGGCATGCATCCTCTCTTGCTGGGATCACATGGTGACTCCTGTCTTTACTACATTTCCCAGAATCCTCCTCAGACTCCTAGCCTCACCTATCTTGCTTTCCTATTGGCCAACAGTGCTTTATTTATCAACCAAAGACAAACATATATACAGAAGGACTTCCCCTATCAGGGTTTCTCTGTAGCTTTGGGAGCTGTCCTGGAACTCACCTCAGTTTTCTTCCTGCCTCTGCCTCCTGAGTGCTGAGATTAAAGGTGTGTGCCACCACTGCCCGGCTTATTTACTTATGTTTTATGTGTGTGAGTCTTTTGTAAGTAAGCTGTGTACATGCCTGATGCTTATAGAAGCAGGAGGAAGGCACTGGATTCCCTGGCACTGGCATTATTGATGATTGTAAACCACTAGGTGGTTTCTGGGAATCAAACCTGGGTTCTCTGCAGGAGCATGCAGCTGTCCAAGGAAGCCAGTGTCTCTCCAGCCCCAAGGCTTCTTTAAAATATTTATTTTATTATTATTTTAAAAATTATATGGATGGCTGGAGAGATGCCTCAGTGGTTAAAGGGCACTAGCTACTACATGTATGGCTCACAACTGCCTGAAACTGCAGTTCCATCAGGGAACCCGAAACCTTCTTCTGGCTGTAGTGAGCACCAGGCATGTGTGTGGTGCACATACAGTCAGGTAGGCAAAACATCCATATACATACAGTTAAAAATTATGTGTGTGTATGACTGGTGATCAGAGGTGTTAGATCCCTTGGGAGCTGGAGTTACAGGTGTTCGTGAGCTGTCTGATGTGGGTGCTGGGAACTGAACTCAGTCCTCAGAAAGAGCAGTGTCTGCTCTTAGTCATTAAACCGTTCAGCCCCAGAAATGGCTTCTTTCTTGTGAATTGAAGACTCTTGGCAAGAAGCATGTAAAGAGTATGTTTCTGGATGGCATGATCAAGCTTTGGGTAAGTTAGAGTCAGTCTGGGTATTAAGTGGGCTTTCTGAGAGTGTTCTGGATATGTCTGTAGTGCCCTCCTTTTGAAATTATCATTGCTGCAGGGGAGATGTCAATGTGGGTGGAGGAGAAGGGGAAATAGGGTTAAGGAAATAAGAGATAATGGGAAGAAAAGAGAAACTTCATGAGATTTTATTCAGTTTTCCTCTGTTCTTGTTGACAACTTTGATGAGGCAGCTGTCATTAGTCGTGTTTTAAAGGTGCTGAACAGAGAACCAAAAAACTTTCCCAAGGTCACAAATGTAGTAAATGATAATAGTAATAAATGTCATTTATGGGGGCTTGCTCACAGTTTCAGTGAATGAATCCATGACCATCATGGTAGAATGGTGGCAGGCAGGCATAGTACTGTAGCAATAGCTGAGAGGTTACATTTGATCCATCGAACAGGAGGCAGAGAGGGGGTGGGAAAGGAGGAGAAGGAGAAGGAGGGAGGAAGGGAGGCAGGGACAGAGAGAGGAGAGGGAGAGGGAGAGAGAAATGGGCCTGGCATGGGTCACTCTTAGTGACCTAGCTCCTTCAACAACACCACACCTTCTAATCCTTTTCAAACAGTTCCACCAACTAGGGACCAAGCATTCATATATGAGCCTGAAGGGGCCATTCTCATTCAAACTACCACACCATCTTTTGTGACTTCCCTGATCCCCTAACACATATAGCATCTATGCAGTACTATTGATTCTTGCATCTTCATCCTTTTTACCTTTGGTTACCTTTGCTCCTGCTGTTGCTCTCCATCACCCTCCAGAAGTATTTTTGTTTGTTTGTTTTCTATAGTTTTCATGATCAATTACAGAGACTTCTCTTTCCACACTATTATTTTCTTAGTTTGTACCTACTTATTTACTGTTTCATTTTATTTTTTAAATTTATTTTTAATTATTTTGTGTGTATTGGTGTTTTGCCTGCATATACGTCTATGTAACATATGTATGCCTGTTGCCTGCATTGGGCAGAGGAGGGTGTCAGATCTCCTGGAACTGGAGTTACAGCAGTTGTGAACCAACATGTGGGTGCTGGAAAATGAACCCAGATCCTCTAGAAGAACAGTTAGTGCTCTTAAGGCTGGGGCATCCCTACAGCCCCCCACTGTTTCATATTCTTTCTTCTTTTTCTGAGACAGAGTTTCTCTATGTAGCCCTGGCTATCCTGGAACTCGGTTTGTACACTAGGCTGGCCTCATGCTCAGAAATCCGCCTGCCTCTGCCTCCCAAGTGCAGGGATTAAAGGTGTGTGCCTTTTCATTTTCTGTTCGTTATAGGGACTTTGATCTTCTCCCCAGCCAGCCAGTGGTGGCCATATCATCATAATGTTCCTTCAGAATGATTTGTGCTCTGCATTTTACAAAGTATTCTTCTACTCCACACCTGTCTTTCTGCTCACCACACTCAGAGAAACGGAGGTATGACAACAAGAGATTACTATCCCCATATTATTCAGAGAAAACAAAAGCAAAAGAGGCAGGTGGCTTCCTTAGGTTACATATTTAATTAGGGCAAAACTGAGCCAAAATTTAGATCTACTGATTTCTGGTGTAGTGTTTGTCTGCAGTCCCCTCCACAGCTTTTCTTTTTCTTGCCTTTTACCCTGCTGCCATCCGAGGGCCATTCAAGGTAGAACATCAACCTTGTGGTTTTCAGAAGGCTTGGTTGTTGGGAATGTCAGAGTAACCTAGAGTGCAATTCTTGGTGGCATCAGTATTCTGTATTGCTGTTAGCTGAGAGTTCTGACCATGTGGCTGTGACTGCTAGGATTGAGAAGCATTGGATTACTCTCAGTATTCTTTCAGGAAGATCCAGGAAACAGAACATGACATATGGTTCTAGGCTGTTATACAACAATGGAAACAGTCAACCAGAGTTTGAAATCTGGCTTTTCTGTTACTAGTTCTGTGACCCTGGGTTAATCATTAATTTCTTTAGGACTATTGTGAGAATTTATTCAAGGGCCACAAATTAGCCCTTAAAAGCATTTGTTGATAGGGATGGAGAGATGGCTCAGTGGTTAAAATCCCCTGTTGCTTTCCCAGAGGTCCTGGGTTTCATTCCTAGCACCCACATGGTATTTCACAATTGTCTGTAGTTCCAGTTTGATTCAATGCTCTTTTCTGGCCTTTGTGGACTCCAGGCATACACATGGTGTATGGACATACCTGCAGGCACAATAGTCAAACATCAAAACAAAACCAAAATAATTTGTTGATGATTTTTATTGTCAGTATTATTTGAAGTACAGATTTCCTGAAGGGCACAAGGAGCCAGTTGTGTTTCTTACCCTTATGGGTTACTCCTGGAGTCTTGACTCCCAAGCATCTGTGATAACAACATGTATGTAACCTTTAAGCCTGTTGGCTAACAGGAGCTGAGGATAAATGCAGTACCTGGTTTTCAAAGCCTCTTGAGGGCAAGGAAAATAGCTTATAGACAGTGTCAATCTTTGGGAGTAAAATTTTTGTTTTTGTGAAGCAGTTTGGCATTAGAATTGTTTCTGTAAAGTCAAGAACCTAGTTGTTATTGAGAAATTTTAGTTATTTCTGAAACTAGATACTGCTCCCAAGCTATTTGTTAAGTAGTTCTGTATTGTTCCTGAATTCTCACCTTTCTTCCTGAAGAAAAATTAGGTCCAGATCATTGTGCAATGGTGGTGTCTTTCACTCTAGACAGCTGTTTTAGGAGAAGTCAGCCAGAACGTGTCTCCTCCCTAGGCATGATCTGCTCTGTGCTGTAGGGGAAACAGGATGAAACATATGGACAACTTGGATTCTATTTAAAAAGGAGCTTCCTTTTTCTTTGGGGCTTTTAGAATGCCTAACATACAGGAAATGACTAGAAACATGACCAAGGGAGCATTGTTCATTGTTAAGATACCAGGTTTGAATGACTGAAGGATGACAAGAAGGCCAGTTTCCTGGAGAGACATAAAGGCACAGTTTGATGGGGAAACATTTGTAACTTGAGGTTTTCATTTTATTAGTGTGTGGTGCCATTGGGTATTTTTTTCTTTTTAATTAAGTTGATAGTTAACATGAGAGCCAGATGTGGTAGCTTGTGCCTGTAATCTAGCACTTGGGAGTCAGAGGCAGTATTGCTGCAAGGTCAAGCCTAGCTTAGTCTACAAAGTAAGTTCTAGGCTAACTAGAGCTATATATAGAGAGACCCTGTCTCTAAAACCAATCAAACAAAAATGTCTTATACTATATAATTAACCTCCTTAAAGTATACAATTCATTGGCATGCAATAAATTCAAAATGTTAGGCAACTACCACCTCTAACTAGTTCAAGACAATTTTCATCCTCTTAAAGGAAACCCATACCCATTAAACAATTACTTTTCATTTTGGCCTTTCCCTTTCTTCAGCCACCAGTGCACCAATGTACAGTATGTCTGTGGAGTTATCTATTCTGGATATTCTCATTCTCTCCCTCTGTTTCTCTCTGTTGACTGAACTTAGGGCCATATGCATGCTAGGTAAGCACTTACAATTGAGCTTCAGCTCCAGCCATAGATTTTTCATATAAAAGGAATTTTTGACATGTAATCATTTCTGCTTGGCTTCTTTCACTTAGCATACAGTTTTGAAGGTTTATCTGAATTATAGCCTCTATCAGTATGCCATATCCACACTCTCCCCCCCCCCAGTATGTGTGTGCGTGTGTTTAGGTGTGTGTAGGTGTGCAATTATGCATGTACAAATGGAGGCCAGAGGAGGCCATTGGGTATCCTGGTCTATCATTTTCTACCTTATTCCCATGAGATAGGGTCTTTCACTGAAACTGGGCTAGGCTAGCATCCAGCAAGTCCTGGTGATATTCTTATCTTCACCATATCCCCAATCACCACCATTGGGGTTACAGGTGTGTGTGCAGCTACACCTCTCTTTTTACATGGGTACTGGAGATTCAAACCCAGGTCCTCATGTTTTTACAGCAAGTGGTCTTACCCACTGTGCTATCTCCTTAGTCCTTCTCTTTTTGAGGTGCTTAGAATTGAACCTATGGCTTCCTGAATGCCAGGTAGGTGCTCTACCACTAAACTTAGTGTCTGTAATTATTTTTTAATTGACTTAATGTATTAGTACAGGTATACATTATAGAATGTTCAAATCAGGGTAACATTCTATCCCTCAAACATTTATTGCTTCCTTGTAGTGAAACATTAAAACAATCCTTTCTTCTAGTCTTTTGGGATATACAAGTATTATTGTTGTTGGTAGTTACCCTACTGTGTAATACAGTGCTAGATTTTATTTCTCCTGACTAGTGGCAATCTAATTGTCCAACCTTTTGCAGTCTCTCTTTGTTTTCAGTAATGACTGTCTTAATCTACATTCCTAAGACTTCTTTTCTGCATATCCTCTAAGGTTTTTGGATATCTTTTTTTTTTTTTTTTTTTTTTTTTTGGAAATCCAGCAGTAACCATTCCTGCTGGAATAGGTGACAATATTTGTAGTTTCAATTTGCATTTTCCTGATGATTAGTTACATTTTTCATATACTTGTTAGCAATTTGTATTTCTTCTGAAAAATTTCTGTTTACTGCATCTGTTGCATTTTAAAGTTACATTTATTATTGTGTGTGTGTGTGTGTGTGTGTGTGTGTGTGTGTGTAATTCGTTCATGCCTACCATCTGGGGTCCTGGGGAACTCAGATCCTCAGGCTTGGGAGTAAGGGCCCTTTCCTGCTGAGCTATCTCACTGGCTCCAGTTTTTTTTTTTTTTTTTTCTTTGTGACAGGGCCTTGTTTAGTAGCGTGGGTTGGGATTGAATTATGTTGACTAAACTGGCCTTGGACTTGTGGCCCTTCAACAACAACCTCCAGAGTAGTGGGATTACAGATATTTCTTGCCATGTTTTTGTTGCACATTACTAATTGTATTATTTTTGGGTTTTGCTGTTGATTTGAATTACTTAGTGTGTTTATTAATTCCTTGTTAGATACTTTTGTCCCATATTTCAAGTTTTATCTTCAGTTTGCTAGGTAGAAGCTCTTTTAGTTTTATATAATCACATTTTCCCATTTTTGTTTCCTGTGGGTTTTGGGGCCTCTCTGTGGTTTTGATAGGTCTTTCCCTGATGACTAATAATGTTATCGTCTTTTCATGTGCTTGTTGCTTATTTATATATCCCCTTTGGAGAAATGTCTGTTCAAGTTCTTGGTCTTTTTTTAGCTGAGTTGTTTGTCCTTATTGTTGAGTTATAAGAGTTCTTTATAAGCAGGGAGGTGATGCACATGCCTTTAATACCAGCACTGGGGAGGCAGAGGCAGGTGGATCTCTGTGAGTTCGAAACCAGCCTGGTCTACAAGAGCTAGTTCCAGGACAGCCTCTAAAGCCACAGGGAAATCATACCTCAAAAACAACAACAACAAAGAAAAAAAAAAAAAAACAAAAAGAAAGAAAAAAAAAGAAAGAAAAAGAAAAAAGAAAAAAATCGTTCTTTATTCTAGATAATAGACATTCATGCTTTAGAAATTATATTTATTGCCAGGCAGTGGTGGCGCATTCCTTTAATCCCAGCACTTGGGAGGCAGAGGCAGGTGGATCTCTGTGAGTTCCAGGTCAGCCTCTGGTCTACAGAGCGAGTTCCAGGACAGCCAGAGCTTTTTCATTGAGAAACCCTGTCTTGAAAAACCACTTCCACCCGAAATATTTATTTCTTCATTTATGTATTTATTTACTTACTCATTTATATTTTTGTGTGTGTGTTTGCCTTTGTGTGTATGTGCACCAAATGTGTGCCTGGTATTGTGGAGGTCTCAAGAGAGCATTGGATTCTCTGGAACTAGAGTTACAGGTGGTTGTGAGCTGCCTTGAGGGTGGTAGGAACTGAATGTAGGTCCTTTACAAGAGCTTTAAGTGCTCTTAACTGCCCAGCCATATCCTAGCATTCATTATTTTAAATATTTTAAAAAGATTTATTTTTATTATTTAAAAATTGTATGGGGGGTGAGGAGTATGAGCATATGAGTGCAATTGCTGGTGGAGTCTAGGAATCAGATACCCTAGAGCTGGCGTGATAGGCAGTTATGAGGCACCTAGTGTGGGTACTGACAGCCAAACTTGTGTCCTCTGGAAAGGCAGCAAGTGATGTTAACCAATGAGCCATCTCTCTAGCCCCAACATTTATGTTTTTTAAAAACATAATTTTGGAGCCAAACTTTTTAAACTCAAACATCACTCATTAACCAAGTGTGGTGGCACATTTCTGTAATCCCATGTTGGCCAGATGCCAGAAGTGCAAAGGTTTAAGGCTAGCCTTGGCTACATGATATCCTGTTCCTGAACAACAAAACAAAACAAAATTACTAATCTAAAATATACCTAATCCTTTCATGTGTTTTAATCTGTGTCTTTGTTCTTCTAGGCTCAGGTCAAATGTAATCCCCTCTTGGAAACTCTCTTAATCATTTTCTGTTCCTTCTTCCACTGGTTATGTATGTTCTTCTATAAAAATTGGTGTTTTGCCATTAGGGTTGGGTCCCATGAAACTAGAGTCAGAGACAGCTGTGAGCTGCCATGTGGGTGCTGGGAATTGAACCCAGGTCCTCTGGAAGAATAGTCAGTACTCTTAACTGCTGAGCCATTTCTCTAGCTATAAACATTTTTATAATGGAGCAGCTTTTATTGTCTTTTTCAAACTTCTAGATTATGTTTCTTTTTTTAAAATTTACTTAACTTTATTTTATGTGCATTGGTATAAAGGTGTCAGATCCCTTGAAACTGGAGTTACAGACAGTTGTGAGCCGCTATGTGGGTGCTGGGAATTGAACTCTGGTCCTTTGGAAGAATAGCCAGTGCTCTTAACCGCTGAGCCATTTCTCCAGCCCTAGATTATGTTTCTAATGTCATGTGTATTACATTGGATTTGACCGAGTTCTTAGCACCTAACACATGAACTAGCATATAGTGGATGTTAGTAAAAGCTTAATGAAACTTAAACATAGACTAGAATTTTGAGTATAGACAGAAGGCTTACTTGGCAGTAATAGTGTAAAGGGATCAGTGGGGGCTGTACTGAATTCATTCATACAGTAAATATTTGAGGCATACTTTATGCCAAGAGCCTTGATTGTTACTTAGTATGCAAAAGAAATAATGTTTCCATTTTCCTGTACTTAAGTAGGATAGAAAATAAATAATGATGCCTTATAATGACACAATTATAAGCCCCAGAAAACAAGGTAGAGTTAGAGAGCAATCAAAAGGGCTGGGAGTATAGCTCAGTTGGTAAAGTGCTTGTTTAGCATGTATGAAGCACTGAATTTGTAAAACTGGGCTTGTTGACACATGCCTGAAATCTCAGTACTTGGGAGGCAGAGACAGAAGGATTAGAAGTTCAAGGTTATTGGGTAACATATTCTAGACCAGCCTGGATTGCATGAGACCTAAAAAAAAAAATAAGAAAGAAAGAAAAAGAAAAAGGCGGGGTGGAGGAGGAGGGAAAAGAGGAGAGGGAAGGGGAGGGGAGGGGAGAGAGACAGAGAGACCAACACAAGCTTAGGTGGAGTAGTTGGAAGGCCTCTTATTGGATGACCCTTAAAGTCAGTCAGCTAATAGGAGTCCCAACCAGGAATGACACCAGAAGTATAATGGAGCTTAGTCCACTATGTGAAGCTATAAAGGTGAATCCTGGATTGTGTTGGAGACCCTAAGATGTTGGAAATGCCAGAGCCATGGGATACCTGCCAAGGAAAGCTGCAGACTGGATGTGGAACCATCCTAAGGGAGAGAAGTATGTTGCAGTCAACAAAGCTAAAAGCAATTGGAGATCTGAAGAGCTCGTTGACATCAGGCATAGAGATACAGAATTTAGAGTTTGCCCTACTGGTTTTTGGTCTTGGCTTTGGTTCAGAATTTCCTTATTATACTCTCCTTGCCTCTCTTTGAAATGGTAACGCATATTCTGCATCATAGTATGTTGGAAATATGTGATCTACTTTTTGAATTTGATTTTTTAAATGCCTTTTTTTTTTTAACTTGTTTTATGTGCATTGATGTGAAAGTATCAGATCCACTGGAATGTGATAGTTGTTAGTTGCCCTGTGGGTTCTGAGATTTGAACTCTGGTCCTCTGGAAGAGCAGCCAGTGCTCTCAACTGCTGAGCCATTTCTCCAGTCCCCGGGCTTTTGATTTTATAGGGGTTTACTGTAAAGAGATTACTGTGTGTCTCAAAAGAGATTGAACTTTGGACTTTTAGACAGTCTTCAGACTGAGATAGACTATGGGGACTTTTTTTGCGGGGGGGGGGGCGGGGGGGGGTGTACATTATATAACTGTAAGCCTCTGAGGGCCAGGGAGTGGAATGTGGTAGTTTGAATAAGAATGGCTCCCATAGGCTTATATATTTGAATGCTTGGTTACCAGGGAGTGACACTATTTGAAAGGATTAGGAGGTGTGGCCTTGTTGGAGGATGTGTGTCACTGGGGATGGGCTTTGATCTTTTAAAAGCCCATGCCCAGTCCAGTGTCTCTATCTCAGCCTGCTGATAAGGACATATCTCTCAGCTACTACTCCAGCGCCTTGTGTGCTGCCATGCTCCCCACCATGATGGATTAAACATCTGAAACTGTAAGCAAACCCCAGTTAGATGCATTCTTTTATGAGTTATGTGGTCATGGTGTCTCTTCACAGCAGTAGAATAGTTACTAGGATAGGAGTGTTCCCTGGGAACCAGCTGGAAACTTGGAGAAAGCAAAACACTGAAGCCTGTGGGAACAGTTGGGTAAGGGATATACGTGACAGGCTTTTTTATTTTTAGACAGGTCTTTTTATGTTGTCCAGGCTGGTTTCAAACTTCTGGGCCCCAGTTGTCCTTGTGCTTCTGCCCATGAGTAGTAGCTAGGACTACTGGTGTTATAGATATATTTCTTTCTTTTTTGGTTTTTCGAGACAGGGTTTCTCTGTGGCTTTGGAGACTGTCCTGGATCTAGCTCTTGTAGATCAGGCTGGTCTCGAACTCACAGAGATCCACCTGCCTCTGCCTCCCGAGTGCTGGGATTAAAGGCGTGCGCCACCACCGCCCGGCTAGATATATTTCATTACACCTGGCTGACAGGAATTTTTCATCTCACAGTAAGAAATTATGATGTTCAGGGAAATTGAGTTTTTCTTTCTCCTAGCCTGTAAATAGATACTGGTGTACTTCCTTATGGTTGATATTGTGTTTGTACTACATAAAGAGAAATAGCTATATAATCAAGGAATCTCCAAACACACTAACAAGATGAAGCAAACACTTAGGATGACAAGTAGTTCAGAGGACAGTTTCTGATTATTCAGTCAGAGGAGGGAGAGATGGCTATGAGGTTGGTGTTAAGAAAAATACTTGGGAAATCCATCCTCAGTCCAAGGCTAAAGAACTGCTTGCACTGGGTGAAGGCCTCAAGGGGGAGAAGGCATGAAACACTCTTGAACTTTTGCTCCTGTCTTGTTATTATATCTTCTAAGTTTTACTCTGTAACAAACCAATCCTTCCTTAAGAATCATTTCTGAGCCTGGCCCTGCCCTTGCAGAACTGTAAACATGCATTATGAAATATAAACCTGCTTCTGTAATCCAGGAGGTAGGTCTAGAGAGAGTTGACTATCATACGTGGCTTAAGGCATGTCACAAACAAGAGATGGACTTGGTATGTGAGACTGCAGACTGACTTTATCTTGAGATTAGGTAAACCTACTCTAGAATATGTAGTAGGAAAGGCTCTAAATGAGGAACCTGTTTAAGTTGTCGTGAGATGCAACAGAGGTACAAATACTCTTGGGTGTGGACTGTTTTTAGCCTTTCAGATTTAACGGCCTGTGTCCAGGAGTATTTTCCTTCCTGCTACCTTTCCAAGCAGTGCTAGAGTGACTGGAGAAGGTGTCCCATTGCTGTTTTGGAAAGATGAATCCTGGTTGGTGCCAGAGCTATACTAGTTGCTGTGGGACTGGAAACAGGTGAGACTTAGCTCTGCTTGAATTGCTGAGCTAGGTGTTTGTCTTTTTTGGCAAGCTTAAGGCTTGCCTTTGCTGTGAAGCTGGATGTAGTCCACATAGCTTGTTTTGCATTTAGTGCTGTTGTCAGTTTTGAAACCCCATAAGGTGTAATGAGAGAGATGCTTTTGTGAGATTCACACTTTTTTTGCTAGATCCCTTTGTCAGGATATGTTCCCAGCAATTTCCCAGGAGATCAGTTTTTCTAAACAAACAGTACTAAAAGGAAGGAACACTTCCCTTCCCTCAGTGTGCCGTGTAGGAAATGTAAAGGTGGCTATTCAGTTTAAGATTACCACCCATGTCTTAAATAGAGATGCTGTATAGTTAGAAACATTTCCAAATGGTCCTTTTTTGTTTGTTTTGTTTTGTTTGTTTGTTTGTTTGTTTCGAGATAACATTTCTCTGTGTAGCCCTGGCTGTCCTGGAAGTCACTCTGTAGACCAGGCTGGTTTCAAACTCCAAGATCCACCTCCACCTATTTTTGCCTCCTGCTGAGTGCTGAGATGAAAGGTGTGCACCATCACACCTGGTCCATATTATCCTTAAAGCAGCTTTGAGGAATTATCTGGATACTTCTTGTCACCTCAATTGCCAGGTTTTATTGTGAGAGATGGGAGGCTTTGTAAATGTATTGACTTGCTGCTGGCCATGGACTTGGTCACTTTCTATACATGTTTACTTTCAGAGCTTGCAAAGCAGGTGGAGAATTCATGCAATACTGGGAAGTAACCTATTCAGTGGTCCATATTCAGGATGTGTCCTGGACTTCTCTGTTTAGCAAGTACTTACTGTGTACAAGGCAGCTATGGTCTATGAAGGGTGTCATACTAAGTGCTGAATCTTAACAGAAACATTTAAAATTATTGTTATACCTCTGAAGCTCCAAACACTAAGAATTTCTTGAGGTTTAGTAATTATCAAGGGGCTGGAGAGATGGTCCAGCAATTAAGAGCATAGGCTGCTCTTCCAGAGTACCTGGGTTTGATTCCCAGAACCCATATGGTGGTGGTTCACAACTGTCTGTGACTCCAGCCCCAGGGGATGTGATGCCCTCTTTTCTGTGGGCACTGCATGCACATGGTGCATAAATGCAGGCAAAACACCAATACACATACAAATAAATAGAATTTAAAAAGTAAATATTGGTGGTAGGAAAACCCTTTTTTTTTTTTTTTTTTTTTTTTTTTTTTTTCCCAGACAGGGTTTCTCTGTGGCTTTGGAGGCTATCCTGGAACTAACTCTTGTAGACCAGGCTGGTCTCGAATCACAGAGATCCTCCTGCCTCTGCCTCCCCAGTGCTGGGACTAAAGGCGTGCACCACCAACTGCCCAGCAGAAAAAACTATTTTTTTATTAGTGTGTGTGTGTGAGGAATGTGGGTGTCAAGGTATACATGTTGAGATCAGAGAACAGCTTTTTGGAGTCAGTTCTTCCCTTCCTTATGGCTTTCAGGAATCAAACCCAGGTTTTCAGACTTAAATGGCAAGCACTTTTAGTTGCTGAGTATCTTTTTTTTTTTTTTTAACAATACTTTTTTTTTAAGTTTATTTACCTATTATGTATACAGTGTTCTGTCTACATGTATCCCTGCAGGCCAGAAGAGGGCGCCAGATCTCATAACGGATGGTTGTGAGACATCATGTGGTTGCTGGGAATTGAACTCAGGACCTCTGGAAGAGCAACCAATGCTCTTAACCTCTGAGCCACCTCTCCAGACCCAGTTGCTGAGTATCTTATTGGCATAAAACATATCTTACTGTTTCCCTTCTTTTAAACAGGAATCCAGACAAAGGTTGTGAGAAGGGAACATGCATTGTTACATACCTGCTATGTGCCAAATAACATGTTTACCGATTTCACATACTTTTTTCTTTTTAAGACAGACTACATCGTGTTGCCCTCAAACTTGTTCTGTAGCTGAGATTGTCCTTAAAGTACCAATCCTTCTGCCTGTACTTTCTCAGGGATGGGATTAGAGATGTACTACCACATCTGGCTTTTCACAGATATTTAATTTTTTTTTTTTTGTGTGTGTGTGTGTGTGGTTTTGCTTTCTTTGAGATAGGGTCTTACTTGAAGACAGGGTTTCTCTGTGTAGTCCTAGCTGTCCTGGAACTCATTCTGTAGACCAGGATGACCTTGAACTCAGAGATCACCTTTCCTCTGCCTCCCAAGTGCTGGAATTATAGGCATGTGCCACCACACCAGGCAAGAAACTTTAAAAAATTTCAGCAGGTGCAGCTTGTATCCTAGGGTAGCTTTATGCTTTGAAAAAGGATTCTATTGTTTAAAAAGTAAGTTTTGAAAACTATTAGATTGTAGCTGTATGACAGGAACCAGGGACTATAGAATGGGGACAGTGAATGTAACTAACTTGTCAACCTTAAACTTTTTTTTTTTTTTTTTTTGAGACAGGGTTTCTCTGTAGCTTTGGAGGCTATCCTGGAACTCGCTGTGTAGACCAGGCTGGCCTCCAACTCACAGAGATCCACCTGTCTCTGCCTTCCAAGTGCTGGGATTAAAGGTGTGTACCACCAGACTTAAACATTTTTTAAAAACCTCCCCAAGTTTGGTTTTTTTGGCCTGTATTGGTTTCTAACCCAACAGTTAAACCCTTGCAGCAGAAAGGGCCCAATTATTTTAACTTTTGAAAGGGTAGGTGGATGGACTGTTTTTTCCCTAGAGCCAGTCATGAGGAAGGGAGCCCTAAGGGGTGGCAGTTCTGCTTTAATGAGCAAAGGAAGTGGTTAAGTCCCTGGGGCCTCTGTAGTCTGAAGAAGAGACTAAGATACAGCCCCAGGAGCATCTAAGATTAAATATTGTTAGCCGGATATGGGGGTGGGTGGTGAGTGGGTGGTGATGGAGGATGGATCAGTCTCTTTTCTTTGCCCTATATTTCACATCCTAACAGGGCTCCCTCTTGTCTAAATGTCCTGGATGGTCTGGCCTTAGTTGTGTCATATTTGATATGTTCCAGACCCAGATTCTTGGTTTCTGTGTTTAGAGTGGATTCCCAGGAATCCTGATCTGATAATCTTAGGAAAAGGAGAGCAGAGCTCCTTGTTTTTTACTATGTTCTAGTGCAGGAACCTCTTGATCTACACCCAGCAATACCTTACTTATGTCACTCTGGCCAAGGGAAGAGCTGCTGTGAAGAACTTGGTGTTCTCCAGCCTTTTCAGAGGTCACAGGCACACAGGGCAAAGGGGCAGGACCTTAATTAGCTAGAGACTTCTGGAGGAAAGCCACTTGGCAGTGTCTCACCTCAGCTCCTTAGTGGGACAGGCGCTGTCGCCTAGTGACAGTGCAAATCCTCCCTCCCTTTATTATAGCCTTTAGGCCTCTGAGAGGGTAGTGTTCTTGAGCTGCAAGACACTTTTATGCAGTGTGATTCAGGGTTGATTTTATAAGCTAGAGAGTTAATATGACAACAGTTTATTTAGACACTCAAGCATGTTTTATTTAATTTCTCTGAACTAAGTATTCTGATTTGTAGATGAAGAGATTGAAGCTCCAAAGAAGTACTTAGCTAATTAGTTATTGCTAATTAGACTGCTTTCCAGACTGTTGTTCTCTGTGTGTGTATATAGGAGAGTGAAGCTGAATAGTTCCATAAAGTTGAACAATTTTTATACACCAATACTGTATTAAATGCTTAATTTAGTTTGATTAAAAAAACATTATATGGACTAGAGAGATGGCTGATCAGTTAAGAAAACTTGGTACTCTTGTTTTGTTTTGTTTTTCAAGACAGGGTTTCTCTGTGTAGTTTTGGAGCCTATCCTGGCACTCTGGAGACCAGGCTGGCCTCGAACTCACAGAGATCCACCTGCCTCTGCCTCCCAAGTGCTGGGATTAAAGGCGTGCGCCACCAACACCTGGCAAGAACACTTGGTACTCTTGCAGAGGACTTGGATTTAGTTCCTAGCACCCATGTAAGGCAACTCACTATTACCTGTAACTCCAGTTCCAGGGGATCCAAAGCCTTTCTCTGAACTTTGAGGGCAATTGAATTTTCACAGGCACATACATAATTGAAAATAAGATAAATATTTTAAGGAAAGGTTTATTTATTTTTATCTTATGTTTATTTTTTGCTTGCATGTATGTATGTGTACCACAAGCATGCATCATGTATAGAGGCCAGTAGAGGACACTATCTCCTGGGACTGGAGTTACAAATAGTTGTGAGTTGCCATGTGGGTACTGTGAACTGAACTCTATGCAAGAGCAACTTGTATGCTTAATTGCCGAGTCCTCTCTCCAGCTCCTAATAAAATAAATCTTAAATGAATATATATGATCAAAATTTTAATCTTGGGCTACAGTGATGGTCCATTGGTAAAGCTCTTGCTGCTAAACCTGATGACCTGAGCTTCATCCTCAGAACCCACATGTGAAAGGAGAGATCTGACTTCTGACTTGTGCACATGTACCACAGGCACACACAATGAATACATAAAAATGGAAAAATTTAAATTCTTTTAATGATAGGGAAACTTAGGCTTCAGTGGTTAAATGACTTTTTTTGAGATACAGAGCTATGAAGTGTTTTTGTTCAGATCTAAGTCAATTTGATTTTAAAGAATGTGTCTTTTTTTGTTTGTTTGTTTTAAAGATAGGATCTCACTGTGTAGCACTGACTGGCCTGGAACCCTATGTAGACCAGGCTGGCCTTCAGTTCACCAGCCTGCCTGCTGCCACCTGAGTGGTAGGATTAAAGGTATAAACTGCCATATCTGGCTAGACTATGTTTCTTAATAGTTGTTTATTCTAAAAGGTCTTGATAAGTTCAAGACCAGCTTGGGCTAGATAGCAAAGACTGCATAGTGAGACACAATCTTATACTGTGTCCTTGTACCTAGTGCTGCATCTGTGGCTTAATCATGACCACTTAGAATGTAGTCTGAAATAAAACAAGCTTAGAGTTAAAGATTCTAAGAGGACTGCAAGATGGCTTGGTGGGTAATGTCACTTGCCACCAAGCCTATTTAATTGTTACTATTTAATTGTTAAATATTATTTTATTTGGAGGAGGAGAGGAGGGAGAGGGAACTGGGATTGACATGTAAAACAAGCTTGTTTCTAATTTTAAAAAATCTGGAAAAAAGTATTATTGTATTTGATTCTTATACCAACTGTGAGGTAGGTATTTTTATTTTCTTGTTTTATAAATAAGTCCAGTGAATTTAAATAACTTAAACTCATGGCTAATAAGTGGTGGGACTGGGGCTTAAGCTTAGGTGATATGTTTTCAGAATCTTTCCCTTTAACCACTGTGCTATGTAGTTTTAGGCAGTGAGAAGCCATCTTAGAGTTCTGCTTAGTCTGTCAGCCTTTTGTAAGTCGTATGGTTCAGGAAAGTTTCCCAAGGCAAGATGATTAGCCACAGGCTGTTGTAGTAATCAACCTAGTTGCTTTTGAAGGTGTATAAAGGTCATGAGTTACTTCACAAATTCCTTCCTGAGATGAACCTGGCAGCTGCAATTCTTCCTTGTGGTCTCAGCCCATTTTGGAAGTCGTTTTCCAGAGAACTTGAATCTCCAAAATTTTTATTTATATATTTACATCTGCATGTGCCCTCCTGCACGATCATGTGGTGGTCAAAAGACAACTTGCTGGAGTTCTGTCTTCCTACCATATTGATCAGGCTTGTTGGCTGCTGAGCCATCTCTAGCCCTTTTTTTCTTTTTCTTCTTTTCTTTTTTCTTCCTTCTTCCCTATGCTTTCTCTTTCTTTCTTTCTTTCTTTCTTTCTTTCTTTCTTTCTTTCTTTCAAGGTTTGGCCTTGATCTTTCTGTCTCAGCCTCTAAATGGTAAGCTCCTAGCCCAGCAATAATTTTGATCCTAAGGAAGCTCTTCTCTCTGCTGCACAGGTTGTTCCAGGGAGAGGAAAGTTAGGAATAGCTCTTTTAGGGTCAGAGTCTAAGCAGCATCTGGCAGCATTTGTAAGAAATGAAGTTGAACCTATTAAGACTTGCTGTTGCCGGGCATTGGTGGCGCATGCCCTTAATCTCAGCACTCGGGAGGCAGAGACAGGCAGATCTCTGTGAGTTCGAGGCCAGCCAAGTCTCCAGAACGAGTGCCAGGATAGGCTCCGAAGCTACACAGAGAAGCCCTGTCTCAAAAAACCAAAAAAAAAAAAAAAGACTTGCCTAGAGTTTGGGGTCCTGCTTTGGGAGTGGAGGGTATCTTTAGGATTGTTAGTTGGCTCATTTTCAGATTCTCAGTGAGGTGCTGGGGCACAGAGCTGAGAATGACATACCCCCTGTCTGATCAAGCAGTGATTGCCAGAAAGTAAACAGGTAAGTCAGTCCACTCAGTGTGGTCACTCAGTGCTATAATTGAGTGTAGGGAGACACCCTAGCCCCGCCCAATAGTCCTGGGACAGGTAGCAGGTGGACCCGGGACTCGCCCATAAGGGCGTGGTGAAGGAAAGCCGGGGTGATGTAGGGGAGCTTCTTAAGGGGCTGCACGTGGGGACCCTGGCCCTTTTTGTTCTGGCCACGCTGGCTGGGTTCTATAACCTAGCTCTGGCCTGTGTTTTACCTTGGTGTCTTCTGGAATAAAGAGACCTTAATCTTACAATTGAGGAACACAGAAAATGCATTGGGAGAGAAAGAAAGGAAGAAGATCTCCTACCTACAGAGATTCAGAGAAGGAATGAAAGCTGTGAAGCTGGATCTTCAAAGACAAGAAGTATGTTAGTCAGAGAGGTCCTGCAAGGCATTCTGAGCAGTGTCAGTATAGAAAAGCAGGAATCTTCAGGAACAGTGGGTTGTTCTTTGAGCTAGAGAGTTGGGGTATTGGGGTATTGGAGGGAGGTGTGTGGGGAGGCCCAGATTCTGAATACCTTGTATTTCATGACAAAGCTTAAATAAATACTATAGGAGTTGAACTTTAGTATCTAAGATAGAGAGTGACATCAAAAGCTCAGCATGGAAAAATTAGAGGCTGGAGCTGGGTTTGGTGGCTCACACCCATAATTCCTGTACTTGGGAGGTGGAAGCAGGAAGATCAAGATTTCAAGGCCAGCTTTGGCTACATAGTGATTTCCAGGCCAGTCCTGGCTATGTTAAACTACCTCTAAAAAAAAAAAAAAAAAAAAAAAAAAACAAACAAAAAAAGCCAAGTAAAAACAAAGAAGCAAGCAGTACCCCTCCCCCCCAGAAAAAAAAAAAAAAAGCCCTCATGCAGGGAAGCTAGCCAGAGACTGTGACTTGTAGCAGATAATGAAGCTGGTACAAAAGGGTAAAGCAAATGGTGTTGAGTGACTGGATATTGTTAGGCTTTCAACACATGAAGTGTGTGGTGTGTGTGTGTGTGTGTGTGTGTGTGTGTGAGAGAGAGAGAGAGAAAGAGAGAGAGAGAGAGAGAGAGAGAGAGAGAGAGAGAGAGAGTTGGGGAGACGAGTTTTGAAGCTCCTGAGAGAGAAATATATGGATGAGAATGATGACATATAAGTGGTAGTAGAAACCATGAAAGTAGAATGAGATCTACTGAGTAAAGTTTATAAAATAGAGCAGAGTTGATAGAGCCCTAGGGACTCTGGTGCATACAGACAGAAGTTAAGGCAGCCTGAGGAAGAGCAGTTATAGAGATAAAATTCATTCTGGGAATCCAGGAACATGTTTTTAACATGGGGGAAAGTGTCATTTGTGGTAGAGAACAAGTGGGGTGAGCCCTGAAATGAAGCTACTGAGTCATTGGTGACCTCAGTGATAACAGCTTCTGTGGAGGGGTGGGGACGGAAGCCAGACTGCTGTGGCTGAGGATACAGAGGCAACAAAAGATTTCTCATTTGAGAAATATAGTGGTATGGGGATGAAGGAATAGTGTAATGTTTTTAAGAGGATGCAGGGTTTAATGATTTATTTTTCAAAGTTGGAGGGAGTTAGGGAACTGAGCTGATAAAAGGTTGAAGGGAGGAAAAGTTAGTAATTGTAACCAGTGAAGGTGCTGCAGCTCTCAGAATGGGACATTTGTTGTAGAAGCTCTAGACTTTACTGACCTGGAAGGCTGCAGCCCCTAGGTATGGAGTAGACAGGGAGACCTTGTCTTTAATAATAAGTACTTATAACATCATTTATTGGGTAACTTCTGCATGACAGATATTTTTTGTAGGTTCTAATGTTCACCACAGCTCCCCAAAGTAAGTATTCTTACTGTTTGTGAGATAGAGAAATAGGTTTAGAAAACACACTAGTTAATGGTGAAGCCAAGCTTTCAGTTGGGTCTTTGGATCTCCAAGATGGGCTCCTGCTTTATACTGCTGTATTTTCCATTAGAGGCTTAATGTTTTTGACTCTAGTGTACCCTTGCAGGGGGCAGAGATGGATGGTCCAGAGGGACAAAGATAGAATTTGGGAACTGGTACTTTCCCAGAGGGGATATTGAAAGACCCCCGCCCTTAGCTTTCTCTTTTAAGTTTTCCCGCATGCAGCTGGCGAATACATCCTCTCCTGCACCCCCTGACCCTTGATACCCACAGCTGCCGGCACTTCCCCGCCGCCGCGCAAGGCCGGCCCCGGCCCCCGCCGGACCGCTCCGTCCCAAGGTCTCCGCCCCCAAGGTCAGCCACCTGGGCGCGGAGGGAGGAATCAAGTCTGTTGTACCAGACACCAGACCTTGAGAATATGCTGATCTGGAATGGCTCTGTGCCTCATTTGAACCATCAAATAGAATCCCTGCTCCTAGCTTGCGCCTTTTTCCCTATATAAGGACGCCTTTCCCTTGGGGCGGGGGCGCTTAGCCACACAGAAGCTAAGTCGCCCCAGGTACCTGCGTCTCCAATAAAGCCTCTTGTTTTTTACATCCAGTTCGTGGCCTCGCTGGTTCCTGGGTGTGTGGGTCTCCCTCTACGAAAGTGCCTCTTCGGGGTCTTTCATTTGGGGGCTCGTCCGGGATTGAGACCCGCCCAGGGACCACCGACCCACGTCTGGGAGGTAAGTGTTGTGCGGATCCGCTGTTTTGTCTTGTCTGGTCTGAGTCTGTCTTGTGAATTGCGCTTGCGTTTGTAGTATACAGCTGTGTACATTTGTAGGCGGATCCGAGGAGGGACTGACGGGTCCGAACTCCCGACCGCGGCTCCAGGAGACGTCCTGGTAGCGTTTGAAGCCCTCTGTGTGAGAGATTTGTATTTTGAACTTGGGAAGCCCTCAATGTGAGGGATTTGTACTTTGAAAACTGCGCTGCGAAAACCTGTTCTGTGTTCTGTGTTGTTTGGCCTTTGTTTTATAATTGATGTGCATAAACGCAAATGAATTACTCTTTGTTCCTCAGCTCGAGCGTATAAACTTATCTGGCCTGATCCGGACATCTAAACGGCCTTAAAGTTATTAAGAACTGTAAAAAGGACTTTGATAAAATTTTGATGTTAACTGAGAAAAAAAAAATGTAGGAGACTTAAATAATAAAGAGGGAAAGAAAAAAAAAAGAAAACTTGTCTAAGAATGTCTAAGAGAGTCAGAGAAATGAACTAAAAGGTTATAGAAAATTAAAGCAAGCAAGTCATAGCAGAGAAGATTGTTACAGAAAGTTATGGAGGGTCAAAGCAAGTTATAAAAGGTCAGAGGAAAGTTGTTAAAAATCAGAAAAAAGGTTATTATAAGTCAGAGAAAAATGTAAACTGTGCTATGGTTTCTCATGTCTAAAATTTTAACCATATTAAGCTAATTCTGTTTTATATATACTTGTTTTAAAATGTTCATATGACTTGACTGGTCGCCATTTTGCTAAAATTAAAAAAGGAATACTTAAACCGCCATCTTGACTAAAGATGACCGCATGGAAATTAGAGGTACCATCTTAGAAACAAGTTTTTCAATTGAGATTTACAATGTTAATGCTTCTATATATTACAGAAAGACCTTAAGGGAATTTAAATTTCTTTTTAAAACCAGTTTTTTTATGTTTGTTTTTATTAATGTTTGTACTTAAAGAGCTTCAATTTAAAATTATTTTTGAGCAAAGCCTGACAATGTAAAGTTTTTGTTTTATGAAAGATGCTGATCTATTATATGATATTACAGTTTATATTTTAGAAATAAATTTAGGATGTTGATAACACACACCTTTAAGCTCAGGATGTTGGTAACACACGCCTTAAGTTTAGAACATTGGGGATACACGCCTTTAATCCCACCACTCGGGAGTAAGAGGCAGATGGATCTTTATGAGTTCAAGGCCTGTCTGGTCCGGCAGATCGAATTCCAGGACAGGCTCCAAAGTCACAGAAAAACCCTGCCTAAGAAAGAAGTTAAGCTACTGTTTAAGGAATATAAGGTAGCTCTATGCAGTTTTAAGTTCAGCTGTGCTGTTTCAAACATCTTACTAAGTTAAAACCAGTTACAGTCAGACTAAAAATTATTTACAGAAATAAGACCTTACCTAGCCACCTGTATACTTAATGTGTGCTTAAGGCAAGTAATTAAAACAGACAAACAGACCTCTAATGCTTCAGAGATCTTCAGAATATGGCATTTAAATTGTTATCTTTAAAGTTTATAATGTCAGACAGACTGCCAGATCCTGACAATGACCCGAAGATTACAGGCACCTCAGTTCCTGCACCTGGACCAATGAGCAGATGCTCAGATATGAAACCTGCCGCCTGCCAGAACCTGGCCGAGACTGTGGACAAAGCTGCTGGACGCTGGAAAATTGATTGTACCCCTTTGCCTAGACAAAACAAGGTCAGTCTTTTCCATGTCCCTCTTCCACAGAGAGAAAATAAAACCTCTCACAGATAGGCCTGGCGAAGATTGTTGTTCTTTGAGACAGCTGCCTCCAACGGTAATGGAGAAACTTGGGTTTGGCTAACTGTATATGGACCTACTTCTAACTGGCTTCTGTCACTTTTTAGTAGATTCGGATAAAATATACCCTTCTCAGATCTCTGAAATATTACTGGTTGTCAGCTTGACAGCATCAGACAGTCAGATCCACTATAGACTAGTCAGTATGTTAGCTGATAAAATAATGACTATCTACTGTTCAGGCACAAGCTCAAGGTTTTTAAGTTTATTTTGGTTGTCATCTAAGTACAAACTTAAAGGGCTTTTCATCAGGCCAAAGGCACCCCTGTCCAATCCATACCTAGCTCTCTGGACAGAAGAAAAATGTACATGCTTATAGCCCAAATCTGTAGTTTTTGCTAGGACTCAAAGTTATAAATGTGTTCTTGCTGTTTGAACAGATATCCAGATATCTGCTTTTTCTGCACTGTGGGCTTCTATAAATAAGTTTTAACCTCTGTTCCTAGTTTAAATATGTCTTAAACAGGTTTCTGCTTCTGACAGACATCTGAGTACCAGTTGCTGACTTCAGACTGTTCTAAGTAGACTGCGAACCCTAGACTTGCTATGGATGTGAACTAGTCTGCTGATATGGACACCCCCTATCTCTGCAACAGTGTCTGCTAACCAGAAGCCCCTGATGGATTCCCCGTTGCCTAAATTCCTTTTTGCTTTTGACTAGCATTTCAACCTTCTGGGGTCCCTAACTTCGTCCCAAAGTCAGCAGGAAGCAGTTTGGAAAAGAATTTCGCCGTCCATTCTCCCTGGTTGAAATGCTAAGTCAAAGGGAACTTCCTTGCGAGGGGATGCCAGTACCTATCACTCCCTGATGGGGACTGGGCCCTCCTACTCCCCCTAGCATACCCCTAGGCCATATGGGCTCACATCTTTTTAAAAAAAAAAAAAAAAAAACTTATAAAGACCCAGAGGGACCATCCTACCATTCCCCATTCCTACCAGATCGGGGACACTGTCTGGGTCCGGCGTCACCAGACCTCAGCGCCTACCAGTTGTAAAACTGCCATGCAGCACAAGCTCACATTGTCTGAGGTCTCAGGAAAGGGGCTATGCATAGGCAGTACTGGTTTGACCCCCTGCGTCTCTACCACTGTTCTCAACACCACCATTGACTTTCGTATATTGACAGAACAGAGTCACGTATCACCAACCTGAATATGTTTATAGGGTACTAGAGAAGTCAACCCGACATAAGAGGGAGCCAATATCCTTTACCGTGGCCCTATTATTAGGAGGGATAACAGTGGGGGGCCATAGCAGCCGGCATAGGGACCGGAACCATTGCCTTACAGGGAATTAATCATTTTAAGCTTCTACAACAAGCCATGCACACGGATATCCAGGTCCTAGAAGAGTCAGTCAGTGCACTCGAAAAATCCTTAACATCACTCTCTGAGGTAGTCCTGCAGAACAGACGAGGGTTAGATTTATTATTTTTAATAGTTAGAGACAGCATGGCCAAGCTTAGAGAAAGACTTAACCAGAGACCTCTGAATGAAAGATTCCATTCAGTTACAAGAGAAATGGGGGAATGAAAGACCCCCGCCCTTAGCTTTCTCTTTTAAGTTTTCCCGCATGCAGCTGGCGAATACATCCTCTCCTGCACCCCCTGACCCTTGATACCCACAGCTGCCGGCACTTCCCCGCCGCCGCGCAAGGCCGGCCCCGGCCCCCGCCGGACCGCTCCGTCCCAAGGTCTCCGCCCCCAAGGTCAGCCACCTGGGCGCGGAGGGAGGAATCAAGTCTGTTGTACCAGACACCAGACCTTGAGAATATGCTGATCTGGAATGGCTCTGTGCCTCATTTGAACCATCAAATAGAATCCCTGCTCCTAGCTTGCGCCTTTTTCCCTATATAAGGACGCCTTTCCCTTGGGGCGGGCGCGCTTAGCCACACAGAAGCTAAGTCGCCCCAGGTACCTGCGTCTCCAATAAAGCCTCTTGTTTTTTACATCCAGTTCGTGGCCTCGCTGGTTCCTGGGTGTGTGGGTCTCCCTCTACGAAAGTGCCTCTTCGGGGTCTTTCAATATGACCTCATTTCTGGCATTAGGGAGGAAGATATTCATCTGCTTTTGTTTTGTCTTTTTAATTAGATGGAGGTCCTATTGGCTGTAGCCTTTAATTTTATTTTTCTTTATAGTCCTTATTTTTTATCTTATTTTTAAATGCATGTGCGTCTGTGTGGGGGTATGTGCAAGTAAGTGCAGTTGTCTGAAGAGATGAGAAGAACGAGTTGGATTCCCTGGAACTGGATTTACAGACAGTATGAGCTGTCTGACATAGGTGCTAGGAACTGAATTTAGGCCCTTTATAAGAGCAGTACAAGTTCCTAATCACTGAACCATCTCTCTGGCCACTTTCTGAAACCTTTTACCAGGGCCTTAGAGGCACTGAAAGTTCCATTTTGTAGACTGTTTACAGAAAAAAAAAAAAAACAAAAAAACAAAAACTAGAGGATAAACCACTTTAGTGGGAGTGGTTCATTGTACTATTTTATTTTTGTATGACGTTGGAGAAGTTCCATAGTGGGGCTTAATCTTTTTTTTTTTTTCCCCCGAGACAGGGTTTCTCTGTAGCTTTGGAGCTTGTCTTGGTACTCACTCTGTAGCCGAGGCTGGCTTCGAACTCACAGAGATCTGCCTGTCTCTGCCTACTGAGTGCTGGGATTAAAGGTACCACCACCACCCAGCAGGGGCTTAATCTTTTTGACAACTATTTGTAAAGAGTTACCAAGCTGTAGAATGATATTCTCTTGGCAGAGGGCATATGGTAAATGCCTGATAAGGATTTTTATATGAGTTGGGCAGTTAGATCAGTAGAAAGGACAAAGCACCAAGAATCAGAAGACACTATATTCAATCTGAGTGGTAACTAGTTTTCCCTAGGGAAATCCTTTCTGCAGTTCTTCTCTATTAGTTGCTGACTTGTTGCTGTGATAAAACACCATGACCCAAAGCAGCTTAGAGAAGAGTTTATTTTGGCTTACAGTTCCACAGGGCTAGATGACTGTAATGGTGGGAAAGGGATGGTGGCAAGAGCAGGAAGCTGAGAAATCACATAGTAACCACACAGGAAGCAGAGAGTGTAACCAGGAAGTAGGTGAGGAACAGTGCATATAAAATGTACACCTACTACACTATGTAGTTCTAAAATATTTCCTTTGTGCTGGTGGTATAGCTCAGTGCTAGAGTGCTTGCCTAGCAATGTGCAAGGCTGTGGGTTCAATACAGCACTGAAAAGAAAAGCAAAAAGCAAAATCAAACAATGACAAAACTAAAGTACTTCCATTACTCCAAAGGAATACATTTTATTTTTTAAGTAGTTTTCCTCTTCCCCTGATTAACTATCAATAGGGGGCTTACCTATTCAGAATGTTTCAAACCAGTGGAATTTTACTGTCTGTAACCCATTGTGACTGCTTTCTTTAGTTTAGTAGAATAATTTGAAAGTTCATTGTTCTGGTTAGTTTTTATTGTCAACTTGATAACACCTGAGTCACCTAGGAAGAGGGAACCTTGGGTGGAAGAATTTCCTTCATTAGATTAGCCTATGGGGGCATTTTCTCTATTGCTAATTGTTATAAGAGGGCCCAGCCCACTATGGGCAGTACCATACCCAGGCTGTATCAAAAAACTAGCTTGAGCATACAACAGAGATCGAGCCAGTACTGGGATTAAAGGCATGTGCCACCATACACAATTTGATTGCACATTTATAAATGATTCAAGTGGAAAACTTTGTTTTAATACACACACACACACACACACACACACACACACACACACACACACCCCTTAAAAAAACTAAAAAAAAAAAAAAAAAAAACCTCGTTATTGTGTGTGCTGTTATGTGTGTATGGACATGTGTGGAGACCAGAGAACAATCTTGAGGTGTTGTTCCACTGAGGGATCTGGGGATGGAAGTCAGGTTGTTGGGTTAGCTTAGCAAATGCTATCAGTTGGGTGTGAGTGTGGACGTGGATGTCCTATAGCGCTATGTGGAGGCTTTTGGAAGTTCGTTTTTTACCTTCTACCTGTTGAGACTACTCTGCTTTGTATTCCATGCTAGTTGGTCCATGAGCTTGAGGCCAAGTCTCCTATCTCATTGCCCATCTCATCCTAGGAGTGTGGGGAGACTGGATGAGCTTCACTGCACACTCTGTTCAGCTTTTTATAGGGGTTTGAGGATCAGTTTCAGTTTGCCAGGCTTGTTGGCAAGTAATTTTACTGGCTGAGCTTTTTTTTTTAAGACAGGGTCTCATGTAGACCAGACCGGTCTCAGATTCTATGTAACAATAACAACAACAACAACAACAAAGGTGACTTTGAACTCTTTTTTTTTTTTTTTGACTTTGAACTCTTAATTCTTTCTTTATCTCCCAAGTTCTGGTATCACAGATATGTGTTAGTTATCATGTTTGCTTTGATCCATTTAGAAAAGTTGTGGGTTTTTGTTGTTGTTGTTGTTGTTGCTAATTTGGGTAAAATATGTAAAAATAAAGTTTGCCACCTTAGTCATCTGTAACGGTACAATCAAACCAGGTGTGGTGGCATACCTCTTTAATCCCAGTATTTGGTGAGGTAGAGGTAGGACCCGAAGTTCAAAACAAAATTGCATGGTAGCTTCTGCCTTTAATCAGTAAACAGAGACAAGAAGATTGCCACAAATTTGAGACCGGTCTTGTCTATGGTTCCAGGACAGCCCAAGTTGGGAGACCTTGTGTCAAAACCAAACCAAACCAAACCAAACCAAACCAAACCAAACCAAACCAAACCAAACCAATAGAAAAGTATCCAATTCAGTGGTAATAATTAGCGTATCTATAATCCTGGTACTAACCCTACCCCTAACTAGTGCTACAGTGGACTTACTTTTTGACATATACTTGTTTGAATACCTGTTTTCAATTTTTTGGGGAGTAGAATTGTGAGGTAATGTGTTAACTCTATAAAGTTTTTGAGCAAAAAAAGAAAATAAGTAATCTGTAAGAAATGAGACTTCTTTTATTAAAATGACTTTTATTAAAAAGATTTTCTGGACAACTACTTAGTTGTAACCGCTTTAGAGCAACTACTAGAACTATAATAAAAAGAGTCCTGGACTGGAGAGATGGCTCAGTGGTTAAGAGCACTGGCTGCTCTCCCAGATGACCCAGGTTCAATTCCCAGCACCCACATGGCAGCTCTCAACTGTCTGTAACTCTAGCTCCTGGAACTCCAGCATCCTCACACAGACACATATGCAGACAAAATACCAATGCACATAAAATAACAATAATTTTCTTTGCCAAACTTGTTTTTCTGATTTATTTATTTATTTATTTGTTTATTTATTGGTTTTTCAAGACAGGGTTTCCCTATGGCTTTGGAGGCTGTCCTGCTGTTTGTTTTTAATTGCTTTTAATTTCTATTT
Organism: Cricetulus griseus; assembly: GCF_003668045.3. Taxonomy (NCBI): domain Eukaryota; kingdom Metazoa; phylum Chordata; class Mammalia; order Rodentia; family Cricetidae; genus Cricetulus; species Cricetulus griseus. The sequence continues at coordinate 97,063,483 of NC_048596.1, read as the reverse complement.
TGTTTTTAATTAGTAGGTATTTTTGTGTGTATGAAGTAGCATCTCAGTGTAGCTCGATATTTTTGTTGAGTTTGTAAATTCCTTTACATTGGATACTAGACTATTATGATTGTGATTTATAGATACTTTTTCCAAAAGGTTGACTTTTACGTTCTTCATAATATCCTTTGGTGCACAGTGCTTTTAGCTTATTTATTTGCTTGCTTGCTTATTTATTTTTTTATTTTTGTGCTGGAGACTGAATTAAGGCCCTTGCATATATTAGGCAAGTGCTCTACCACTGAACCATATCCCAGATCATAGATTTTATGGATTCCAAGTTATCTATTGCTCATGGTTTTCGTTTTATATCTAAGAAAGTATTGTCAACGCCAAGGTCATGAAGATTTATTGTTTTAGCTTTTGTGTTTAGGTTATTGGTCCATTTTGAGTTAATTTTTTTTTTTTTTTTTTTTTTTTTTTGCTTTTTGAGATAGGGTCTTGCTATGTAGATATGTAGATCAGGCTCATCTGGATCTCACAAAATCTGTCTGCCTCCACCTCCTGAATGCTGGAATTAAAGGCATGCACCATCATGCCTGGCTCTGAATTAATTTTTGAAAATAATGTTGAGTCTTGTGTACCTTCCTTGAAAGTTTGCTGTTGGGGTTTCTGCAGTCAGGAATGGATTATGGGGTTTAAGATCCTAGCAGATATCAAAGGGTGGTTTGGTTGCTGTTGGCCACTGTGCAGCTCTTTACCATTGTATGCATCTCGGAAGACATTTCTGCTTCCTTAGATTTTACCCACTGATGTGTATTTGATCCATTTGGGGCTACTGTGAGAATAAGGTCACTGATTGAGAGCTGCCAGTCAGTCGAGTGATGACACATCTCTTGTCAGCAACTCAGCCTTTGAAGAAAAGGAGCAGGGTGAGGCAGAGCTGCATGGGGCCAGGGGAGCAGGGTGGTGAGGTAGCACATCTGTGTTAAACCCAGCCAGTTCCCAGCTCTGCATTTTATTTGTTGAGAACTGTGCAAAGTAGTAGTAAGTAGCGAACAGAGAGAATTTGTAGACTTCGACCTTGATTGCAAATTGATGGCTAAAATCTAATCACATACCTGAATTTGAATGTCTTCATTTATAAAATGTTAATGCTGAGCTGGAGATGATGGCTTACATATGTGAACCCAGCACTCAGGAGGCTGAAGCAGGAGGATCTCGGTGAATTACAGGCCATCCTGTGCTGTAGAGTCAGACACTGACTTAAAAATACAACAGATGCTGACCTCAAAGAATTGTATTGTTTCTGAAGATCAAGTGAGGTTGTCAAGGGGAAACAATACAATGTACACACATCTGGCAATGTAATTGTAAATCAAGAAAGTTAAGTTTTGCTGGGCTTGGTAGTCCATACCTTTTTGTTTGTTTGTTTTGAGAAGGGGTTTCTCTGTGTAGCCCTGGCTGTTCTGGAACTTGCTTTGTAGACCAGGCTGGCCTCGAACTTACATAGATCCTCCTACCTCTGCCTCCCAAGTGCTGGGATAAAGGTGTGCTGAGGGGCTAGGCCCGTGCTCTCCTTCTGAGGTGTATCCCCTTAGCCCTTGGATATAAGTTTCTTGTTTGTTTTGGGTCTCATGAATTCTAGGTGGGCATTGATGGAGATGAGGGTAATGTGGCTCTGGGGATTGAACCCAGGGCTTCATGCATGCTAGGCAAACACTGCTGCCTGAGCTAAATTGCCCACTGTGTTTCTGTGTAGACAATCCATTTTACCAACTTTCACTTTATATTTGGCCCTTTCTACATCTTGTTAAAAAGCAAAACAAGACTTTGTGTGCTCTAAGATCATAAAAATATTCTCCAGGTCTTTTATTTAAAAACTTTATTAGAGCTGGAGGTGGGGAAGTGCACTCATTTAATCCTAGCACTCAGGAGCAGAGGCAGAGGCAGAGGCCGATGGAGAAGCATCTCTGTGAGTTCAAGGCCAGCCTGGCTTACATAACAAGTTCTAGGTCAGTCAGGGCTATATAGTAAGACTCTGTCTAAAAAACAAATTTTTATTAGTGCTGAACCTGGCAGTGCAGATCTATAATTCCAGCCACTCGAAAGATCATTAATTTAAGGCCAGCCTGGACCACTTATTGAGTTGGCTCTGTCCAGTGCTTCCTGCCTAGCATGTGTGAGGCTCCAGTGTTAACCTCTAGTCACAAAACAAAAACCTGAACCCAGCAATTTCAATGAGATCTTGTAGCATTTAACATTTCTGGTTTCTGTTTCTTTGCTGTGGTAGCTTGCTTATATGAATGATTTAGGAAAGAATTTTATGTTTAGGGCTTTTTTAAAACTATTACTCAAGACCCTTTTTAAAAAATATTTATTTTTATGTGTACTGGTATTTTGCTTGCATATATGATGTTGGAGTCCCAGGAGGTGGAGTTACAGACAGTTGTGAACTGCCATGTGGGTTCTGGGAATTGAACCTGGGTCATCTGGGAGAGCAGCCAGTGCTCTTAACCACTTGAGCCATCTCTCCAGTCCAGGACTCTTTTTTTATTATAGTTCTAGTAGTTGCTTTAAAGTGGTTACAACTAAGTAGTTGTTCCAGAAAATCTTTTTAATAAAAGTCATTTTAATAAAAGAAGTCTTATTTCATACAGATTATTTTCTTTTTTTATTATTGTAGAGAGAGGGGATTTCTTTTCCCTTCTCTACTCCCCCTTCCTCCTTTCCTCCCTTCCCCTCTCTTTCCCTCCCTCCCTCCTCTTCCTCCTCCTCTTTCTTTCTTTCTTTCTTTCTTTCTTTCTTTCTTTCTTTCTTTCTTTCTTTCTTTCTTTCGAGACAGGCTGATCTTGAATTTGCAGTCTGAGTGCTGGAATACCAGGTGCTGTATGCTGACCCTATAGAATATGGTTATTTCTTGTGTGTTTTTCACTTAGTAATCTTTAAAAGGCAGTTCCTTTTACAAATGCCCTTAATTTTCTTTTTTTTTAAAAGTTTTTTCAGACAGGATCTCACTATGTAGCCTTGGCTGCCTTGGAGCTTACTATGTAGAAAATCCTGGACTCAAGTCTCACAATGATCTTCCTGTCTCTGCTGGGGTTAAAAGCCTGTGCTACCACATCTGGCAGAAAATAAATTCTTGTAGAAATCTTTTATGCTTCATAATTTTTAATACTGTCTTTTCAAGTGATATTATTTATATTTTTAACAATAGTTGTTGATGATTATACTTTTTGAAACATTGTTTTTCATGTACTGTGACAAGAAAGAGTAAATATTTTACCAATGGAAATAGCCTTTGCATTTTACTATTAAACAAGAAGTATATGTCATTTTAAGGCTGTTTGGAATAATTCTAAGCTTTAAACATCACAGAAAAATTAGGAATATTATGTTCACATATAGTTTTTATTCATTCATTTTTGACTTATAGAGATAGGTCTCATTCACCCCAGGCTGGCCTTGAATTCATAATCTTCCTGCCTTTGCCTCCAAAATGCTAGGGTTACAGATGTGTGCCCCTACACTTGATTTATTTTCATAATTTTATTTTTATTTAAGGCATTGGAGAGATGGGTCAGTGTTTAAGAGCACCTCACTTCTCTTCCATAGGACCCGAGTTCAGTTCCCAGCACCCTCATCAGGCAGCTGTAACTTTATCTCCAGGCCAATTCCTTTCTCTGGCCTCCAAAGACATGGGTGTATGTACACACACACACACACACACACACACACACACACACACACACACACACACACAGTTTTTAAAATTTATTTTTATTTTCAATATGGGGTTTGATTGTTTTGTCTAGGCAGGCCTTAAATTTCTAGGCTCAAGTGAATTTTCTGCCTCAACCTCTCCAGTGGCCTGGGCATTGTGTATTGCTAATCTGGCTTTTAGATGTATTTTTTATCATGATGGATTAATTTCACCATTACGTAATACAAGAATTAGCAAGTTACACCTTCTTTAGATAAGCTTGTGTTAGAACACAGTGACACTCATTTATTTATATGTTCTCTGTGGCTACTTTTGTAGTATAAGAGTAATTAATTACAATAGGGAATGTATGGAATACAAGCCCGATTTTTTTTTGTTTTGTTTTGTTTTATTTTTGTTTTTCGAGACAGGGTTTCTTTGTATATCCCTGGATGTTCTAGAACTAGCTCTGTAGAGCAGGCTGGCCTCTAACTCACAGATATCTGCTTTTCTCTGCCTCCCAGTTCGCCATCACCAACCGACACAAGTTTAACATATCTGACCCTTTATATAAAATATTTATTGATTCCTTATTTAATGTATCTAAGCACAGTAAAGATTTTATTAATTATTAAGTAATCTTTTGATAAATTTGATTTTTTTGTTTGAAACAATTCGGTTGCTTTTTCCCTATAATTTTGCTTATATTAGGAATAAAAGTATCACCTCTGTCATTTTCTTGTTAATTTTTGTTTTTAATTTTAACATTATTTTTAATTCTTGTTGGACTCTCTCTCTCTCTCTCTCTCTCTCTCTCTCTCTCTCTCTCTCTCTGTGGTTTTTCAAGACAGGGTTTCTTTGTGTAGCTTTTGAGCCTATCCTGGCACTCGCTCTGTAGACCAGGCTGGCCTCTAACTCACAGATACCTGCTTTCCTCTTCCTCCCGAGTGCTGGAATTAAAGGCGTGTGCCACTAAAGCCTGCCATGTTTTAGGAAGTCTAGTGGAGTCTTACTAGAGGAGCAGAGGCAAAGACAATGATGTTCTAAACTGGCTAGGATAGTGGAAGTTGGCAGTGGAAACACCTGTGACCTGATCAGACTAGTTTTACTTGGTTTTAGGCGTTGTTCTTGGCATCTGTCTTTCATTTTCCACTTCTCCAGGTGAGGCTGAGTAACTCTTTTGAGAAGTACTTATTTATTTGTTTATTTTGCTTAAACTAGTCAGAATCAGTTTGGATGCAGAACTTATAAGCCAAGTTGTTCATGTAAGAACCTTGCTGATAGAGCATCCTAATGCATTTGTCTTCAAGAAGGAACAGTCTTTCCGGGTGTTGGTGGCGCATGCCTTTAATCCCAGCACTCGGGAGGCAGAGGCAGGCCGATCTCTGTGAGTTCGAGGCCAGCCTGGTCTCCAGAGCTAGTGCCAGGATAGGCTCCAAAGCTACACAGAGAAACCCTGTCTCAAAAAACCAAAATAAAATAAAAAAAAGAAGGAACAGTCTTGTTCTAACTAGAATGTTTGAGCTTTGTTGTCTCTCCCTTCCATCTCCTTTTATCTTTCTGACCCTTTAAGGCAGGGTCTTAGTAGCCCATGTTTACCTGAAACTCAGTGTGGTCTTGAGCCATCATCCTGCCTTAGCCTCCTAATAACTGGGATTACAGGCATTCGTCATCACATTCTGCTCCATGTGACAAAGATTTCTATATTCCTAGGGCTTACAGTTATGTCTGGCCTATAATAAATACTAAGTAAATATTTGTAGAGTGAATAAATCATGGGTACTACTAATAAATGGTTCTGCTTTTTGTCTGCTTTATATTAACCAGTCTCCTCAATGGACACTGTTTATCATTAGATATGTTAATGTAGACATAATCCATTTAACAGTTAAACTTTAATGGCTCAGAAGCTATTTCTTTAAAACTTACTTGGCTTAGAAACTAGAAGCAGCCTACATGCCCCTAAACTGGAGAATGGATAGAGAAAATGTGGTACATTTACACAATGGAGTACTACTACTCAGCAGAAAAAAACAATGGAATCTTGAAATTTGCAGGAAAATGGATGGAACTAGAAGAAACCATTCTGATGGAGGTAACCCAATCACAAAAAGACAAACATGATATGTACTCACTCATATGTGGATTTTAGACATAGAGTAAAGGATTACCAGCCTACAATCCACACTGCCAGAGAAATTAGTAAACAAGGAGGACCCTGAGAGAGACAAACATTGTCCCCTGGAGAAGGGGAAAGGGTCAGGATCCCCTGAGCAAATTGAGAGCATGGGAAGAGCGGGGAGGGAGCTATGAGAATGAGAAGAGAAGAAGAGGAAGAGAAGAAGAAGAGGTCATGAGGGAGCAGAAAGGTTGAGTCAGGGGAAGAATAGAAGAAAGGGTATGTGATAGGTAGGGTTTTAGTTGGGGGGGTGGTAGGGAAGGACGGGAGGGGGAAGGGAAGTGGGATTGTCATGCAATTCAATCTAATTCAAATAAAAAAAGAGAGAGAAAAAAAGGCACTTTTTGAGAAAACAGTTGTTCTTGACATCAATACTAAAAAAAAAAACTTACTTGGCTTATGTATATTTTAGTTAATTTCTGAGATAAAGACTCTATATCTATATCTATATCTATATCTATATCTATATCTATATCTATATCTATATCTATATCTATATATCCTGGGTGGATTAGGGGCTGGTAAGGATGGGAACCTGAGGGATCTGGTTTGAGGGTAGATGGAGGGGGAGAGTACTAAAAGAGATAACTAAAAAGAGGGAACATTTTGGGGTCAGATAGAAACATGATGCAAGGGAAACTCCCATGAGTCTTCAAGAATGACCCCAGCTAATATTCCTAATAATAGTGGATATGTATGTAGCCTGAACTGGCCATTTCCTGTTGTCAAATTGATGACTGTCACCAGAGAGCCTTCATTTAATAACTAATGGAAACAGATGCAGAGACCCACAGGCAAACATTAATTAGGCAGAGCTCAGGGAATCCTGCTGAAGAGAGGGAGGAAGAAGGATTGTACGCCAGAGGGGTCAAGAAAATCACAAGAAAACCCACAGAAACAACTTGGCTCATAGGAACTCACAGCTAAACCGAACAGAGAGCTCTCATGGGACCAGCTTAGGTCCTCTACATACGTGTGGCAGTTATGTAGCTTGTTCTACTTGTGGGACTCCTAACAATGGGAGCAGAGGCGATCCCTAAAGCTTCAGCTTGCTCCTGGAAATCTATTCCTTATACTGGATTGCCTTACCCAGCCTTAATAGAAGGGGAGATGCTTCGTCTTACTGCAACTTGATATGCCATGCTTTGCTGATACCCATGGGAGGCCTGCCCCTTTCTGAACAGAACAGAGGAGGGATGGATTGACGGAGGTGGGGGGGATAGGAGGGAAGGAGGGAGAGGAAACTGCAGTTGGGATGTAAAATAGATAAATTAAATAAAAAAAATGTAGATACTATTTGGCCTAGCTTTTTTAGTTTCTAATGTGACAACAAGCCAGAGAACAGTGAGTTATCTAATATCCCCATGTTTAGTCATGCGTAGGGTGGGTGCCTGAAGTTATTTCTTTGCTTAGGTGTATGTTGTATGTGTCTTTGTACATGTAAGGGTCAGACTTTGATCTTGGATGCCTTCCACTATTGCTCCCCACCTTTTTTTTTTTTTTTTTTTTTTTTGCTATCTGAAGTAATCATTGTTGTTTTTTTTTTTTTTCCAACTTTTTTATTTGAATTAGAAACAGGATTGTTTTACATGACGATCCCAGTTCCCTTCTCCCACCTGGTCCCCCCCCCCCACTAAAACCTTATCTGTTACATATCTTTTCTGCTCCCCCTGGATTGTGAGGCCTTCCAAAAGGTGTCATCAGAGTCTTTCCAATCCTTTGGGATAAGGCCTAGGCCCACCCCCGTGTGTCTTGGCTCAGGGAGTATTCCTCTATATGGAATGGACTCCCAAAGTTCACACCTATGCTAGGGATAAATAGTGGGCTAAAGACATGCATCACCATCGTCCAGCTATTTCTATTATTTTTAATTATGTGTATGCATTTGTGTCTGATAGGCACTCAAGTTTCCAATAAGGGTAGAGTTGTGGTATCCCCCTGGAGTTGGAATTATAAGCAGTTGTTAGCTGAATCCAGGTCTTCTGCAAGAGTGGTGCCTACTCTTAACTGCTGACATGTTGTAAGCCTCTACCCCCCCTCCCCCACCAGGTGCTTACTCATCAGGTAAAACTAGGTAGCCAGTGAACTCCAGGGATTCCCTGTCACTGCTTCCTCATTCTGGGGATTATAGGCATTCAACAATATACCTGGCTTTTTATGTAGTTCCGAGGGATGTGAACTCAGGTTCTCATGCTTGTGCTGCAGGCACTTCACTGACTGAGCCCCTGAAGGTATTTATAAGGACAGAGTAAAATACCTAAAAGGTTAAGGCCTGCCTTAGGCTTACTGTATCTTAAAGCTCTTGAGGTTAGGAAGGGTGCAGGATTTATTCTTTTGTTTTCTCCCTTAACTGTTGGGAAGAGTCAACACCTCTGGATACTTTTCTTTTTAACCTCTGGTTACTTTGATTTTTCCACATTTCATTATTCAGGTGGCTACTGGTCGGCACTTTTATTCTGAAACACCCAGCCTTACTTGCTTGTCTTGAGCTATAGGTTACCAAGTTTGCATCTAATAGTCCTATGCCTCTCAGGACAGGTGACCAACCAGGCTAATAATAGATATGAAGTTCTGGGAGAGCCTCAGGCCCTCACCATGCCCTGGCTTGTAATTTCTGAAGTGCTCAGACATCTGAATAGAGAATGGAAACAGGGCAGACTGCCCATCCTGTTCTAGGAGGCAGTATAGCCTCAAGTGTATGTGAGTAGGTCTGGCCTCTTGGGTCTCTGCATTGCTTTAGGTCAAGTGAAGTACTTAGTATTTAGGAGGAAATCATATCCTTGTGTTCTAGGGTTGGTTTTCTTTTTTTTTCTTTAAAGTACATGTGTTGGTCCTCACTTACATGTAATATGCTTTATTAGGTGCTTTGCTTGTGTTACTACAGTCTTTTCCTTTAACCTTTTGAGAAAGGTTATATCAATTTTCAGAAATTACTGAAACTTATAAAAAGATTGACTAGGGAAATAAAGTCATATAGTCATCAGGACTTTTTGATTTTTTTCTTACTAAATTAAGATAGCTTTCATGTTTATAACTTTGTGTAGTAAAATTGGGCTAGTATCATTTGGATAGATATCGTTGGAGACACTTGTATTATTGTATTGAAATATCTGTTTAACTCAAGAAAATGAAATAAATCTATGGGCTACAAAAGTTGCTCACTGCATGAGGGTAGGGGAGAGGGAGCTGGCAAGAAGAGGAGGGGAGACGAGGAAATGGAGGAGCAAAAAGGTTGAGTAGGGGGAAGAATAGAGGAGAGCAGGATGAGAGATACTATAACAGAGGGAGCCATTATAGGTTCAAGGAGAGATCTGGCACTAGGAGATTTCCAGAGAGCTACAAGGATGACACCAACTGACAATCTAGGCAATAGTGAAGAGGCTACTCTAAATGCCCTTCCCCTATAATGAGACTGATGACTGCCTTATATGCCATCGTAGAGCCCTCATCCAGTGGCTGATGGAAGCAGAGGCAGACACCCACAGCTATATACTGAACTGAACTCTGGAACCCAGTTGCAGAGAGGGGGGAATGAAGAACAAAGGGGTCGGGACCAGGCTGGTGAAACCCACAGAAACAGCTGACCTGAACAAGGGGGAGCACATGTACCCCAGCCTGATATCTGGGAGTCCAGCATGGGACTGATCCAGACCCCTGAATGTGAATGTCAATGAGGAGGCTTCGGCACTCTATGGGGCCCCTGGTAGTGGATCAGTATTTATCCTGGTGTAAGAAGAGACTTTGAGAGCCCATCCCACATAGAGGGCCTAGGCTGGGTCTCAGTCTGGACACATGGGGGAGGGCCTAGGCCCTACCCAGGATGATATGACAGACTTTGGGGAGTCCCCATGGAGTGCCTTACCCTCCCTGGGGAGCAGAGGGGGCCTGAAGTGGGGGGCTAGTGGGAGGTTGGGGGGAGGAGAGGGAGAGGGAGAGGGAGAAGGGATTGACATGTGAAGCAAGCTTGTTTCTAATTTGAACTAAGAAAAAAGTTGCTCACTGAAGGGATGTAACAGGATAATACCTATAGTAGGAAAGGAAGACCTTAATGAATCCAAATTAAATAGTGTCCTGTCTTGTAGATTAATAAACTATATTCTGGGCTGGGGATGAGCTCAGTTGGTACAGTATTTGCCTAGAATGCATGAAGTCCTGTGTGTTTGATCTCTACTTCTGCATTAACTGGACATAGTGCTGTGCACTTGTAATCTCATAAATTTAGGAGGATCAGGAGTTCAAGGTCATCTTCAGCTATATATGGAATTCACAACCTTCTCTAAATTGGTAAATGAATAGATAGGTAGGCAGATATGTAAATGAATAACCCTACCATATTCCTTACCATGGCATATTTAGTAATCAGAGGTGAGTTCTTGATTTGTAAAACCTATTTTATTTTTCCTCCCTGTCAAACTGTACTATCCCATTAAATATGCTGTTATCTTTCATGCATGTGCATTTTTAGGCTCTTAAGATTGTTGGCAAATGAGCTGTTGCTATCTTAGGGCTCACTTGACAATTTTGAATTTCAATTATCCCAGAATCTTTCAGATTGGAGCTTCCTCATTTATTCACTTGTTTGTTCATTTGACATACTGGGTCCTACCTCTGTGCCTGCTACTATCTTAAGTCTTGGCAATCAGTATGATAAATATGATAAACAGATGTGGTTTCTGCTCTCCTAGAGTTTTAGTGTTGTAGGGAAGTCAGAAAATAAAACAATCACAAAAGTATGATGAATGTTAGTCAGTGGAAATAAGGGATTTTGTGGGAAGATACACAGAACAGGAAACTCAATGTTGTTTGGGTAACACACATGAGGAGGTGGCACTTAAAACTTGGTAAGAATTATTTGTGTAAATGGAATTAAGGTATATAATTCTAGATGATAGGAAAAGTATATTCAAACACCTAAAGAGTAGATCTTAAGGACTAGACATGCCCATGCCAGCTTTGTGTGTGTGTGTGTGTGTGTGTGTGTGTGTGTGTGTGTGTGTATGCATGCATATATGTTTATAGATCATAAAAATCTGTTTACAGCTGCTTTATCAGATTCTAGGATCATAAAAAACAATCAGATGTGGTCCCTACTCATCTTGGAGAAACTGTCAGGAGTAATGATGTCATTTCTTGGTATCCATATACTAAGGTCACCTTAGATCTTGGGCTCAGATTCCTGGGTCCCATGTGACAGGACTTAACACCTTTAAAGAAACTGCCTGCCCTTGAGTGTTTACCCTACCTGTCAATCACAGAGGACATGAGTCTCATCTGCAAACTGAGTATTTGTCCTTATCCCTGAATTCATAACCACTATATACTTGATTGCTAGGGTTCTGCTAGAGAATGCTTATGATCCTGTCCTTGCTCCAAGTTAGTATTTTGAAATCTTAACCCTAGTGTGATGGTATTAAGAGATGGGGCCTTTGGTAGATGATTGTGCTGTGAGGATTGATCACTTATGAATGTGATTATTGCCCTTATAAATGAGACCTCAGAGAGCACCCTTGTCGTGGAGCATATGGTGAAGAAGACATTCATCCCTCAACCTGGAAATGGACCCCCACTGGGGACATGCCAATTCCTTGGTTTTGGACTTCTGGCTTCTAGAACTTTGAGAAGTAATTATTTATTTTTTAAACAATAGAGTCTATGGTATTTTTATTACAATAATCTAAATAAGACTAAGACAAATATAACCAAGAATTAGGTAATAAATGCCTAAAAATGTGAAAGTGACTTTGTAATTGAGTCAGTGAAGAGAGCATGGGATAATTTACAGGTACATACCAGAAAAATGTTTGTTTTCACTAATAGCCATTTAAAGTTTATCCTGAAGAGAGTTTAAGGGAAAAAAGCTGTAGAGACAGTCTTAGTCTTTAGAGGATTTCAAACAGTCCTCAACAGGATGCTGGTAGAAATCTGGTTGGTAAAGGTGATTCTGATAAGGTCTTGGAAATCAGAAGAGTGTTGGAAACTGGAGGAAATGTGATCCATTCTTCTGAAGTAATAAAGAACTTGGTTAAATTATGTTCATATTGTACCATTCTGCTCAAAGTAGAACTTGCATGCAAAGACATGGAGCATTTAGCTAAAGTAATTTCTTAAAAAAATTTAATTACCTATATCGATTGATTGTTGTGTGTGTGTTTGTTTGTGTGTTTGTGTGTGCACCCACACCCTGGTAAGTATATGAGGTGAGAGGTCAACTTTTGGGAGTTGGTTCTCTCCCTCCAATATATAGGTCCTGGGGATTGAATTTAGGCTGTTAGACTTGGCAGCAAGTAGCTTTCAACACTGAACCATTTCACTAACTTTAACTAAGTAAAGTTATTGAAGGTGTAGCTTGGTTCCTCCTTTTTGATTATAGTAAGATGTAGAAGAAATAAATGACTTACAGAATTTTTAAGCAAAACAGTCAGTGACAAAGAAAAAGCAATAAACTTAGAAATTAAAGATTTGGGAAACTTTCAGGATATCCATAGAGACAGAGAGAGATATGGATGGATGGCAATAAAGTGCATGTTTGGAAGAGAATCCTGAGTGTGTGTGTGTTCTGGTGATGATCAGGAGGTTAGTATGGGGGAGCCACAACTTTTGCCCACTGTTTCAGCAGAAGCCAGGCACTGGACTTGAAGACAAGAAAAGAAGATTCTGAAGATGATTCATAGATCATTGGTGCTGGCTCCTTGTTTTCAAAAGGGTGGATAAATTACCTTGTTTTCAGCAGCCACTTGACATCTGTCTAAAACCATAGGGACAGTGTCACCTAATTCTAAGAGGGCAAGTCTTGGGTGTGCTTTCACATAGACTGTTGTAATTGAGGTCATTCTTCTTTAGTTTATTTTGCTATTGCCTATTTTTTAAGTTTAGTTTTATGATTAAGTATTGCACTTAGGATCCTGAATATGCTACATTAAGTGCTCTACTACTAAGCCAGACCTCTAGTTCCCACCGTTGTATTTCTGGTTAAGATTTAGTATTTTTAATTATGTGTATGAATATTATGTGTGTAGGGGGGTATGGATATGTGCACGTGTGTGCAGGGTGCCTGTGGAGGCATTATATCCCCTGGAGCTCGAGTTACAGGTAGTTATGAGCCACCCTATGTGAGTTTTCTGCAAAAACAGTAGTCTTTTCAAATTTTGTTTTTGTTTTTCAGTCAGAGTCTGTGTAACACTGGTGGCTTATAACTCATTTTTGTAGACCAAGCTGGCTTTGAACTCAGAGATCTGCCAGTTTCTCCCTCCCCAGTTCTGGGATTAAAGGCATGCAACACCATGCCTGGCCTAGTACACACTTTTTTTTTTTTTTTTTGGTCTCTCTGTGTAGCTTTGGAGCCTATCCTGGCACTCGCTCTGGAGACTAGGCTGTCCTCGAACTCACAGAGATCCGCCTGCCTCCCGAGTGCTGGGATTAAAGGCATGCACCACCAACGCCCGGCCCCCTAGTAAACACTTTCAACTGACATTTTTTCCGTCCTGCCCACACTGAATTTTAAAACTCATGATTTGTTTAGTTTCCCAGGTTCACAGCTGAATAGCACTTTGCCTCAGAATGGATTGCACTTTGAATTTAATCTGTATCTGATGATAGTCAAGTTTTATGTGATAATTAGTTTTAAGACTTTCAAATTGGTGGAACAAGTTAATATAAGGAATGAATATAAAATTTTGCTTCTTTTGGGATGTTATGAATTTATTTTGCATCTAGGAAGTACATGATTGAATGTGGGATGGAGGCAAAATATTATGACTGAATGTTTGTGTCCCACCCAAACATGTTGAAATGAAACCCTAACTCCTCTCCCCATGTGATGGTGTTAGAGGTGGATCATTTTCTAGGTTATAAGTCCTGGGTCCTTATAGATGGGATTAGTGTCCTAAAATTAAACAACAACAACAACAACAAAACTTCACTGAGCTTGCCCTTTCTGCCAGGGGAGGACACAGTGAGAAGAATCTCTGAACTAGGAAGTGAGACAAGATGACAAATCTGCTGGTGCCTTGATGTTAGTCCTTACCAGCCTCCAGAACTATGAGAAATGAATGGTTATTGTTTAAGTTTTTCTACCTATAATATTTTTGTTTTAATAGATTGAATGGACAAAGACAGGTTCGTCTACCTACAGATTTGAGCTTGGCAGAGATCCAGAAATAGATTGAACTCACGTGGTCAGGCTAGCATGGCAAGTACTTTACCTGTTGAGTGATCTCCACGACCCATAACTTTTTGTTTCAGTTTTTGGGGCTCAGTGTCTTATATTTGTTAGTACAGCCGAGTCTTAGACCCATTTATTGTCTTGAGTGCATCTATAGTTTTATTAGGTCTTTTGAAAGGTTTATTATTATTTTTTTCAATAATATAATATAATAGAGACTGGCCTTAAACTGCAGTTGAGGATGTCTTTGAACTTCTTGTTCTCCTGCCTCTCTACCTCATGAGTGTTGGGGTCACAGATGTGTGCTACCATTCCCAGCTAGTCGAAAGTTAGTTTGAGTGTATGTGTGTGTGTCTGTTGCATGTGTGTATTTGTGTGCATGAGCCTGGATGTTAGAGGTTGATGACTGATGTCTTCCTTAATTTCTCTCCACCTTATTTCACTGAACCTGAAACCCTGATTTGGCTAGACTGGCTGACTGCTGAGCCCTACAGATCCTCCTGTCCCTCCCTCCCCAGCACTGAGATTAATAAATGCAACTGCTATGCCTAGCCTTTTAATGTAGGTTTTGGGGGTTGTACCCTAGTCCTTATACTTCCATGGCAAACACTTTACCATCTGAGTCAGCTTCATAACCCTGCCTGGTTTTATGCGATGCTGAGTATCAAATGCAGGGCTCTGTGTAAGATAGACAAGAACTTTACCAACTGAGCTATGTTCCTGGCTCCTTTAAGTTGGTTTTTCTGAGTTCTTATATAGTTTTTGAGTTGTGCTTATACATAAAATTCTTAATGCTTTATTATCTTAAGCTGTGGTGCTGCTCCTAATAGTCTGTGTTGTTGAGATTGGGACCACCCTTCCCTAATTGTGAAAAAGTACAACATTGTGATCCTGGGAAGAAAAAATACTGTATCTAATAGGCTTTTTTGTTTTTGTTTTTGTTTGTTCATTTATTTTTGGAACAGGGTATCTATGTAGCCCTGGCTGTTCTGGAGCTTGCTATGTAGACTAGGCTTGCCTTGAACTAACTCACAGAGATCCTTCTGTCTCTGCCTCCTAAGTGTTGGGATTAAAAATGTGTGTCACTATATCCAGTGGTTTTTGTTATTTGTCCAGTATTTTTAGTAGTATTCTAAGGTTAAATAGGCTTTCTTATTTACAAGAAAGGAGGTGAAGTTCATTGAACTAAGTCAGCTATCAGTAGTTTGAGATCAGAGCTCAGAGCTCATTCTTCAGAGATCATGCTTTCTCCACTCCCAGCTGTTTTCTAGTGTAGTTACTGATTTCAGGTCTTGTATGTCATTGCGTTTCCATGGTTTCTTTGGCTCTGTCTACCTTGATTTAATCTCCCTGTCTTCTCTGTGTGAGTAATTCAAGGATTCTCAGCATGGCTGATGCTTAAGAATGCGTTCTGTTTGAAGAAAATCTAGTCTTTCCTCTCCACATCTAAACTTTATTTATTTAAAATATTAAAAATTAATTTAATGTGTATAAGTGTTTTGCTTGCATGTATGTATGTGCATTATGTGTGTGTTTGGTGCCTGTGGAAGTTAGAAGAGCATTGCAGATCTCCTGGAACTGGAATTACAGACAGTTGTGAGCTGCCATGTGGTTGCTGGGAATTGAACCTAGGTCCTCTAGAAGAGCATTATCTAGCTGCTGAGTCATCTCTCCATCCCCATAAATTTTTTTGTGTGTGTGTTTAAAATGAGGCAACTATAACTATTTTAAAGAGTAAGTTAGCTCTGGATTTGTTGGGTCATCTCTCTTACTCTAGCTTTCACTATGTTCTTGGAGGATGGACACTGGGAATGACTGGCTAGAAATGAATGAGTGAAGAAGGCATTTGAACTGAATATGGGTGGTAAGAAGAGATTCTTTTAGCCTTTAGAGTCTAAATAGCTGCTCTGGCTGGTTGACTGTTTATATACTAGTACATAATGCCTCCCTCTCAGGAATTTAAGGTTCTTTTTTCTCTTTCAGTAGAGAACTGGCCTGTCCATCTAGTGGTTCTGAAAACTGCTGACATTATAGTGGGGAAGAATTTTTTTTTTCCCAGAGTTGTTAGGGCTGTGGGATACAGATATGTAGGTAAAGCAGGGTCAAAGAAAGGTAGGGAGGAGCCAGGTGTTGGTGGTGCACGCCTTTAATACCAGCACTCGGGAGGCAGAGGCAGGTGGACTTCTGTGAGTTCAAGGCCAGCCTGGTCTCCAGAGCGAGTGCCAGCATAGGCTCAAAAGCTACACAGAGAAACCCTGTCTCGAAAAACCAAAAAAAAAAAAAAAAAAAAGGGAGGGAAGTAGGTTGTGTTATTTGTCTGCTTTTCAGGATTTCTTTTTTTCTTCTACCTTTCTTTTCTTGGAGGCTTTGCAGTCTCATTTGAGAAGTAGGGTCCTAAAAACCACAGAGATGCTATACTTTACCAGGCTGCTTGCTGTTCTCAAAGCATAGCAGGTCTAATCTGTGTATGAGTGTGTATGTGTGTGTGGTGTTTGTGCATGTGTTTGCTTGCACATGTAGAGGTCAGAGGAAGGTGTAGAGTGTCTTCCTTTCTCATTCTCCTTATTTCTTTGGGGCAAAGTCTGTCCCTAAACATAGAGCTCCTAGCTAGGTTGGCAGCCAGTAAGCCCTAGTAATCGTTCTGTCTCTGCCCTCATAGTGCTGGGGTTACAGGCTTGTGTGAGACTTATCTGTCTTTTTACATGGGTGCTGATTCTGAATTCAGGTCCTCAAAGTTACACAGCAAGTGCTCTTAACCACCGAGCCAACTATCCAGCCCACAGGACTTATTATATCTTGAGTCTCTGTACTTTCTCTTCCCTCTATCAGTGGTATCTTTCTCTTTTTCCTGCCCTCTATGTTCATAATCTTCCCTAAAGACCAAGTTGCATGTCACTTTTTAGGTTACTATCTTTGATATCCTTTTTAAATAGAGTCACTTTTGTGCCTTCATATCATTTTATATGGCTTTTTGTTGTACTGTGATTATTTATGTAGCTGTCTGTCTTTCTCCCTATATCTTGTACATCTTTTATTTTTAAATTTTTAATTGGCAGTGTCACTATGTAGCTCAGGATGGCATCATGCTTGGGTCCTCTCAGTTTCCTACATTCTAGTGTATTAGTCAGGGTTCTCTAGAGGAACAAAACTGAGTGTGTGTGTGTGTGTGTGTGTGTGTGTGTGTGTGTGTGTGTGTGTGTGTGTGTAAATATGGATTTACTTTAGTAGCTTATAGGCTGTGGTCCAATTAGTACAACAATGGCTGTCTCTTGACAGAAAGTTCAAGAATCCAATAGTTGTTTAGTCCACAAGTCTGGTCATCTCAGCTGGTCTTCAGTATACATTGGAAGCCTAAAGAAGTAGCTTCTAATACCAGTGAAGGAATGCCTCAGCTGTAAAATAGATTAACATGCCAAACCAAAGCTTTCTTCCACATTCTTTATATAGGCTGCCACAAGAAAGTGTGGCCCAGATTTAGAATGGATCTGCTGACTCCAAATGATCCAGTCAAGAAAAATTTCTCACTTGTGTGCCCAGCTGCTAGGGTTTTAGTTAATTCCAGATGCAGCCAAGTTGATAACCAAGAATAGCCATCACATCTGGGATTACACATGTGTACCATGACCATGCCCATCCATTTTGAACTTCTTAAGCTCAAGAAGCTGAATTTTCTCTATTTTATACAAGCTGAGGATCTAAGGGAGACCATTATTAGTTTGGATAATTAAATTTACCATTCATCAACGTAATGGTGTCCAAACTAGAAGTAGGCTGTTGTCTGTAATTATCTTATGTACTTCCATAAGTGGAAAAGATTATCTTTCTATAACTCATTGTAGTGCATATCACCAAGGCCCCACAACTCTTCCACACTTGTAGTTGTTGATGTCCAGAGAGAGCAGATGTCATTTCTGCCTGCTTTGCTTTACCTTGCCCTTCACTCTGTGCTCTTCTTCTAAGCTCTTGGGCCTGACCCAGGGAATGTTTTAGGAGGAAATGCCAGGGATGAGCCTGTCTTGGAAACTGGACCTTTTGATTCACAGGTTTGACCCTTGGGGGCTGTGCAAGGTGAGAAAATGGAAAGGAACAAATTTCCTGTAATAGCTAGACAGGAACTCCTCTAGAGCTTTGCTGCCATCATGTTTGCAGCTGCATCAATGAGGCACTCTCTAACCTGGTTTGCTTTGAGAATTCTCACAGAGCTGACAGTCTGAAGCAGATAGTCCGACACCTTAGTTGTTGTTTGTTTGTTTTGTTTTGTTTTTGAAACAAGGTCTCACTCTGGCTGAGGCTGGTTTGGAACATGGAGTCTTCCTGCTTTTCTTTACCAGAGTGCTAGGGTTAGAGACATGTGCCATAACTCCCAACATTAACACTTGTTTTTCTAGCATTGTCAGGTAGTAAACTATGAGATTGTCTTCATTCTTTAGATGGGAACACAGATTCACAGTGGGCAGGAAACTAACTCAAGGTCATTTGATTTGTGAACCTGAGGATAGGTACTGGTCTTCTAACTTTCTGCAAATTGTTCTCATCATTATACCTTGTGTCTCTGACACTAGTTTCTTTTCTTTTTGCTTATAATTTCCTCTGTATGGTATAGTTGAGGTAGAAAGTGCTTAATAAGGCCAGTTTAGAGATGATAAGACCTCCATATTCAGATGTTAATAGTGGTTCAAATTATATATTAAATTGAGTGGTAGCATTAGTGTTATCAATAGTTACTGAATACAATGAATGACACAGAACCAGAGCCTAGATACTGTGTTTCCCCAATCTTATTATTTCAAGACCTCTGGAGCCTTTCTTTGAGTACCATTTTGATTAGATGGTCTTTGTTGATCTTTTTTTTTTTTGGTATTCCCTCATTCTTTAGCTGAAGCTGTGTGAAGTCTTAGAGACCATCATCTTCCTGAGTGGTCAGGGAAAAAAAACACTCCACCTACTGAGATTCTTTTTTGGTTGCTTGTTTTCTGGAATCTTTATATCATTGTTGACAAGGGTGACTCATAGATTTCACTATGTGAGTTTTTCTCCATTAAGAGAGCGCTTTCCTTAGCCCTAAAATAAATTAGTTGTTATATATGGTTAAGACACAGCTGCTAGCAGCTTTACCTAGAACAAAATAGTTCTTCCTTCTTGGTGAGTCCAGACCCATCAATTTGGGGTTGGTAAATCTCTGTAGTCACTGTTAAATGTTTGGGAGAAGCCCTTCAGGTTTGGGTAGAGGTGATCAGAGTTCATGTGGGAGAGACAAGACATATACCTAAATGGTGAGTTTGAGGCAGTTTTTAATAAAATGCAAACCTAATTGTGCATCTGAGTATTTACATGTGTAGAATAAGTGATTAGGGACTTAGAAGGTATAGTGGAACAAGCATGTGTGCCGTTGGCAAGCTAACACTATAAACTGAATTTTTTCTCTTTAAAAGTTTTATTTATTATATTGTACATGCACATGCACGTGTGCGCAAACATGCTTGTGGAAGTCAGAGAACAGCTTTTGGCAGTCAATTCTCTTCTTCCACCTTATGGAGGCAGGTTTTCTTCTGTTGTTTCTACAGTACTGTGCTGTGTATTCCAGGCTGGCTGGCCTGCTAGCTTCTGGGAAATTCTTGTTTCTCTGTCTATTTCCCCATATGAGTGCTGAAGTTGCAGATGTTTGCCACATCATCCAACTTTTTTCTCCAAGTTTTGTTAGTTCTTTGAGAGTTTTGTGTAACACATTTTGATCATATTTACCTTCTTTCTCCTAACTCTTCCCAGTTCCATTTCCATTTTCCACCTCCTAACTTTGTATCCATTTTTAAAAATCCTTCAAGACCAAGACTGACTATTCTTGGATGTGTGATCTTCCATTTGACCATGGTTGACTTACCAAGGGCTACACTCTTAAACTGTTTCTCCCTTTCCCAGTTGTTAACAATTGCCAGTAGGTCTATGAATAGGAGTAGGATTGTCCAACTTCCATCTCCATGTTGGGATTTGGTATGGCTTGGGCTTTCACAAGTTTTGTGCATGCTGTCATAACTGTCGTTGAGTTCATATGAGCAGGTGTCCTGCTGTGTCCAGAAGACACTGTTTCCTTGTTATTTCATCCACTACCTCTGGCTCTTACCCTTCTGCAGTGATCCCCAAACCTTTGTAAGAGGGGTACAGAACACACATTCCATTGAGGGCTGACCATTCTGAAGTCTCTTATTTTCTTATTAACCTTGGCTAGTTGTAGGTCTGTGTGTTAAGCACCATCTACTGCAAATGGAAACCTCTCAGATGAGGGTTGAAAGATGCATTCATCTATGGGTATAATGTTGGTTCTGAGGATTGAACTCAGGTTATTAGGCTTTCATAATAAGCAGTTTTAATGAGCTGTCTTATTGCCCACCTCCTGCTTTTTTCTTTGTCTGCAAAAATAGGGACAATAATAGCTATACCATAAGGTTGTGAATATTAAATGAGATAATGTGCAGAATGTGTGGATATAGTGACTGATGTGTAGTTGGCAGAAAACTATTGGAAGATCTGTTTACCTCACTCCTTTTTCAAGGACTAACTGCGTCTAAAAGTCCTATTAATGCTTTGGGGGGGGGGGGGAGAGAACAGCAAGCTATCAATCAAAGTCAGGTCTTACTCTGAGCCTAGGCTGGCATAGGTACTATTTCATAAGGGTTTTTCTAGCTATAGCCAAATCCTGTCCCTAGAAGACTTGTTCATGCCTTAGGACAGCCAGACTTCAGCATCATTGTACTTACTTCAGAACAGAATTAAGTACATTGTTACTGTATGTAAGAGACAAAGGAAAGGGCTAAGGAGATAACCCAGTGGGTGATCACACTTGCTAATAAGTAAGCATGAGGACCTGAGTTTGAATACCTAGAATCCATGTAAAAGCTGGGCATGGGTGAATGTGCCTGTAACCCCTCTACATTGAGGGGGAAGAGCAGAGACATGTGTGTTCTGAGAGCTCCCTGACAGCCTAGCCAAAACAGCAAGTGTCAGCTTAGGTGAAAGACCGCATCTTCAAAAATAAGGTGGAGAATAGAGGAAGATATCAGATATCCTCCTTTGACCTCTGCATGAATGTGCAGGATTGCATGTGCATGAACACGCACGTGTGGATGGACAGATGGATGGGCATAGGCACAGACATGCATTGCAAAAATGAGAATAGGAAGAAAGGAAGACAGAGTCAGGAATGATGTTGAGCATTTCTATGTTATCCTCTCCTTGAGACCCAATCTACTAAATTATTGACCACACAGATGTTGGAAGCAGGAATGGAACTGGGCTACTGGTCTGTGTCCAGAGTCTTTTTCATTTCCTTTTAAATTTTGATACAAGGTGTCTTTATGAAAACCTTGATATTCTAGAACTCACTATGTAGACCAGGCTGGTCTTGAACTCACTGAGATCTGCCTGTCTCTGTCCTGCAAGTGTTTGGGTTAAAGGCCCTGTATTGTTTTGACAAGAATGATTGTATACTGATATCTTTCTGGTTTCAATCATAGAGTGAATTTGCAGGGAAATTCTGTGATAACAGCTCCCCATCTTAGTTCTTCTCTGCTGACATTCTGGGCCTTAGAAAGCAGTTTGGTAGTGGCAGGAGCACCTGCTGATGCTTTTTTCTTTTTATTTGAATAGAGTCTCAGTATGCAGCCTTGATTAGCTTGGAACTCCCTATATAGACCAGGCTGGCCTCGAATTAAATGTGGACTGTTTGGTTTGTTTTCTTCCTTTTATGTTGTCCATGAACTGGAGAGATGGCTCAGAGGTTAAAGAGCACTGACTGAATGCAATTCCCAGCACCACATGGTGGCTCACAACCATCTATAATGAGATCTAGTGCCATCTTCTGGCATGCAGGCATACATGCAGGCAGAAGACTGCACACAATAAATAAATAAATAAATAAATAAATAAATAAATAAATAAATAAATCTTCCTTTTACATTGTCCAATACACAAAATACAAATAGAGACTCCTCAGTCCTCTCCAAGATGGAGAATGGAAGAAACAGACACATAGAGGGTTCTTCCAAGAGGATAGAAATACAACTTCTCTTATTTTCCAATATCAGGGCCAAAAAATTACACTAGTTAAACTTTCTGTCTTTACAGATGAGGAAGTTAAAGTGTGACGGAGGAGATCATGCAGTTGAAACTGAAATCCTTCCTCCTGAGCCTTGAATTGGCACTCATTTTGTTCTAACTTGTATCAAGTTGTGGAGATGGCAGTGAAGTATGACCCGCCAGGACTGTCACTAAGTACAAAACCCAAAGGCTGTAAACACAGGAAATGGGCTGGGATGAGGTTCAGAGGGAGCAGCAAATGTTGCCAAGTTAGAAGTGTTCAAGGGTTTCCTGTCCATGCTGTTAACTGTCAGAAATCTCCAGAAAGAATGGTGGGAGGGGGGGACTGCTAAGAATGAGAGTATAGTCAGGCTATGTTTGGCTTCCATATAGGCCAGTCTATTATTTGTTTTACTGATATGGAAACCAGGAGTCTCCTCAAAAGAACTATTTTGCCTAACTCAAACATAGAATTTAAGGATACTAAGAAACCACTGATTTGGTTAAAATCTTTCATTTTAAGATGAGAAACCTAAGACTCAGAGAGGGCAAGCACCTTACCCAAGGTTACATGTTAGACAGTGGCAGAGCCAATACTGGGGCTCAAGTGTTCACTTCACAGCAGGATGCTTCCCTCTGCTCAGAGAAAAAAAAAATAACTTGTCATGATCACCAAAAATGCTGATTCAGTCCTGAAAAGGTATATGACATGGTCAGGAAATTGAGTTACAAGCAGGATATGTTAATAGCTTATGAAGAAAACCAAACAGAGCCAGCCTCAAGGAGTCAAATGAAAGTGCTCTTGCTTAAGACACTTGGAAAAGTAAAAGGGCAATAAATAAAGAAATAAAAATTTTGGCTATTTTAGGAACTCAGAATCCAAGCAAGAACCAGCAAGACAGGCGGATAGTGCAGGCCTGTAGTCCTAGTATTTGGGACTGGAGAGAGGCGGGTGAAGTCAAGGCCATCCTCAACTACATAGCAAGTTTGAAGCCAGCCTGCTCTACATGAAGCTGTTGAAAGTGAATAGAAGAGAGAGAAACAGGACAAGAGAGGGGAGAAGAGAGAAGAAGAAGAAGTAGAAAGAGAGACAGGCAGGACAGAAATGTTAAAGATAATCCTGATTTACTGCCCCTTCCTCTGTCATAGACGACATATTCAGAAAATGTCATCTCACAAGCATCTCTGGGTTCCACAGCCAGCCCACTGTGTGGGTAATACAGTGACTGGTATCGTACTGGGTCCCATTCATCACACATTTGGCTGATGTGCAGAGAAATGACATTAGCACACTGCCTGGTATATCATATGCATTTATTTCTCACACAGGCCCTCAAGACAAAGATTATGACTTTATTTAACAGATAAACTAAGACTAAGACAAGTTTCTTGCTCATGGTCCTAAACTTACTACCGTATGTAGCAATCTAGTATTCAAATGCATATTAATCTTATTCAAGAAATTTTTATCAAAATTTGTAAATGGTGTAATGAATGGATATGGTCTCTGAACTAAAGGAGTTTAATTATAAAAATACAATTAACTAATAACTATAATTTATTGTTTCTGCTTTTAAGATAGTATCTTTTTTTTCTTTTTTCTTTTTCTTTTTTTCCCGAGACAGGGTTTCTCTGTTTCTTATGTAACCCAGATTGGCCTTGGAACTCCTGAACTTCCTGTCTCAACTTCCCAAATTCTGGAATTCCAGTCATGCATTACCATGCCTAGCTTAATAATTATCTGTTGTGACACTATATGACACTTTTTTTTAGATAGGGTCTCATGTAGACTAGCAAGTTTTATATTCACTCTGTACCTGAGGATGATCTTGAATGTCTGATATTCTTGCCTCTGTCACCTAGTGCTGGGATTATAGACCTGTGATACCACCAAGGGACTCAAGCATGCTAGACAAGCACTCTACCAGTTGAGCCACATTTCCAGTTCTCCACTCCACTCTTGAATAAATTTTGTTCCTGTTTTAAATGTTTGTTGCTTGTGTTTGTTTAAGAATGCCTTGTGTTTTGTGTATTGGGGACAAGGTCCCAGGACCCTGGCTGGAACTCACTAATTAGGTCCAAGCTGACCTTGAACTCATGATCTTCTTGTCTCTGCCTTCTTAAGCTGGTATCACAGGCAGGTGCCACTATACCTGCCTAGAGCCTATATTCTATAACGGTGCCAACCTTCCTAATACAGTTCCTCATGTTGCGGTGACCCCCAATTATAAAATTATTTTCATTGCTATTTCATAACTGTAATTTCACTGCTATTATGAATCGTAATGTAAATATCTGTGTTTTCTGATGATCTTAGGGACCCTGTGAAAGGGTCATTTGATCCCCAAAGGGGTTGTGACCCAGAGGTTGAGAACTGCTACTCTAATATTTACCTCTAAACACAATGATATGTTATTTTAGTGAGTACTGATAGGGAAGTCAAAGCTATGAAAGGCCTTGCAGGGACAAATGATATTTCTGGGTTATCCATATTATATAAAGGCTGCATAGCAGCTAAAATACCACAAAGGTCAGAGGAGACAGATCATCCAGGACCAGGGTACTGCAGTTTATTCCTCTAGGGACAGGACCCTGATGACAAAAGATGGGATGGTAACCAGAGTTCTCCTCTGTGACCAGGGCAGTGTCACTTCTACTCTGCAGAGACTTCTTACCCAACAACAGCAGTCCTCACTGTCAGATGAGGCAGTCCTGATCCCCTTTGACTTATGAAGAGGGTAAGCCCCACAAAGCAGCAGTTATATATTATAGGTGATAACAATGTCAGGAAAGGCTTTGACTTCTACCCTTTCTACTAGGTCACCAAAAAGGAAATCTAAAACATGGTAAAAAGGTGATGCTGAGGAAGAGTTGAACTCAGTATTTCTCTGGTCACTGTCTTCTCATTTTACTATCACTTCATTGCACCACCCTTCCTCTCCTACCACACACACATATGGAATCCTGTCTACTTAGGTTATCATGTTCCTTTCCTTTGTGTCTCCAGAGGCCAGTTATTCAGGCACAAAGCTATTGTAAGCCATGTCCTCAGGGAAACATTCTCCTCCATCAGTGCATTCACAGCATTCAAATCTTTAAATCAATTAAGAGAGGAATGCTAAGAAAGGAAAGGCCAGGGTTACACCCACCCATGAGGAGAGAACATTTTGTATTATCTTAAGTTGGTACAGAAGGCAGAGTTTGGTCCTAGACTTAACTAGAATCAAATACATTGGGATCTTAAGATCCTAACAAGAAATAAATTACTGAAAAAAAGTTCACATTAATCCATTTGTGAATTCATCTGTTCATTCCTCACTATTGATGTCTACACAGTATACCACCTATGTCCTAGCAAGGTCTAGAAACACACAGTTTTATTAAACTCTGCCTTCAAAAAGTATATCTTGAATTTGCACTTCATTGAGGATAAAACCATCCTTTGATGAATTTGTTTAATGTGAACCTCTTGTATAATGGCAATCTGTTCTTTTTTTCAAGTCTTAGGGTATGATTGAATGAGTTGTAACACCAGTTCCAGTGTTCTGACACTATGGCTACCACAAGTACCAGGCACACACATGGTACACACACACACACACACACACACACACACACACACACACACACAGGCAAAATACTCATAAAATAAAAATAATTATTGGAGTAAAAAAAAGAACAATCTAATTGGCAGGCAGATCTCTGAGTTTGAGACCAGCCTTATCTACATAAGGAATTCCAGGCCAGTTAGAACTACATAGTGATACCTGTCTGAAAAAAAAAAAATGAAAATACAAACCCCAAACAAGCTAGTTTTACTTTTATCCGTGGAGTATATGGTTTGCTTGTAAAATCTTAAATAGAAAATTGCATCATGCTATATTTTACAACTATACAAAATAGTTCCTTCAATAGGTTGAGCAACTGTTTGGGCTAGTATGACAAATTAAAGAGTCCCTCATAATGATTAAGTGTGGCTTGAGCTAGTGGTTTAGCCCAGGCTGGCCTGGAACTCCTTGTGCATCACAGGCTAGCCTCAAACTCACAGCAATCCTCTTCCCTTGTCTTCTCAAATACTGGGATTCTATGTGTGACCTTCCATTCCTGGTTTGGCTTGAGTCACTTTGGATTATACATGTAAATTAGCAGTTCTCATTTTTTCTTATGTATCCAAATTCTCAATCTGGAATAGGGCCTTCTTATGTTTATTTTCCAGAAAGATTTATCTTATTCTTATCTCCAACTTATACTAACTCTTGTTCTTAGCAATAGTTCTCTTTTCTCTAAATCTTCAGTTCTATCTTTGATTTAGATTCTATCTACCTATTCAGTCTTTGCTTCCTAATTCTTTCCCAAAATATTTATCATCTATAATGTACTTAATTAGAGATGGATGCAAATCTGATTCTTGCTTTGATCTAGTCTTAGTTACATTTTTAATGCTGTAAAGAGACAAAATGACCAAGGCAACTTATAAAAGAATGTATTAAAATGGGGACTTGCTTATAGTTTCAGAGCATCAGTGAGTCCATATTCATCATGGTGGGGAGCATGGTGTCAGTCAGTCAGGCAGGCAGGCAGGCAGACAGACAGACAGACAGACATGACCCTGTAGCAATAGTTGGGAACTTATATCTGATTCAGAGAGAGAGAGAGAGAGAGAGAGAGAGAGAGAGAGAGAGAGAGAGAGAGAGAGAGAGGAGAGAGAGATATCGAGATCCTGGTAGGGGCTTTTGAAATGTCAAATGTTTATTATATGTTATACTCTAGTGAAGTGCTTTATATGTGTTAATGTGTTTAATTCTCACAACCCTGTGAAATAGATACTATTTTCTCCTTATTTTACAGATTGCAGAGGCAGAGTGTTCAAATAAATGTTCTAGATTATAATAAAGAAGCACATAGGAGCAGAAACATAGAATAGGGATTCCTACGAGACAATCAGTGGATGCTAAAAGGACTGTTTTTGTCTTGAGACAGGAGCTAGACTTGTATCCTAACCTATGTCAAACTTGTGACAGGCCTCCTGCCTCAGTTTTTGAAGGTTTTGAATTATGGAATACTCGAGCCTTCAATAGTTATTCCAAAGAGTTTCATATATGTCATAATTATTATATGATACTCTTTGGAATAACTATTGAAGACTTGAGTATTCCATCAGTGAGGATGTGTTTTAGAAATAAGATTTTACAGGCTGGGGCGATGGCCCATTGGTTAAGAGCACTTGTTCTTCCAGAGGACCCAATTTTGTTTCCCAGCACCCATGTCAGGCATCTTACAACCATCTGTAACTCTAGTTCCAGGGATTCTGCCTCTTACTTCTGGCCTGCATACACATGGTTTACATTCACATAAACATAGAAATCAAATTAAATTTTCAGAAAAAAATAAAAATTTCACTGAAGTGATTATAGATTTACATGCAGTTTTAAGTAGTATGGAGACATCACTGGGACACATTACAGTTTTTCTCCATAGTGTCATTTTGGAAAAACTATAATACAATATTGGCATTTATATACTCTACTGATGATCTTGTTCAGGTTTCCTGGAGAAAGAGGGGAGGGAGGGAGGGAGAGGGAAAGAGAGAGGGAGAGAGAATCTATAAAGGATTTTATTCAGCAGAATAAAATCTAGTAGTTTTTAATTTCAGAAAAATTGTGATTACTTCTTGATAAGGGATGAGTCTGAAAGAAATTGAAACAGACAGAGGGATCACTGAAGAAATTGTGGTTATTTAGAGCATTGAGGCCTCAACTAAGCTCTCTTGATGGGGATGTGCTTTCCTGTAGAGGGCTGGCCTTCAGAAATCAGTTCCGACTTGTGTGGATGAGGAAGCAGGTCTGTAAGGAGGCTCAGGCACACTTCCTTCTGGATGGTCCTCACTTGGGAGGCATTCTGCAGCATATTGAGAAAGGTCAAGGAAAAGTTACTCTTGAGTTGCAACTGCTTCTTAGAATTACCATCTTGAATGCAAGCATTTCAATAGATGTTCTTGGCTGTCTTCTTGGAGAAGATGAGGGTCCATTTACCTTCTATTGTTTGAATAGAAGTTTGTATGGGATAGAAAAATAATGTGAATCTCTCCCTAGTTCTGCTCTCTCTGGAGTCTAGTGATGTTTTCTCTGGTGAGCTAGTGAGCAGCACATCTAGGAGATTTGAGGCCATCTTCTTGTCGCTATGGAGACTGGAATCCACATTGTTTTTACCCCATGCTGTGGTCTGTTTGATTCCTCAGTATTAATGTCATTGTGCATTTGGTGCTGTTGTGATTGGGACTTGATAGTTTTTGGAACTAGCCTCATTTCTTAACCTGGTATAATCTTAGCTGTGGGTTAAACATATTTTGTGGGCACTGTGCAAAATCCCTATCTGGGTTGGTCCTTAGGTCCCTAACACTTTGATAAAACTTTTCCCAGTACAAATCTGTCTTGAATTGTCTTTAATTATGTTTTTGGCTATCCTAGACTCTGATGAGTGCTGGCTAGGGTACAAGAATGTTGGGTCAGCCTTCAAGTCAGAGAACTTGGGGTGGTTTTTGAACAAGTGTGTTGATTTTTAATTCCTTCAGGGCTTGTTTTTTTGTTTGTTTTTTTTGTTTTGGTTTTTTTTTTTTTTTTTTTTTTTTTTTTTTTTTTTTTTTGTTTTTTTCCGAGACAGGGTTTCTCTGTGGCTTTGGAGGCTGTCCTGGAACTAGCTCTTGTAGACCAGGCTGGTCTCGAACTCACAGAGATCCTCCTGCCTCAGCCTCCAAGTGCTGGGATTAAAGGTGTGCGCCACCAACGCCCTGCCAGGGCTTGTTTCTTGACATAGACAGCTTTAGCATATAAAGACCTGTGGCATGTGGTACCCTGAAGCTGGGAAAAACAAATCTTCAAAGAATGTATACAGCTTTAGGTTGTCCCTACATCAGGAATTATGTTGCCTAGTACTTGGCTAAATACAGGGGAACAGGAGAAAAATCAAAGGCTGCTCTTGTAAAGCAGAACACAGAGAACTGACAAATGAACAACAATGGTGTAGGTTTACCACTTTTAAAAGGACTTTGCTGATTTTTCAGATAAAATTAATTCTGCCTAATAGTAATGTTTGTAATCCCAATACTTGGGAGGCTGAGAGAGTATTGCTGTGAGATACATATTGCATTTAAGCCTGAGATGCATAGTGAGTTCAAGGCTAGCCTGGGCTACATAAGACCCTGTTTCAAGCAAACAGACAAACAAAACAAATAAGAGGGTGGGAGAGAAAAATAATATGTAGTAGTAGTAATCAATGTATTTCAAAGTTAGAATTCAAAGACACACATTTACTCCTTCTGTAATTCAGAATGTATTACAGGAGTTCAGAGGTTAAGGACAGAGGGGATCCTAGAGTCCAGGAAAGGGTTTTATTATCCTGACTTCCTAGTGCCTTTGACTAGTTCAACTAATTTTGTTTTCAGCAAATTGTTGCTTAGAAGTGTTGAGTGAAATGCTGAAACAGATATGTATGAACACTGGACTGGGAACAGATACTTTTAATTCAGTCAGGAAGGTACAGAGACAAAAAGCCAGGAAAATGTGCTGCCTAGCAATAGTTACAATCCTGGGAGAGACTGAGGAATAGGCCAAGGCAATTAGAATACACCAGGGACCCATGTCACTAAAGTCATGGCCTGCTTGGCATGGGCCACCTGTAGGGATTAGCCATTTTCTTTTTGAAGAAGGCTTTTTCTCTTCCTTCCTTCCTTTCTTCCTTCCTTCCTTCCTTCCTTTCTTCCTTCCTTCCTTCCTTGTTTTCTTTCTGTCTGTCTTTCTTTTCTTCTTTTCCTCCTCCTCTTCCTCCTCCTCCTTCTTTCTTTCTTAGCATAGATCCACCTGCCTCTTCCTCCTGAGTCCTGAGATTAAAGGTGTGCATCACCATATGTGGCCCTAGGATGCATTTTTTAAAAAACTGAAAAAGGCTTTTTGTGAGAGCAAAGTTTGAAGGAAATACCAAGGTGAGGAAGAATGTAAATGTAGAGTCTAAGGAGTAGCTGACAGTGAGTGCCTCCTTGAGGAGAAATGGTGATGATTTCTCTTCAAGCAGACGATTAGGTTTCCTGTCCTTTCATAGAAGTATCTTCTTTTGCTGTTGTTCCGCTTTCCTCTTTCTTACACACTATACTAGGAACTAAGTATTCTTCTCTAGTGATTTGTCAACTTGTTTATAAAAGGTAGTGAGAAAGGAACTTTTGGCCAGTTTTTATCAGAGAGAAAATTTGTGGTCAGTGTTTAGATTAGGTCTTTCCAGGTACTCATTTTTTTCCAAAGCATTGTAATGCAGGCATACACAGATTGCAAAGAGGAAATTGTATTCAAAGGCAAAGCAATTATACAGATCAGAATACCCTGCCAACAAGCAGTCACCTGAGTGAGAAAGTATTCAAGGGCCCTAGTTATTGTGTGGGGCTTCCTTTTATGGTTTAGGAGAAGGAGTTTCGTGATTAGGCAACATAATGTTGGTGGTTCTTTATTTTGGTTGTATACTGCATACTGACCACTTTCACCCCTACCCTGTCCACCCCCCACTTCCTTCTCACAAATCTCTCTTTCATTTGTCTATTTGTTTAGCTTTGTGACTTACCAAGATTAACCAGGGCCATCTTTGTAGTTGTAGGCCTGGAGCTATTTGTTGGAGTTTGATACTCTCAGCAATGGGTATATAACTGAAGACAGTGGTTCCCCTTTCTCAGAATTTAGCAATAACCCATAGTTCAGAGGTAAAGGGTGTGTCTGATGAGCCCCTCTCCCTTCCTTGACTTACTGGGTCTTGTGTAGGCCCAGTGCAGGTTACTACAATTCTTATGAGTTAATGATTACAAGTGTTGCACCAAATTTAGAGAATAGTATTTTGTAGCCCTTCACACTGTCTTTGGCTTTTAAAACTTTCTAACCATCTTTCACAGTGTTCTCTGAACCTTAGAGGGGATGATATAAATGTCTTTGGCTTAGGGTTTCTAATGCTGTGAAGAGACACCATGACCATGGCAGCTCTTATAAAGGAAAATGTTTAATTGGGCCTGGACTTACAGTTTCATATGTTTAGTTCATTATTATCATGGTAGGAAGCATGACAGTGTGTAGGCAGACATGGTGCTGGAGAAGGAGCTAAGAGTTCTACATTTTGATCTGCAGGCAACAAGAAGTTAATGGTTTCTACACTGAGCACAACTTGAGCTTATGAGACCTCAAAGCCCATCCCTACAATGATATACTTCCTCCAACAAGGCCATACCTACTCCAGTAAAGCCATACCTCCTAATAGTGCCACTCTTTAGGCATGCTCTTCTTGCAGAGACTCCATGCTTGCTTCTCAGCATCCATATCATGTGGCTCTCAACAGAGAATCATTCTGAAATCTTGGCTAGTCTGGTACTTGCTGTGTGAACTAGGCTGGCCTAGGACTTGTGGTGTTCCCCTTACTTTTGTGTCCTGGGTGCTGGGATTACAGACATGTGCCACCATTCTGCTTTTGATGAATGATCCCTGGGAGAGAAGTAATCTTGGTCAGAAGTCAGAGTTTTGAATTTGAGATCATTACTGTCAGTGTTGCTTGGATAACTGAAGCCAGTGCCAGTTTTGTTCAGAAGAAAAGCTCTAAAGCGCTTCTGAATTCCTGCCTCCTGCTGAGAAGAACTGGGTCCCTTCTTGGACACGAGGACATAATGTTCTAACAAGTGCAAGGACATCTCTCACATTGGCTGGGTTGTACTCATCCCAGTGGCCTGATCTTTCCTCTTGGTGGCTATACTTGCTATGTGTTTCATTAGGGTTTGTATAGCGTTTCCCATCTTCTCAACACTAAATCTGTTCCCATCCATAGTCTCCACATTTCTATTCACTCCATTTATCTACTTTCCCCTACCCCGTCTCTACTTTAGTTTCCCTGTAACTTTATCTCTGAAACTTCTGGTACTTGGCCAAATCTGAGAGTCTTCCCAGGCTAGCTCTGTCAGTCTTAGACTTGGGGTCTCTTTCTGAGAATAAGGGTTTATCATTCATTCAGTTAGCATTTGCTGATTTCTTGCTTGACGTGGAGAATGTTAGCAGTGATGACAGACTGGACTCTCGGGAATAAAGTGAGTTAAACTTGGTTCTTGCCCTTTTCTGGATGTGGCATGTGAACAACGCAGAACATGAAAATTCATATACTAGAACTATGTGCAAAGTGCTTTGAAGCATGGAACAGTGAGCAGTAAATGACTAACTCTGCCTGGGGGAGAGAAAGAGATCTGGACACTTGGGAAAGAACTTTGAAATTTCCTCTGCCATAATAATAATAGTAAGAGACTGCTTGTAGGAGTCAGTTCTCTCTTTCTGTCATGCAGCCGCATGTATCAAACTCTGATTTCCTCCCCAAAGGTAGAGGAGGGAGACTGAAAGTCTTTTAACCTTGCCTTTGCCTTTTCTATGGCTAGCTCCCATCCTAAAGCTGCTTAGAGGTTGCATTAGTATATGCCATTAGCATACAAAGGTACCCTTATCATTTGAAGATTATAAGGATTTTAGGAGATGTGTGCCTTGAAAATAGCAATGAAAACTCTCTCTCTCCCTTCCTCCCTCTCTCCCTTTCTCTCCCTCCCCCTCCCTCCCTCCCTCCCTCTCTCTCTCTCTCTCTCTCTGTATGTGTATTCCAGTATGATAAGTGAAAAATCATTCTTTTTATTAAATTGTGTCTCTTGAGTACATGCTGCTCAGTATTCTGTGTCATGAAATAGGATATACATATGAAACTCTGCTTCAGAGGAAGGTTGGTGGTTATCTTAGGGAAAAGCACCAGAAAAGGGCATCCAATCTCCTTGAACGGGAGTTTCAGATGGGTTGTTAGCCATGTGGCTGCTGCACATCAAACCCCAGTCCTCTGAAAGAACAACCAGTGCTCTTAACTGCTGAACCTTCATCTCTCCACCCTTTTAAGACAAGGTCTTATCCTATATTTCAGACTGACCTGAAACTGGAACTGAGCATTTTGCTGGAGTTCTGTGATTATAGTCTAAAACTATTAGTACCCAACTTGACATTTTCTTGAAAGTGAATGAAATGAATGTTTTACTTGAAGGAAAATAACTGATAATATTTGCTGCCAATGGTAAAATCCCGATGTTTAAGTGAAAATTAAGTTTTGGAAAGTTTGTATTAATTGCTGTAGGTTTGACAGCTTCCATGAATTAAAAGCTTTTTTGATAAAGTCAGTGGTGACAATAATGATTATTTTGATTTTGTCTAAATAGAATATGTCAACATTTGGATGTTCTGCATAACTTAGAATCAAGAGTTTCCAAATGAGCTGTGCATCATATTACAAAACCATGCATGTATGAAAGATTCATTCAAAGTACAAGATAGACCAAAGAATATGAATGTTACAGAATACAATATGTTCATCTGTGTAGTTTAAGATTTCATATTGCACCTAGTCTTTAAACTTGACCACGTATCAAGTTTGGGTGAGAATAAGCCATAGTTTTTATCTGGAAAAGCTATTAAAATACTCTCCCTTTCCAGCTACATGTCTGTGTTTTGATCCTCAGTGAAAACTGCATTACAACAAGGTAAATGTAAAAGTAGATAAAACTTATAGTTGTGTTCTATTAAGCTAAGTGTTAAAAATTATCAAAAATATGAAATGATCTTCTGTTATCATGAATTTTTTCAGAAAATATTTTTTTAAATAGCCTCATGTATCCAGGCTGGCCTCAAATATAATATGTAGCTAAAGATGACCTTGAACTTCTGATCTTCCTGCTTCTACCTCCCAAGTGCTAAGATTACAGGCTCTGCACTCTACCAACTGATCTGCATTCTCCAGTCCAGAAAACACAATTAGTTTTCATAAAGCTGAGATTGCTTTTAGACTCTTACTACTCCTAACTGCATCTCCCAAGTGTTAGAATTGCCACCACATCTGACTTCTTTAAAAAAAATTGAAAGAAAAATATATATTATTTACTATTATCATTGATGTATGGTGTGTGTGTGTGTGTGTGTGTGTGTGTGTGTGTGTGTGTGTGTGTGTGTGTGTGTATGGTGTGCAAGTGCTCACTTATGCACATGCAATCATATGTTCAGGCTTGTACATGCCATGGCTCATGTAGAGATCAGACAGAGGTAAAACTTTCAGAAGTTAGTTTTCTCTGTCCACTGTGGGATCTTGGAATTGGGCTTATTACAACAGGCAGTTTTGCCTTCTGAACTATCTTGCTGGCCCTCTGTTACAATTTCTAATGTGGCAAATATCAAATAGTTCTTTGGGATTAAAAAGTTTAACTGTGTACAGAGATTCTGAGACTAAAAGTTCAAGAACTTGGCCTTGTTCTTCTTTTTTCTTCTAGTTATCTTGTTTGGGTCCACCTAGAATTAATGCTAAGGTATTCTTTTAATATTTTTTACTGACCATCTTAACAAGAACCTAGATTTTTGGTTGCTGCTGGGGACATGCTAACTGAAGTTTGTGGAGGTCACAGTTAAACAGATAGTTGCAGCACAGTGTGGCAAATGTTACTAATAGATACAAATAATTTAGTAAGAGTTCAGGCCATTGTTAGAGTTGTCTAGTCACTTAGAACAGGGCTTCTTAAATCTTTTCAACTTGTGACCTCTTTTTGCTTGATATGTTTTATGTAACCATAGGTATATATAACCTGGGTTCAATTCCCACCACCTACATGGTGACTCATGATCATCTATAACTTCAGTTCCGGGTGAGCCAACACCCTCTTCTGTCCTCTGTGGACATCAAGCACACACATTGGGTACAGACATTCAGGCAAAACATTCATACTCACAAGATAAAATATCAAGAAAGCAAGAAAGAAAATAAAAGAGACTGGGCTGGGGCCCCATTGGTGGAGAGCTAGGCTAGCATGCATAAAATCCTGGGTTCTATCCCCAGCATCACACAAACTGAGTTTGGCGATGCATACCTGATATAGAAAGCCAGACATTCTACTTCACATCTGTGATTACAGGTTCGGGGAGACCAAACCCCTACCTTGAAAAAAAACTGGGTGGTGGTGGTGCATGCCTTTAATCCCAACAGAGCCAGAGACAGGTGGATGCCTGTGAGTTCAAGGCCAGCCTGGTTTACAGAGCGAGTTCCAGGACAGCCTTCAAAAGGTACAGAGAAACCGTGTCTCAAAAAGAAAAAAAAAGCTTTGAGGGGAGGCAGTAACAATAGGATACCTGGGATTGGCTTGCTACCTAGCTCAGCAGAATTGGCGAGCTCCAGGTTCAGTGACAGACCCTGTCTCAAAAAAATAAGGCTCACACCTGAAATTCCAGCACTCTAGAGGAGAGGTAGGTGGATCTCTTTGAGTTTGAGGCCAGCCTGGTCTATATAATGAGTTCCAGGTCAATCAAGCTACATAGTTAGACCTTGTCTCACTCCTGCCTCTCCCCTTCCAAGTCTCAAATCTGAGCTGAGGTATTTTCAGGCAAGTGTTCCTTTCTTAATGCTGTGTGGTGAATGTGATGGCCTGTACTATGCAAAGTCATCATGCTGTGTGTTCAGAACCAAGGCTGCAGTGAAGTTGTACATTACAAGATGATAACACCTCATATTCATTATTCATTTTATTCTGAATTAATTTTTGGCCGTTGCATGTTCAAATGCCTTTTACCGTTAAGACCCTTTGCTTTGTAACTCCCACATTAAGTTATGTGACCGACAACTTAAGAAGCTATGACTTATGTGATAGAACTGGTTAGTAACATTCAGATCAAACTGAATTTTCTTTGTTTGAGTCTTATTCTGTCAGGAAAAATCAATTATGTGAAGATGGAAATTACTCACTTGCTGATCTAGAAGGAGGAAAGAACACTAGGAATTGAATATCAGGCTTATTACTTACTTTGAAATAAAAAAAATTAAAAGTAAAGACAGGATCTCATGTCATCCAGTCTGGCTTTGGTTTCCCTATGTAGTTAAGATTCCCAACCCTCTTGGTTCTGCCTCCCAAGTTCTGATATTCTGCCTGGGTACTATCATACCCAGCCTGAGAGGTGCTTTAATATATACAGTTCAGTGTAATTCTCACAAAAATAGCATGTGGTGGATTTTTGCTTCATTTCACAGATGAGAAATGGAGGCTTGACGGAGTTTTACCACTTGTCCAATGTCACATAGTTTATAATTGATTAAAGATAGGATTTTGGTGTATGTGTTTTTGACTCTAAGTTCAGGGTGTTTTCATTGCAATAAAAAGGTATTGCTAAGTGAGTGGATCTCCTAAGGTATTCCAGGTGTCTGTGGGAAACTGCCTGTGTGGGAGATGTAGAAAAGGTTTGATGAAGGACAGGAGACAGCTTAGGAAATGCTTGGATGAAGGAGTTATTTGTAAATTTTGGCTGACATGGTTTTTCTGGGTTCAATTCTGACGTCATGTGGGGCATCAAACTTTTGTCCTCTCTTAGCCTCATCCCTTTAATCATCTGTGCCAGATGATGCCAGCAGCAAGGTCACCTGTCTGTTTGATCAGGTTACACATCGGAACCTGCTGTTAGAAATACAAACTTCTTGCATTTGCCATAGACATTTGGAAAAGATGCTGGCTGACCTCAGGAAACTGATGCTCAGCTGGAGACCTTTGGTCACTAGAGCTTGATAAACTATTTCCATTATTTTTTAAAAGTCTACTAGAGATGTATAATATTTATGTAAGCACTATATGTACCTGTAGTGACAAAGTGAGAGGCTGAGTCCCTAAAGGATGGAGGAGGACTGGAGGAGAGGCTCCTGTAGGTGGGCTGCTGCAGTACTAAATCTGGAGACTGGAATAGAGGACAAGAAGGACAATAAAGGTCACCTACCTCTATTGGGAAGTTTCCCTGGTTAGCCTGTGGTTGGTATTATATGTATTTCTAGTGACAAAGTAAATAAAAAGAAAAGCTATACCATTT
This sequence comes from Cricetulus griseus, assembly GCF_003668045.3. Classification (NCBI taxonomy): domain Eukaryota; kingdom Metazoa; phylum Chordata; class Mammalia; order Rodentia; family Cricetidae; genus Cricetulus; species Cricetulus griseus. The sequence goes on along the minus strand of NC_048596.1, from coordinate 97,026,473 downwards.
ATTCAGATGTTGGAACTGTTGTTCTAGTGCTAGAAAATTATATTAATTTATTTTTGTTTGACTAATGAAATTATCTTTAAAATAATTTATTTCCTTGATTATTAGTGAGTCCAAGCTTTGTTCTGTATATGTTGTCCCTTTGGTTTTCTCCTCTTATTTGTGAGCTCTTCGTGTTCTTGTCTGTGCCCTAGAGTAGGCCTAGTCCTATACTAGACTTGTCTGCTTGAGAGCTATGAGAATGATAAAGCATTGTTTCTGTATGGGCAAGCTCATCACATTTTCTAAGAGATGTAGGGTAAAGATTAGATGATATACTTCCACCATGTATTTGTGGTTGATTAAAATGCTTGTATGAGAGCTAAGATTGCTGACATAAGAGGATGGTAGAGACTGAGTGAGAGCTCTGAGTAATGTTGTCCCTTGCTTTATCCATACAGAGTTTTGCCGGATTGACAAGCCCCTGTGCCACAGTGAGGATGAGAAGCTCAGCTTCGAGGCTGTCCGCAATATTCACAAGCTGATGGATGATGATGCCAACGGTGATGTGGATGTGGAAGAAAGTGATGAGGTAAACTTCTTACCTTTTATGGCTCTTCTCTCTGTGTGTGAAATGATCCCTGCAAGCTGCCTAGACTAATATGTGTGGAGAGATGATTGATTTCTCCTTGTGGCCTCCTAGGACTTTATTTCCATCAGGCAAGATGCTACCAGCAGAGCCGCTTTCTCTGTTTGCTGATTGGTGAAAAGCTTAACACTGACTTAACTATTTGAGTGGGGGATTCCTCAGATGGTCTTATAGTTTCCCTGATCTTCAGTGTGACCTTGCTGTGGAAAGAGAGTATTAATCTATATTCAGCCTTCTTTGGTGTGTAAAGAAAAAGCAAAAATAGTCAGATCCCACCTTCTGGGATTTTATACTCTTATATGAGAGGAAGAAGCAAATCTTAGCATGGTAAGTCTAACTTTAAGGAGAAAAGAGCTGTCTTGCTGTTGTACCTTTTGGCATTATTATAGCTCCAGATCTACAGAGCCCTGTGTACAAGGTCAACATGTAGGAAAGATTTAAAAGTTTCTTAATTTCAAGATCAACATAAACCAACAGTTTGTTGAAGCTACCTGGCCATGCTAAATATTCAATAGGATATAGTGTACATTATGAAAGAGAAACATAGTCTCTTCTTGTAAATAGTTCATCTTCGAGTTTGTGTCCAATTTTGGATGATACATCATCAGAAGACTTTAGTACAGCAAGACACTATACAGAGAGGAGTGATGTGAATGATGAAGACAGTAAACTTCAACCAAGAGCATCAACACAGCTCATTGATATTAAATGTCTATTATGTTTGTGCCTTTCACTGTGCTAGGCATGGAGACCGGACAGTAAACAAGACAGATTAAAGATACTTTCTTTTTTTTTTTTTTTATTTGAGTTACAAACACGATTGAATTGCATGACAATCCCAGTTCCCTTCTCCTTCTCCTTCTCCTCCTCCCCTACCACCCCCCAACTAAAACCCTACCTATAGCATATCCTTTCTTCTAATCTATACCTGACTCAACCTTTCTGCTCCCTCATGACCTCTGCATCCTTCCTTTTCTTCCTAAAGATACTTTCTTTTCTCACATAATGTACAGGATTGTGAAGAACCTGGAGTCTTGTGAAGAAAAGACTTTAGTTTCTGGCTCTTGTGACAAAATATCTTTGAAAAACTTATTATAGCTCACTGTTTCAGAACTTTTAGTGCATGGCCAGTTCCATTGTTTCTGATCTTGTAGTTAAGCAGACTAAGCATTTCAAGGAGCATGTGGTAGAGCAGAGATCCTCACATCATGGCAACTAGAAAGCAGAAAGAACAGAAGGGTCTTAGAGCAAGATATACCTTCCTAGGACATACCCACATACACCAGTGTATTTCCTACAGCTAGGCCTCACCTCTTAATAATACTATCATATTACTAATCCATCAGAGTTTCAATCAATTGATAGGTCAGAGCCTTTGTGATCTAATCATTTCTCAATAATGAGATTGGCCAATTGGGACCAAGCCTTCAACATGTGATCTTTAGAGTGCATATCATATCAAAATCCTGGCATGGAAGTAATATTTTTGACTTCAAATACATAAGGAGTTGAGAAATCAGATTTTGAAAATGACAGATCAATTAAGTATTGTGGCAATTTCATATGATCCCAGCAGTTTGGATGTAGAGGCAAGAGGATCAAGAGTTCAAGTCCAGTCTAGCTTAGGTTATATTAAGCCTTCCCTAAAGCAAATGATAATGAAAACTATGGCACTAGCTGTCATCAATTGAGGTCTTTCTCCATGTCAGACAACATTACACTCTTTGCATAGTTACTCATTTACTTTTTTTAATAGCCTTGGGGAAGTGGACTGTGATGCTAGAAAATTTAAACATTTTGCTTAAGACACATGCTAGATTTGAGCTTGTATCTGATTTCAAAACCCCTGTTCTTTCTTTTTTTTTCTAAAGATTTTATTTATTTATTATGTATACAACATTCTGCTTCAATGTATATCTGCACACCAGAAGAGGGCACCAGATCTCATAATGGATGGTTGTGAGCCACCATGTGGTTCCTGGGAATTGAACTCAGGACCTCTGGAAGAGCAGTCAGTGCTTTTAACCTCTGAGCCATCCCTCCAGCCCCAAAGCCCCTTTTCTTACATAATGTATTGTTTTCTTTATCCTAAGGGCAGGGCAAGACCAATGTAGGGAAATTAAAAGCAGGTATATATTATCCTGAAATAAAGAATTTTGTTATAGAAGAGACTGCAGTGTTTTGTTGTGGTGGAGGTTTTTTCTTTCCTTTCTTTCTTTCTTTCTTTCTTTCTTTCTTTCTTTCTTTCTTTTTTTTTTTTTTTTTTTTTTTTTGAGACAGGGTTTCTTGCTTTGTAGACCAGGCTGGCCTTAAACCCCCTGAGATCCATCTGCCTCTGCCTCCCAAATGCTGGGATTAAAGATGTGCACCACCACTACCTGGCTGATACTGCCTTGTTAACTATTGAATCTCTTGTCATTGAAGACAGGGCAAGTGGGAAGTACCATTCTACTAATTGGTTGGTAGAGGGATTGGTTCTTCTGTACAGATCAACAATGCCTAAGTAATTCAAGAAGGAGGAAAGGTGGAATTTAAACAAAATGGAAGTGGTAGGGTTCCCTGAGTGTGGAGAATCAGATTGAGAAAGATATAGATGTAGTAAGAAGCACAGTGGAAGCCGGGTGGTGGTGGCACACGCCTTTAATCCCAGCCCTCAGGAGGCAGAGGCAGGCGGATCTCTGTGAGTTCAAGACCAGCCTGGTCTACAAGAGCTAGTTCCAGGACAGCCTCCAAAGACACAGAGAAATGCTGTCTGGGGTGTGTGTGGGGGGAGGGGGAAGCACAGTGGATTGGTTTGGTTAGACAAAGAAACTGGTAGAAAACCACTGAACTAAAACTTGGTAAGGAAAATGGGGCCCAGATAACCAAGCTGAAATACTGTATTAATTTAACCTGTCAATTATAAGCTAAACAGGACCAATACCTATGGTCAAGCTATATAAATTTTTAGTCTTATCTAGAAATATTACTGGCCTTCAGAGACAAAAACTAAAACAAAAAATAAAACCCCAGCCATGTTCTTGGTAGAAATGAGGTCTCTCTAGGCCTCATGTCCTAATCATTTCCCTATCATTACCTGAAGACTGGAGAATGGATAGCTCAGCAACTGAGAAAGTGATATATAGGGGCTAGAGGTTAAGGGCATTTGTTGCTCTTATTGAGGACCAGAGTTTGGTTCCAAGTATGCACATGGGGGCTTACAACTGTAACTCCAGTTCTAGGGGATCCAACACCTTCCTGACTGCCACAGGCAGATGCATCCAAAATATTCATACACATAAATCTTTTTTTAAAAAGTGAGGCAGAAGCAGGAGTCCAACCAGTGAAATCCTGTCTTGCAAAAAGAATGAAAAGGTGATAGAATCTATTTACAGATATGAAATCCACAAATTTCTGGATATCTTTGTCAATGCTCCTCCTTTTTTTGTGTGTTCTGTTGACTTGCTTTGTCAAAGAGGGAAGGAAGAAGAAAATGTTCTCTTTAGAGGAATGTTACCACAACAAAAATCTCATCAGCACAAACTGTTCTAAAATAACACAAATGCTGTCACCCGCTTTTGGTGCACCCGTGGTGTGAGATGCTCTTTTTCAGCATGGCTTCTGCCTTGCCTGGGCTACACCTGTTCTCACTGTGATCTCAGGGCTCTGTGGTTTGAGAGGCCTGCTAGTGTGCATGTTCATGGTCACTTACCACCTGAGTCCTAGAGCAAAAAACTAGTAAAATATGTGCATTTCACTTGCTTTAAACATGTATGAGACAGAGTTGGAGTTCAGGGTTTAACTAGAAAGTTAGATAGAAATAGCAGGGCTGAGGTAATGGATGGTATGGTGCTGTGGAAAAGTTCTGGTTGCACTGGCTGTCAAAGACCTCAGATTTTTGGGACCCATCTAAAGGTATTGCTAATTACCCAAGAACCTCAGTAGAAGTGTGAAGGAATATTAAAACCTTCTTTAAGCCAGTTGTGGTGTTGTAGGCCTATGATCCCAGATATTTAGGAAGCAAGGCAGAATTACAGGAGTGAACCACTATTCCTGGCAGTGATGGTCTCTTGGTAAAGCAGTTTTACTAAGCTAGCAGTATGAGAACTCCTGATAGTCTGAGGTGGACAGATAGGACTTTTTTAAAAAAAAGTTCTTGGTGTGTGTGTGTCTGTGTACTTACCACCATCTGTATGTGGAAGTCAGACAGTTTTCAGGAGTTGGTTCTCTTCTTCCACCTTATGAGCCTAAGGTGTTGAACAACTCAGGCCATCAATCTGATGAGACACCTCACTGGGCCCTTTGGTTTTTGTTTTGTTTTATTTTTGTTTTACAGATAGGGTTTTATGTATCACAAGCTGGTCTCTAGCCTCAAACTCAGTCTTAGACCAGAGGTTTGAGAATTGAGAGTGGTATTATTTTCTTCGCATGTAAAATTAAGGTATTTATTTGGTAGCTGAGAATGTAACTTAGTAGAGTGCTTAAGTGTGCCACCATTCCCAAATCCCTGGGTTCCATTCCCAGAACCACATAAACCTAGAATGATGGCAATTCCTGTAATCCCAGCACTTGGGAGTTGGAGGCAGGAGGATCAAGGTCAAGGTCATCCTTGGCTTACTGGAACTTGGAGGCCAGAGACCAACCTAGGTTACATAAAACCCTGCCTCAAAAAAAAAAAAAAGGAATAAATTAAAACATTATAAATACAGGGTCAGTGAGATGTACAGAAAGTAAAAGTTTATAAAAGTGCTTGACACATAAGCCTGATGACACAAGTTCTATACCCAGAACCCACAGTGGAAGGAGAGAATTGATGCCTGGAAGTTATTCACTGACCCTCACACACATGCTGTCAATCACCCTTCCAATAATGATGATGATGGCAAATATAAATAAAACCCCTACATTCTAGTTGGATATCAGTCCTGTTCCAGTCGTTGTTTGAGGGCTTAAGATTCTATTGTGAACAAAACAGATTTCCTATTTTCTGGAGCCTGCATTCTAGTGACTAAATTATAGTAGTTTAATGATTCTCCCTTTTTTTCAGGATAAAATAATGATTACTGATCCTTATCCCAGAATAGTTGTCAGGATTAAATTTTTTTAAAAAACACTGACTGTTAAGACTTCTTAGGCTAGTTGGGTATGATATGTTATGCCTGTTGTCCCAGCACTCATGAGACAGAGGCAAGGAAGATCACTGTGCCTTCTAAGTTTGAGGCCAACTTGGCATATACAGTGAGTTCCAGGCTAAAAAAGAAAGGAAAAAAGTTCATACAAAGGCCAGGTGTAGTAATGCATGCTTATAATCCCAGCAGTTGGGAGACAGAGACAGAATATCAGGAGTTCAAGGTCATTCTCAGCTACATAGGAAGTTTGAGGCCAGCTTGGGCTTTATGACATCCTGCCTAATATCTATATGTATATATGCATATACATAAACGCTCATACATATGTACATATTATATCACTATATATTAGAGAAAATTAACATTGAAATCATATTGAGATTCTACTATGAACCTATGAAGATGGTATTAAGTGGACGGTACCAAGTGAGCAATAAGAGCCATCAGATTTCATGCTAATAGGAATGTAAGATGATAAAGCCTTCTGGTAGTTTGACAGTTTCTTATAAAAATTAAACATAACTTGCTATATGTCCCAGTAATTCTCTTTCTAGGTTTTTACTCTATTAGGTAAATGAAAATTTATATCCATACTAAAAATTATATATGATTTTCTTTGATCAAGGGTGTAAGTGTTACAGCTCTGAAGAGAAAGCTATCCTGGCAGTCAGGAGCCAAGGAATACCACAGTCATATGGCACAATAAATCTCACACAAGTGATTTATTGGGAAAGACAAGATGGCTGCCTCTACTTGGAAGAGAAACAGCAAAGAGCTAGGTAGGAGGCAGATTTTATGTAGGTTTCTTGAGTGGGGGGAGGTGGAGCTTTCCAAGGTGGCCTGGGACTAGTGGGATTCTTGGTTCTGGACCCCAGAGCACTCTCTTGCTTCCAGTCAGGTCACAGGGAGCAGCCTGGGAGGATCCTTGGAGCTAGAACCTACAGTGGTCACCCACCTCTTGTGTAAGTGCATTCTCTCAGAATAAACCCCACTTAACCTCTACCGAGTCTAGTGAATCTTGATTCCCATGCAATAACAGTGAGTCCATTTATATGACATTCTGAGAAAGGTAAAACTCTATCTAAGGCTGTAAAGTAGATCAGTGGCAGCTAGGTATGAATATAGGGAAAGTTTAATAGCAAAGGTCAACATTATGTATGAAAGAATTGTTCTGTGTCCACCCAGGTTGTAAAAGTCATTATACAAGTCTAAATAGAGATTATAATTCATAGGGTTATACATAAACTCAAAAACTTAATCTAGTCATGTTAAGTAAAAGATGTTTCCCCTGCATACTTCCAGCCTTAACTAGAAAAGCTTCTCTGCTGTGGTGAACACAGAGACATCTGGGTGCTCAGGCACTGAAAGTGACGGCTGAGTGCTCAATCCTGCACAGGACATTTATACCACTCCTCTAAGGCTTGAGGATCGTGTGGAACTGGAGGAGGGGCATGTAAGAGCCAGTAGATCAGAAGAAGGGCTATAAAATGCTGTCTTTTGGGCAGGGCACAGCCATTGCAGTCATGATTATAGTAGTCCTGAGAGATGACTCCATGGGTAAAGGCACTTGTAAAGGATGTGTAAACCTAGCAACCTGAATTCTATTCCTGGAACTCACATAAAGGTGGAAAGAGAGACCAGCTTTATAAAGTTGCCCTCTCACCTCCAAACACAAGCTGTGTGTACTTACAGTGTGGCACCCTGCCCCATCTACACACACACACACACACACACACACACACACACACACACACACACACACAAATAACAATAAATAATAATAATAATAATAATAATAATAATAATAATAATAATAAAGACTGGGCTTATCAACAGTCATTTGTTGATCAGAGAAGGCCTTATGAGCCCTATGCTGAGTTATTGACTACTGTTGGATTCTGTGTGAGAGAGGAGTCCACCAGGCACCAATGAATAGTTCCAAATCCATGGTCATACAGAAGATCTTGATTAAACTCAGTGGGCCTTAAACAAAACAGAACAAACAAAATAAAAGACTTGAATATGGGAAAGGAACTTGGTGGGGGTGGGGAGATTAGAGTAATGGTTTTCAATAATCAGAATTCATTTTATACATTTGTGAAACTGTCTTTGTCAGAGTGATTAATGGTAAGGAAGCAGACATAATAGCAAGCAAGGGTTACTACTCTAGAAGCCCCCTAACCATGCCTATATATTTTTTAAAAGGTCTGGCTTCAATAAAAGATCTGAGGCCTAAATTTCTCTGTATGAATCCAGAAGGATAGAGGAGCTTAAATCACAATGACATATTATAGTGCTGCTAGAGATATATTGGAGTTTTGCAGAATTGAAACAGACATCTTAGCTCATGGTGGTGCACATGCCTTTAATCCCAGCACTTGGGAGGCAGAGGCAGAGGCAGAGGCAGAGGCAGAGGCAGAGGCAGAGCAGAGGCAGAGGCAGAGGCAGAGGCAGAGGCAGAGGCAGGCAGATCTTTGTGAGTTCAAGGCCAGCCTGATCTACAGACCGAGTTCCAGGACAGGCAGGGCTGTTACACAATGAAATATGACTTAAAAAAACAAAAACAAAAACAAGCAAACAAAAAAACAAAACTAGAGTTCAAGGCCAGCCTGGTCTACAGAGCAAGTGCCAGGATAGGCCCCAAAGCTACACAGAGAAACCCTGTCTCAAACAACAAAAACAAAAAGAAGATACTAGGACAGCCTCCAAAGCTACAGAGAAACCCTGTCTCGAAAAACAAAACAAAAACCAAAAACAAAACTAAACAAAAAATAGGAGACATCTTGGGACTAGAGAGATGCTTCAATGGTTAAGGGTACCCACATGGCTGCTCAAAACCATCTGGATGGTAAAGTCATGGTAGACTCTGAGTATGGAAGAATGTTGTGAGCTGTTGCCAGGTAGAATTTGGGCTGGGGAAGTAAACCCAGAAGGGAACTGTCAGCAAGAGCATTTGCACTTACCCAAAGGGCAGGCAGAAATTTGGATTTGTTGGGAAGTAGTACATATGTAGGAAGAGAAGAGGAGGCTCAGTGCATTTAATATGGGCTAATTTAGGTGAGGGAAAGTAGCAGGATTATACATAAAATTATGACTATGATTAATAATAATAATTGATATCCCTCTTCAGGCTTTGTGTCTCATTTCTTTGTAGATAACTGTAGACAACCTTCCCTTGCCACTAGTCTCTTCCTTACTAACTCCCACTGTGTCTGCTACCAGTAATCTTGGTTTTGTGTCTCTTGTGTGGTCTCCTCCTGTTTCTTCTGACATCTTGGGTCTAACAGTCCATCCCTTCAGATTTGGCCTTAGTTGCTATTAGATTCTCTAGACATAGCTGCTGCCACTTTGGTCTGGCTCTGTTCTTATTTGTGTCATAAACACTTCAAACTGTGTCCAGACCTTTTCTTTTCTCAGCAAGTGTTCCTCTCATCCCTTTGTCTATGTCATGTTAGCTGCCCTTTGGAATGAGCCAACCAGTCAAGCAAAGATGGAGGACTTCCTGCAGTATGCCAACTTCATCAAGTTAGCCACACTGCTGAATGATGTGGTGTAATGGCATGATGAGATGGTTAATTTGAAGTCCACTCTGGTGATGTGGTGATTTTTTTATTGTTGTTTTGGTGCTGGGGATTATTATATCCATGGGCTTGCTATGCCAGGTAATTACTTTACCACTAACCTAAATCCCCAGAACCTAATTTGGAATTAGAACCTAATATGCTGTACAGGCCAGCTCTTACTAACTGTACCATCATATTAGGAAAGGGAGAAAAAATAACAAAGATTCAGTGCTGATTGCATGCCAGATATTGTGTTTGTGGCTTTGTATACATTATATTCTAAAAATAGTTATTCTTGTCAAATAGCTGAAAAAATAATGCCTTCTAAGTTAGTTTTTTGCTTAAGGTCACATAGCCACTAAGTGGCAAAGCCAAGTTTTGGAAACAGGCCTATTTGCATCTATTCTTTCTCTATTCTTTCTGCTAATAATATTCTTTCTTCTTCTTCTTCTTCTTCTTCTTCTTCTTCTTCTTCTTCTTCTTCTTCTTCTTCTTCTTCTTCTTCCTCCTCCTCCTCCTCCTCCTCCTCCTCCTCCTCTCTCTCTCTCTCTCTCTCTCTCTCTCTCTCTCTCTCTCTGTCTCTCCTGATGATGATAACCACAAAAATTTATATTGAGCTTATTCTGTGTGCCATACATTATACTAGATTATACTAGGTGCTTTTTATGCATTAGTCATTTAATCCCTGCACAAACTTGGTAAGCTACCTACTAATTGCTAATGAGGAGACTGATAAGGGCCGTAATTTTCAAAGTTTCTAAAGGGGCAAAGTCAGGTCTATTTTTGGCTCCAGATATGGAGTCTTAACTCTGAAAAGTATAACAACTACTACTGTTACCACCCCTTCTTCCTCATCATCACCTCTCTCTTTCAGATACTGGCTGTGCTGGGTAGTTTTATGTCAGCTTGACACAAGCTAAAGTCATCTGAAAGGCGGAAACCTCAACTGAGAAAATGCCTCCATAAGATCTAGCTTTTTGCTCGGCATTGGTGGCACACGCCTTTAATCCCAGCACTCGGGAGGCAGAGGCAGGCGGATCTCTGTGAGTTTGAGGCCAGCCTGGTCTCTAGAGCTAGTGCCAGGATAGGCTCCAAGGCTACACAGAGAAACCCTGTCTCAAAAAACCAAAAAAAAAAAAAAAATCTAGCTTTTCTTGGGGGCTGGAGAGATGGCTCAGAGGTTAAGAGCACTGGCTGTTCTTCCAGAGGACCTGGGTTCAATTCCCAGCACCCACATGATGGCTCATAACCATCCAAAATGAGATCTGGTGCCCTCTTCTAGCCTGGAGGGATACATGCAGACAGAATACTGTATACATAATAAGTAAATAAATATTTTTTTTAAAAAGATCTAGCTTTTCTTAATTAGTGATTTATGGGGGAGGGCCCAGCCCATTGGGAGTGGTGCCATCCCTGGGCTGATGATAGTCCTGGGTTCTATAAGAAAACAGGCTGAGAAAGTCATATTGAGCAAGCCATGGCCTCTGCATCAGCTCCTGTCTACAGGATCCTGTTCTGTTTGAGGCCCTGTCTTGACTTCCTTTAGTGATGGACTACAATGTTACAGTGTAAAATGAATAAACTCTTCCCTCCCCAACTTGCTTTTCATCATGGTGTATCATCACAGCAATGGAAACCCTAACTATGACGCTGACCAAAGCCTTTGCATGTTTTCTCTAGCACTTTGTTCTTTCTCAGTGTTTTTTCTAAAGCTACTCCTGTTTTGCCACATGATTGCTTGCTGATACCCATTGCTGAACATACTGGCCTAACTCAGAAGGGCATGGCTTTCTCTTGACCTCTTCCATGTAAGGTTTACATCTTACCTACCCTATTTTGTCTTTAATGATGCTGTCCTTGAGCTTTAAAAAAAGAGATAAACTTACGAAACAAAAAAAAATGTAAAATTATTAGTGAACAAGCAAGACAATCCTCCCTCCCTCCCTCCCTCCTCCCTCCCTCCCTCCTCCCTCCCCCTCCCTCCCTCCCTCCCTCCCTCCCTCCCTCCCTCCTCCTCCCTCCTCCCTCCCTCCCTCCCTTCCTCTCTCTTAGAGTTTTATTGCTATGAAGAGACACTATGACCATGTCAACTCTTATAAAGGAAAACATTTAATTGGGTCTGACTTACAGTTCAAAGCTTTGGTACATTATAATCATGGCAGGAAGCATGTCAGCATACAGGCAGATATGATGCTGGAGAGATAGCTGAGGGTTCTACATTTGGATCTACAGGAAGCAAGAAGGGAGAGTGACACTGGGCCTGGCCTGAACATTTGAAACCTCCAAGTCCACCCTCAGTGTCATACTTCCTCCAACAAGTCCACATCTCCTAATAGTGCCACTTCCTATGAGCCTGTGGGGACCATTTTCATTTAAACCACAGACACTTACCTTTCCTTCCTTCCTTCCTTCCTTCCTTCCTTCCTTCCTTCCTTCCTTCCTTCCTTCCTTCCTCTCTCCCTTCCTTCCTTTCTTTCTTTCTTTCTTTCTTTCTTTCTTTCTTTCTTTCTTTCTTTCTTCCTTTCTTTCTTTCTCCCCCCTCTCTCCCTTTCTTTTTTAAGACAGGGTCTCAACATATAGCTCTGGCTGTCCTGGAGCTCATTTTGTAGACCAGGCTTGCCTTAAACTCACAGAGATCCACCTCTCTCTGCCTCCCAAGTACCAGGACTAAAGGTATGCACCACCGTGCTTGCTGTAAGACAATTTCTAATGAAATACTAAACTGAATGGTATCGACTAGATTCTGTGGAATTGAGTGCTGAGACAAGAGAGATGGGAAAATCAGGGTAGGTTTGTGAAAAGTGAGGTTGCTGGCTCATTCCAAAGGACACTGACATGACACAAAGGGTTACATGGCAGGGCTTCTTAAGTGACTGCACTGGGAACAGGGTTTCTGGAAAAATCAAGCCTGTCTTTTTGAATACCGGAATTACTAAAATGCACCTCTTTATCTGGTAAAGAGAGTATATTCACAGGGGAGTATCACTACCATATGCCCAACCAATACCAGCTGATAATGTGTGTGATTTCATTCAATCCCCAGTTTCTCTGTGAGCTAGAAGTTACTAACTGTATTTAAAGATGATTAAACTGTAAGTGAGTAGCTTACCTTTGCTTATTTAATTGAATTCTTACAGTGCTCCCATAATCTGGTTGTGGATCATCTGAGTGGTTCTTGTTATACTGTGTTTGTTCCTTTACTATATGCTACCATTACCCCAAGCATGCTCTTCATAAACCACCCTTGTGCTCTTGCTGCTATAGATGAACCTTACCCTGCCTTCCATTTGCTTGTAAAATTTTCTCACTACCAAGGCCTAAATCAGGTTTCTGTATCTCAGCATAATTTTTTCTTAAGAAATCTCCCCTAGTGTTGAAAGTAATCCTTCCTTTCTCAGGTTCCAGAGAACTTTGTGTGAACCTTCCATTTGGCATGCTCTGTGCTTTGTGTTGTAACTTGTTGGGTTCATCCTCATCTGCCCCGCAAGACACCCTGAATTCTATTAGGAGTCAGGAACCATGTATGGGTTTTATTTTTTTTTTTTAATTTTTTTCTCTCTTTTTATTATTATTAATTCAAGTTAGGGAACAGGCTTGTTTCACATGTACTTCCCCTCTCCCTCTCCCTCTCCCTCCCCTTACCCCCATTCCTTCTCCCCCACCTCCAACCTACCCCCCACCCCATCCACCCACCACTCCCCAGGCAGGGTAGGGCCCCCAACCGGGGCTCCACCAAGTCCACCAAATCTTCCTGTGCTGGGCCTGGGTCCCTCCCCATGTGTTCAGAGACAGAGTGCATCCCTTCAAGTGGGATGGGCTCTCGAAGTCCCCCACATACACCAGGGCAAAAAGCCAGTCCACCTCCGGAGGCTCCCAGGAGTGCAGGGGCCTCCCCGATGGCATCCATGATCAGGGGGCTGGATTAGTCCCGTACTGGCCTCCCAAAGAGCATCTGGGGTCGATATGCTTTCCCTTTTTCAGGCCAACTGTTTATGTGGGTTTCTCCAACCTGGTACAGACCTCTTCGTTCTTCATTCCTCCCTCTGTTCAACTAGGTTCCAGAATTCAGCTCAGTGTATTTCTGTGTATGTCTGTCTCTGCTTCCATCAGCCACTAGATGAGGACTCTAGGATAGCATAGAGAGTAGTCATCACTCTCATTCTAGGGGAGGGGCTTCTAGGCCATCCTCTCCTCCACTGCCCGGACTGTCAGATCGTGTCATCCTTGTAGGTCTCTGGAGATCTTTCTAGTTCCAGATCTCTTCTCGGACCTATAGTGGCTCCCTCTGATATGGTATCTCTCATCCTGCTCTCTCTCCTCTATTCTTCCCCCAACTCAATATATCTGCTCCTCCATTTCTTCTCCTCTCCTCTTCTTCTTGTGCTCTTATTGTGGCAGCACCCACTCCCCTACCCTCATGCTCTCAATTCATGTATGGGTTTTAAAAAGTTTTTTTTTTTTTTTTTTGTCAGTCACTGGATCTCATGGAACTGGAGGTACACATTGTTGTGAGCTGCCACTATGTGGGTGCTGGGAACAGAGGCCAGGTCCTCTGTAAGAGCAAAAAGTGTTCTTAAGCATTGAGTCATTTCTCCAGTCCTAGTATGTTTTTTTTTGTTTTTTCAGACAGGATGTATCTATGTAGCCCAGGTCATGAAATGTAGTCTTGGGTATCTCAATGTACCCTTCCCTCTTCCACTGACACCCTCCTTCCTGAGTCCTACTTTCATGCCTTGTGTGTGTGTTACCCACTCATTTTAGGTCCCTGCTCCCCTTGCAAGCTGGGTGGGCATGGCAACTTATCAGTGACTACACCACTGATGAAAGTGACACACTACCCCTAGGTAACCATCAACTTCCAGTGGTACCTCAGGGAGGGTTGGGTCTTGTGGCCTCCTCCTCCAAACATGATGAAATGGAGACATGTCTAGTATTGTACAAGTCTTACGCAGGAAACCCAGTTGCTGTGAATTTATAAGTGGAACAGCTGACATGTCCAGAAGATGTCTCTTTGCAAATCTCTCCATCTGTCAGGTCTTACTTTCTTTCCTCCTCTTCTCTACAGTGATCTTGGTGGGATTGATACAGATGTCTTGTTTAGGGCTGAGCACTCCACCATCTATTCTTCTCAGTTAAGAGTCTACATTAATCATTGAGTTCTGAGGTGAGAAGCTTCTCTGACAAAGGCTGAGGGTATCAGCACAGGTTTCTGATAGATGCATATTGGTTGAACTTAGTTTGGAGACACTTTTCTTATTTTGTCACTTTTAGTTTTGTTTTTTTTTTTTTATTTTTGAGACAAGGTTTCATGTAACCCAGGCTGGCTTTGAACTCCTGGCCTTCTACTTCCTAAGTGTTAGAAGTACCTTTCTGCTTTCCTGATTTCTAAGTCCTACACACATGCAATTCCAATCACCCTCTTATTTCCTGTCTCATGGAGCAAGCTGGTGCCTTGCTATTTATCCAGACAAAGTATAGACTGAATTCTGCTTAGGCCTTTGGGACACAACAAGCGATGATCATCGTAATAATCTTCAGGTGAAACCTTATTCTTGAGTCAAGGAAATGTTCTAACCTCATCTTTCCCCCATCCTCTGGGTCAGTTAGGGTCTCACTCTGTAGCCCAGGCTAGCTTTGAACTCTAGATAACCCCTAGCCTCCCAAGTGCTAGGATTATAAACATGAGTTAAATCCTGGGGAGGGAGGTGTGCTGGCATGTTCTTTAGTTAGCATTCAAAGTAATGTGTTTCATTGCAATATTTTAATGTATGTGCATACATAAATACTTAGTTCTTATTTTCCTTTTACTGCTGTTCCCTATCAACCCTGCAATAAAACAAGTTCTGTATAATATAGCACTGACTGGCCTGAAACTTATTATGTAGACCAGACTGGCCTTGAACTCATGGGAGGCTGAGGGCAAGAGGACTGCTATGTGCTTGGATTATGTGCATGAGTCAACACACCTGGTTCATAGCCACTTTAGAGCTTGAAACTTTGTATTAGTTCTTGGCCAGCTGTCTTTGACAGGACTTCATATGGCCCTCCAGAAAAGGTTAAGGATGGAGAAATGGATTCAGTCCTCTGTGGGTGAGGGAATTACCATTTGGTCTCTCATAGTTTCTTCGGCATTTTTGGAAGCAGAAATGTAGAACTGCTAAAACATCCAGCCTTCATTTTTGTGACTTTCTTAAATTTTAAGGACATTGACTTTTTAGGGCTTTTATTTAACTTTGTTTTTTTGAGTCAAGGCCTCACATTTTGTAGCTCAGTCTGTCCTGGAACTCATTATGTAGCCTGTGTTGACCTCAGACTTACGGCAGTCTTTTTGCCACAGCCTATCAAGTGCTGGGATTACAGGCATGGATCACCAAATTATTTAGGCTTTAGAGAGTCTTGCTATGTATTTCAGGCCATCCTTATTGTATAGCCTAGATCGGTCTCATACTGAAGGCCTCCTGCTTCACCTTCTAAGTGCTGGTATTGCAGGTGTGCACCATTATATCTGGCTTTATTCTTTAGGAAGTGGCAGCTCACTGTGTTGCTTTGGCTGCCCCAAAGTAGTTTCAAGTCAGCCTCAAGCCTCAGTCTCTTGAGAAGCTGGGACTTATGGGCATATGCTACCAAGCCTGGCTTAGATACTGACTTGCAATTTTTTAAAATTACCAATTGTGTGTGTGAGTGTATGTGTGTTCACACTTGAATATCACAGCTCACATGGAGAAGTTGGAGGACAACTTGCAGAAATTAGTTCTCTCCTTCTCCTCTGTGGGTCCTGGGGATCAAATTCAGGCTTGTTGGCAAGTGCCTTTACTCATCTCACTGACCTAGATACTGACTTTTTAAAAGTCTAAGCATGAGCCAGCCATGGTGTTTATGCTGCCTAGTTTTATGTCAACTTGATACAATCTAGAGTCATTTTGGAAGAGGAGACCTCAATTGAGAATATGCTCCCACCAGAATGGCCTGTGGTGCCTTTTCTTGATTGATAATTGATGTAGGATGGCCCAGCTTACTGTAAATGGTGCTACCCGTGGACTGGTGGTCCTAGGTCCTATAAGAAAGCAGGCTGAGTAAGCCTTGAGGAGCAAACAACCTGGTAAGCATGATTCCTCTGTGGCCTCTGCATCAGCTCCTACTGCCAGTTTACTGCCGTCTTTGAGTTTCTTCCCTAACTTACCTCAGTGATGGACTGTGATTCAAAACTATAGTTGAAGCAAACCCCTTCTTTCCCAAGTTGCTTTTGGTCATAGTATTTTATCAAAGCAATAGAAACCCTAAAACAGTGGCTAACATCTTTTATACTAGCAATTGAGAGGCAGAGGGTAGGTGGATTTCTATGAGGCCAGCATAGTTTATGTATTGAGTTCCAGACAAGACAGGGATACACATTGAGACCTTTTCTCAAAGCAAAACAACAAAACAAAACATAACCCAAATCTGAGTATGACCTTTAGAGTCTGGCCTGAGTGAGTTTTTTAGCTTTTAAGGTCAAGTATTCCTCTGTTATGAAATTGAGATGAAGATGAGATATTTTTTGCTTTTGGCAAGCCCTAGAGCTAGTTAGGCAGAGGTATAAGTGGTCTGTAGCAGAAACACTAGTTTGTTTTGAGACTAAATGTCGCCCTGGCTGGAACTCACTAAATAGACCAAGCTGGCTTTGAACTTGCATTGATTCCCTCAACTCTGCCTCCTGAGTTGAGTACAGGGATTATACCTGTTGACAGGAGTACAGTTAAGGGCCAGAGTGCTGATATTCACCAAGAACTGTGGGAGTTTCAAGAAGAACCAGGTGTTGTGCTGTAGAGGAAAAGATACATTGTCAGTTGGCACTCAAGCAAGGGTCCCAGTTGGCAGACACATGGAGCTACACATTTCAGAGAGTAGGCATACTTTACAATCTGTCTCAGTGACTTGCCAGATCCAGGATGAGGTAGCAGCTCCCCCAGATGGCGTCCCTCATGCTTCCAGGAAAACCAGAAGGTGGCTTGCTTTGACAGGGTAATTCTTTCTCACTAAGCAGGCTGTTGTTTTCCTTCCTCCTTTCTTTGTTGTAGAGTTTGCTTTGTCTCTTCTGGATGGTAAGCCTGCTGATGATGGGTTTTCTGTCTGGATGCGTATTAGTGTCCTGTGTTTCTTCTCATGTATACATGCATCATTTTGTGCTTGTGTGGGTATGTGTCTTTCTGCATTTAGATGTGTCAGTGTCTAACAAAAAGCAGAGGAAGAAGAGCAAACACTGAGCTATAGAGACCAGGTCAGGGATCAAAAAGGTTAGGGGCAAAGGGTTATGCCTTCAGTATGTGCAACCTGGAGGTAAAGTCAAAGTCCCAAAGCTGTTGGTAATATAAGCAAAATCAGGGTTCTACCAGGTTGTAGGCAGATTTCTGGGATCATCTGGCAGCCAGGAGTGGTGAAGCCAACACAAAGAAAAACAAAAACAAAGGTATTAACCCTGCTTTTGATTCTTCCTGTCAGACAACTTAACAGCTACTCACAAGCTCAGCTTCTCTTTAGGTCTAACTGGTTTTTGTCTGTTTGTATATTTATGCAGGTCTCTCTGCACATGTTTATGTCTACATGTATATCATGTGCAATGTGAGTCACAAATATTAGGAAGAATTGACTTCCAATGTAATGTCTGCTTCACTTGAGGATTAACGACCCTCTCTATTTGTTTTTGTTTTGTTCTCTCCTCACTTCCTCACTCTCCTGTCTTCCTTCTCCACATATTTAGTGTCTGCTCTGAGCTGGGTTCTGAAGGTACAAAGACCAGTAAAGCAGACATACTTCCTTCCTGGGAAGATTTTTTAGATTACTGATGGTCATGATGGCACAGGCCTGCAATTCCAGCATTTGGAAGGTTGAAATTGGATACCTGGAATTCAAGGCTACTTTCAGCTATATAGTGACCAGGTTTTATGATAAGAGATTGAGGTCAGTAAAGGTAAAGGCATTTGTTGCCAAGCCTGATGACCTGAGTTTGATCCCTGGGACCCACATGGTGGAAAGACCGAACTAACTTCCATAAGCATGTTGTGGTGCATGGATGCATGTACACGCGCACACACACACACACACACACACACACAGTAAATAAGTAAAGTGTAATAAAAGTTCATTTACATAAGCAGATGAACTCAACATGTTTTGGGAATAGAGAAGAAGGGAAATTCAATGAGTCTTAAAGGTAGGAAGCCAAAAACATGGCCAGTTTGGGAGATAAGAGCAGGAAGGTGCCTAGAGAAGTTTCTTTACCCCTCAGTAGGGAGATCAGTAGTAGATATTGTCAGTGAGTGATATGAAGCTCAAAAAAGACACATGGGTATAAAGGATCCCGTGTAAATCGGAGCCATACACATAGTGCAGTAGTGGTGTTATCCAGTTTCTGGCCATTTCCTTTCAGTGCCCAAAAGCCACAGGCCTTCTATATGCAGTTC
Source organism: Cricetulus griseus (assembly GCF_003668045.3). Lineage (NCBI taxonomy): Eukaryota > Metazoa > Chordata > Mammalia > Rodentia > Cricetidae > Cricetulus > Cricetulus griseus. The sequence continues at coordinate 97,007,737 of NC_048596.1, read as the reverse complement.
CACATAGCTGTGCACCTTAAATTTGCTATGTGGACAAGGACAACTTCTGATTTTACTACTTCTACCTCCCAAGTTCTGAGGTTACAGGTGTGTGTGCCTTTAGTTGGTACAGCATTGTCTCATATGTTCCCATATTTTTCTTTACTTTAACCATGGTCTTATAGTTTGCATGTGAAGTATTTTTTCAAAACTGTATAGAAGGTTTAGTTTTTAGATAGTGGTACTACTGAAGAGGGATTGAATGATGAGGGGAACTTACTCGTCATTGGCTTTAACCTGTTGAGTTAATAGCTGAATGGAAAGGCAAGGTTGAGTTAGGGGAAGGAAATCACTAAGGGCCTGTTTTTGAATGTTATTCCTTGTCCCTAAGACCTGTCCTCTTTTGCTGTTTTTGACCACCCTAATCTCTCCAAGACTTTCATCATGAAGGGGTATTGGATTTTGTCAAAGACCTTTTGATGCATCTAATGAGATGATCATGTGGTTTTTGTCTTTCAGTTTTTTTATGTGATGAATTACATTTATTGATTTATGTATGTTGAACCATCCCTGCATCTCTAAGAAGAAGTCTACTTGATCATAGTGGATTATCTTTTTGATATGTTCTTGGATTTGGTTTGCAAGTATTTTATTGAGAATTTTTTCATCTAAATTCGTAAGGGAAATTGGTCTGTATTTTTCTTTCTTTGTTGGGTCTTTATGTGGTTTGGTTATCAGGGTAACTTTGGCCTCATAAAATGAATAGGGCAGTGTTCCTTCTGTTTCTCTTTTGTAGAATACTTGAGGAGTATTGTCATTAACTCTTCTATAAGAGTGGTGTAATTCTGCACTAAAACCATCTGCCCCTGGGCTTTTTTGTTTTGTTTTTGTGGGAGAGTTTTAATGACTGCTTCTATTTCACTAGGGGTTATAGGTCTGTTTTATTGCTTATCTGACCTTGCTTTAACTTTGGAAGAAGTATGTATCAAGAAAATTATCCATTTCTTTTAGACTTTTCCAATTTGGTTAAGTCCAGGTTTTAAAATATGTCCTGGGTTTCCTCAGTGTTTGTTGTTAAATTCCCCCTTTCATTTCTAATTTTGTTAATTTTAATTTTTTAATTTTAATATTTTCTCTGCCTTTTAGTTAATTTGGATAAGAAATTGTCAACCTCTCAAAGAGCCAAGTCCTTGTTTCACTGATTCTTTTCATTTTTTGTTTCTATTTTCTTCAGTCCTGAGTTTATTTCTTGCTGTCTACACCTTTTGAGTGTGATTTCTTCCTTTTTCTAGAGCTTCCAACTATGCTGTTAAGTTGCTAATATGATATCTCCCTAATTTTTTAATGCAGGCACTTAGTGCTTATGAACTTGCACCTCTGGATGAGGGAAAATCTGTGATTAGCCTACCTGTTTTCTTAGCCTGAGTGGCTTGGTGGTTCCCAGAGAATCTCTACTTCTGTTTTACTGGAGACTTGATCCATTTAGCTTTTCATGGTACTGAGCTACAAGTGCCTTCTATCCCAGCAGTTTTTATAAATATCCTTTCTTTCACTCAGGCATTAGCCAAACTGATACAGGTTAGCTTCTGAGATCAAAGGAGATTGGGTGTGTCCATGGTGGTATGGATATAGACTGGAAATATCCTTTCTGATGCATTCTGTTCAGTGCTGTATATTCATCCTAATGACCCCAATTAAGAAGATGTTCTTTTCTCTCTGAGGAAATTCATTCTAATTAGTGATCTATTTTTGTTCATCTGTCATAAAACAAAGGTCATCAACCAGTAGTCCTTGACCGTTTTGGATATTTTGGTCCTAATAGTTTGCAAGACTGAAGATGTTAGAGTAATCCAGTCTTTGCTGTTCTGTTCTGGTGCCTGGAAAGCTGCAACCTTAGATGTGGACTTTAGGATTTGACCTGTATCATATACCTAATATTGTGGTGCAGCATCAAGCATGATTCCATGACAAGGGCTGCCCCTTATCTTCACCCTCTGTGTACATTTATGTGATGGTGTTGGAAATAAAGAGAAAAAGATAAGATGTTCATTCTGCTTTGGAACAAGTTTCCTAGTGACAGGAATCCAGGAATCAGTTGAAGTTGCTGTATTATCTTAAGTGAACAGTATGAATCACAGCAGAGGAAGACCCAAGTTAACTTTATTCATGTTCAGGATGACCACTGATATGTAACTTGGATCTAAACAGATGACTAGGTATGGTCAGAAAAAGGTGGGGAGTGAGGAGTAGCATGTACAAATCACTGGATTGATGAAAAGGCTGGTACTTTCAGAGAATAGGAATTTGTTACCATTAGGAATAGGAGAAAGAAGCAGTTGATGCTCTAATAATGTCAGGTAGGGCTCAGACCATAGAAAGTTTTGCAAAAGATCTGTCTAGTTTCAATTTAAGGTGGAGTTAGGATTTCCAAAGAATCCCGGTGTAGAACAGAAACAATCTCTGAAGTTAGTAGACAGTTGTGCCTTTTCTTAATTTTCTTTATTGCAGGTGGTCTTCTAGCACATTGGCTTTTGTTAGCAGGCATGGAGGAAATACCCATCTTCTACATCCTCTATGGGACTCTCTTAGATCTGAGGGATCTGCATTATTATAATAGTGGTTCCCAGGATTGTACATACTTAGCTATATCATCCTTAAAAGACCCACCCTCCTCACACACACACCCACATACTTACTTTGTTTCAGGTACTATTCTAAGCTGTTATCACAAATTAACTCATAAGTAAGTGGTTCATGTGTGAGGGTATTATTGTTACCTTCATTTTGCAGGTGATATATACACTATGCACTGAAAGTAGGTGGTAGACCCACAATTCAGACCAAGGCAGCCAGCTTTAGAAGCAAGGTCTAATTTGAACTCCAAACAGTATAACTCTCTTAACTGCTAAGACATCTGTCCAACATTCTGTGTGTTGAAGGATAAATTCAAATAATAGACAGCCTTTCAGTTACTTAGTAACTGGATACCTTGCTCTGTGTCCGGGCTATACTTGAAGATGGGTTTAGGGAGCTAAATTCATTATTCATTTAGGTATTCTAGGGAATTTACAAGGTAAGTGAATAAAAAGATAAATGATAAATATAGTTTCTATTTTTGATTTGCTTAAGGAAAGTAGGAAGGAGCTAATTAAATAGTAATTATAGTCTTGTGTGAGTACTGTTATAAATGTGTACTTGAGAACTAAGGGAACAAATAACTAAGGGGCATTCAATTAACTTACCTAGAACTGTGGAAAACTACACAGAGGCAGTGACTTTAACAGGCATAATTTTTAATAGGTATGACACATTTCATGTGGAACGTGTTATGTGGAAAGGCTTGGAGCTATGAACGTGCATGATATACTTAAGGGCCTGAAATAGTTTGATATTTCTAGAGGGGGTTAGTCTGGAGATAGATAGAAAATAAATATTTTAGGGTTTACTAGCCATAAAGATTCTGCAGCAACTAAGTTTTTTCTTTTCCTTTTTATTTTTATTATTATTCTTTTTAAGATAGTGTTTCACTATGTAGTCCTGCTTGTTCCAAAACTTGCTATGTAGACCAGGCTGACCTTGAACTCATAGGGATCTGCCTACTTCTACTCTTGAGTTCTGAGATTAAAGACACTTGCCATCACACCTGGTTTCAGTTCTACTTTTGTAGTCTGAAATTAGCTATAGATACTGTGTCAGTGAATTAGCTGACTGTATTCTGGTAAAGCTTTACATTGTGGGGCTGGGAATGTGGCTCAGCTGTTAGAGGCATGCTGGCCCAACATGCACAAAGCCCTGGGTTTGATCCCAGTATCACATGTACTGGACATGGTGATGGTAAATGCTTGTGATCCCAACACTCTGGAGGTAGAATCAGGAGGATCAGAAATTCAAGATCATCCTTAGCTATATAACATTTGAGGCCAGCCTAGGATACATACTAAAACAAAAACAAACCTCAAATGAAAAAATATGTAAATAAAGAGATTATTAACTGAATATGGCTTATTATAGTTGTAATGTCATGACCCCTGGTCTGGCAGGGAGGGAGAGTATGAAGGAATGTCAGTGCCAGACTATGAAACCAGGGTTTTATCTTGTAAGTAATGAGGAGCCATGGGATTTTAAGTGGAGGAATTGGTTCAGTTGGATTTGTATTTCATAACAGTCATTCTAGTAGTTTTTGTTTTGTTTTGAGACAGGGTCTTATGTAGCCCAGGATGACCTTGACTGCTGATCCTAATAACCCAAGTATTGAAATTGTATTTGTGCACCACTGTGGTGCACCCTTTTTCCTCATGGTCCATTGACCACCAGTCCATGAGAACAAAGGGGCAGAAGCAACAACAGAGAGCCTTGGATAGCCTGTGACCACAGTGGAAATAACCTCCCAGGAGACAGCTTCAGTGAGACTGCTCAACTTTATTTCAGAGCATAGGGAATATATAGGATCTGGGTAATAGCTGAGGCAAACCCTCATTTGCATTAGGTGGCACACTTCTATCATATAGCTGGATTAGTAGCAGCATGGCCCTATGAAAATAGCTAGAGTATGTTACTTAGTTGCCATGTGGGCAGCAGGGGAAGAGTGTTTTGCAGAGAACTGTGTCAAGGGTCATCCTTGAGATAAATCAGGCATCTAGCTAGAGACATCTCTAGATAAGGATAGGTAGAGAGCAGGAAGCCTCCACTGGGGTGGGAGAGGGAAGTCCTTCATATTGTGCAGAGCCCAGGGGGAGCTGCTAAGTTGTGGTAGATTGCAACTTTTGACCTGTAGGGCCTCCCAGCAAGTATTGAGATTACATTTGTGCACCACTGTACCTTTTTTCATTATAGTATTTAAATTGGCAGAAGACCTAGATGTATAAAGATAAGTGAGAAATAACTGTTCTTGCTGGGCAGTGGTGGCATATGCCTTTAATCCCAGCACTCAGTAGGTAGAGGCCACAGAGAGTTCCAAATTGAGTTCCAGGACAGCCAGGACTGCTACACAGAGAAACCCTGTCTTGAAAAACCAAAAGGAAAAAGAAAAACAAACAAACAAAAACGACTGTCCATTCATAATCTTTTAGCAATAGCTGGTGAATGTCACTGAGGACAGTTATTTTGTCTCTGAAACATTCCTGTCCTAGCACTTGGTGTAAATGGTACCTGGAGGTTTGACAGCTAAAATGAGTGTCCTTAAGCTCAATGTGGTGGCACTTTTGTAATTCCAGTACTGAGAATGCTGAAACAGTAGGGGCTGTTTGTGGCTAGCCTGCACTGCATACCAAATCCCTGCATTGAAAAACAAACAACAAACTAGGCATGGTGGTGCATGCCTGTAATCTCAACACTTTGAGGTGGAGGCAAGAGAATCAGAAGTTCAAGGGTAACCTCACAATACAAATAACAAAAACAAAAAGTGAATCATTGCTAGATATTTAAGATACAAAGAAGAGCTGAGAAGCGTGGGTTTTGTGGGAGGAGGCTGTAGAGGTGCTATGTTTGTGAAATAGCAGACATGCAGTGAGGATCAAGGTTGAGTAGCAGAGGAAGGAGGCAGTGGTACTAAGTGGTGCCCCTGGAGAGCTGCTCAGATCCCTGCACCTGAAGACCTGCTGCTCTTCTGGCTTTAAGTGAGTCCTATCCCTGAGGAGGCTAGCTGGTACTGTGCCAAGGGAATCTAGAGCTGTGTTTTCCTTCTTCTCTGCTACCACCCACAGAATTTCACTACTGCTTGGGATCAGCTTTGTGCTACCTCATGGAAGAGCACTTTTCTGAGCTCATAGAGCTAAATATACCTAGTGACAGCTGGTGCTTTGGCACTTAGGCGAGCTACTGAGTTGTCATTCTAGCCAATGCTACATTCCCCATGGTAAGACAAAACTTGTAGGGCACCTCCTTGGACCTTCTTGAGAGAGGAGATTCTTGTTCTGAGCTTGAAACAGTAAATCCTTGTTTGAGAGCCAAAAAACAACCTGATTTTTTGTTACTGCTTTTAAAAATTGTTCTAATTAAGACCAGCTATTTGCTGGATATATGACAATATTTAGAGTAAAATATGGTTAATGCTTATCTAAAATATAGTGGGAATTGGAGTTCTAGTCTAATATAACATTATTATCTTAATATTGTAGTATATGCTTGCAATCCTAGCATCTAAGAGGCAAAGGCAGTAACATTACTACAAGTTTGAGAGCAGCCTTGTCTACATATTGAGTTCCAGTTCTAGGCTAGGCAGGTATATATAATGTAGCCAAGGACAGCCTTGCATATCTGATCCTCCTCCTTCTACTTCCCAAGTACTGGGATTACAGGTATTCATTACTACGCCTGACTAAAGAAAACAATTCTTGTACATTTCTGTTTATAGTTGGGTAACTGGTAGCTTCTGCCAGGGTTTTGAAGGGAAGCTAGATATATACCAACTCAGATAGGAATACACACTAGAGCTGTGGGAGCATAAAAGGTCATCATTGGTCAAGATGTTTCTGTTTTCTGTATTTCCCTACTTTTGAGTTATATTTTAAAGCTTAGGGGTGCTTTTGTGTACACCATGCCTCTGTGGGGCTGTGAGTCTCACACCTGAGCAATGGGAACTGTGTGAAATACTGCATAGAATGTGAGTGGCAGGAACACATGCTCTTCAGAAGGGGCCCTGCCATCTTGTTGCACATGCATGTGAACCTAGGAGTGGAGCCAGGAGGATGAGGCTTGAGCCCTTCATTAACTCCTTAAGAACAACTCTCCAGCCTCCATGTTCCCTTTCCACTTAGATATGGGCAATTGCTATTTTCCTCAATTTTAAGTAAAACATGAAGAAAGAAATCTTCATTACCTGCTATATTTCAGGCGGTAGTTAAAGGCATATATTGCTCTTCCAGAGGACCTGAGTTGTCCAGCTCCAGGTGCGAATGCCTCTGGTTTCTCATTGTTTTTCAATACAGGGATTCTCTGTGTAACCCTGGCCATCCTGGAACTCGCTCTGTAGACCAAGTTGGTCTTGAACTCAGGATCCACATGCCTCTGCCTCCCAAGTGCTGGGATAACAGCATGCGCCACTATGCCAGGTCCCATTCTCATTTACTATTTAAGTAAATAGAGTTTTTTTTTTTTTTTTTTTTTTTTTTTTTTTTTTTTTTTTTTTTTTTTTTTTTTCAAAGACCAGTTATCACTGTAGAGACCTGGCTGGCCTAAAACTCTCTGTATAGATCAGGCTACCCTCCAACTCACAGAAATCTGTACTCAGTGCCCCTTTTCTTTTCTTTTTTTCTTTTTTTGAGTTAGGGCTTCACTTTGTAGCCCTGGCTGTCCTGGAATTCACTCTGTAGACCAGGCTGGCTTCTTAGAGATCTGAGATCCAACTGCCTCTACCTCCCACCTGTCCAAGCATTTTTTTTTTTTTTTGAGGTGGTTTTCCTTTCCTCTTTATTTCTAATACTTTCTCCTTTCCTCCCTTACTCCTCTTGAATAATTTAAAATAAATGCAAACATTTTTCAAAAAGAGTTTAAAGTCATCAACTATATAGCATATTAGCCTGGGATACTTGAGACTTTGTCCAAAAACAAACAAAGGAACTGGAGCTACTAAGAACATAGCTTAGTTGGTAAAGTGCCTGCCATACAAGTGTGAGGCCCTGAATTTTGATGCTGAGCATCCATATAAAAGTTGAGCACTGCAGCATATATCTCTACCTTCAGGGCTGGTGTGGGTGGGCAGATAGGATACCTGGGACTTACTAGCCAGTCAGCCTAGCCAAATTGATGATTTCCAGGTTCAGTGAGAGACCCTGTCTCCAAAGGTAAGGTGAATGTTGACCCTCGACTTCTGTAAACACATGTACCCATATGTTGTGATACTTTGTGTTCTGACAAATAAAGCTTGCCTGGAGATCAGAGGGCAGAGCTAGCCACTAGTTAATCATAGAAGCCAGCGAGTGCTGGCACCCACCTTTAATCCCAGCACTTGGGTGGTAGAGAGAGGAAGTAATAAGGCAGGCCAGAGACAGGATCTGAACCCCTTTTGGTAGGAGAATTCAGAGCAGTAAGAAGTCACTGGTGGCTACTGCAGGTTTTATTAAGATTAATTAGATTAGTGCTTCACCCATATGTACATGTGTGCACATGGATGCACAAACACTAAAATTTTTTAAATGTTAACTCTTCTTTGTCCCCTCTTATAGCTTGTTGAATTCACTGCCATTCTATAATTAAAAAGAAAAACAGTATGAGGGAAGAATTCTAACCTATTTTTTCGTGTGAAACATATAACAAATCGAAAAAATGTTCTCTTTCGAAATGGAGACAATCACACAATGCCTACATGTAAAAATGTATGGGTAAAGGGGTTTACTGTATGACTCCATAAGATTTTTTTCTTTCTTCCTTTTTTTCCCCTTAAATTTTATTTTATTTTTAGGGGAGGGAAATGGGGTGAGGTCAGGAGGCATGATGTAAAAGACACAAAGAATAACTAAAAAGAAAGATTAAAAAAGAAAGATACAGGAGTGGGGTTTGTAAGTAATGCATGTGTATAGCTGGAGAGAGATGACTTATGTGGAGGTCTTGGTGGGCTCACAAGTATCTTCTGTGACTTACATGCTTTTCCCTTGCAGTTCCTAAGGGAAGACCTCAATTACCATGATCCGACAGTGAAGCACAGCACCTTCCATGGCGAGGATAAGCTTATCAGCGTGGAGGATCTGTGGAAGGCATGGAAGTCATCAGAAGGTAATGGGCACCCTCGTCTGTCCTGGTTGTCAGAGGTTTAGAGAAGAGAGGAGATGAATAGATACCTGACCTTAAAAGGACATGAACAAAAATGCTTAACAAGATGTGAATTACTGAGATCATTCTATATACAGTCATGTAATAAGACTGAGTTATGGTCATTATGCTGGGAAAGGGATTTGAAGTTGTCTTTCATCAGGATGTCTTGAATTCCAGCCTAACTCAACTTCTGTCCTCACATTATCCCCCATAGACATCTACTAACTTATCATGCCATCTCCAGAGATAAGGAGCTTGCTGTTCTCTAGGAGGCTGTTCTGTACTCCTTGCCCAGTCCCATCTCTTCTGAGTCCAGATGATTCAAAAGTTGAGTGGCAGTAAAGATGGGTCCATTCCTGAACTCCCCCCAAAAAAACTTGAATAGTCCTTCATCTTTGCATAAAACAGTTTTCAGTCTTTCTGATCTAGATTTTCATTTTGTAAATATTTTTATATCTTTGTTAGATCCTTGAATTGTAAAAGACTCCCAATTGTGCTTTGATTCATACAGAGATGAATTGCATTGCTAACTTCTGAGCTCTGAATCCTGGATATGTGCTAGTACTGCCTGACTAAATGCTAGTGCCCTCAGTGGTCACATTATTGACTCATGTTGAATTTATCAGTGAAAACTTTAGATATTTCTAATAATAAAGCTACTAAACCATGACTACCTTGTTTTTCCCCCTTTGGAACATTTTATTCAGGCTCCTAAGTAAAAGAGTATGTTTAGTTTTGTGAGACTTGACAGGAAAGAAATAACATGTCTTTAGCTTCCTCACCGTTTATTTCTGTGGCTAGTGTCCTTGGATCTAGGATCTAGATTGGAAGCAGTGACTTGTCATCAAGTTCAGATGGAGAGGGCTTACTTCACATGCATAAAGCCCCAAATTTGCTTCCCAACCCTGAATAAACCAGCTGTGGTGGTTCACATGTATAATCTTAGTTCTTGGGAAGTGGAAGCAAGGTCAGAAGTTTAAGATCATCCCCACTAAGTTCAAAGGCAGCCTTGGATCTATGAAACTCAGTCATTAAGATAGATAGATAGATAGATAGATAGATAGATAGATAAGATAGATAGATAGATAGATAGACAGACAGACAGGTAGATAGATAGATACATACATACATACATACATACATACATACATACATACATACATACATACATGGATACATAGATGGATGGATGGATGGATAGATAGACAGACAGATAGATAGGTAGAGGATAGATAAAAAAGATTGGAAACAGTCTTTTCCCAAGGTCTTATAGAACAGATGTGTCCTAATTTACTTTTCTTTTGCTGTGGCCAAAACTTAGGGAGGAAAGGGCTTGTTTGGCTTATAACTTCCAGTCCATCGTCAGGAGAAACTGAAGTCAGGAACATTGAGTCAGGAATTGAAGCAGAGACCATAAAGAAATGCTTCTTACTGGCTTGTCCTTTATGGCTCGTTCAGCCTGCTTTCTTATACCAGTCAGGACCACCTGCCCTGGCGTGGCAGCACCACTATGGGCCTGTGCTCTCCCATATCAGTCATTAATTAAAAAATGCCTCATAAACTTACCTATAGGCTGATCTTCTGAAGACATTTTCTTGATTGAGATTCCCTCTCCCAAGACAATCTTAGCTTGTGTCAAGTTGACAAAAAAGAGAAAGAAAGAAAGAAAGAAAGAAAGAAAGAAAGAAAGAAAGAGAGAGAGAAAGAACTGACTAGTACAAGTTGTTAAAAAAAAAAAAAAAAAGAGTAAACGTGGGCTGGAGAGATGACTCAGCAGTTAAGAGCACTGGCTGTTTTCCAGAGGTCCCAAGTTCAATTCCCAGCACCCTCATGGTGTCTCACAACCATCTATAATGGGATCTGATGCCCTCTTCTGGTGTGCAGGAAAACATGCAGATGGAACACTCATACACATAAAATAAATAAATCTTTAAAAAAAGAAAAAAAAAAGGTTAAAGTTGATTGACCAAGGGTTCAGAATTTTGAGACTGTGTTGCTTGCCCATGCTGGCCTCAGACTCTTGGATCCTCCTTTCTTAGCCTCTTAAACAGCTGGGACTATAGGCCACCATTTGTAATTTTCCTGGTTTTTAATTGAGGAAACTTAGAACCAGGCTTATAAAATTGTGTGTTCACTGTCATGCTTTTAGGAGAGTCAGGACTAGATGTAGATCTTCTGGTCCTTATAGAACAATGCATTTCCTTGCCTTCTGATGGCAGAAAATACTACTTTTAGTAGAATGAGGCAGTTTTTATTTTTATTCAGATTCTTACCTAGGACTGTAGAGTTTTAGATATGAGAAGGAATGTGTGTGTGTGTGTGTGTGTGTGTGTGTGTGTGTGTGTGTGTGTGTGTATAAAACAGCATTAGATTCATTAGATGTGCATTAGGAAATTGAGTCTAATCCTAATTCTGTGGTGGGGTGAAAAGGGCATTGCTGCTACCCTTCTAGAAATCTTTAGAAGCTAAGCCCCCCTCCCCCCAGGTGTCTTTATAGCTCCTGAGCAACTCAGGCTGTCTGCTGATTAGCTTTGAAGCAATGACATGAGCTTTTATATTAGCATTGCCAGGAAAATGTCTTCCATTAATTCTGTTTAGTTTTGATTTTCTTCTCTAATAACATGATGATAATAAGGAGCCTGGTTTTTAAGAGTAGGTTTTATAAGCACAAACTCAGAATGCAAGAGGCAAGGAACACATTCTTGGCCTTTTCTACAAGCTCAAAGCAAAGTAACTGAGAAAGAAAGTGACCAAGGGAAGGCAAAAATAGAGGCTTGAATCACAATACTAGAAACAGCCCCACAGTTTTCTGGTAATAACTTTATTTCTGGACTTAGCAACTATTTGGAACACTTCCAGTGTATTTCAAATGACAGGAACATGGAAGACAATGAAGTAAGTTTTTTAGAAGGGGCTGGGACTCATTTACCCTTAGTACTATAGCATTGTAAGGTATAGCAGAGCACCTCACTGCTGAGAAGTCATTTACATGTACCTTTTAAGGACCAGTTTACCAAGTGGTTTGATAGACTAAGAGTAAGAACCTTCTTGTGTCTAATAATTTGCTTCATTATTCAGAAAAAAAGACCCCATTCTTTCTAGAGAGACAGTTTCCAGAGCTACAAAAAGCATGTAGTATTCTGGCACTAGTTCAAACTGGCTGGCCTGAGTGTAGCTAGCTGGTGTAGATATCAGCTTTTGTCATTTGTGTTGAGAAAATCAGCAGGCTAATGTCATTCTTTTTATATGATTATTGTTGTTAACATTCTCTGACTAATGGTGAAAACCAGTGTTTGTTTTTCTTTTCTTTTCTTTTTTCCCTGTGTTATTTAGATCTCAGCAAAGTTTGCTACTCTTACATTAACCAGCTCTGGTTTTAATAATTAAAAACAACAGCAAGTCAGAAACTACTGATACTTTTATAGTACTTCATACATGCTAAATACTATTCTAAGTATTTTTCTTATGTTCATTCATCTCTCACAGTAACCTTATGATGTATAGTTACTCTGGTTATGTGTTATCTCTATTTTCAGATGTGGAAAATGAGGCAAAGAGGTTAAGTGGAATAATGTAATATAATTCTTTCACCAGCTACCTGGAGCTATTTCAGATATCACAAATTAAGATCATGGTTCCTAACAAGTCTGCTCTTACTTTTGACTGACATCAATTACAAAGCTGGGGAATTCCCAGGTCATCTGCACTTTATTGCTGCTTCTGCAGCTTCTTCTTCCTCTTCCCTTTGTATTAGCTGTTGCTACATTTTGAGAGAAAAAAATTCATTTATTCCCTCCTTCCTTTCCTTTCTTTAGTCTGCACGTCAAGTGGCCAAGGCTGACTTTGAACTTTTAATCCTCCTGCTTTTCTGTCTTCCAAATCCTGAGATTACAAGCATGTGGCATCTGGTGCTTGCAACTACTCCTCTATATACAACTGTGCTGTTTTTCAAGTTCTAGAGCTCAAATCCAGGTCCTCACACATGCCAGGCTTATTACCACTAAACTATTCTCTGAAACCCCTAGATAATTTTTATTTCTGATGATTGCACCAAAATTGTCAGTTATGAGCCAGGCGTCGGTGGCGTACGCCTTTAATCCCAGCACTCGGGAGGAAGAAGCAGGCGGATCTCTGTGAGTTGGAGGCCAGCCTGGTCTCTAGAGCGAGTGCCAGGATAGGCTCCAAAACTACACAGAGAAACCCTGTCTCCAAAAACAAAAACAAAACAGAACAAAAATATCAGTTATGTTGTGATCTAATATTTAACATAGTCATTTTGTGTTTTATTTTAAATATACACTAGAAGATAAACAGTCTTACTTCATCCCTATATAATAGGGAAACTGTGCAACCCTCTCTGCCACCAAGCCTACAATTCTTCCTCTTATGTACATCTCCTGTGCTGCTGCCATAACTTGATCTTAGCTTTTTCATGTGAGTTACTGAGGTGTAATTGACATAAATTGTCAACATTTAAAGTTTATTATATTGTGTGTTTAGGTAGATGCATACAGTTGTGAGGCCAGTGCACAGAAAAGGCTTACTATGTTCATCACTTCATATCCTCTCTAATTTCTCCTTCCCCTAGATCACTGCTGAACTACTTTCTTCCAAATTTAGTTCACATTTTCTGGAGTTCTATTTAAATAGAGCTATATAATATATACCCTTTTAAAGTTTAGTCTCTTGCATTTGATGTAGTTACTTTGGGATTCATATCTTACATAAATAAATAGCTCATCATTTTTATTCTTGAATATTAACACATTGAAGAAATGTACTTCAATTGTTTTTATTCATTTACCACTTGTTAAGACATTTGAGCTATGTCTGGTTTCTGTTTATTATAAATAAAGCTGCAGTGACCATTTAAATATGAGTACATGTATTTTCTTTGTCTTAGGAAAATACCTAGGATGGAATGACTAGATCATATGGTAGGTATCAAGAAATTATCAGTGTTTTCTAGAGTAGCTGTCCTGTTGCATATCCTCACTAGCAGTGTGTGAGACTCTCAGCTAATCAGTATGTTAAATTTTAGCATAGTGTAGTGGTGTCTTATTTTTATCTTAGTTTATGATTTGCTTAATAATTAATGATACTGGGCATAATTTCATGCACATAAATTGCCATTGGTATATCTTTTTTGGTAGAGTTTCTTTTAAATCTTAGCTCTATTTTTTGTAAAGATAGCATCTTATATAGCTTGCCTTAAACTGCCATATAACAGTGCTGGGATTGCAGGAATAAATCACCATGCCCTCGGACTGTGAAATAATCCCCCCCCCCCCAGTTTTTTAATATGAAGGCTGAAATAATTGACTTGAGCCTTTTTTTCTTCATTCTTTTTTCACATATGTCTTTGTGCATGATGTGAATGCATATGTGTATGTATGCTTGCATGTATATAACTGCATATATGTGAGCATGTATACAAGTGTATAGAGACCTGAGGCTGACACTGTGAGTGTTCCTCAGTCAGTGAGGAACTATTCACTGAGGCAGTGTCTTAATGCTGGTTCAGAATGCACTATGTGTTACAGACTGGCCACAGATTTGTGGCAGTTCTTAGATCTCTGCTTTTTGAGTGCTGGGATTACAAGTGCGACCTGGCCATCCTCAAACTCGTGACTCTCCTGCCTCTATTTCCCTAGTGCTTACATTACAGTTGTACACCATTACATCCAGTTGAAACCTTTATTGTTATATAAATATTTTTTATTTTTATGTCCTAATATATAGTCTGTTCAATGTTCACATACTCATTGGCACCTATATTATATTGGATAGTGTATAAGTGCCAACCAAGTCATTGGTTGATTATATTAAGTCTACTTAACTTTGTTGATTTTTCTGGCTGCTTGGTCTATCGCTTACTGAGAAAGGAACACATACATTTCTAGCTGTGAGTATGGCTTTGCTTGTTTCTTTTTGTAGTCTTTGCTTCATCTATGTTGAACCTCTGTAATTGGTTCCAAAAAGATTTACAATTATTCTGTCTTCTTGATTAATTGACCTTTTGTCATTATGAAATAACATTCTTTAGTTCAGTATAATATTCTTTTCTCTAAAGTTTGTTTTGGTATTAATATAGCTCTTTTTCCCCCAAAGAGGGAAATTTTTTATTTGGCTCTCAATTTCAAAAGCCTTGTAGGTAGTAAGGCAGAACATTCAGGCAGAGAGTGCATGGCAGGAGAAACGTTTAGTTCATGGTACCTGGGAAGCAAAGAAAGAGTGTATGGTCAAGTGACCTGGGCTTCTAATTCTCATGTGTTACAAAATTTCGTTTTGTTAGGCCACACCTACAGGTTCTACTACTTTCAGGTATAGGGTTTTGTTTGTTTGTTTGTTTGTTTGTTTGTTTTCCCTGTTATAGTTTAGTGTATCTTTTTCTATCTTTTTTCATTTTGATTATTCTATTTTACTTTACTTTTGTAGTACTGACAGTTGGACCCAGCCCTAAACGTGCTAGTAAGGTGCTCTCAATTTGAGCTATATCCCCAGACCTAGGTTTGTGTTTTAAATTTAAAATATGTACTAGGCAGGTATGTTTTACACCTGTAATGCCAGCATTTGGAAGACTGAGGCAGGAAAATTGCCTCTGAGTTTGAAGCCAACCTGGGCTACATACATAGTGAGATTCTTTCTTAAAAAAAAAAAAAGCAGGGGGGGGGTCTCCTGGATGTGGTGACGCATGCCTTTAATTGCAGCACCCTTGAGGCAGAGGCAGACAAAGCGCTGAGTTCGAGGCCAGCCTTGTCTACAGATCGAGTTCTGGGATAGCCATGGCTTCACAGAGAAACCCTGACTCAAAAAGCCAAAACCAAATCAAAACAAAAATCCCAGCACTCAGGAGGCAAAGACAGGAGGATTTCTGAGTTCAAGGCCAGCCTGGTCTACATAGTGAGCTCCAGAACAGCCAAGACTGTGTAGAGAGACCCGGTCTCAAGAAAAAGTGGGGGAGGGGAGTGGTCTCAAGGGGTAGTATGCTAGCTCTAGTACACATGAAACCCTGGGTTCTATTCTCAGCATGGACCATGTGAGCCAGGTATAATGACACACTCCTGTAAATCTCAGCACTTAGAGGATAGGGCCAGGAGATTCAGGAGTTAAGGATCATCTTTGTCTATATAGAGAGTTGGAGGCCACTTTTGGTCACCTTAGACCCTGCCCCAAACAAGCAAACAAAAACAATCAAACATTCAATTTAAATATTTGTTTTTGGAATCTTTCCTGAAAACCACAGTCTAGATAATGTGTGTTGTGTTCCCATAGCCTCTTATGTTTATTTCATCATAACACTTAACATACAAATTATAGTCTGTTTCCCTGCCTGTTTCTCTATCAGGTTGCTTGAGGTTAGCATCTTATATGGTCCCATTTTCTAACATTTAGTACTGTACTCAGCCCAGAATAGGAAAGAAGTCAAAAGGTTTTTCTTGTCTCTATAATTGTTCCATCTTACAATTTCTCATTTCAAAGTTGTTCTGCAGCTGTGTTGCCACACTGTCAGTGTTTCTCTAACCTGCTTTTCTCTGGGCTTTGTTGTAGCTTTGTATATAACCTTTGATAGTTTGCCTTTTGGGGTTTAATAGACCAGAGTTTCACACAGTAACCTAGTGGAGTGAAAC
This sequence comes from Cricetulus griseus, assembly GCF_003668045.3. NCBI lineage: Eukaryota > Metazoa > Chordata > Mammalia > Rodentia > Cricetidae > Cricetulus > Cricetulus griseus. The sequence goes on along the minus strand of NC_048596.1, from coordinate 96,991,379 downwards.
TATTGTGACGCCTACACCCAACACCCAGATTATTTTTACAGTGATGTTTCAGAATTTGACATTGGCATCATACTAGGAAACTAAGATTCCCAGGTAGTGGCAGTAGGAATGGAACCTCTCTGACAACCCAGTTCCAGGCTACATTCCATCTTTAGGAAGAGCCACTTTGGGAAGATTTTGTAGATGCTATGGTTTGCTCATATGTAGAATAAATAAGAACACCAGTTAATTTTAAAGTTATTATTTTTATTTTATGTGTATGGGTGTTTTGCTTGCATGTGTGGCTGTACAGTGTGTGTATGCCTGGTACCCACAGAGGCCAGAAGAGAGTGTCAAATCTCCAGAAGTGAAACTGGAGTTAGAGATGGTTGTGAGCTGCCATGTGAGTGCTGAGAATGAAACTAATCCCTCTGGAAGAGCAGCCAGTGGCCTTAATCACTGAGCCATCTCTCCTGCCCCTTCAATCATTGTTTTTAAGTTAGCCTACAAGTAATCTTTGTATGCCTTTTCTGTTGATTAGTTCCTTGTTTTCCTCTAAGCCTCCACATCACCTAATCTAAGAGAGTTCTTATCACACTGTTATACTCATCCATTTCATCTTACATCTTCCTCTTTTCTGAGAGAGCTTTTTAAGGATGGAGTTCATGAAGATTTGTCTCTGTGCTGGTAACATACTTTAGCACCTTCTACAGTATATACTAATAAAAGCTTGGTGAATGAGTGAATAAACAAATGGTGATGATAATAGTAAATGTAGTTGAGGCTGGTCTTAAATACCTGCCTTTACCTCCCAAGTGCTAGAATTCCAGGTATGTACGTCCATACTTGACTAGCTACTATTTCTTTAGAATTTACTATAGGAAAGGAAGTTCCCTGTATCTTTACTACACCTTTCTGAGAACTCTACTTATCTCCAATTTTATCAGTATCAAAAATGAGACTGAGAAACTTTTAGCAGCTTGTTCATGATCTTACATTTAATAAGCGATGATGGTTCAAGGCACAAGATTACCAAACCCACATTTGTAACTGCTAGGCCATATTTGACTGACAGACCAAATGACTGACTGAGGCTGACCAGGTGGCTAGCTAATTCACTAATAGCTGTGTGAAGGAGACCCAAAGGTTTTGGCAACTTTCCTAGTAGACACAATTCTTTTGGGATGTGAGTTTGAAACCACAGAAGTAGATGAGGGCTTCGTCTAGAGGCGCCACAGGTCCATTATAGGAAAGAGATACTGACTCAGGAGCTCATTTCTTATTGCGTATTCTATTCCTGGCAAGAGAAAAGATTGGCCAAGGCCCAGTATCTGCCTTGGCGCATCTCTGGAGGATAGCTATAGTTGAAGTGCTAGGAGTGAGACTTATTGTTCCTTCTGCTGATGTGCCCTTACCCCAAGCATCCACATGACATGACTCACAGCTTCATTTTCTTCTCAAATGTCACCTCACCAGAGAGGCCGTTTCTTCTTAAAAATAAATAAATAAAATAAACAACAAAAAACCTTTTTACTTTTATTCTCTTATTACTTAATTTTTAAAATTGTACTTAGTACCATTTGATGTGTTTTTTTATTTTCATTTGTTATATTACTTATTTATTTTTAAGACATGGTCTTACTCTGTAGCCCTGGCTAATAGGGAATTTTCTACATAGACCAGGCTAACATTGAACTTACAGAGATCCACCTACCTCTGCTAGGCTTAAAGATGTGGACTATAATAATGGCTTATTTTAGTGTGAGTTTGTGGAGGTCAGAGGACGATTTGCAGAAGTTGCTTTTTTCTTTTCACTTTTCAGGTTCCAGGGATTGAAACTCAGGTTGTCAGACTTGTTAGCAAGTGCTTTTCAGGTATCTTTACCTGCTGAGCCATCTCACAGACTCAGTTTAGACTGTCTGGTTTGCCTTTACCCTCAGAATAATAGGTACCAGGAGATCTGTGACTTTTGTATTCTGCTGTATTTCTAGGTACTGGAATGGGGTCTAGCAAGTAGGGGGTGCAACTTCCTTGAGTTGAAGACAACCTGCTTTCAAGAACTTATTATTTAGCTTTAGTAACTTCTTATTTTCCTTATCTTTATGCATGACCTTGAACTGCAGACAAACTGAAGTCTGTGTTCTCTGTACATGACTCACACTTTGTAGTTCTGTGTCTTACTCTTTGGTAGATCTGATTCTCTGTTTACCCAAATTCTGACCACTCTATTTTTTTTAAAGAGTATTTACTTATGTACTTGCTTAACTTATTTGCTGACTTACTTTCTTAGTGTATGTATGTGTACCTACATGAGTATATATGCACACTACATGAGTGGAACTGGAGTTGTAGTTGTGAACCCCCTGATATGTGTGTGCATACTGAACCAGGGTCCTCTGTAATATCAGTAAGTTGCCTTAATTATGGAACCAACTTTCTAGCCAGTGAACTCCTTTTTTAAAAAAATGAATGGATGTACAAGCAATTACTATTGATAGATATTGCTATATTGTAAGCTACAGACAGTACTGGAAATAGGGATCTCCTTATTATTGCTCTGTTTCCAGTGCCTAGCTCGGAAGAATATAAAATAAATGTTTATTGAGTGACAATGAATATTTTACAGAAAGGAAATTGAGGCTCATATCAATTAAGTGATTTTTTTCCCAGTTAGTCAATGGCAGATAAGATAGAAATTAAGCTCTTTAACTTCAAATTTATATTATATATTTTATAATACAAATCCTTCAGGGCCAAGCCTGTAATCCCTGCACCTAGGTAATGGAGACTGGAGGATCAGGAGTACAAGGCCAACCTTGGCTGCATAACAAATTTGAAGCTAGTATGAGCTCCCTGTTACTCTTGTCTCAAAAAACAAAATCAACCAAACAACCAAACATACCCCCAAACAAAGAAAAAAGATCAGAGGTGGCAGTTAGATGCTCTCTTTCTCTCTCCTTTAAAACTTTTCTTTATTTTTGAGAATTTTATACATGCATACAATGAAATATGATCTCATCTAGTGTTCCTCCCAAGCTCTCTGTCCCGTCCAACACTCAATTTTCCAACTTTATGTTTGTTTCTTTTAATAACCCACTAAGTCCAGTTTTTGCTGCCTATATATGTACCTAGGTTAGGGCCATCTACTGGAATATGAGAACCTACCAGTGGCTATATATATTCAATAAAGAATGATGCTCCTTATAGCTTTATAGCTAAATATCTTTTGAGAGTTGTTATAAGACCTTTAGAGTTTGGCTTTTCTTGTTCTGTGTAGCATTGTTCATCATTTTGCCTATAGATGGTCTCTTTGATATTTTAGCGACCACATGGACAGGTTTGGTGAGGTGTATAGCTTTAGGATACTGTTTCTTGCTCTAATGTCCTCCTGGGATTTGGATATGCCAGTCATCTGTGATTCTGTATCTGATGTCTTATAAACTCTTCTTGCTGAATTATGTAGTCTCTTATTGATAGTGAGCACTCTGTTCTTGCTGTGGCCTTCTTCCTAGCTTGGCCCAGAGTTTCTTTCTATCTTTTTTCCTTTTGGATTGAGAATACAGTCTGAGCCTGGTGGTGCATGCCTATAATCCTATCACTCGAAATGCAGAAGTGGAATCCAAAGTTACCCTTTACTTCATAGCAAGTATGAGAACTTACGTTGCCTGTATGGGATCCCATCTCAAACAAAACATAGACACTAACTAACAAAAAATGGAATGAGAAAGTAGAATAAGACCTAACTTGCTGGGCATTGGTGGTGCACACCTTTAGTCCCAGCTCTCAGGAGGCAGAGGCTGGTGGAATCTGTGAGTTTGAGGCCAGCCAGGTCTACAGAGTGAGTTCCAGGATAGGCTCCAAAGCAATACAGAGAAACCCTGTCTCAAAACAACAACAACCAAAAAAAAAAAAAGGAAAAAGAGAAAAAAAAGACCAACAAATTTTAGGTACTTGAATCTTAGGGATAAGAAGCCCTAGTATTTCAATTAGACTGTTGAGTGAGATCATGTTGAAACTCAGAGTTGCTATCTGAGATACAGATAATGAAGGATACAGCTCATTATGGCTTTTGTTGTTCAGATTGCAGTGCTTTAGGTGGATGACACTGTGCAGGCAAGTCCTGCCTAGATGGGGCTGCTGCCTGGGTAACTGAATAATACATAGAGCTAAAAACAAACAAACCAAACATGGCTCTGAGTTTTGGCATGATGCTGAAACCATTATCTCTTTTCCCTGTAGCTTAGCTGTATAGAGGGTCAGGAACCATCCTTGGGGGTACAATGATCCTCTTAGAGAACCTCTGTCTCAATACAGTATTTAGAGCAGTGGTTCTCAACTAGGGAGCAATCGTGCCTGTAGAGGGACAGATTTAGCAGCACCTGAAGATAAATATTTTTATTGTAACAGCCAGCAGCATTCTGATGGCATGTAGTGGGTACATGCCAGAAATATTGTCAAATGTCCTGCAGTAATACAGAGCACACAGTCCCTACAGCAAAGATAACCTCATCAAAATGTCACTGATCCAGAGGCTGAGAACCACTGGTCTAGAGTGACTCTTGCTTGTCTCCATGTCTGTTGAGGATGCTGATTACAACATGCCAAGAATCTATGCCCAGGCTTGTGTTAAGGCGTCTTCTTAGTAGACAAAAGGGCCTTGAAGCACCGCTGGCCTCAGGCTTTTCTATCAACAAAAAGGGTGCCTTCCTTCCACTCTATGTGCCAAGCAGAAAGGCTTCTTTGTGTTGGATTAAGCCAAGATCCCTTGGCACAATTACAGGACTTTTGTTGTTTTCTGTACTTTACAGGCTGGCACTTGTCTGTCTGCCTCATGTGTATCACTCTCCTCTCCCTTCGTTACCAGACATTCCAGACTATAGTAATGACTACATTGCTAATATGTTAGGATATATTTTCATTTTAAGTAATAATAGCTAATTCATTTTACTTTCCTCACCAACTCCTTATCATTTTCAAACCTTGTGGTTTGAATGTATCTCTTGGACATTACTTTTTCTTTTCTTCCAATGTATTCTCAATTGGGAACCAGACATTTAACCAGCAGTGACCAGACACCCTTTGTGTAAGTCTGTATCATCTTGTCTTCTAGGAGCAGTTTTGGAGCACATTCAGTATTCCTGCCTCATTTCTTCTCCTGTCACCTTTTCCTCTCACCTCTAGTCTAAGCTACTCTCAAGACCACTCAGCGTCACAGCTTTTATCCTGAGCTCCAGAATCTTCTGAGGGCGTTGAGATAGAATCAGTTTGCCTTCAACTTTGTTTCATTCAAGAGGTCTTTTTGGCTGTCTTCTTTGTAGTCATATTTTAGTGGAAGCAGAAGAATGAAAGGACATATTCCAAATTGTTTATGTGAGACTGATAGAGAACAACCATAGCTATGGCTATACCTACTATCAGAGAAATATCTGAGTTTTTTGTTTGCTTGTTTTAAAGATAGTATCTCTTTATAAAGCACAGGTGGCAGCCAGGCGGTGGTGGCTCACACCTTTAATCCCAGAGTTGGGAGGCAGAGGTAGGTGGGTCTCTGAGTTTGAAGCCAGCCTGGTATACAGAGAAAGTCCTAAGACAGACAGGGCTACATAGAGAAACCCTATCTCTAAAAATAAAAAATAAAAAAAAAATCAAGCTGCTTAAACACTATCATCATAAAGTATAAGTGATGGTCTCTATTAATGTAATCATTACTAATATTGTACTTCAGATCAGTTCACCTGGATGCCAATAGACTCAACATGTAAGTCTATCCCCTTTGAGCCAATGAAAAAAAATTATAGAATTTCGTTTCTGTTAATCTTATTTCAGAAACAAGCACTGTGTACAGGAGTGTAAAATGTACTAGTTGGCTGGTCTTGGGTTACATGTTCTACTCCTAGAAGTGGATTTAGCTTGGTCTGAAGCATCTTACCTGAGAGTAAGGGAGAGGTGGCTCTATTAATACAAACTCAGAGTACTGTTGCTAAGGAAATGGGACTTGGAATCTTGGCGGCAAAATGACCTTTGACCATTGCAGTTCTACAAGATCAGACAATGTTACAGCAATCTCTCTGGGGTCAATTCTTGGTAGTTTATGCCTTCCACTGGACAACATTAATCTTAAATTCAAATTGCTACCAGGTGTGGTGGCCCAAACCTTTAATTCTAGCAGTTGGGAGCAGAGATAGACAGATCTCTGTGATCTGTATATAATAATACATATATTATTTTGTTTTGTTTTGAGATAGAAGTAGCTTCAAACTCACTATGTAGCTAAGGTTGGTCTGGAATTCACGATTTTCCTGTCTCAGTATCCCCAATGCTAGGATTATAGGCGTGTTCCTCCATGTTCAAGTTTAAAAATATTTTAAAATTAAGTTTGTTGAGACACAAAGAAGATACAGATATTTTATTTTGTTTTGTTTTGTTTTTTTTGATAGGGTTGATCTATGTAGTCTAGATAGGCCTTATACTCACTAGCTAGCTCAGATTGGCTTGAAACTCAGGACTATCATCTTGCCTCAGCTTCCTGTATGGTGGGATTAAATGTGTAAGGGACTATTCTCCATTATGTATTTAGATTCAAGATACAGAATGTTTCTTCTCAAAACATTGCTTTTTTTTTTTTTTTTAAATCCTGGCTGAAACCAACCACTGATAGTTTTATTGTATTAGAGTTTCGTATAAGTAGATTCATATAGTACCTACATCTTTCAGACTTATGGACAGATGCTATGGACACAAACATGATAAGTGTTAAGGTCAGTGTGACCACAACAGCAAGTATTAGTCAACACTGCTTCAGAGTATCATAAATTCCTTCAATGCTGACATTTTTCATACTCAAAAGGAAACAGCTACTGGGAGAAGAAAGAACAACTAAAGCAAGGAAATTTTTAGAGTAATGTTTTTTTTTCTTGTCTTTCCATAGTGTACAACTGGACTGTCGATGAGGTGATACAGTGGCTGATTACGTATGTGGAGCTACCTCAGTATGAGGAGACCTTCCGGAAGTTGCAACTTACTGGCCATGCCATGCCAAGGTCATAAATTGGGCTGGATTTTTCTTTTGAGGGCATAGGGAACAAGCTGGGAATGGGTCTGCCTTCAGGTTGCTGTGGACAATTCAGTAAGGCTTCACCCTCAACAGAGTCTAAAGTCAGAAGAGCAGTCTGTAGACAACTGCTCTTCTCATGTGTGTTTGCTATAAAGCATGAAGGCCACTTTGTATCTGTTCTCTTGTGTGATAAATCTTATCACTCCTGGGAATCATACTAATGGCTTCTATTTATTGAGGGCTTAGTACATGCCAGTGGGTAAAGTACTTGCCGCTAAGCCTTATGACTTGGGTTCAATCCCTGGGACCCACATGATGGAAGGGGAATACTGACTCCAAATAATTGTCCTCTGATCTTCACACATGCACCATATAACATGAACCCCCACACCAAACAAAATAAATAGATAGATAAATAAATAAATAAATAAACAAACTTTTAAAAAAGAAAACTGATTTCAAAGAGAATTGGTTTATTTATTAAGTCTATTGTGAGGACTCAGTGCTCAATGAGGTGTTACATGTAAATGTCAGAACACTATTAGTCAATGTTAGTAAATATTGTCATCTTTTTCCTTTTCATTACTTAAAAGGATAGCATTATAACTCATTGGTGTCACTGAGAATTAGCGTGTAGGAAGTATGGTAATAATACAAATTCCATTTGCAGAATCGACCTTAAGAGGAGTTTAAGAACCCCCAGGCTTTCAGAAAGCACCCCATTTTACATAAATTACACAGAAGACCAGGTGTGGTTATGCACATCTTTAACCCTAATACTCCAAGAGGCAGAAGCAGGTGGATTTTTGTGGATTGGAGGCCAGCCTGGTCGACATAATGAGTTCCAGGACAGCCAGGGATGCATAGAGACTTTATGACATAAATAAAATAAAAATGTACTCAAAAGGAAATCGAGGTCTTAGGGGAGGAACCAAGCAACTTGTGATCAGACAAGTGAGAATGCTCAGGACCAGAAACCTTATTCCCCCTTTTGTAAATGCCCTTGATTGCTTTCCAAGTTCAGAGGAGGAAGTAGCTGCCACTTCTTCATGCTCAGACAGAAGTAGAAACCACACACTGTGATGTCAGAAGCTTTTCTTCTAGCTGAGGAAATAAAGCTTTGTGTCAGAAAAGGTAACCAGTGATGCATAGTAGTATACTATTAAACATACCCTTAAGGGACCCGGGAGCATGCTTTCTATTGTTTTGTATCTTATACTACTTTCCTATTATACCTGCTGTATTTCAGCAGAAAAAAAAGATGAAGTCCAATTTTTTTTCAGGCATTTTATTATCTTTACTAAAATAAAGTCTTACTATCAGTGTGTGGATAAAGGTAATAAAACTATAACTCATTAATCTTATGAGTAGTAAATTATATTGCAATTACTTAGATACTTGCTAATAGGACTAACTCAGTTTTGTTCATAAGCAGGTTTATATATAATAGCAGTGAGTTAGAAGGCCCAAGACCCAGTGGGTCATTGAACACGATGTTTTGAACTGGACTGTACAAGAGAGTACAAAGGGACTAATATTTAATAATCCAGATGATCTCTGGAAGCAGAAGCATAAGAGAAATCACTGGTGAGATGCTTAGCTGATAAAACACCTGTTGTATAAGCCTGATCTGCATTTGAGTCCCAGGCCTTTAAAAAAACAAAAGCAAGAAGAAGAAGGGGAAAAAAAAGTAAGGTGTGGTGGTGCATATCTGTAATCCCAGTACTTGACAGTGAAATGGGAGGTGGAGACAGGACAATTTCTTTGAAGCTCTTGGACTGGTTAGCCTGGATTATATGTCATGGGAGAAATAAGAGAAATCTCCCTACAACAATGTGGAAGGAGAGAATCAACTCCAGAAAGTTATTCTTAGACTTCCACATGCACACTGTCACACATGCATGCACACACTCATATACACATCATACATACATAAAACAATAACAACAAGAAAAAGAAGAAACGAGAAATAAGAAGCATAAAAATATGTAATTAAGTAAGGGAATTGCCACAAATTGTTAGTTCTTAGAGGGTAGAGCACTTAGAAGATTATAGATATGGAGGGTTATCAAATTCTTGGTAAATGCTCCCTGTTAAGAGACAATTTACTGGTGCTGGAGAGATGGTTTAGCACTTAAGACTTTCTGATCTTCCAGAGGACCTGGATTCAGTTGCCAGCCCCCACTTGGTGGCCCAGGCATCCATAACTCCAGTTCCAGGATATAGAATGCCCTCTTTTGGCCTCTGTGGGTTCTGCCTGCATCTTCTGGTGCACAGACATGCATGTAGGTAAAACACTCTCATATACATTAAAACAAAAAACAGCCAACCAACCAACCAAACAAACAAACAAAAACCCCACCTCACGAAAGACTCTGTGTTCTAGAGTGCAGAGAAGGACAATCACCAAAAGCTTAATGTGTTCCTGGAAGAGATAGGTAATCCTCCCAGTATTTTTTTTTTTTCTGTCCCAAATCTGACCCTTATTCTTTCACTTAACAGGCTAGCTGTAACCAATACCACCATGACAGGGACTGTACTGAAGATGACAGATCGGAGCCACAGGCAGAAGCTACAGCTGAAGGCCCTGGATACAGTGCTCTTTGGGCCTCCTCTCTGTGAGTCTTGTGTAGAGGTCTACTGCTGTGCCATGGAATCCAAAATCATTGGGAGAGGCTAGGCTGAAATCCTGGGTCTCATAGGCATTCCTACAAGACAGCACCTTCATTATCCCACTGGTGTTAAAAAATGAAACATTCTAAGTATATTCATATTTAAACATTTATTCTACTCATTCATTAAATATTTTAAGGAAAGATTCACTTTTTGGTAGTGCTGTGCTGGATCCTATAGGAAGACCTAGATGAATCAATCATAGGCTGTACTAGTGGGATAACATGATCACTGCAGACTGGGGGTGTAGCTCAAGTGATAGAACACTCAAATTAGCACCTCATAAGGCCCTAGGTTCAACTGCTGCACACCCAAACTAAGACCATTGTTCCCTATTAGTACTCATACTTGTGTGTTCCAGACCAGGGACAGAAAAAACATTATTTAGGAGAGGTGGCCCATGATCTCTGTCTCTCAGAGGGATCCAAGATTTTATTCCATGGCTTTTCCAAGAGAAGACATTGTAGATGAAGGAAACAACCTAAAGAAAACAGTTAAGTAACACTTAGAGACTAAATGTCACTTAGCTGTTTGCTACCATAATATTGAGAGAAGGGACTGATTGCTGAAAACTTTGTGTCTATGAGTGGCCAGGAAAGACTAAATGGGCTTTTGATGTAGCAATAGACACTTATTAAATAGTTCAGTCTCTAGAGTTCTGATTGGTGAGAATAGTTAGCCTTGCCATCCTTTTCTTATTTTAATGGAGTCGAGATGGAACAAAAGTGACCAAAATTTCTATCAGGGCATGGTGGTGTCCATCTCCAGTCTTGTACAGGCGACTGAGCCAGGCGAATTTTGCTTAGTTGCCCACCTGGGTTGTGTAGTGAAATCCTATGTATGCAGGGGTTGGGGTGTGTGGGAAAGAAACTGAAGGCAAATCTCCCTTAAGGGCCTGTACCTACACTTGGGCATGTCTTCTTTGCCATAATTCTTCTTTGAGAAGCCCACAACCCTGTTCTTGGGTGTGTTTTAATTTTTTTCTGAGAGCCTCTTTCTTAATAATTATGCTTAAACTTATATTAAAATAGCTTTATCAAACCCAAACTCTGCTTCATAAAAGCAAAAGGAAGAAACTACAGACTGAAGCAAGCAAGTACTCTAGGTAAAAAGATCAACTAACATAAGGACCAGAACCCTGGCTCCATGGTGCTAGGTCCAGATGATCAGAGTCAGCAGGAGGGACCTTAATGGAAGAGGTTAGACTGGTGCTGTACCATGACATGGAAAATTTTTTCCAAGACCCGTTTCATACAGCTTATATGCTGAGTGTGTGTGATCAAAACTAAAAGTGGTCAGAGGTCAGAAAACTGCTCCTGAGATAATCGGAAGTATCACAGCCAAGAATATTTTATACCATCTACAATAGCATAGCTATAACAATAGCAATAATAGTTGTTTCAGCTGGGTGTAGTGGCGCACACCTTTAATCCCAGCACTCAGAAAGCAGAGGTAGGCAGATCTCTGAGTTTGAGGCCAGTGTGGGTTACTTAGGTTCCAGGCCAGCCAGGCTACACAATGCTGTCTGGACCCTGTCCAAACTTTTTTTTCTTTTTAGACTTTTAAAAATTTGCTTATTGGCTTATTTATTTAGTGATTTATTTTGCATGTATGTGTTTATACATGTTCACTGATGTGCACATGCAGATGCCAGAAGAGGATCTTGGACCTTTCAGAGCTGTGGTTACTAGTATTTGTGGGGTGTCTAGCTTGTTATGTGGGTGTTGTGATTCCAACCCAGGCCCTTCTGATTGCATAACAAGCGCTTTTAACTGCTGAGCCATCTTTCCAGCCCCTAATAATAGTTTGTAAAAAATGGAAAATAAGATACGAAAAGTTGCAACTCTTCATCTTTGCTGATGATAGGATAAAATGGTGCAGTTACTATGCAAAAACAGTCTGGTGGTTCCTCAAAAATTAAACAGAAGAGTTACCACAACCCATCAATTACATGCATAAGTATATAACCGAAAAGCTTGAAACAGGTACTCAAACAAGTACATGTATACACATGTTCATAACAGCATAAATCTAAGGCGAAATGGGGAAATATCCTGAATGCTCATGAATGGATAGACAATTTGTATTATATATATGCAATGTAGTGTTTGCAGCCATGAGATAGAAGTGCCGATACACACTGCAGTATAGATACCAAAGAATAAAACCATTATGCTAAATAACAGAGTTGGTTACAGAAGGTTACATTCTGTTTCATTATATGAAACGCCCAGAATCAATTAATCCATAGACACATCCTAGAGTCAAAATACATATTGGTGGTGAGCAGGCACTGGAAAGAGGAAGGAATGAGAAGAAACTATTTTATTGCATGGAAAAAAATGTTTTGAGGCAGGGTCTCGGCCTTAAACTCTTGATAATCCTCCTTCCTCAGTCTCTCTCTCTCTCTTTTTTTTTTTTTAGAGTGGTCAACCTAGACCCATCTCAGAGGCCCTGTTTTAGTGTCAATTTTTTTTAATTTATTTATTAGTTCTAGTTAGGGAACAAGCTTGTTTCACATGTAAGTCCCTTCTCCCTCTCCCTCCCCTCACCGCCATCCCTCCTCCCTCACCCCCCAGCCTACCCCCCCACCCTATCCACACATCACTCCCCAGGCAGGGTAGGGCCCTCAACAGGGGGGGCTCTGCAAAGTCCACCAAATCTTCCTGTGCTGGTCCTGGGCCCTTCCCCATGTGTCCAGGGCCAGAGTGTAACCCTTCACATGGGATGGGCTCTCAAAGTCCTTCTTGCACCAGGGAAAAATACTAATCCACCACCAGAGGCTCCCTGGAGTGCAGAGGCCTCCTTATTGACATCCATGTTCAGGGGTCTGGATCAGTCTTGTACTGGCCTCCCCGACAGCATCTGGGGTCGATGTGCTCTCCCTTGTTCAGGCCAATTGTTCATTTGGGTTTCTCCAACCTGGTACAGACCCCTTCGCTCTTCATTCCTCCCTCTCTTCAACTAAATTCGGATAGTTAGAATTAACATAGTAAAAATGGCAATCCTGCCAAAAGCAATCTACAGATTCAATGCAATCCCCGTCAAAATCCCAACACAGTTTTTCACAGACATTGAAAGAACAATACTCAACTTTATATGGAAAAATAAAAAACCCAGGATAGCCAAAACAACTCTTTACAATAAAGGATCTTCTGGAGGCATCACCATCCCCGACTTCAAGCTCTACTATAGAGCCATAGTTCTGAAAACAGCTTGGTATTGGCACAAAAATAGACAGATAGACCAATGGAATCGAATTGAAAACCCTGATATTGACCCACGCACCTACGAATACCTTATTTTTGACAAAGGTGCTAAATCTATACAATGGAAAAAAGATAGCATCTTCAACAAAATGGTGCTGGTACAATTGGATTCGGACATGCAGAAAATTGCAGATAGATCCATACCTGTCACCATGCACAAAACTTAAGTGCAAATGGATCAAAGATCTCAGCATAAATCCAGCCACACTGAATCTTCTAGAAGAGAAAGATCTCAGCATAAATCCAGCCACACTGAATCTTCTAGAAGAGAAAGTGGGAATTACCCTTGAACAAATTGGCACAGGAGACCGCTTCCTGAACATTATGCTAGTAGCACAGACATTGAGGTCTGCAATTAATAAATGGGACCTCCTGAAACTGAGAAGCTTCTGCAAGGCAAAGGAAACAGTCAGTAGGACAAAACGACCACCCACAGAATAGGAAAAGATCTTCACCGACCCCACATCTGACAGAGGACTGATTTCCAAAATATATAAGGAGCTCAAGAAGCTAGCCACCAAAACAACAAACAATGAAATTAAAAAGTGGGGTGCAGAACTAAATAGAGAATTCTCAACAGAGGAATCTGAAATGGCTGAAAGACACTTAAGAAAGTGCTCAAAATCCTTGGCCATCAGAGAAATGCAACTCAAAACAACTCTGAGATACCACCTCACACCTGTCAGAATGGCTAAAATCAAAAATACCAATGACAATCTATGCTGGAGAGGATGTGGAGAAAAAGGAACACTCCTCCATTGCTGGTGGGAGTGCGAACTTGTAAGACCACTCTGGAAATCAGTATGGCGGTTGCTCAGAAAAATGGGAATCAGTCTACCTCAAGATCCAGCCATTCCTCTCTTGGGTATATACCCAAATAGTGCATGTTCATACAACAAGGACATATGTTCAACCATGTTCATAGCAGCATTGTTTGTAATAGCCAGAACCTGGAAGCAACCTAGATGCCCCTCAACTGAAGAATGGATTGAGAAAATGTGGTACATTTATACAATGGAGTACTATTCAGCAGAAAAAAAGCAATGGAATCTTGAAATTCGCAGGCAAATGGATGGAACTAGAAGAAACCATCCTGAGTGAGGTAACCCAGTCACAAAAAGACAAACATGGTATGTACTCACTCATATATGAATTTTAGACATAGAGCAAAGGATTACCGGCCTATAATCCTCTTCATCAAAGAAACTAGGAAACATGAAGGACTCTAAGGGATAAATGGTCCCCAGGAATGGAAGTGGCATGACCTCCTGAACTAATTGGGGGCATGAGGGCAGGGGGGGAAGGAGCTGCTACAATAAGAGCAAGAGAAGAGGAGTAGAGGAGAGGAAATGGAGGGGCAGAAATATTGAGTTGGGGGAAGAATAGAGGAGAGAGAGCAGGATGAGAGATACCATATCAGAAGAAGCCACTATAGGTCCGAGAAGAGATCTGGAACCAGGGAGATCTCCAGAGACCTACAAGGATGACACGATCTGACAATCCAGGAAATGGTGGAGAGGATAACCTAAAAGCCTAAAATGAGATTGATGACTTCTCTTTATGCCATCCTAGAGCCCTCATCCAGTGGTTGATGGAAGCAGAGACAGACATCCACAGATATACACTGAGCTGAAATCCTCAGTCTCTTGAGTGCTGGGATTACAGATGTAAACCCAGGACTCCAACCCCTCGACCCCTGCCCACAAAAGGACTCTATGGCTCAGGATGGTCTTGGATTCTTGACAGCTCTTTCCTGCCTCAGTTTCCCAAGAGGATTACAGATTTTTTCTTTCCCTCTAAGCACCTGGATCAAACTAGGGCCTTGTGAATTCTAGATAGGTACCTTACTAAACTGTATGCCCACCTCATTTCATAATTTTGTTTTGAGACAGAATCTCACTAAATTTCCTAGGCTAACCTTGAAATCACTGTTGTCTAGGCTGTACAGCTGAGAAATGATGATGATGATTTTTGGCACTAGGAATTGAACTCAGGTTTTTTCATATGCTAAGCCAGTGTTCTTCCATTGAGCTGCATAAATTTCCAACTCTCTTCCTCCTCCACTTTCTCTTCCTGCTACTGCTGCTGCTGCTGCTGCTGCTGCTGCTGCTGCTGCTGGTGTCTCTCCCCCATCTCCTCCTCCTACAGAGTGACTGGATTTCACTGTGTAGCCTTGGCTGTCCTGGAGATTGCTGTGTTTATCAGGCTTGCCTCAAACTCACAGAGATTCACCTGCCTCTTCCTTTCGAGTGCTGGGATTAAAGATGTATAAAACCACACCTATCCCTCTTTTATTTATTTATGAGCAATAAGTTTTACTTTGGAGGGATAGAATTGCTTTGGAACTAGGTAGAGTTGGTGTTAACATACATTGGGACTGTACTGTGAATTGTTCATTTTAAAACAGTTCATTTGTATTATATGAATTTTACCTCAAGATACTACTTAAAAATTATTTTCTATGTATATGAGGGGGTGCTAAATGTATGTATGTGCACCACATGATTGTAGGTGCAGAGGCCAGAAGAAAGGCATTGGATCTCCTGAAACTGGAGTTATAGGTGGTTGTGAGCTGTCCAATGTGAGTACTGGAAAGTGAACCCCAGCCCTCTGCAAAAGCAGCCAGTGCTCTTAAATACTGAGCCATCTCTTCAGCCTCCAGGAAGAAAAGATACATGGTACTTTTTCAAAATTAAAAACTTGTGTGTATCAAAGGACATATCAAGAAAATAAGAAGAATGGGGTATGTTGGCATGTATCTTTAATCTGAGCACTTGGGAGGCAGAGGTCACATATACCCCAGAGAACCTCTGCTCATCCCTGTAATTCCCAGCACTCTTGAAATTGAGGCAGGAGGGTTGCTGTAAGTTTGAGGCCAGTCTGGGCTGCATAATGAGTTCTAGAACATGAAATTGGTCAGATTTCGTGAAATAGCTAAATCTAGTTTGTATGCTTATCTAATAACCAACTTCATGTGAGCAATACATTTTAGACATTTGTTAATAACATAAGGGGCCAGCCAGTGATGGTACACACCTTTAATCCCAGCACTTGGGAGGATTTCTGTGAGGCCAGCCTAGTTTATAGAGCAAGTACACAAAGAAATCCTGTCTTGAAAAAAGGGGTGGAGGGGTGGAGGATGCTAGAGAGATGTTTTAGTGGTTAAGAATGAATACTGTTCTTGAAGATGACCTAAGTTTGTTTCCCAGCATACATATCAGGCACTTCACAACTGCCTATAACTTTGGCTCCAAGGAATTCAATACCTCTCACCCTCTCACCTCTGTGTGTGTGTGTGTGTGTGTGTGTGTGTATGTATATGTATATATGTATATATGTATATATGTATATATATGTATATATATATGTATATGTCTCAGGAGCTAAATGTGCTTGCTCCCAAGCCTTATGATGCAAGTTCCATAGGATCTACATGGTAGAAGGAGAAAATTGATCCCTCTGACCTCTCATTGCAGGGCATGCGCCCTCCACCCTATCCACCTTAAATAAATCAATAAACAAATGAATGTAATTTTTAAAAAGAATGCAAAAGGAGTTTGGCTTGGTGATGCAGATCTGTAATCCTAGGTACTTGGGAGTAATAGGTTTTCTGTATCTGGATTATGAATTTCTTCACCAATGAAGTAAGCTAAATCAAACTGAATTGAAGAAGTATAACAACTGGTTTATTTGAGCAAAGCAACTCCTGGGTGGGTTTTCTAGTCCCAGAGATTGAGGCTGGAGAAGCCACTCACCCAAACTAAAGCAGGGGGATTATATAGTCTGCAGGAGAGAGGTGATGGTGTGCCTACCACAGGCTGGGTTTGTGCCCAAGTACGGTCAAAAGCTAGAATGCTTAGGTGGGGACTTGGGCTACTGGCAGCAACAGGGGAGAAAGTCTCAGTAGTCACCAGGAATGTGTAACTGGGCATTTTTGGCACTGTTTCTTTGTTGAAGATTCTCTGAGAGGGCAGAGGTTTGAAGAGAGAAAGACAGGAATGGGGCTTTCTGGATCATGCAGGGGTGAACTGAAGGTTCCAACTGAACTAGATGGACTGCAAGTTTACCTCAGACTGAACAAGTTAATGAGATTCTGTCTCAAAATAAAAGTAAAAAGGGCTTGTGGTATAGCTCAAAGATAGAGTACTTGCCTAGTATTCCTGAGGCCCTGAGTTTAAGTCCTATACCAAAGTGTATATGTGGTGATGTTGGCATCGAGGAGTCTCAACAAACCAAGATCAGAAGTTCTTAACAAGGAGCAAAGACAAAAAATATCCAAGGCTCTTAGTAAAGACTGTGGAGGAAGCAAGTATATTCCAGAAAGAAAAGCAACTCATGTGCTGAATAAATATCATACTGTATGTGAGGACAAAAGAATAACGCTTGAGTATGGATAGAAGTACAGGATTTACTGGAGGCTAGAGAGTAACCATTAGAGCTTTCACCCTTTAATACAGTGGTGACCCCTCCCCACCATAAAATTGTATCATTGCTACTTCATAACTGTGATGTTTCTACTGTTATCAATAGTAATATAAATATATGATATGCAGAATATCAAGTATGTGTCTCAAAGGGATTGAGAGCCACTGCAAAGGATCTTCAGTTTTCTGTCAGAAAGCCTGTATTAAACACCAATGGCTGCCCTCCTGGACCTAGTAATTCCCCTCCCTTGCATGGAAATAGGGTGTGCTGATTTGTCTTTGATTTCATAGAACCCCCATGGTTGTGTAGGCTTATTCCATCCCACAGATGGTTGAGATACACTGAGGAGGTACTATTCTCTTCACTGCATCCTAGGGAAGGATGAGTTAGTAAGCTTTTAAAATTTTCCTCAGGCCTATTATCCTATCCAAACTAGGCCTTGGCGGTGGAGAAATAAGTATAGCCTTTATTATAGTAGTAGGTGGCATATGTGCCCAAGAGAATCAGTTCCTTCTGAGTTGAAAGGTCTGCCTGTCTTTCCCAAAAGGAGTCATTGAGGAGAGGATGCAGTGAATCTGCAAGCTAAGTGTGCTATGGGTTCCCTGATTCACCATGCCTTCCCTTGTCCGGCAGTGACTCGACATAATCACCTCAAGGACTTCATGCTGGTGGTGTCTATTGTTATTGGTGTGGGCGGCTGCTGGTTTGCCTATATTCAGAACCGTTACTCCAAGGAGCACATGAAGAAGATGATGAAAGATCTGGAAGGGTTACACCGAGCTGAGCAGAGTCTGCATGACCTGCAGGAAAGGTAAGGCCTTGCTTCTTTATCCAGCCCTGGTACTGCCAACTCTTGGGAGTCCCGTTTTGTGATCCATGTAGCTCCCTGTTGACACCCCTTGACATGGGTGTAAAGGCTATATCATCCTCTAGAACTGGTTTTGAGATCATATGTCCTGAGTCATTACTCCTCTTGAGAGGAGCTTTCATTCTATTTAAAAACGAAACAAAACTTTTTTCGCTCTGAGCTTAAAAAGGAGAAATGCATAGCTGCCAGAGAGGTCTTGAGGTTCCCTGTCAGGGGTCTTGTTATGGGTCATTCTGTTTCTTGTCCTACATCTTGATTGCTTCCATTCTCATACAGATAGATACATTAACTGTTTCTCATGGCTCCCAAAGAAACTTCATAAAACAAGCTGGTCATGGGGCCACATGTATGCTATACTCCTATTATTTTGGAGGTAGAGGTAGAAGGATCAAGAGCACAGGGTTATCATGGACTACTAGCAAGTTCAAGACTGGGCTATATAAGACTGTTTCAAAAAGAAAACAAAAATGGTGAGAATGTAGCTCAGTTGATAGAGCACATGCCTAGCATGTGCCAAACACCACATAAAATTGGACTTAGGGGCCTGACAAGGTAGTTCAGCAGGTAAAGGTGTTTGCTGCCAAGCTTGACATGCAGAGTTCAACACAAGAGCCCACATGTGGAAGGAGAGTACTAATTCCTAGAAGTCAGAGTCGTCCTCTAATATGCTCCCATGTGGGTGTGTGCACAGACATTCATACACATACTCAATGTAAAAACATTTTTTTTTTTAACTGGGCTTGGAGGCAGATGACTAGAAGTTCAAGGTCTTCTTTCACTACATAGCAAGTTTGAGGCCAGCCTGGTTTATTAAAACCCTGTTTCATAAAGAAAGAAGTAAATAAAGTAACCTCATAAAAAAACTTTCATCCTATTCCCTTAGTTCTTTCTCATATACTCTAAATACCTTAAGTATTGACTTCTGTGACTGAGTTTCCAGAACTCTTTGTCATTAATCCGAAGGTTGGGGCAGAAGAGAGTCAATGTCTAAGCATCGACTGTAATCTGTAATCTCAGCATTTGGGTGGTGGAGGCGGGTGTATCAGGAGTCTAAAGTTATCCTCAAACATAGGGAATTCCATGTCAGGCTGGGCTATGAGACGCAATCTCAAACTCTCAAACTGTCCCCCCTGAAAGAAAGAAGCCTGGTTTATGCCCCCCCCCCCGTGTGTGTGTGTGTGTGTGTGTGTGTGTGTGTGTGTGTGTGTGTGTGTGTGTGTGTGTGTGTGTCTATGCATGATATGATTTGAGACATAATATTACTACATAGTCCAGGTCTAGGCTGGCCTTGAACTCTTAGCAGTCCTCTTGCCTCAAATTTCTAAGAGCTGAGATTACAGGTGTGTACCACTGACCTGGCTTCTCTAGGTTTTGTTTTTGTTTTTGTTTGTTTGTTTTTATGACAGGGTCTCACTGTGTAGCCAAGCCTGGCCTGGAGTCTATGGTGGTCCTGCCTCAGCTTCCAGGTGTTGGAATTACAGAGGTTTACTACAGTACTTGAGGCATTTAAAGAGCTACTTTTAAGTAGCATACAACATTTTCTTTGGATGGGTGAGGAAAGGCTTTCTCATAAGAAAGCTTTCTTTTGGGTTTGGGGTAGTTTTTTAATCAATTAGTTAATTTATTACTATTTTTAAGTGTATCCTTGGCTGGCCTGGATCTTACTACATAGACCAGGATGACCTCAGAGATATGCTTGCCTCTGCCTCCCAAGTGCTAAGTCTAAAGGCATGCACCATACCTGGCCCATGAGCTACATATTTTTAAAAGTGCATTATTGCTTTTCATAATCACAACTCTTTGAAGTTGTTAGGTACTGTTATTATCTCTATCTTAGAAATGAAGGCTAGGAAGGTTACATGTCAGCAATGAACGATGACTTTTTAAAAAGATTTGTGTTTACTTTATGTGCATGAATCTTTTGCCTGCATGTCTATATATATATACCACGTGTGTGCCTGGTAACTGAGACAACAGAATCCCCTGGAACTAGAGTTACAGCAAGTTGTAAGCCACCCTGTGGGTGCTTGGAGCTATCCCAGCTCCTCTGATAGAGACAAGTACTCTTAAGTGCTGAGCTATTTCTCTAACCTCTGAGCTAGGAATTTTGACACTCTAGCTTGGCTTCTAGGGGGCGAGAGGAGTTTAATTTCTAAACTGATTCATGGTTACTCTGCTGGGCCCCTTGTTCTTGGATCCTTGCCAACTAGAAGCTAACTGCTGCTGTCTGAACCATTCCCATACTTCATTCGTCTGAAAAACATGTACTGTTTTCATTCCAAAGACAAAAGAATCTAAGCAAAAGACATTCCAAGTTTGGGAATAAAACCTAAGCTCGGAGTCCTCCCTGCTCCCCAAAGCCTCCAGAGCTTAATGACTACTATAGCACTAAGCAAGAGACGGACACCCTCCTCTGGACTTGTGCGTACACACACATGCCCTTCTCTGACAGAATACAGAGACCACATATCACTTTGTTCCTGCTGTCTATAGAAATACTGTCATTATGAAGCTTTGGTGAATAAATATAACACCAGACATACATTCCAATTAGGATTTCACTAGTTTCCAAACAATTCTTTGAGGCAGGCAGGAACTTTGTTTCCTTTTTCTATGAAGAAACAGGTGAAATGTGACCAGGGACTTTCAATCAGGCTGCTTAATTTTCTTCCTTATATTGCCAATTGATTGTTGCCTTGGAGTAGGACAGTGCTTGACTGTACGTTTATTTGCTTGTTTTTGCACCCAATAATATTTATTGATATCTGTCTCCGTTAGACAATGGAGCAGAAGAGGCTGTTTTGGAGACAAGAGCCTTTTGGTGAAAGGTTGAATCCCTAGTGGTATAGTTTCTTGCAGCTGGGTCATGGGACAGTAGAATCAGCCAGAAAAGGAGATGGGAGGAAATGGCATCTTTTTTTTTTTTTTAATAGCTATGCATGTATCGCCACCTGGTGTCCATCCAATTAACTCCTTCTCCAGGGGCAGAGTAGGCAGTAAATTGCTGTTATTGGGGAGCTGCTTATAGCCAACTGTCTCTTCTTATTAGGACTGCAGTCGAAAACAAGTATGGATTGCTGTTTTTAAAAGATTGAATTCTATAACTGCTTTTTAATCACTTTTTTTCTCTGTTGATTTTGAGACATGGTCTCTTACAGCCAAGGCTGACGTTAAACTCCTTATCTGCCTTCCTCAGCCTCTCAAGAATTGGGCTTATACATGTTCTTCACCATGCCTGGATATTTTCACTTTAATTATAGACAATATTATAGACAATAACTATCATTTCTCTTTTTTTGTTACTACTTTTGGTGGTGGTAGTGATGGTAATCCTCACTCACCTGGGGAGCCTGAGACTTGTGTAGACCAGTTTGGTCTTGAACATTAATTGATCCTCCTGCCTCTACCTCTTCTGTGACTACAAGCTGGTGCCACCACACCTGGCCTTATCTTTTACTATTCTCTACCTTAATTCTAAACTCTACCTCTCTTTTCTTTTTCTTTCTTTTAGACAGTGTCTCATTCCAGACCTGGATGGTCTGGAACTCACAAAGATCCACTCACTTTCAGAATGCTGGAATTAAAGGTGTGCACCACCATGCCCAGCCTCTTTCTTTTAAAAATACTTTTCTTACATTTACTTATTTATTTGTGTTGGGGGGGGGTGTTAGTACCTTGGTGTGGGTCTGGAGGTCAGAGAATTAACTCACCAGAGTCTGTTCTCTCTCTCATTCTACCATTGTGGGTCCTTGGGATCAAACTCAGTTGTTGTGCTAGGCAGCAAGCACCTTTACCTACTGAGCTACCTCACTGGCCTCTTCCTTTTCCCCTTTCCTTGCCTTTTACTTCTCCCTTCCATCCTCTTCTCTCACCTTTCCTGCCCTCTTCTTTCTTGCCACCCCTCCTTTGTACTAAACCAGGGACCTCACTCAGGCTAACCCAGCACTTAATTGCTAAGTATCTTCTCCTTTATCACCCTCATATCCTAGTTCCCAGCTAACTTAGTGCTTCCTGCTAAGTTAAAAAGACCAGACAATAGTACAGTTCTTTTCATTTTCAGAGCAATTAGTAAACTCTTTCCCTTGGATCTTGTCTTAGTTAGGGTTGTTATTGCTGTGATGGAACACCATGACCAAAAGCAACTTGGGGCGGAAAGGGTTTATTTAGTTTATACTTCCACATCACTGTTCATCATCAAAGGGAGTCAGGACAGGAACTCAAGCAGGGAAGGAACCTGGACACAGGAGCTAATACAGAGGTTGTAGAGGAGTGCTGCTTACTTCCTTGTTCCCTATGGCTTGCTCAGTTTGCTTTTATTTATAGAACCCAAGACAACCAGCCCAGGGATGGCACCACCCACAATGGGCTGGGCTCTCCCCATTAATCAATAATTTAAAAAATACCTTATGGCTGGATATTATGGAGGCATTTTCTCAGTTGAGCTTCCCTCCTTTCAGATGACTCTAGCTGTGTTAAGTTGGTATAAAACTGGCCAGCACAGATCTACTCCAGCCGTTTCCATCCCTGACTCTTTTCAGACACAGTTGATTGTTCATTCTTTTGCCTCGATCAACACCATATATTCATCTCTTTATTGTACAACCACACTGTAGACAATCATTGGTCTACTGTTGGTAACTTTTTCTGTGTATCCCTGGCTGTCCTGGAATTAGCTCTATAAACCAGGCTGGTCTTGAACTCACAGAGATCCATCTGCCTCTGCCTCCTGAGTGCTGGGATTAAAGGTGTGTGCCACCACCACCTGGCTAAGGATAGAGTTTTATTGTAACTGATTTCCTTAAAATCTTACCAACCTTAAAAATTCCACAGGACCAAGGGCAACAGGTAATCTTTTTAAGACCTGCTCAGTCCAGTCCCTTACTTGGACATGCATTTCAGTGTGTGTGTGTGTGTCTGTGTGTCTGTGTGTCTGTGTGTGTCTGTGTATGTCTGTGTGTGTGTGTCTGTATCTGTGTGTTCAAGCACACATACATACACACATACACATGCAAGCACACGCTTGGAACAGGCATTTGAGAGTCAAAGAGGTCCAGCTAGTAATTCTTTTCTCATCTTCCATAACTTCCCGCCTACCACCACCTCACCTGAATCTGAACCACTAGGTGTTGCCTCACTTTTATCTATCACTAAGTGCTTTCTACATTTATGTCTTGAAATGGGAGAATAATTATGAACTTTGAATTCACAAAGGTTTGAATTGTAACCTTTTATTTGCCTTCTTCATATTCACACTTGTCCCAGGCTGATGTTACTATTTGCTCAGAGGACAGATGCGTACTGCCTTGTAAACTAGTAGCTGTTATAATTTCAGTGTGTGAGATACTTTAGGGGAGGTATTCAGATGTTTGTGAACATGGCTTCATGGTTTTGTGTACTAGCAGCAGAATAATAGGCAACATAAGAATTAAGGCCAATGACTGTGGTTTCTGATGGCCCTGACTAGCTCAGATCTGCACAGCCAGCAGAGAAGCTATAGCTGGCACCTCCTTGCCAGGTCTCCTCCAGCTTTCTACATTGACCCCCTCACCCCACCCAACCCCCAGGCTCCACAAGGCCCAGGAGGAGCACCGCACAGTGGAAGTAGAGAAGGTCCATCTGGAGAAGAAGCTGCGTGATGAGATCAATGTTGCCAAGCAGGAAGCTCAGAGGCTGAAGGAGCTGAGGGAGGGTACTGAGAATGAGAGGAGCCGCCAAAAATATGCCGAGGAAGAGCTGGAGCAGGTAGGAGTTTGTGTCGGATGCCTCAAGGGATGTGTAAAGGGCAGGGGACCAGGAAATCTTCATGTGTGAACATTTTGAATCTGGTTCAAATCTTTACTCTAGACTTACTAATAAGGGTAGTGGGAAAGCTATAAAAAATGTTTACCATTATTTTCAAAGAATGGCAGATAATGGGAGATAAAAGTGATTCTCTTACCCCTCCCCCTTTTTCACTGAGGTATTTATATCAAGTGAATAAATCGTAGGTATCAAGATGGTAAGTTTTTACATATGGATACACCAGTGTACGTACACTCAGAAAGCTCAGTTTTGCTCTTGTCAGATTTTACTGCAAGAGTAACTGTTGTCATAACCTCTAAATTTGATTAGTTTTGCATGCTTTTGAATTTTATAAAAATATCAGCAGAACTTCAGAGAAGCCTTAGCAGTTAAGAGAATGTCCCCTTACAGAGGAGCCAGCACTCACGTTATGTGGCTCACAACTGCCTGTGACTCCAGCCCCAAGAGATTCAACACCCTCTTCTGGCCTTCATGAGTACTGTACTCATGTGTATATCACCCATCCCACCTCCAATATACACACATAAGTTTTCAAAAACTTTATAAACATGGCATTATATAGCACTAGGAGTGTGGCTTAGTATTAGAATCTTTTCCCAGCATACATAAGATTCTGGGACCAATCTCCAGCACAACAAAAATAAAATGAAACAACAGAAAGAATGGCATTATGTATACATGCTTTGTGCATTTGGTTTTTTTGAGTTAACATTGTGAGAGTCAGGTCGCATATAGTGATTGATGATTGATTTCCATTACACAATAGTCTAAGAAAGCAAAAACAAACAAATAAAAAACAAAAAAAACATTGGGTGTGGTGGTGCATACCATTAATCCCAGCACTCATGGATCTCTGTAATAAGTTCCAGGCCAGCCAGAGGTATATAGTGAGACCCTGTCTCAAAAAACAAAACAAAACAATACCCCACCCTCCAAACAGGTTTGGAGAGATGAGTGGGGGTTAAGAGCAGTTTTGATTCCCATCACCCAAATGGTGGCTCACTATCATCCATAACTCCAGTTCTAGGGAGTCCAAACCCCTCTTTTGACTTGTGAGGGCACCAGACACATATATGATACACATATATACATTCAGACAAAACATTCATACACATAACATAAATATTTTAAAAAAGTGGAAAGGCAAGCCACAATCAGAGAGGAAATTTTATACACACACACATACAAAAAGGCTTACATTCAGGGTATATAAAGAACTCTTACAAACAAGAAAAGACAACTGAAAGTTTTTATTTTACTTTAGTGTCTAGCAATAATTTCATCTTATTATCAATCTGCCACATACAGATGTAACGATAAGTCTTTACTCCATCTGCCCGAGCCCCACTGCCATGTGGGCGTCCAGAATAACATACAGAGTATTATATTAGTTTACAATGCTGCTGGCCAATTGACTAGGATTTCTATCTGCTAGCTCAGTCTTAATTATCAGCCATAATCATAAGACTTATCTTATGGAGGACACAGGCGGAATGCGTCCTGTCTTCCTGGCGGTAACATGGCGACTCCACAGAGAGCAGGAAGAATAGCAAGAGCAAGGGGCAAGAGAACGACTTCCTGTTTTTCCCTGCTTATATATGAGTCTCCCTGATATGTCACTTCCTGCCTGTATCACAAGACTTCTTTTTACTACATTTCCCAGAATCCTCCTTGACTCCTAGTCCCATCTATCTTGCTTTCCTATTGGCCAACAGTACTTTATTTATCAACCAATAAGACAAACATATACAGAAGGACATTCCCCATCACACAGATCTAAAAATACCAAATGAGTCCCTATTAAGCTATTTGAAAATCAGTATACAGGGGTAAAGGAAGCTAGAGGAACAAATGAATGGTAAAGAAATCTCACAAAACTAGAGGTGAAGGCCCAGTGAGCCTAAAATATGGCTGAGACAGGAAGGACACTCCCAAGTTCCAGGCCAGCCTGAGATACAGCCAGTAAAACTCTATATCAGAAACAACAACAAAAATCAGAAAAAAAACTGGAGTTGTGGTATAGGCCTGTAATGAACCCTTAGGAAATAGAGGCAGGAGGATCAAGAAAGTTCAAGGTCATGCCTGCTACATATTGAGTTGATAGCTGGCCTCTGCTAAGGTGAACTGGGGAAAAATAAAATTAGAACCTCTACCTCCTGTTGACCAAGGAGCCAGTATATCAGAGGCAGAAATCACTGAGCAAAAGCTCCTAGGATGTGGCTCTGTGGGGTTTACAGATACCCTTGATACAGATTCAGAAACCCTCAGAACCTGATTTATTATTTGCCATGCCTTCTCTGTTCATGTGTCTTTATTCTCAGGTGTGGACACAGAGAACAAGTGTCTCTGAAAGGCCTCCAGTGTTATAGGATGCTTAGTTCAGCTCAGGAAAGGCAGGGAGGCTGTGTGTCAGAGTGCACAGAATCAGCAGCTGTGCATACAGTGGCATGTAGACTCTGAGTGGTTGGTGGGAATGAGCCTGGACTGCCAGCTTTGAGACTTAGCAGTGGGCCCTGTAGTAAGCACAGTACATGATGGGTGGGGTGGTGCAGATGAGCAAATGGAAGCCACAACTCCTGCTCTGGCATGCGCCCATGTGATGAACCTTGTCTTGGCTTGCTTTTCCTTCTGATTGAATCTTGCAACCAGGATCTTGTAAAGGAATGGTTAGAGTAGGGCTCCATCTTGCAATGTTTCCCTAGCTCCCAGTACTACTCTAAGCTATACTTTTAATCAATGAGAACTATCTTAGTTAGGGTTTCTATTGCTGTGAAGAGACACCATGACCATGGCAACTCTTATAAAGGAAAACATTTAATTGGGTGGCTTATAGTTTGAGGTTTAGTCCATTATCATCATGGTGGGACATGGCAGTGTGCAGGTAGACATGGTGCTGGATCTGAGAGTTTTACAGAAAATGCAGGCAACAGGAAGTGAACTGACATACTGGGTGTAGCTTGAACATATATGAGACCTGACATACTTCTTCCAACAAGGCCACACCACTCTAACAAAGCTGCATCTCATAATAGTGTCACTCCCTTTGGAGGCCATTTTCTTTCAAACCACCACAAGAACCCAGTATGTAGGAGTTCAGGGAATGCCAAGGTTCACCCATTTTGATTACAGCTCAGTTCAGGTGTTTGAGGCCTGTTCTGAAGAGCTAGGCTTAAATCTACCTTCACCCTGGACCTGTTGAGCTGGAACCTTACACCTTCAGACTCTCCTACTCTTTGTCTCTCTGACCCAAGTATTTAAGTGAGAAGAGCTTCACAAGTCAAATGACCAATTGTAAAAACAAAAACCAATATTAAGGAAGTGAAAGTTAAAGTAACAGTGGAATACCATTATGTTTATCAAAATGCCTAAAAACATAAAAGCCATGCATCAGTGGTAGTAGTTTTGATAGGAACAACCATTATAGAAAAATACTTAGCATTTCCTACTCCTTTCTCTGCCTCCAGTGCTAGGGATAAAACTTAGGATTTACATGCTAGCAAGCACTGACCACTGAAGCACAGTCCAAGCTCTATTACCGTACAACCAACAGAAATGACTGTTTATGCTCACCAAAAGATACATATTCAGTAATACTATATCCATTGTAGTAGTGTTATTCATAAAATCATAAATTTTAAAAAGTGTTTATCAACAGGAAAATGAAAAAAATAATTATAAAATACTTAGTAGATTATTACTCAGCAATGTAAATGAGCCCTCACCTAGAATTAACAGATGCAACCAGGAAGAAAATGACTTGAACCCAGGGCTTTGCATATACTAGGCAAGTACTCTACTACTAAGCTCTATTTCTAGCACAGTTTTTAAAAATCTGATACAGATTCTCTCTCTCTCTCTCTCTCTCTCTCTCTCTCTCTCTCTCTCTCTGTGTGTGTGTGTGTGTGTGTGTGTGTGTGAGAGAGAGAGAGAGAGAGAGAGAGAGAGAGAGAGAGAGAGAGAAAGAGAGAGAGAGAGAAAGAGAAATCAATCTAGGCTTGAATTCATTTTGTAGTTCAAACTGCCTTGAATTTTTTCTATATTGCCCAGGCTGCCGTAGCCTCCTGAGGCAGGAGGACCAGAAGTTCAAGACCAGCTTCTATCACATAGTAAATTCAAGGCCACCCTAAGCTTCATGAGACCTTTCCTCAAAAAACTAAAGCTAGGACTATAGAGATGAGTTAATGGTTAAGAGCACTGGCTTCTCTTCCAGAGGACTGTGGTATGTGCACCTGTTTTACAGGCAGTTATGAGCTACTTCATGTGTTACTAGGAACTGAATGTGTCCTCTGTATACCACATGTGTGCCCGCTGTTCAAGGAAACCAGAAGGGTGTGTTAGATTCCCTGGAATTGGAGTTACAGATGGTTGTGAGCTGTCACGTGGGTGCTGGGAACTGAACCCAGGTTCTCTGGAAGAGCATCCAGTGCTCTTAACTGAGCATCTTTCTAGCCCACGCTGTGGGTGTCTTGAGGTCCACACACAGACTCCAACTCACAGTAAGATGATTCAGTGACAGATATATTCCTGAAGAGATCAGGAAGGCTGGCTGAGACTGGCTGCATGACCAGGAGAATAAGCTGATATGATAGGAAAGAAAAATGTGCTGGAGCAAAAAAGAAAACAAAAGTATCCATTTGAATTCTGCTTGGCAGTATTGACAGTGTGATCTTAAGCAGGCTGTTTTTCTTGTCTGGCTTACTTTCTTGTACCTGAAATTCAGAGAACAATCATTGTCATTTCTTCCTACCTCAAGAATTGTAAAGCAGGTATGGACTCTTGAGTTGTGAAGAATTGTGCTGGAGAGAGTCTCAGTGTCAGCAAGCAGACTCACTTCCTATGTCCTCACAGGTTCGGGAGGCCTTGAGGAAAGCAGAGAAGGAGCTGGAATCACACAGCTCATGGTATGCTCCTGAGGCCCTTCAGAAGTGGTTGCAGCTGACGCATGAGGTGGAGGTGCAGTACTACAACATCAAGAAGCAAAATGCCGAGAAGCAGCTGCTGGTGGCCAAGGAGGGGGTGAGGCCTGCTTTCCTGTGGGCCTCCTTTTGCTCTCTTCCCTCCTCCCTGCCTTCTTGTTTTTGTGCCCCTCCCCCATTCTTCTCTGCTTTGCCCTGTCCCTCCCTTTGAGTGAATAGATACACTGGCAGGGGGTTCTGGTTTTTTCTAATGTATACTTCCTAATTTTGGGAGGAGGGATTGAGTATAGGGGTACTCCCTCTTGTCTTCTGGGCATGATAAAGCAAATAGGAGTGTGTAGAGGTCAAGCTTCCTCAGCTACTTCCTCCCCTTGTCTTACTTTTCTCTTTTCCTCTTTCTCTTCCTTTTCCTTGTGAAGCTTAAGTTGTGTCAGGAGGATGGGGACCAAGCTATAGGAAGGCCTTATTTCTTCCAACCATGACTCCATACTCTCCTTAATCTGGGTGCTTCATCTTTGCAGGCTGAGAAAATAAAAAAGAAGAGAAACACGCTTTTTGGTACCTTCCATGTGGCCCACAGCTCCTCCCTGGATGATGTGGATCATAAGATCTTAACTGCTAAGTAAGTAGCACCAGTTATCACCTCCACAATGACCATCCTTAGAGGCTGAGGTGAGACCTCTAACCCCAATCCCATCTCCTTGAGATGGAGTAACATCTGTGGTCTCCTGCCCAAGCCCTGATCCAGCTCCCACTTTACTCTTAAATTTATGAATTTGCTGTGTGTTGGTGGCACACACCTCTAATCCCAGTACTCGGGAGGCAGAAGCAGGCAGATCTCTGTGAGTTCGAGGCCAGCATGGTGTACAGACTCCAAAGCTACACAGAGAAACCTTGTCTTGAAAACGCCCCCCACCCCCAAAAAAGTTTATGAATTTATTGAGGTTTTTATTCATACACGCCTGTACCTAAATTTGTTTCTCTGAAAAGTGACGCTGTTCTTGTTGGGTTTTCCACACGGTTTACACTTGTGGTTCTCTTTCATCTGTCTTCAGGCAAGCACTGAGCGAGGTGACAGCAGCACTGAGGGAGCGTCTGCACCGGTGGCAGCAGATTGAGATCCTCTGTGGCTTCCAGATTGTCAATAACCCTGGCATCCACTCCTTGGTGGCTGCCCTCAACATAGACCCCAGCTGGATGGGCAGTACTCGGCCTAACCCTGCCCACTTCATCATGACTGACGACGTGGATGACATGGATGAGGAGATTGTGTCACCCTTGTCCATGCAGTGTAGGTGACCTCTTTGTAGAGAAGTAGCCTTTGGTATACAAGATGAGAAAGAAGTCTGTGACCTCTGCTGTGCTTACACAACAATTGGGGAGGATCACCAGGAAAGAAGTCAGCTCCTGTCATTGGTTAATAAAACAATTCACATTAAGATATTTCTTTATAGCTGTCCTTTTAGTGTTATTTTTCCCTCTTGCTATCTGCCTTCTCTGTCCTGTGTCTGTCTTTCTTTATTCTGTTTTTCAGTTTAGCTCTCCTTTTTCTTTCTCCTACTATCTACCTTTGTGAAAAAAATAATCTTCTTTAGAGACTTTTTACTGATAGTATAAAATAATATGCATTTGGGTTATTTGTGTTTATTTCACCTCATGTTTCTTATTCTTACTTACTAAAGCAGGTGAATAGAATGATGTCTCTTTTCCTCGCCTTTCTGCGTGAGAACTCCATATAGTAGTAGTCCTTTAGAGTGGTCTGTCCCTAAAGTCTCCAATTTGGGAGGCATTCTTGCCCAGGAGGGAACTCCTGTACAAGTATGTCTGACTAGCTACCAAACTTAGACTCCTACTACTCCCATCCACTCCTGGTTTTTTCTTCTTTCTTCTTTCCTCCAAAGGTGATGAGAGCTTAGTAGAGCACAGCAAAAAGGGACAGTATTCATGGGAATGCTTTAGTGACTCCCCTTCTGGTCCACAGCTGAATTTTTGTTTGGATGGGGATTATTTTAGCTAAGTAAATTAATCTTATTTATGGAAAAGGGGTTATCTTAGGTCCATATCATACCAGCACAGAGGAGATTGCAGGGCTGGTTTAGGATCTCACTTCAGGAGGCCATATACATTCCCTGCCTCCCCTGCAGGCCAAATTTATATTTCAGACAAAATTTATTTGTAAATGTCCTTTTTAATGAGCTGATTCTGGAACTTGCTGTTTAGTCCAGACTCACCTTGATTTCTGATGTTCCACTGATTTCCACCCAACCAAGTGCTGGGAGTATAAACATGTAGGACCATGTAAATTTTTTCAATAGTACAATAGGCCAAGCCTCTTTGTTTTCTTTCTTTCTTTTTTTTTCTTGAGACATGGTTTCTCTGTGTAGCTTTGGAGCCTATCCTGGCACCCACTCTGGAGACCAGGCTGGCCTCAAACTCACAGAGATCCACCTGCCTCTGCCTTCCAAGTGCTGGGATTAAAGGAGTGTGCCACCAACACCCGGTGCCTCTTTGTTTTCTTGATTTGATATCTTTTTTGTTTTTGTTTGGTTTTGGTTTTGGGTTTTTGAGACAGGATCTCACTATGTAGCTCTGGCTGGCCTAACTTTACTCTCAGTAGCCCTGCCTTGTCTGAACTCTATGTAAGCCATGCTGGCCTCAAACTCAGAGATCTACCTGCCCCTGCCTCCCAAGTGCTGGAATTAAAGGTGTTCGCCACCATTCATGGCTTGATCTGATATCTTGTTAAGTCTTTAGCCAAAGGCCTAACAAGGTTTAGGCCACTAGTAGGCAAATCTGGATCCTAAGTTATTGGTCTAAAGGCTCCTGTGCTCTCTAGGTTAGGAGGAACCTTCATTAGCTCTGAAGGTTCTGCTCTCCACTCATTCCCAGTCCCCAGCCCTTCCTGTATCCTATTGATAGACAGGCCAAAACCCTTCATAAATCAGATTCTCTTCTCCTTTTGGCCTGGCTGTTGACCCTAGATGCTGCCTGGCTGATGGGGCGTAGGTTCAGTGACCGCTCTCTCTGCTCTACATCCGCCGGCTCGGATGATCAGTCCCTCTGGAAATACCCGGGTTTGAGGAGCCCCTTTGGGGCTTTTGTTTTTCCGACTTTTGGAACTAAACCAACACTCCTATCCAATGGGCCCCTTCTCTTGCCTGCCTCACACCCCTGCCTGCTCCCTCTGTCCCCTCCGCACTGTCCTTACTAACTGAGAGGGGGGGGGTTCGGGGGTAATAAGAATCAGCCTGCTCAGCTGAGGACTGGAGAGAAAACATCTATGGTGATGGAAGCTTAGGCCTTTCCCTTCACCCCAGCCATGGATGTCCCAGTGGACCTTCCAGCTGGGCTGGGAGGGAAAGGAAAGGAAAGAACACTCCTCTTTTTCTCTTTTTCATGTTTCTTCCCTTTTCTCCAAGTTTCTGCTCCCCACCCTCTTCCCTTCCCTTCAAACATTTCTTGCTTTGAAACTTACCAGCTGTATAAGCCCTGCCACCTAACTCTTCACACTGTGGAATTGTGTTCTCTCCCTTGTAAACTCTACCACCCTAGTAATCTCTGACTTTCTCCAATTTTTAAGGAATAAGTATTTTTTTTTTTTAAAGTTGGAGCAGGGATTGAACCCAGAGACATGTTCTGGCACATCTGTAAGTTACCTGGTGCCCCGGTCAGGATGATAATTATTCTACAAGAGCCTGGTTTGCAGCACTGATCCAGGAGCTAGGTCATTGTCATTTATATGTATGTATTACTAGAGGAAATGTGGAAAGTTAAAAAAAAGTAAATAGTAGCATTTTTAAAAGGCATTCATGCTGGGTGTGGTGGCACATGCCTTTAATCCTAGCACTCATGAGACAGAGGCAGGTGGATCTCTGAGTTTGAGGCCAGCATGGTCTACAAAGTGAGTTCTGGGAGAGCCAGGACTACAGGGAGAAACCGTGTCTCCAAAAACAAAAACAACCCCCCAAAAGGCATCCATTGTCTCACTATAGCTGAATACTTTTTCTTATATTTTTCGGTCAATTTAAGAGATTTTATTTTTATTTGAAATCATGTGATATGTGAGCATCTTGAGTTTGGGTTTGTGCACATGAGTGCAGTACCTACAAGGGCCAGAAGAGGGCATTAGCTCCCTGGAACTGAAGTTACAGACACTTGTGAGTTTTTCAAAGTGGGTGCTGGGAACTGAATTTGAATCCTCTGCAAGAGCAGAACATACTGTTAACAGATGGGACATCTCTCCTTCCTCCCCATGTGAATTTTCAAAAAGTGACTAAAATATTTATTGAATACAATGACCTGTGTAGGTATTTTGTAGGTGCTACTTGAAAGTCTCAGAACAGCCCCACAAGATTTTACAGATGAGGATTAAAATGAGAATGTAGATGGCTTAGGGTCACAGCTAGAAGTAGAAAGGCTTGGGTTCAAACTTTAGTGTTTTGTGTTACAAAGTTCAAGTGTATTTAATCAAAATTGTTATCCTTCTTCATCACTTGAAAGTTTTTGATGTTTGTGTTTGTTTGTTTTTGATTTCTGAAACAGGGTCTCATTATATAGCCCAGCCAACCTCTAGCTCACTTTATAGTCTGTTGGCTTCTAACTCATACTCCTCCTGCCTTGGCCTATCAAGTGCTGAGATTATAGTTATATCCTACCACCTCCAGCTCCAGAACATTTTATTAAGTATCTTCCATGTTCTTAAAATCTTTTTTAGAAGCATCACTTTTAGTATCTCTGCTGTCTCCTGACAAATAGATGTATTTTCATTTTTTTCATCATCCCACCTTTATGTATCCTTCCATACAACTATTACTGCTGATCCAATGAACATGTTTGTGTATACGTCCTTGTCTGTGTTGTGGATTATTTGCTGAGGTTAGTTAAAAAGCAAAGGCTGGTTCTTGCTGCTCTCCCGGACCTTGCTCCAAGTCCCTGTCCTATACTCCCTGCCTGTGTCCCACTAACTGCCTTGCTACTTCCCTTTATAGTGACATTGGCCTTAGGTCTCCTAACACTGGAGTTGCCACTAAAACTGACCCGGGCACTTCATCTACAATTTCCCATCCTTCCAGGTCCCACAGTGGGAGGATTCTGGGAGGTGGTATCCTTCTCCCTAGATTGGGTATCAAAAGTCCAGAGAGGTATCTAGCAGGCATATATTTATGGGTACCTGCTTGCCTGCATCCAACCTGCGTTGGCCAATCCTTATACTCTCTCTACTCTCCTTGCAGCCCCCAGCCTGCAGAGCAGTGTTCGGCAGCGCCTGACGGAGCCACAGCTTGGCCTGGGATCTCAGAGGTTGGTAGAGGGCGAGGCTGGCCACTTCTTGACAAGCCGGGTATCTCTGCGGCGAATGCGTAGCCTTTCATCTGGACAGTCTTTCAGTTCTGAAGGCCACGGGACCAGCCCTCCATCTGCCTCTGCTTCTTCTTCCTGTTCCTCTTCCACTACCACCATCGCCACCACCACCTCCACCACTACCACCACCACCATCAACACCGTCCATGTTCACCCTGTTTATTATCACCACAGCACTTCCTATTTCCTCCAGATGGATCCCTACCCTGACCCAACCCCTTCTGACAACATCGCTGTGATGTCTGGGCATTCAGAGAGCTTGGGGTATCAGCTGTCTCTCTTCTCTTTCTTCCTTCCCTTCCCACTGCTTTTATCTTGGCCTCTGCCTGCTGCCTGCTGCTTGTTGACCTCTGGGAGGTGTGGTGGGGAATCTTCCCCCTTGTCCTTTCTTATCTCAGTTCTGGGATTCCTTATTAAGGTCAGCTTAATTTCCTACACCTGTCTTCCCTTTGCTGTGTGGGGATTTCTGACTCTAAAAATGAGTAACTGTCCTCTTCCCTCACGATCCTATACCACTTGTTTAAATTATGAACTTTCAGCTCAGTTATCTCAATTCCTTTACTCCTTAAACAAATGTACTCTGTGTCAGGTTATTCTGAACACGGGGATTCATAGATGATAAGATGCCATCCCAGTTATCATGATTTGTAGTCTTCTCTGGGAAAGGCACACAAATACATTATGAACGGACTTTATAAGTGCTCTGGGGTACTGAGGAAGGAGGAATGACTAACAGTGTGGATTTAGGTGGAATGCTTCACAAAGAGATCCTTTGGTGTTAAAGCCCTATGCATAGAGAAAGGAAATAGTGTTCTAGCTGAGGGAATGTTATGTGCAGAGGAATGGGGGTGTAAGAACATATTATATATTTGTAATGAAAGTCTGCATATGTGTTGGAGGGAAGGGGTGGTAGATGAGGTCAGAATGATGAAAAGTTCAGAAAGGCTAAGGGTTTGGCTTTTATCTTTTCAGAAATGGAGCACCATAAAAAGGTTTCTAAATGAAAGAGAATTGGCTATACTTCCATTTTAGAGGACTTGGGGTAATTACAAGTGCTTGCTGCTAAGTCTGATGACCTGACTTTGAATCCAAAAGCCCACATGGTAGAAGGAAAGAGCCAACCCCTGGAAGTTGCCCTCTGACCTCCACATCTGTGCCGTGTGTGTGTGTGTGTGTGCATGTGTGCACATAATAAAATAAATATATGCAATAAAATAAAAATTAAAATCTTTCCATTTTAGAAGTAACATTTTAGTGTTCTGTATGCAGGAAGGAAACAGAAGACTAAGGAATTCTGAGGCATTATAGCATACTGCTTGGGGAAGTACAGAGATTTTGGCATGGGAAGATGATTCCCTTGTAACTGGCTAGAGGTACAGAAAGAAGAATCTAGTTTGACACCTAGGTTTCTAGCACAGCCTTTATGGAATTACACTACAGGAGAAGGAATACAGATTTGAAAATTTGGGGCAAGAAAACTTAAGCAGGTATTGTAATACTTGTTAGAGTAGGAAGTTAAGGCTCTAAAGGGGCAATTTCCCCCAGGTCACAGAGATAATTAAGACAGAGTACAGACTAGAACATGACTTTTCATTCAGGACATTTGTTCTTCTGCAAGGTCTCATTAAGTGACCTAGAAAAGAGTTGAAAGTTTCTCCTCAGCCTGGTCTGGCAACTCATTGACTTTCCATGCTAATATGTCAAAATGTTAGGCTAAGATCAGAGGTAGTAACCTTGCATGGGACAAGCTTAGGGGACCTTAAGAAAGGACTTGCCTTTGGACGTACCTCTCATCCCTGAAATTGTGACTGTGGTCCAATCCTTGTTGCCGAGCTACAGCCTGCTCACTCTGTTGATTTCTTTTGGTCCAGCCTCACTGTGGCTACCCATCTTTCTATCTTTGCTTCATGTACCCTTAGATAGTTATCCTTGAGGGCTGTTCCTTTTGCTTCCACAAAGGAACCGTCCTAACTAGGGTTATTGCTCAGCAGAGCTGCCCATTTTCACTCTCCTCATTTTCATCTGGAAGTTTGGGAAGAGAGACCACCCCTCACCATACTTATGGAGAGGACTGGAATGGGTTGGGGAAACTAGGGGTTGCTGTAATTTCATGCTCTAAGGTCTAAGCTGAGGGCAATGGGGAGGAAGGGTGGGTAGTGCCTGCATTCACCTGGCCTGTTCACTGCTTCATTTTCTTTTGCACCATGCACCAGAGGATCATCTCTAAAGACAAACAGGCTCTCTAGTAAGGTTAGTAGCTTGGGATGGGAGTCCAAGGCAGCCTAGCCTTTGGGGAGGGGTGACTCTGGCCTAAAAGGTCTCAGAAATTCAGGGAGGGATAGTGAGCGTGCCTTAATGGACCTTTTCCCTCTTATATCTGCTTAGGCTTTCTCCTAGGTTCTTATATTTCTATGGGGTTCTTTGCATTTAATTGATGAGGGAGGCATGGAAGGATGAGGATCAAGAACAAGTTCAGAACTGTGGGTCAGGAGAAGTGAGGCTGGGAGGGCCAAGCCTTTTTATCTCCTTTCCTTGCTGCTATAAAGGTAGGATCTTTACCTCCTCAGTTTAAAAAAGCCACCATTTTTGGTGTGGCTTCTCAGAATGTCTTGTCACTCTTAGTGGTTTATGTTTATGGGGAGGATTGTTATATGCTTAGAGAAACAAGGACACTTTTTTATTGTTTAAGATATAGTCCAGGCTGGCCTCAAACTTGCTATGTAGCTAAGGGTAATCTTGACTCCTGAACCCCATGTCTCTACTTCCCAACTGGTAGGAGTATAGGTGTGTGGCACCATACCAGAATTTTACTTAGTTTTTTGTTTCTGAAACATGGTTATCTTTATATATCCCTGGCTGCTCAACCTGGAGCTCACAGAAGTATGTGAGAAGTATGTACAGAAGATTGGCCTTGGATTTGGGGTAGTTCTCCTGCCTTAGCCTCCCAAATACTGGGATTACAGATGTGCACATGGTGAAGGCACATTTAAGCAAGGACCAGGGTCAGATATATAAATCCAAATAGGGGACTGAATATTTATTGACAGTATATTATGTGGCTGAAGCAGTATTTGTAGTAGTGGAGCTGTAGCTAGCATTGTTTCCCTTCCACCTGTAAACAGGAAGGTACTGGCCTATGGAATTGCTGTTTAGTTAGTTGTTCCTTGAGAAAGAAACCTACAGTAGCTATGAGCCAACCCCCTTACTTTTGCCTATTTCAGAAGGCTAGTGCCTTTTTTAACCTTTGATCCCTGGCTTCCTTCTTACCTGGTCCTGTGTTTCCTCTCCTACTCTTCTGAATCAGATGTTTATACCTTTCCTTTATCTCTCTCCTCTGCCTCTGTTGTGAGCTCTCAGGCCTCTAGGAAAGTGAAGGGGAATTCAAGATTGACAGGGCTTCCTAATACTCACCCCATTGTTGTAGAGGCAGGAGCAGTGGCATTTGGGATTGGACTTCCTGAGCTCAGCCAAGCCCTTAAAAGGTTTCTAGTTGCTGAAGTAGACTCTGTGTATATGTCCAATATGTAATGGCATGATCCCATAATTCAGACCTGCAAAGAAAGCCTCTTATTATAAACTAGTCCCATATTGGCCTTCCAGGTTGGCTGGTTTCATTGCCTTTACTTCTACAATACTTTGCAATTTCCAAGTGTTTTGTTAACAGTTTTGTTCCTCCAAACAGTCTTGTAAGATAATTAGCTTGATACCATCTTCATTGGGCAATAATTGAGGCTTAGCAAAGTTAGAAGACTTAACTAAAATCACACAGAAGAGTCTAGAGCTCTTCTCAACCCCTGTACCTTAAAGGCCAATGTTCTATCTTCCTATGCCTCTCTACATTCCCCCTGTCAGTAGAACTCTGAACCAAACCCCATACTTCCTGCTTTGATTTGAGCTCTGCAGAACTTCTCCATGGCATTCTAAGAATCCTATGAGTGGGGAGGAAGAGGCAACATCTTGGCCTTTGGGATGAATTAGGAATTGTTTGCAAGGCTGTTCTAACTGTCCTCCCCAGCCTTGGTCAGGCCTGCTGACTGCATGTGTCCTGTTCTTTGGAGCCTGGCCCAGACTGCATGTATCCCAGGTGTGATGGAATTAAGTGGGGGGGAGGAGGGCTTGGAAAATGGTGATTCAGAGCAACATGCAGCTTCTATGGTAGCTTACAGCTGAGTCCTAAGAAAATTTACCAGTTATGGGAAGGCAGGTTATTGAAGAGG
This sequence comes from Cricetulus griseus, assembly GCF_003668045.3. Taxonomy (NCBI): domain Eukaryota; kingdom Metazoa; phylum Chordata; class Mammalia; order Rodentia; family Cricetidae; genus Cricetulus; species Cricetulus griseus. Next base: position 96,952,821 of record NC_048596.1, on the reverse strand, counting down.
ATGCCTATGGAATTTGAGCCTATGGTTTTTATCAGTGTAGCACCTTGGTATCCAGCAGGAATGTGGCCCAGCCATTGTAAAGCTGTTTGCCTAATGGTGGTGGTATATAATAACATTTGTTTTTGTTTCTTCTTTTTTGTCTCTTTTCATCATTATTCTCTTTCTTCTATCTCTACCTACTTTTCCCCTCCATGATCCTGCTTTTCCTCTCTTTGTCTTCTCCACCTCTTTCCATTTTCCTATATTCTATGTTCCTTTTTCCTCCCTGTCCTATATCTTACAGGGATTTGACCCATTCCGATTCGGAGTCCTCCCTCCACATGAGTGACCGCCAGCGTGTGGCTCCCAAGCCTCCTCAGATGGGCCGTGCTGCAGATGAAGCTCTCAATGCCATGCCTTCCAATGGCAGCCATCGGCTGATTGAGGGGGTCCATCCAGGATCTCTGGTGGAGAAACTGCCTGACAGCCCTGCTCTGTCCAAGAAGGCATTACTCGCGCTGAACCATGGTCTAGATAAGGCCCACAGCCTGATGGAGCTGAACCCTTCAGGCCCACCTGGTGGCTCCCCACTTTTGGATTCTTCCCATTCTCATAGTGCCAGTTCCCCAGACCCAGACACACCTTCACCAATTGGGGATAGCCGAGCTCTGCAGGGTAGCCGAAACACACGAATTCCCCACTTGGCTGGCAAGAAGGCTGTGGCTGAGGAGGATAATGGTTCTATTGGTGAGGAGACAGACTCTAGCCCAGGCAGGAAGAAGTTTCCACTCAAAATTTTTAAGAAGCCTCTTAAGAAGTAGGCAGGATAGGGTGGCAGTGTTGAGACAGCCTGTCCTTCCCTGGGTTTTCTGCCTTCTCCCCCTTCCTGTCTTTGCGAAATCTGGCCCCTAGAGTGGGCATGGAGGGGCTGGCCCAGGGGCCTGGGCACTGTACATACCTGCCCCACTCATCCTTGGCCCTTCATCATTATTTATTAACTGACCACCGTGGCCGGCCTGCCCTGAAACCCTTCCAACCATGGCTGCTGCTGTCACACCCTCTCCACTCCAGTGCATGTCCCAGTGCTGTCCCCTCAGTTCCCAGCTCCACTTGTCTCTGCTGTCCCAGTTTTGAGGTTTGGTTTTTGTTTCTGTCCCCTGCTTTCAGGCTCCTCTGCCCCATTATTCCCCAACTTTCCTAGCAGTTGTGGGAAGATAGGAGGGGTGATTTCTGATACCTGTACCTCAGATCTCTTCATCCAACTCATAATCATTCTGCTTACCCCAGACTGGGCCAAGGTCCTAATCTCTGAGGTTTGTTCTATGGAAGTGTGATGAGCTGGAGGGAACCTCATCCTGGAGCTCATTTGAATCTCCAGGGCTTCATTCAGGAAGTGAACCAGCTCCCAGGGAACAAGTCACCAGAGTTTTGAGGAGAGGCCAGGCTTGTATTGATGGGGAGAGACTTCTCTTAGTAGGAGGATGAGTAGATGCCAAAGCTGTGGGCAATAAGGCACTTGCCATTTCTCTCTTGCCCTGCCCACTTCTGCCTTCCTCTTACCTCCTCTGTTCCCCTATATTGCAGGAGTGTGTCTCTTAAGAGGTGCTGCCCTGAAACTCCTCAAGCATCAGTACTACTAGGGCTCAGGACAACTGGCTCCCCTGGCTATGGGAGCCACAGTCATGACACAGGGCTCTTGTGGAGCCCTGGGCAAGGATGTTGTATTTGAACCAAAAGACAAACAGTTTTAAAGTAAAATAAAATAAATCTCCTGAATTTCCCAAGTGCCTGCACAGCATCCTCCCTTGTCAGACTCCATTTTCATGTTACTGCATAGCCTGGGCCAGAGGCTCAAAATGGACACAACTGTTCTGGGGAAGGGGTGGTGAAGGAAGATGGTACATGTATGTGAAGGCTGCTGTGTGACCACTTCTCCCCTCACGCCTCCCATCTTCCAGACAACTCTCCTTTATCTGTTTTTGCTATGGCTGTAAAGGTATTTTTCCTTCTGCCCCATTCTGTTATGCCTTTACCCTGAGATCCTAGTTTGGGCCTGGGTTGGGTGCAGCTGGGGCTGGTCTTAGGTGGGTGCCAGGCTCTAGACTGCCTTGTAGCCCCCTGGACACCCTCACATGGGTTTTTCTGTGTTATTTCATAAGATTCTTTGAAGTCCAATAAAGCATGTAGGAGATTTTAACCTCTGCTGGCTGTGACTCTCACCTTGTGTTTTCTGTGGCTTAACAAAAGGGACGAAGGGGCTGGTGAAACAGCTCAGTGGGTTAGGGCACTTGACATTAAGCCTTACAGACCCGGAGTTTCATCCCTGAGACCCGCATGGTGGAAGGACAGAACCAAATATGAAAGTTGCCCTCTAATTTGCACACAGGAGCTGTGATGTGCATGCACGGAGAGGGACATAAAAAATAGTTTTGTTTTGTTTTTTCTCTTGAGACAGGGTTTCTCTGAGTAGCCCTGGCTGTCCTGGAACTTGCTCTGTAGACCAGGCTGGCCTCCAACTCAGAGATCTGTCTTTCTCTGCCTCCCTGGGATTAAAGTTATATGCTATCACACTCAGCCTAAATAAATGAAATATTTTTAAAAACATAAAAGAGATAAACTATTCTTCATTTGCCAGGGGTGAACGAAACTCCAGTGCACATATCTCAGCTCTATAGCTGAGAGATACCTCATAAAACCTAGGATACTTAGGTAAATTTGAGTTTCAGGTGAAGATTTTTTAAGTATAATCATGTCTTGCACAATGTTTGGGATTCATTTTTATTGATTAAATCTGACAGTCCTTTTTTTTTCTTTCCTTTAAAAAACTTTTTTTTTTTTTTTTAAAGACAGGGTCTTATGTATCCTAAGGTGACCTTGAACTTGCCTTGTAGATGAGTCTGGCTTTGAGCCCCTAATACCTACCTCCACCTCTCAAATCCTAGGATTACAGGTGTATACCACTCTACCCATTTGACAATTCTACTTTTGAGCCATCTTAAAGGTAAAAAGTACACTTATTTATCATATGCCTGTGTGTGGAAGTCAGAACAACTTGTGGTAGTTGGTTCTTTCCTTCATGGGGGCCCTGGGGGTTAGACTCCAATTGTCAGGCTTGCTGGTAAATGCCTTATTACCACCTTGATGTGGAGGTACAAATAATGATTCACAGGACTAGGTTCAAATATTAAATATAATTTATTCCGGGGAGAAGTCACTTACAGAAGAAGCAGACAGCTGCTGCAGGTTCCAGCTCTAAGGATCCGCACAGGCTACTCCCTGTGGCCCAACCAGACGGAAGTGAGAGCCACCTGCTGGGACCCCAGACCTAAACTCACTCCCAGTCAGGTCCTCACCTGTAACCACGCCCACTACAGGTTCGGGCGGGGTGGATATCTCACTACACTTTGATGGCCCAATCTTTTTTTAAAAGCATATATTCATTGAATAAAATATGAGTTCATATTGGCATCCTCATGCATGTCTGGCAAGTACTTGGCTATTATTCACTTCCTCCTCTAAATCCCATCCATTCTTGGGTCCATAAACCTATCATCTTAGTTTCTCCTCATTTCAAAAGAAATTAGGAAACAGAAGTTTGTAACAGGAAATGGATTTATTTATAGTTTTGCCACTGGGGAGAAAAAATAACTCCATCCTGTTCTCTAACATGCTGGTAGTCTTTTACAGTTTATTGAAAACTATGAGACGGGATGGAGAGGTGGTTCAGAGGTTAAGAGCAATGGCTGTTCTTCCAGAGGTCCTGAGTTCAATTCCCAGCAACCACATAGTAGCTCACAGCTATCTGTAATGAGATCTGGTGTGCAAGCATACATGCCGGCAGAACACTGTATACAAAATAAATAAATCTTAAAAAAAAAAAAGAAAACTATGAGACAAAGACAAGAAGGTATGTAGCTTTGCTGTGAGACAGTTCAACATGGCTTTTCTGGGGTTGTGAGGAGGTCACTAGTTTCATATGACCTGCAGTATCTCAGTTCTCAGCAGTTCTTGTTTAGCATGGAGGGGGTCTCTCTTTACAATTTTGCCATGGTTCCAGCCCTTTCTCAAGCATGGAATCACTGCTATATTAGTGTCCTCTTTGTTATGGGGTAAAAACCCAGAGACCATTCAAGCAACCAAAGTTCAGAGTGAGAGTTTGTGTTAAGCTGGTGACTGCCTGGAGAGAAACACTTCTCACAGAGTAGCCTCAAATGCATAGTACAGGGTGTTTTTAAGGACAGCACAGAAAAACTACATACTGGTTAGCAGTTGCAGAGGGAAACCAGCAAGCAGTTTAACAAGAGCCAAGAACATGCAGTTAGCTGGGACATTTTGGACCCTGAGTTTCTAGAACTGAGTTGGGTGCTTTCCCATGGGACCTTTCGGGGCAAGGGGTATGTTTTAGTTAAGGTTTCTATTGCTGTGAAGAGACACCATGACCGAGGCAACATTTCTAAAGAAAAACATTTAATTGGGATGGCTTGCTTAGATTTCAGTGGTTCAGTCCATTGTCATCATGCATGGCAGTGTGCAGGCAGATGTGGTGCTGGAGTAGCTGAGAGTCCTACATCATGCAGGCAACAGGATGTCACTGTCACACTGAAGGAAATTTGAGCAAAAGAGACCTCAAAGCCTGCCCCCACAGTGACATACTTCCTCCAACAAGGCCACACCTAATAGTGCCACTCCCTTTGGGGTGATTTTCTTTCAAATCACCACAGGGTAGACACCAAAGATGTCTTCAGCTGAGACAATTTACCCTGTTAACACTTTTCTTCTTCTGAAATAGTACCCCTGCTTCAAGTTTTATATTTGTTTAATACTTTTGGACTTCAGTTTCCCCTCCCTCCACTGCTCTCTTTCCCTCTCCTCCCCCTCCCCATCCACTCCTCTTCCATTTCCCTTCAGAAAAGTGTGCCTCCCAGGCATATCAACCAAACATGGCATAACAAGATACGGTGAGACAAGCCACAAACCTTCATATCAAGGCTGTGCTATATGACCCAGAAGGAAAAGGGTCCTAAGAACAGGCTAAAGAGTCAGAGACCCCCCCCCACTCCTACTATTAGGAGTCCCACAAGATCAAGCTAACAACCCTAACATAGGTATAGAGCACCTATTGCAGACCCATTTCTCTTCAGTCTATGTGAAACCCTATGAGCCCTGCTTAATTGATTCTGTGGACTGTGTTCTGGTGTCTGTGACCCCTGTAGCTCCTACAATTCTTTCTTTCCCTTTTCTGTGGAGTTACCCAAGCTCTGAGGAGAGGAACCTCATGGAGATCTCCAATCTGGTTTCTCACTCTGCCTAATGTGTGTGTCTCTGCATCTGTTCCTATCAGCTGCTGGAGGCAATTTCTCTGAATGGGCTAGGAACCAATCTGGAGTTCTGGCCACTGGCTCAAATTTGGTGGAGTGTTTTTTGTTGTTGTATGGTTGGCTTTTTGGTTTTTCAAGACAGGGTCTCTCTGTGTAGTTTGGAGCCTGTCCTGGAACTCCCTCTATAGACCAGGCTGGTCTCAAACTGACAGAGATCTGTCTACCTCTGCCTCCCAAATGCTGGGATTAAAGCCAAGTGCCACCACTGCCCTATTGTTTGGTTTTGTTTGTTTGTTTTTGGTGGTTGTTGTTTAGTTCTAAATTCCAATAAGAGAAAACATGCAATATTTGTCTTTATGAGGTGGGTTTATCATGATGATCTCCAGTTCCATTTTTTCCAGCAAATGACATAAATTTATTCCTAATGTCTAAATAACACTTAATTGTGTACATCACATTTTCCCCACACCACACTCGTCTTCTAGGTCCAAGCAGGAATTCCTATGAAGTGTGAGCTGTGGGTGGAGATGGACAGCTTCCGGAGGATACAAGAAACAAGTGAAAGGTTGTGCACACCCCCAGCACACCTGAGGCAGAGGCAAAGGCAGACAGATCTCTGAGTTTGAGGCCAGCTTGGTCTACAGAGTGAGTTAGTTCCAGGACAGCCAGGACTACACAGAGAAACTCTTGTCTCAAAAACCAACAACAAACAAACAAAAAAGAAAGCCACATACATTATTTTACAGGTAGTTTGTGTGGCCCAAATTAGTTTTTATACCTTCCCTGTATAAGTATAAAACAGGACCCTCTGTTATTCTTTTGCATAAATTAGAAATAAAGAAGAGGAGGCGCAAGATGAGACATAAGATGAGACATATTAGACATATTAACCAGTTTATTATAGGCCCGGCAGAGTAAAGAGACTAAGAGAGAAGAGGAACAGGGTTAATGGCTGACTGCCATGGCTGGTCGCCATAGAGAGGCAGAGAGAGCATAAAGAGACAAAGAGAAGAGAGGAGAAGAAGCAGAGAGAAGAGTAGAGAAAGAGAGAGTGTAAATGGGCAGGGGGTCTTTTAAAGGGGTCCTCTGCACCTGCGTGCAGACTCAGTTCCCATGGAACCCTGGGCTGACCAGGATTCCACCAGGTAACAGGGGCAGGCCAGAGTAATGCCTGAACCTTTCACCCTCACTATCCTTTTATTTTTTCACCTATTCTTTTTCTTTTCCCCCTTTTATTGAATATAGATTTTTTCTTCCTCACATAGTATACTCTGATTATAGTTTCCCCTCCCTCTACTCATCTCAGTTTCTCCCCATCTGGATCCCCTCCTTTTCTGTCTCCCAAGCGTCTAAGAAATATTAATTAATTTTATTATTAATTTATTAAATATAAGATAAAACTAACACGTCAGTATTGAACAAAAACAACAGAAGGAAAAGATCACAAGAGACGGCACAAGAATCAGATACCCACTTGTTTCTTGTTCGAACACTCAGGAATCCCATAAAAACACTAAACTGGAAACCATAGTGTATATGCAAAAGACCTGGTGCAGATCCGTGTAGGCCCTGTGCATTCTGCCGGTCTCTGAGTTCACATGAGCTTTGATCATTTTGATTTAGAAGACCTTGTTTCCTTGGTGTCCTCTATCCCCTCTGGCTCTTACATTCTTTCTGCTTTCTCTTTTGAGGGGTTACCTGAATCCTGAGGGGAGGGATTTGATGGTGACATCCCTTAGGGTTCAGTGTTCTGTGTCTTGCTTTCTGCATAGTGTCTGTTTTCATCTATTCTTTGTTTGTTTTGCTTTGCTTTTTGAGACAGGGTTTCTCTATGTAACAGTCCTGGATGTCCTGGAACTAGCTCTGTAGACTAGACAGGCCTTGAACTCACAGAGATCCTCCTGTCTCTGCCTCCTTAGTGCTGGCATGTGCCACCACCAGCAGGCTGTTTTCACTTGTTTGTTTGTCTGTTTATTTATTTTTAGGGTTTTGAGACAGGGTTTGTAGCCCTCCCTGTCCTGGAACTAGCTAGCTCTTGTAGATAAGGCTGGCCTAGAACTCACAGAGACCCACTTAACCTCTGCCTCCTGAGTGCTGGGATTAAAGGCCACCAGCTGTTTTCACTTATTCTTAACGTGATGAGTCATTAATATCTCTCCTCTCCCTCTCCCTCTCCCTCTCCCTCTCTCTCTCTCCCCCTCTCTCTTTTGAGACAGGGTTTCTCTGTTTCTCAGTAGCTTTAGAGCCTGTCGCTGGAACTCGCTTTGTAGACCAGGCTGGTCTCGAACTCAGAGATCCACCTTCCTCTGCCTCCCGAGTGCTGGGATTAAAAGCGTGCACCACTACCGCCCGGCGAATCCCTATTTCTGTAAGGCTAAAATCCAAATACCGTTGGTCTAGGCTGATTCTTCAATTCAGGAGTGCAGACCTAAGAGTCTCCTAGCTGCATCCGGTCTGCGGAGCATAGGCTTTGGCGCCAACCAGACAGAAATCTTGGGGTTGCCGGAATGTAAAACAGAAAAAAGGGAAACAAACAAACAAACAAACAAACAAAACAAACAAACAAACAAAAAAACCAGTTCTGGGTGGTTACTTCTTTGTTAGGAAATAAGTACTTGTGGGAGGAGACTCCTTTTGCCCACACCCAATATGGCGGCAGAACACGGTTCCTGCCAGGTCCGCCTTCACCCTACTTAAATGTAGTGGAGAGAGTCAGAGTGTCCCGGTTTTTGCCACACTCAATATGGCGGCCAAGGGACGGGCATGCTGGCTTTCTGCCTATGCAGTTCCGGGCGTTGGAAGCGTCAAGAACGTCGTTCGAATTTCGTCGCGCCGTTTTGTGCGTCACGGGTGGCGGGAGCGGGAAGAATTTCGGATTTTCGTTCCTCGGTTCTGGTGAGGAGTGTGCTGTCTGTCGCGCAGTTTCAATCCCCTCGCCAAGCATCCCCTAGGAGTCCAACCCTCACATTCGACCGTCGGCTCTGTTCCTTCAGCGCCTCAGAGCTGCACTTTGGTCTCGAACCCCTCAGCACTTCAGCCACTGGCGGCGATGCATGTGATTAAGCGAGGTGAGGGTCCGTGGGGATGAGGAGGGAGAGAGGGGACCCCGGCTGCTGAGTACAGAGCGGTTACTCGCGCCAGCCCGCCGGACCCGCGGCGCCCTACCGCTTCCCGCCCTTCCCGCCGCGCTTCCCGCCCTGTCAGTCAGCCGGGCCTGTGTCTGCTCTGACTGCCTCTGTCCTCCTAACCTTAAGTGGGTTCCTTTGGTTTTGTCATGGTTCGCCCTTCCAGAGTTACTCCTACCTGTGTAGGATTGTTTTCCCTGTAGCCTGTTATTTCCCTGTAGCCCTGTTATTCCCAGCCACCATCCCCTGAGGCAGCTACATTTGGCTCCATGTTACAGAAGAGGTTTCAGAGACTGACGGAAAGCACCCCCAGCTAGTAATTGGAGGCTAGAGTTAAAACGCATAGCTGATAACAGTTCTGTGTCTCTCTTAATATCTTAAAAAAAAAAAAAAGCCAAATACAAAAACCACGAAGTTGATGACCTGGTATAAGAGGAAATAAGGAAAGAAAAGACATTGGACACCACAGGGTGGGTCATCTGTCATTTTTCTAGTCTTTTGTCAGGTGGGATTGTGATACAGCTCCATCCTTAAATTTTTTGGGGGAGGGTTTCACTATATAGTGGTGGCTTGCTATGTAGACCAGGCTGGCCTTGAATTCACAGAAATCTGCTTGCTTCTTCTGCCTCCTAAGTGCTGAGGTAGGTGACTATAAATCCAATCAAATTGATAAGATTAACCACCGATCCAACGACAATCTCTTAATGAACTCTGTTTGGTCACTTTCAAAGGTTGATTACAGTTGATTTTTTGATTTTTGCCATCTTAATGACTGCTAATGCAAACTGTGGTTTGATTCTTCAGATGGCCGCCAAGAGCGAGTTATGTTTGATAAAATTACATCACGAATCCAGAAACTCTGTTATGGACTCAATATGGACTTTGTTGATCCTGTAAGTAAATATAGTTTATGTCATGGGTCTTTGCTTTGTGCGATTTTGTGTGTCTCTGATCTCTAGACCTTCACGTAGGTATACTTAAGTGTTAAATGTCAATTTATTACCTGAAACTTTTCTTAATTTTGATGTGTCCTTCAGAGAACTCTGAATGTGAAAAAAGAGGGAGCAGTTGATCTTACCACGGTTTAGGCATCTTATTTATCCTGTTATGGTGCCTATATTCCTCTTGGAGCTTTAACCACACAGTATGGGTTTGGTTATGTACACATCCATATATAAAATATATTTTTATCTTCTTTTCCCCAGTGTCCTCTTAGATCCTTCCCACCAAACTTCTTTTCCACAAGTCCTTCTAGTGCTCTCTGTGCTTGTATGTGAGCATGTGTCTGTGTATGTCCTCCTCTGTGAGTTTGTGTGTGAGCATGTCTGTCTGACTGTGTCCTCTGTGTTTTGTGTGTGAGCATTCGTCCCCATCTGTCCCACTTCATTTAGTTAGGGCTGCTTGTATGAGCAGGAGTCTGGGCTTAATTTACCTGATTGAGCAAGGGCAAATTACCAGTGATTGCATTACTGAGGAATTTGACTCCTCCAGCAACCATTAACTGGGCAGTGAAGGGTAGGGCCCTGTGAGCCCATCCTTCCCTCATGAAATGCTAATGGGCCCAATATTGCAGAAATCTTGTGCAGATAACCACTGCAGCTGTGAGTTCATGAGTTTTTTTAAGATTTATTTTATGTCTCTAACCAAATGTGTGTGGGTGCCCAAAGGGGCCAGAAGAGGCTGTTGGATCCTGTAGAGCTAGAGTTATAGGCTGTTGTGGGTCCCCCATAATGTGGGTGTGGGAATATAACTCTGAAAGAGCAGGGTTTTTTTTTTTTTTTTTTTTTTTTTTTTCCAAGACAGGGTTTCTCTGTGTAACAGCCCTGTCCTTGGAATTCTCTTTGTAGCCCAGGCTGTCCTCGAACCCACGAGATCCACCTGCCTCTGCCCCACCCCCAAGTGTTGGGATTAAGGGCATGTGAAACCACCACCCAGCTCAGTATGCACTCTTTTAACTGCTGAGCCATCCCTCCAACCCTCTTGAATATACCTTATTCTTGTGAGAGCCATAGTGTGACATTTAGCTAATTAGGTACTTGATAAATGTTTAGCTAGCCAAAGTGAGAAAATAATCTTGTACTTTAAAATATATTTATTATAAATCTATACATTTTGGACTTCTAGATAGTAATTAAAACAGTCAAATGTTAATATTGCAATGAATCTGAGGCCTTATTCTAGTTCATCTTTGTTTTGTAGATAAGACAGGCCCAAAGAGAGAGGAAGGGACTGATTGAAGTTAGTGGTAGTGCACTGAGAAACAAATAGCGAGTTTCTTGGTTCTTAGATATTGTTTGCTCACCTAACAACACATGTCCACATGCAGGGATTCCTTACTGGACGACATCTTCCCAGGGTGGATCCTGTTGCAGAAAGTCTGGATGATATTAGACGTGGCACATGGATGTTATGCTATTCCGAGTTCTGATTACTGTCCACATAGCATCAGAAACTAGCACTGCTTTCATACTTCTCTGTTGAATCAAGAAGGCAATCAGGAGCAAACTGCCTCAACGGTGTTGTAAATGCAATCATAGTAACTGCCAACATTCACTCATACTGTTTTTGAAAGAGATATGCTTTGGCCAACTTTCCCAGTTAAGCTGTTTTTAAAAGGTTTATAGTAAATATGTAGATACAACTTAGATTTTATTTTTCTTTAAAATGTATGGTGGGCTCTGTAAGCATGAGACCCTGAGTTTGGATTGCAACCCATGTGGAAAAGCTGGGTACAGCAGTGTGTTTAACCCCAGCTCTGGGCACATAAAAGCGTCAGATCCCAGGCACACATTAAATTGGCAAGCTCCAGACTCAAGGAGACATTGTCACAGTGAGACTTCTGTCCATGTGCTTTCCGTGCTGGCTCCTCTGACTGTGTGTACTGTGTACTTGTGTGGGTTTTTTTTTTTTTTTTTGTGTGTGTGTGTTTGCTTTTTGTTTTTTTCTTCATTCCTTGTTCATTTATTCTTATTACTGTGGGAGAAAATAATTGTAATAATAATTCAATTAAAACATAAAAACTATCTGGTTTCAGGCAAGCCAGGGATACTTTGTAAAAATGTGTCTGAAAACAAAAGTGAAAAAACAAAGCTATTCATATACTCTGTGCTTTTGTTATTATTGATCTTTCAATTTTAAATGGTCTTTACTGAACTAAAAATAAGGAGAGAGGCAAGTTGAATCCTGAAATCCATTCTGACCTCCACATGCACCTGCATGGGTGAGTGAGCCTATACTGATGTGAAGAGAGGGCTCAGTTGGTAGTGCTTGCTTTGTAAGCCTGAGGACCTGAGTTTGGATTCCCAGCACCCATGGAAAAAGTCAGATGTGATAGTGCATGCCTGTGGGAAGGCAGATACAGGGGGCTTCCTGAAGTCCACTGGTATATTATCTTGTCCAGATAGTGCACTCCAGGATCAATGAGAGACCCTGACTCAAAAACTAAAATGTGTGAGGTGGGTGCTGGAGAGATGGTTCAGCAGGTCAGAGCACTGGTTACTTTTCCAGAGGAACCAAGTTCAATTCCCAGTATCCACATGACAACTCAACTGTAACTCCAGTCCCAGAGGATCTGCCATCTGTTAGCATGAGGCATGTACTTACTCTTTCGAAAAACTAAACTTCTATTTTATATGTATAGGATACATTTTTGGTAGTTTTGTTGGTTTATGGATTCTTACATTGGGATAAATAATGGTTTTCAAATGAGGAGATTATGTTATAACTTAACTATTTTAAGGAGGCTATTGTTTCTTGGGAAAGCTCAAATAACTATTGGTTTTATTTTTGTAGGCTCAAATCACCATGAAAGTAATCCAAGGCCTGTATAGTGGGGTCACCACAGTGGAACTGGATACTCTGGCTGCTGAGACAGCTGCAACCTTGACTACGAAGCACCCTGACTATGCCATCTTAGCAGCAAGGATTGCTGTGTCTAACTTGCACAAAGAAACAAAGAAAGTGTTCAGTGGTATGTCTGGAGTAACAACATTTTAAAGAATTTAATGCTGTCATAACATTATAGGAATAATAATTACATAAGTTTCAAAGATTACATCTTATTTTAAAAGGCAGTAAACAACTCAGTGGTATAGTGTAAACTAGAACTTCCTGCTTTTCCATGTAGCTGACCTGCTACATGTGTGTGTGTGGTGTATGTTGAGACAAGGTCTCATTTAGCCCAGGATGCCTGCAAACTCAGTTTGTAACCAAGGCCAGCCTTGAACTCCCGATGCTTTTGTCTCTATCCCTTAAGTTCTGGGATTGTAGGCATATGTCATTATTCTGGCTTGAATTTCTGTTCGTTTTGTTTTGTTTTGTTTTGTTTTTCGAGACAGGGTTTCTCTGTGTAGCTTTGGAACCTATCCTGGCACTCGCTCTGGAGACCAGGCTGGCCTCCAACTCACAGAGATCTGCCTGCCTCTGCCTCTGCCTCCCGAGTGCTGGGATTAAAGGTGTGCACCACCAACGCCTGGCTTACATTAATTTTCTTTGAAAGACTATTTCTTTATATATATAAAGTATTATCCTATAGGAACTCAACAGACGTATGTTTGTTGAATATTTTCTCTGCTAGGCACTGAAGTGGGTTGGTATTTAAAAAACAAGAATTGAAAGCCACTGTTTTCAAACAGCATTAAGTGGTTTTGACTTTCCTTTTTTATTTTATCTTTCCTCAGATGTGATGGAAGATCTTCACAACTACATAAATCCACATAATGGCAGACATTCTCCCATGGTGGCCAGTTCAACACTGGATATTGTTATGGCCAATAAAGATGTATGTACAACATTTTTTTCTGGTGGAAATGTTTTGATTTTTGTTTGTTTGTTTGTTTGTTTTGTTTTAAAGTAATGTATTTAAGGCTAGGTAGTGGTAGTACATGCAAGCAGAGGCAGGCAATTCTCTGAGATAAAGGCCAACATGTTCTACAGAGCATGGGCATTCTGTTCTCACTGTTGTTATTTTCACTTAGAGCTATAACTCATAAATATCAGCATTTATGAATCTGCCTCATTTATCACTTATCCTATCAGTGGTATAACATTCCTTGTTTTTGGTTTTTCGAGACAGGGTTTCTCTGTGTAGCTTTGGAGCCTATCCTGGCACTCGCTCTGAGATCAGGTTGGCCTTGAACTCACAGAGATCCACCTGCCTCTGCTTCCTGAGTGCTAGAATTAAAGTGTGTGACACCAAAGCCCGGCCTACGAAAGTTCTTTAACATTGACCATTTTTGTTTTTGTGTTTTTTGAGACAGGGTTTCTCTGTGGCTTTGGAGGCTGTCCTAGAACTAGCTCTTGTAGACCAGGCTGGTCCCAAACTCACAGAGATCCTCCTGCCTCTGCCTCCTGAGTACTGGGATTAAAGGCATGCACCACCACCACCCAGCAACATTGGCCATTTTTTTTTTTAAATAATTTATATTTATTTTTGTGTACGTTGGTGTTTTCCCTACATGTGTGTCTGTGACAGTGTCAGATCCCCTGGATTGGAGTTACAGACAGTTGTGAACTGCCATGTGGGTGCTGGGAATTGAACCCAGGTCCTCTGGAAGAGCAGTCCATGCTCTTAACCTCTGAGCCACCTCTCCAGTCCCAACATTGGCCAATTTTATAAAATCTTATTACCACAATAGTAATTTGTTGGGCTAGAGAGATTTCTCAGTGGTTAAGAGCACTGCCTGCTCTTCCAAAGGTCCCGAGTTCAATTCCCAGCAACCGCATGGTGGCTCACAACCATGTGTAATGAGATCTGGTGCCCTCTTGTGGCCAGCAGTTATACATGCAGGCAGAACACTGTACACATAATAAAATAAATAAATCTTTAAAAAAATAGTAATTAGTTTTAGAGCTGTTAAAGGACCATGAGTTTTTAAACCCTATAAGCTACTTTCTGTTTGCTTGTAATATGTATTATTTTGTTCGGTTTAAAGTGGGTTCAATGTCAAATAAAAAATTGGAAGCTGAAAATGGTGGTATATGCTTATGATCCTAGGAGGAAGCAGAGTTAAGATTGTCCCTGCAAGTTCAAGACTAGACTGCTAGTCTACTTAGTTCAGGCTAGTCAGAGGTACATAGCAAGTTCCTGTCTCAATAAAAATTAAAAGGTGAAGCCAGGTGCACACCTTTAATCCTAGCACTCTGAAGGCAGAAGCAGGCGGATCTCTAAGTATGAGGGTAGCCTGGTCCACAGAGTTGAGTTCCAGGACAGCCAGGGCTATATAGAGAAACCTTGTCTTGAAAAAAACAAAAAATTAAAGTGTACACACATGCAATAAAGTTAAAAAAATATGAAAATATGAATTAGTGTCTGGTACCAATATTTTTAATATTTACTAGTATGAAAACATCATATAGTCACTTTCATTTATCATGTTCTTTTTTTATAATTTTTGTTTCATTTGCATTGATATTTTGCCTGCATGTATGTCTGTGTGAGAGTGTCAGATCTCAGAGTTAGACATGTGTGAGCTGCCATGTGGGTGCTGGGAATTGAACCCAGGTCCTCTGGAAGAATAGCCAGTGCTCTTGACCACTGAGCCATTTCTCGAGTCCCTACTCATGTTCTTTCAAATCGATAGAAACACAAGGGAAATTAATCACACAGTGTAAGTTCTCTAGGTTTTAAATAATTATATTTTAAAGTTCAAAAGGTTTTTTTTTTTTTTTTTTGTGGTGTTAAGAATGGAACCTAGGACCTGGTGCACTCTACTATTCTGTCACATAGCCTCTAGCCCACATGTTTACATGTCCAATTAGGGAGCAATTTGTATGCTTCCCCACCCCCTCTGTCTTTCCGGTGTTTGTTTTCTGTCTGTAAGAATAAAGACATAGTGCTATCTCTTTGATGTTATATATTAGTTTTAGTTCTGGAGTCAGTTAAAAACATATTAGAAGTTGTGAAAAAGTCTTATTATTTTAACTATGGATTCTTTTTGATTCACTTCAGCGCCTGAATTCTGCCATTATCTACGACCGAGATTTCTCTTATAATTACTTTGGCTTTAAGGTAAATAAACAATGGGTTTTTAAATATGTGGGGATTCCTTAACAAGAAGTATAGGGTTTTTGTTTATGTTTGGTGGTTTAGTTTGGATGCACCTGGTTATGGTAGGATTGTGGTAGTGGTGAAACTTTAAGCAAAAACCACTTAGTCATTAATAGTTTTTGAACTTTACAAATATTATTTCTGTGTTATCTTAAAAATTACTTGGATAATCTGTTACAATATTCCATATTCTACTATTTTTGCAGTAACTTGACTCCCTGCTCTGCGAAGTATTTGTCTAAATATAGTGTTGCTTACCCAAGGTAGTGACTAAGGACAGGGATGGTGGCATCAGACCAACTGGGTTCAGCTCTCCCATTTCTTGTTCATGAGCCATGCAATCCTTAAAGGGGGATAATATAAGATTCAATATGCTCTTCTGGAGATTATGTTGCTTGGGTTAGTGTCTAGTCTCTTACAAGCACTGCACAGATGTTGAAACATCCTGCTGCTGCTGCTGTTGGCTCCTGCTGTTACTCTTACCACAGCCTATAACATTGTTGTATGCCACTGGGTCTTTCACAGAAGTTTACATGTAATCTTTGCTGAAGCAGGAGAAGCCAAGTGATAATGCTCTAGACTGAAGGTAGAAATGGTAAATGTTATCCTTTTTATTTAAAATGATAAGGTTGGGAGATTTCAGCAGACTACCTTACTATATGAATTGCATATTCACTGTATATTTAAAAACTTGAGAATTCTTTGGTGGATTTGCTCTTCTAGACACTGGAGCGGTCCTATTTGTTGAAGATCAATGGAAAAGGTAAGAAATGAACATGTATGTTACTTTTTCTGTTCATTATGTTGAATGTTACTTTTTCTGTTCATTATGTTGAATGTAGAGTATTAGCCTTAACATTTCTGTTTACACTCCAAATAACATTTTAAAACATTTATTGCTTTTGGGGCTGGAGAAATGACTCAGTTGTTAAGAACCTGGCTGCTCACAACTATCTGTAGCAGCAGTTCTAGGGTATCCAATGCCCTCTTCTGGTCTCTGTGGGCACCAGGCATGCACATGGTACATAGATACACATATGCAAGCAAAACACCCATACACATTTTAAAAAATTATTACATTTATTTATTTGTGTGCATGGGCATGGGAAGGGAGAGATGTGCATGTGCCATAATGTGTAAATGTGGAAGTTGGAGGCCAACTTGTAAGAGTTTATTCTCCCCTTCCACAACGTGGGACCCAGGGTTTGAACTCCAGTAGTTAGCCTTAGCAATGAGTGCTTTTACCCGCTGAGCCATTTTGCAACCTTCCAAATAACCTTTTTGCTGTTGTTTTATTGTAAAGAATAGAAATTTTCTTAGCTCATGGTTCTGGGGATTATCATATGGTAAGGACAGCAAGATATCTTTAAATGACATTTGAACTTTAGGTTTATTATAAATAATTGTGTTGCTTGTTTGTAAAGCTTTTATAAGTTTCTTTTGTGTTAAATGTTTCAGCCTAGTTATTCTGACATATCCCATTATCTGAAAACTCCTACTTTGTTTATAGTGGCTGAAAGACCACAGCATATGTTGATGAGGGTGTCTGTGGGGATTCACAAAGAAGATATCGATGCTGCAATTGAAACATACAACCTGCTTTCTGAGAAGTGGTTTACTCATGCCTCTCCTACTCTGTTCAATGCTGGGACCAACCGCCCACAACTGTCCAGGCACGTATCATCTATAGCTGCTTTTTGTTCCTGTTGTTTTCTTTTTTAAAGGTTTACTTATTTATATTAGTGTTTTGTCTGTATGTATATATGTACATCATGTGTGTGCTTATTGCCCACAATCTAAAAAGGGCATTGGATCCCTGGAACTGAAGTTAGATAGTTCTGAGCTACCACGTGGGTTCTAGGAATTGAACCCATGGTTTGACTAGGGGCATAAGAAAAAGTCAGGGGGTTCATTACATTAAAAACAAACAAAAACTTCAATTATTGCCTGCTCTGATGAAATAATTTGCATTTGAAGCAATCTCTGACTGTTAGGGTAAACAACTTGGAAGAGGGCAAATGCTGCTAATGAGAACTTTATAAAATTGTGGAAGTAGTTGTACAACTGAATGGTTTAGGTGCTATTGAAGAGAATGTTTTTGATAGGGAATTGTATATCATTTATATACCAGGAGAGTTGTTTTTAATTAAAAAATAGGCTATATCTCAGTGGTAGATCAAGACCTTTGGGTAAAGACTTTTCAACACTGTTAAAATGATTAGTAAGAAAAGAAATGATTAGTAGGTATCTAGAGCAGTAATTCCTGCAGTAATTTATTTTTAAGATTGTGGAAGGATTAATGAGGTGAAAATAGAGATTGAGAGAAGGACTCACATTCCTAAGATACATGGGAATGAAAGTGATAGAATTTGTGATGTTCTGAATCTGGGTTAAGGATGGTTCCTGAATTTATGGGCGGAATAACAGGATCACTGGTGATGCCCTTAGCTGTGAAAGGGATCACAGTTACAGTGTCTGGAGTAAGTAAAAGAAAAAAATGCCCTTAACAAGTCTATGTATCCTAGGAATTTGAGAATATGCCAGGATCTACATACATATTTCATTGTATTAACATATAATTCATTGTTGTTTTATAATAAAATTCATTAGCAAAATTGGTGTGGAAAATAACCTCCTTAATTTGGTAAAAGATATCCATTAAAAACTTTGAGAGATGGCTCAGAGGTTAAGAGCACTTGTGGCTCTAGTAGAAGACCTACTTTGGGTCTCCAAAACCCATATGGTGGCTCACAGCTGTCCATAACTTAGTTCCATGGGATCTGACACCTTTTGATCAGGCATGCATGTGGTACACATATACAAGCAAATCACTCATACACATAAAATAAATATAAAAACAAAACAAAATCCACGTTTTTAGTGTGGTAATGGAGGCCTAAGCTAGCATTGTAAGATAAGAAAAAGAGATGATTGAAAATGTAAGAATTAAAATCACAGATATGATTTTTACATAAAGGATTCAAAAGTATCTATGGACAAGTTATTAGAATTAAAGAGATTTCAGCAAAATACTTGTATGTAAGTTTGATATAAATAAATTAGTTGTGTTTCTGTACTGTAGCATTTAGAAACTTTAATTTAGGATTTACTGTTAAGAGCCAGGCATGGTGGATGTCCTTATGATCTCAGGGTAAACACAGAAGGATTGTCATTTGGGGCCATTCTGCTCTAGATAGCAAATTACAGCCAGCCTAAGGTATACAGGGGGACCCTACCTCCAAACATCAAGGATTAGAGCTATAGCTTAGTGGGAGAGTGCATGTTAACATGTGTAGGGCATTGAATTTGATTCCTAGCAACTTTGGAAATGGTAGTACTGAGGTAGAATGATGGAGAATTCAGTATCAGCCTAGGCTGTATAGTGATACCCTTATAAGGAAATAAGAAAATAAATGGGAGGGAGGAAAGAATTTTCATAGCTTTTTTTAGAAGAGCAAATAAATTGAAAATGTTCCAGTGCCCATTAACAAGCATACGAACATATGAGATACTCAAGCAATGGAATGCTTTACAACCATGAAAATAGATTTAAGACTATATATATAGGAATGAATTGCTATAACATTGAGTTAAGGGAGGCTTCAGAAGAATAACTAATTACAGGAATTGTAATTAGGCTCTTCATGGCATCTTTTTTCTTTGGATAGGTACCATGCAGATGTATGTATATAGTCTTTCTGAATACCTGAGTGTTTTATAGAAAGTCAGTTAATTTAAGATAATATAATATATTGGTGTTTCATATTCAGTAAAAGATGTTTCCCACCTTCTGAAAACACTTAGGAACTTCATAGATTCTAGATATTTTCATTTGTTTGATTTAATTGTCTAGATTATTTAATTACTTTTTTGTGACTCACTGATTTTCCTTGCTTTAGTTATGCTTTTTTTCTCCATGTAGCTGTTTCCTTTTGAGTATGAAAGATGACAGCATTGAAGGAATTTATGATACTCTGAAGCAGTGTGCCTTGATTTCTAAGTCTGCTGGGGGAATTGGTGTTGCTGTAAGTTGTATTCGGGCTACTGGCAGCTACATTGCTGGGGTGAGTGTTGAGTTGTATGACTTTTAAAAACAACCATGGGTATGATAATGTTTGTGCTTGGGAGACATGGGTTTCTGTTAATGACCATCTAGTTGTGTGAGTGAGTCGTTTTACTTCTTGATTCGTCTTTGGAGGGCTAGGTTGTGTGAGATACTCTCTAGAATATTTTTTTTTAGCTCAGATTTTAGAATTATGATTTTTTTAAAACAGCAATAATAGCAGCCATCGTTTATTTGTTTGTTTTTATTTTGAGACAGGGTCTTACTCTTTAAACTAGGCTGGCTTGGAACTCAGAGAGATCTATCTGTTTCTATCTCCCAGGTGCTGGGATTAAAGGATTGTTGCCACCATGCCTAACCAGCTATCAATTATTGGTTGCTTGCTATGTGCCAAATCTGTTACAAATACTTTACAGAAATTACTCATTTGACTTACCTAGGAGATAGCTACCAATCCAGACACATGCTAGCAACTGTGTTCCTTACAGTAATCTAGGCACCAGTGTTTTTAATTCCCACAAGAAGAAAGTGAGGCTTAACAGCTAAGTTTCTTTCTGGATCAGTCATACTATGTGGTAGAGCCAGAATTCAAGCTTTAGACATTGGTGACCAAGATAATGGTGTATGTAGGACTTGGATTTTGATATTATTTCTTTTACCTACTGGTAATGTGGCCCAGAAGGAGTTGTATCAGTAAGGGAATTGTTATATGATATATTCAGGTATGTAATATTCTGTCTTTTTTGTATGTAATATTTCTTTTTTTTTTTTTTTTTTTTTTTTCTTTTTGGTTTTTTGAGACAGGGTTTCTCTGTGTAGCTTTGGAGCCTATCCTGGCACTCACTCTATAGACCAGGCTGGACTCGAAATCACAGAGATCGTCTGCCTCTGCCTCCCGAGTGCTGGGATTAAAGGTATACGCCACCAACGCCCAGCAATATGTAATATTTCATAATCTCTGTAATAGTTTGCCTGTGTATGTGTGTAACTATTTATCTACCTACTCATTTTGTTTGTTTTTTTTTTTGTGTTTTTTTATTTTTTCAAAACAGGGTTTCTGTGTAGCTGTGGTGTCCTAGAACTCTCTGTAGACCAGGCTGACCTTGAATTTAGAGTTCCTCCTGCCTCTGCCTCCCAAGCACTGGGATTAAAGGCGTGTTTCCTTGAATTCTTTAGTGGAGAAAGTGCAATGATAATATGTTTTTGTTTTCTTTTATGGTACTCAAAGTATATCTTTTCCTAATGACCATTAGATTTCAGAGCTTACATTTAGTTACCTTGGTTTTGGAATTTTTTTGACTTACTATACATCTCATTATAAATTAGGGTTGTGTTAAAGTAGCTGAACATATAACTTAGCAATGTTTTGTTGATTCTTATGATGAGCATTGTGTTTTTGTTGCTGAGGTGAGGATGGAGACCAGGTAAAACTTCCAAGATGGCTATTTAGAAATTAGTCACTGTGCCAGGCATTGGTAGAGCACACCTTTAATTCTAGTGCTCGGGAGGCAAAGGCAGGCAGATCTCTGTGAGTTCAAGACAGGCCTGGTCTACAAGAGCTAGTTCCAGGACAGCCTCCAAAGCCACAGAGAAACCCTGTTTCGAAAAAGCAAAACAAACAAAACAGAAAGAGAGAGAGAGAGAGAGAGAGAGAGAGAGAGAGAGAGAGAGAGAGAGAGAAGTTAGTCACTGCTTGAAAAAAGATCAAGAACAGGTTTTACTTTTGTACTATTTTGGTTTTTTTCCTTGCTGAGCACTGTGTCTCTCATCCAGATGCCTTTATTTTTGTTTGACCTTTCTTTCAGACTAATGGCAATTCAAATGGCCTTGTACCAATGCTGAGAGTATATAATAACACTGCTCGATATGTGGATCAAGGTGGAAACAAGGTATACTTTCTTACTGAAAATCTTCAGCTATGAAAGCTGGTTCGGTTGTATATTGTTGTACTTTGTTTTTAAAGATTTATTTTATTATTATTTTTATGATTAGTGTGTGTATATCTCTGTGTGAGCATCTACATGTGGGT
This sequence comes from Cricetulus griseus, assembly GCF_003668045.3. Classification (NCBI taxonomy): domain Eukaryota; kingdom Metazoa; phylum Chordata; class Mammalia; order Rodentia; family Cricetidae; genus Cricetulus; species Cricetulus griseus. The sequence continues at coordinate 96,931,259 of NC_048596.1, read as the reverse complement.
GCTCATGGAGGCCAGAAGAAGGCAAGGATCCTCTGGGGCTGGAGTTATGTGGTTGTGAACCATCCAGTGTGTGTGCTGGAACCTGAACTCCTATCCTCTACAAAAACAGCAAGTGCTTAACTGCTGAGCCATCTCTCTAGACCCCCTTCTCTGGTCCTCTGTAAATGCAGCAGGTGATCTTAACTGCTGAGCCAGCCATCTTTCCAGCCCCCAAGTTTTCTGTATGTCAGTTTTGTTCTACTCCTAAAGTTTTAAGAAAAATATAGTTTACTTGTTTTGATGCTTTTACTTATTTCATTGATCATAGTGAGGATGAAAGGAGACATTCTAAAATATGTGCAAAATATGAAGCTGCTTTGTTATATTTTGATTCTGTTAAGAATGCTGACTTTCTTCTCTTCAGCGCCCTGGGGCATTTGCTATTTACCTGGAGCCTTGGCACTTAGACATCTTTGAGTTCCTTGACTTGAAGAAAAACACAGGAAAGGAAGAACAGCGAGCCCGGGATCTCTTCTTTGCACTTTGGATTCCAGATCTCTTCATGAAGCGAGTGGAAACTAACCAGGTAAGAGAGCTCGGTTTGTAGCAACGGGCTCTTCCAGGCCTTGCTCTTCAGACTTTTAAGTTGTGCTTAGAAACTCACCTGTGTGATGCTACAAGACAGCCTTCTATTCTCCATAGTAGATGCTACTTGACCTAAGTGTTTAGAAGACCATAGCAACAGGTAGAACAACAGTTTTAGGCCCCAGAATATTACTTCTATACCAAATTTCCATGAAAGCCCCCTTCTTGCAGTGTCTGTAACGGGCTATGGCTGGTTGTATGACATTTCTCATACGTGGTTCTACTTCTTTGTAGGACTGGTCATTGATGTGTCCAAATGAGTGTCCTGGTCTGGATGAGGTTTGGGGAGAGGAATTTGAGAAGTTATACGAAAGGTATGAAAAAATTTTAATGTTATAAACATTTGAGCTGTGGTTTCTCTTACTCAGAGCATCCAAGTATCAGAAGTGTTTATGGTGGACTAAAGCCGAGGCTCTTGAGAACATTTGCCTAGCCTTTTGTGAGGCACTGAGTCTGAGCCCTACTGTTGGATAAACAGAAAAATATTTAATCATTAATTAGTTTCTAGAAATCTTTGAAAGTATCTAGAAGAGAATATAAGTATTTGCTTTTTTTATTAGATGTTTCTTGACTTTTTCACCAAAATTATTTATCTTCTTAAAATTTGGGTGCTTGGTATTTTTTAAAATTGATCCTTATAAAAACTGAGATAAAGACTAGTTGAGTTATTTTATAACATAGTGCCTTAAAAAATTACATTTATTTAATTGTTTTGGGATTGGGGGCACAAATGTGCCATAGTGTATATCTGGAGGTCAGAGGACACCTTGCAGGAGTCGGTTCTCTCCTTCCACTATGTGGGTCCTAGGGGTCAAACTCAGGTTCTCAGGTTTGGTGGCAAGTACCCTTATTTACTGAGCCATCTCCCTTGCCCCAGTATAGTAGGTTTGGTAACATAAATCACAAGTAACTAAGACACATGCTGACAGTTCATTAAAATTAGTAACAGTAGTACATTTTTTGTATTTTAATTTTTTGAAGCTTAATTCCAGTTTCACTACAGTTTGAGAAAAACAACAGGCAGGCAAGCAATAAATAGAAGCTGCAGGGAGGTAGATGGGTGAGAGGAAGAGAGAAAGCCAGGTCTTTTGAAGTTAGGGTCCAAGAAAGTAAGCAGCTTTAGCAGTAGTGTTCGGTAAGCAGCTGCATGTAAAAGGGGAGGGGCTTCAGAGAAAGAAAGCCCAAACTGTCAGGGAAAGCATGTCCAGGCCACGCCAGAGTCTGAAAAAGAAAGCAGAAGGAAAAGCAAAGGTAAATGCAGGCTTCATGACAGAGTCTGTAAGCAGCTGCCATGATTTTGATAATGGCTTTTGTTCCTTTTGATTTTGAACAGTGTTATTGATTTGGTGGGGTCATCTGAAGAAATCTAAAGCTGCCTGGTTTTCTGCTGGTCTCAACTGATGGAAAATAGATTTCAGGGTTGGAGGAATGGTTTGGTAGTTAAGAGTGCTCATGCGGTCTTGAGGTCCTGATTTGGATCTCAGCACACAAATAACAAGCCAGGCATCCTGAAAATACCAGTCACTCCAGCTCTGGCTTCTGTGTACTCCCAGGCATGTGCGCACATGCACACACACACATGCACATACACTTACACAGACACAAATACACAAATAAATAGAACCAACCTTTTAAAAAGAGATGAATATCATTCCTTTTTCTCCTTTAGTAAAGTTTTGAGAATTTGCATAATTTCATATTTTCATGTATTCTTCCTAGGGTGTGAATATTGGAATAATTCTGTCTTTGTTGTTCAGTTATGAGAAGCAGGGTCGTGTCCGCAAAGTCGTGAAAGCTCAACAGCTTTGGTATGCCATCATCGAGTCTCAGACAGAGACGGGCACCCCATACATGCTCTACAAAGATTCCTGTAATCGGAAGAGCAACCAGCAGAACTTGGGAACTATCAAATGCAGCAACCTGTGTACAGAAATAGTAGAGTATACTAGCAAAGATGAGGTAGGTTAGAAGCTACCTAGCATATGGAGGAAATTATAGAGATAGTTACTACTGTGACTCCCTCACTTGAATTTACTTGAAGTGATTGAAGGCAATTTTGTTACCCTCACTGGAAAAAAACAAAACAACAAAAAACTATGTGGCATAGTTATGTTAACTAAACTATTTTAAAAATAAGAATTTAGCCACCTGGGAGAATGGAGAACGGAATGCATCTGAGAGCATAGTTAAGAATTGTTTCAGTATTCTCACTAGTGCATTTATAGTGGGTAGGTAGAATTATTGGGGTTCAGAAATACACTGATAAATGATGAGAAAACCCCAATTTTAGGGGTTGGAGATTTAGCTTAGTTGTAAAGTGGTTACCTCGAACAGACTAATAAATTCTTTGAGTTTGGTCCTTAGCACTGGTGTTGGGAGTTGGTTGTAAATTTTCATATCTGATAGTTCTAGAGGCTATGGTGATCTCACTGATACAGGGAGAAGAAACCAAAAGTGTGTGATTCTGAACCCTTTATATTACAGGTTGCAGTTTGTAACTTGGCTTCTCTGGCTCTGAATATGTATGTCACACCAGAACATACGTATGACTTTCAGAAACTGGCTGAAGTCACTAAAGTCATTGTCCGAAATTTGAATAAGATAATTGATATAAACTACTACCCCATTCCAGAGGTATGATAAATTTCCCTGCTTACTGGTTGTTATTGAATCTAAGATGGAGGACATTTGTCGTGGTCTGCAAGTCCTAATTTAAATGGATGTCCTTGGAGATTGGAAATAAAGAGGCCATGTGTATCCGTGGCATAGAATGTTACCTTTTGTGTTCAGTGATGTTTTCATTTTTTCCCCAAATCTTTCATGCAAAGGCACACTTATCAAATAAACGCCATCGGCCCATTGGAATTGGGGTACAAGGTCTAGCAGATGCTTTCATCCTGATGAGATATCCATTTGAGAGCCCAGAAGCCCAGTTATTGAATAAGCAAATCTTTGAAACTATTTATTATGGAGCTTTGGAAGCCAGCTGTGACCTAGCCAAGGAGTATGGCCCCTATGAGACATATGAGGGCTCCCCAGTCAGCAAAGGAGTAAGTACATGGTTGAGATTTCCTTTTGTCTGTAAGTACCAGTAATGGGCTGAATAATGACCCCTCTTCAAAGGATGGACACAAATCTTGCTCCCTTCAGCCTGGGAGAGTGCATTGGTTTGCAGAAGGGTCTTTACAGATGTAGTTGAGGACCTCAAGATGGGGTTGTTCTGGATTATTGAGGCCTAGATTTATTCAGTGGACCCTAAATCCAGCAATCACTGTTCTGCAAGAGACTGGGACATTTATGATATTCCTAGATCCTGTCCACATTCAGGTGGAAGACAGATTATTCATAGCTTGGGTCCCCAGATTCCAGGCCCTGGTATCACATCTTAGAATTCTTTCTTTTATGCTGCCCTTGCCAGCAATAGTATGTCTTTCTTTTGTATAAAGTTTTAGTTTCTACGTTTATGATGATACTCAGAAATTCTAGTGTATAGTTATTTGGAATTTGGTGTTCTTAGCCAAATAAGATCAAGGAAGCAGAGATTATAGAGTATGCTTTATTATAAAAGGAATGCATCTCTCAAATCATTTCATGAATGTTAAGATTTTCTAGTTTGTAGATCTTCAGGAATTTGGAATGTGATTGAGATGAGGTCCCATATTGCTCCTGATAGTCCTTTTCTTTCTTTCTTTCTTTCTTTCTTTCTTTCTTTCTTTCTTTCTTTCTTTCTTTCTTTTCTTTCCTTTCTCTCTCTCCCTTTCTCTCTCTCCCTCTCCCTCTCCCTCTCCCTCTCCCTCTTCCTCTTTCTCCCTTCTCTCTTTTTTGTTTTTCAAGACAGGCTTTCTCTCTGTGTAGTATTGGATATCCTGGAACTCACTCTGTAGACCAGGCTGGCCTTGAACACACAGAGATCTGGCTGTCATTGTCTGCCGAGTGCTGGGATTAATGGTGTGCGACACCAGCCACCATCGCCCTGCCAAGGAACTAATATTTTTTAGGTATTGACTCCAAGACAGCATTTGCTGGAACGTGAGGATATGATATTTAGCTCTCTTTTAAATTTTTTTTTTTTTTTGGTCATTGTTTTCAATTGCCTTAGACTAACATAAATGTGGAATATTTATTTCTTAGATTCTTCAGTATGATATGTGGAATGTTGTTCCTACAGACCTGTGGGACTGGAAGCTTCTCAAGGAGAAGATTGCAAAGTAAGTAGAGATGTATAAAGTAGCATGGAAGCTGGGAGACTGGGGCTTTCTGGCTCTTTAGGAGTTACATATGCTGTTGTAACTTCTGAAACTCAAAAATTGTCTTCTAAATTGGGGCTATGACTTACCTCACTGAAATGGCTTTAGAAAAATATAAGAAAATAGTAGTGTGAAAGTTGCTTGACATAGTGAAAACCTTTCAGCACACGGTAGGCATTTCAGTATGAGTTGATGTTATTTGAGGAGCTGAACACCTTTTGTTTTGGTTTTTGGTTTTTTCGAGACGTGGTCTTACTATGTAGCCCTGGCTATCCTGGAATTCATTATATAGACCAAGCTGGCTTTAAACTCACAGATATCCTCCTGCCTCTGTCTTTAGAGTGCTGAGATTAAAGGCATATGCCACCACTGCCTAGCACAAATAGGTCTACTTTAAAAAGAAAAAATGTTTTTACTCTTATTCACTGGGCTTATAAATAATTTTAATTTTTGTTTTTAAATATGATCTCATTCTATAGCCCAGGCTGACTGCAAACTTGTAGACCACTCCCGCCCTACCCTAAATACAGAAATAAAGTACAAAAAAATAAAAGCTTTTCTTTATACTTCTGTCAGCTGTTTGCTAAATAAAACATAGAGAAACAGAATTTGTTCCTTCCCCAGAGATAAGCCTTATTGATGATGTGTTCTTCTAGACCTGTCATACATCTACAGTTTGGTCATGTAAATGTAATGGAACTTGACAGATTCTGAGATTTGGTTTGGAGATCTTTTAGTGAAAAGTAGATCTTCTTAAGGTTTTCAGCAGTTACAGATGATTCCATAGTTGGGATCTAGCAAGTATAAGGACTTCATAACGATCTCCTGTCTATGAACATGATACCAGGATTTACAGGTGAGGAAGTAAAGACATGAGAAAACTGGTGGTTTGCTTGATGCCTTATATTTAGAAAGTGACAGTGAGGGTGAGAACCTAGTTGAACAAACCCCCTCAGGACCTGAGGCTCAATGCTGAGCGCCATATGGATCCACAGGTGTAGGATGTAGGAAGGATAGGCTGTCTGTATTAGAGGAACTTAAGTAAGACAAGCGATGCAGACAAAGTGTGTGTAATGGTGTTAGTATTTGTTTTGACATTTGTATTTATTGCCCACCTGGTCAGGAAAATGCTATGGAGGTTGGCCTCTAAACATTGTTTTAATTTTGAATATTTGTTTTGTTTTTTGTTTTTTCAAGACAGGATTTTTCTGTAGCTTTGGGGCATGTTCTAGAACTAGCTCTTGTAGACCAGGATGGTCTTGAACTCAGAGATCCAGCTGCCTCTGCCTCCTGAGTGCTGGGATTAAAGGCGTGTGCTACCACCGCCTGGCTTAATTTTTACTTTTTATTTATTGTGTGTATGGGTGCACACATAGAGGTCAGAGGACAGCCTGAAGGAGTTGGTTCTCTCCTACCATGTGCATTCTATAGATTGAACTCAGGTTATCGAGGTTGGTGGCAGATGTCTTTATCCACTGAGCTGTTTTGCAGACCCTGGAGTTGGTATCTTAGGCTAAGCTGTGGAGATTTCTAAGAAAGTTAAATAGTATATTCTTCTTTAAATACTATTTGGCACTGAAAAGTGAAAAAATTAACTTTTTAGAAACTAATAATTGGGTAGTAGGGTTAATGAGGATTTCCTCTGAGCATAATTTTTCTCTTTACACAGGATAATGGAGAGTTGTAGTGATATAATGAGTAGTTCTGAACCATTTTCACAGCACCGTTTTGTGAAGGGACCAGTGATGATAAAGGCCCATAGTAAAGATGAGTGGGGTTGAATGGATGTGCTGTGATACAGATGGGCTGCTCAGGACTGTGTTCAGTTTCCCTGGGCAAAATAGTGCATTGAGTGCTGTGTCTGACTGCCAAGTGCCGTAACAAGTGGCATAAGTGAGGACTTTATAAGACTTGCTAGCAGCTACAGTTGTTCTGGTTCTGTTGAGGGGCAGACATTGTAGAACAGTGTGGGGCAGTGGCATCCATGCTGTGAATTGTACTCCTTGTAGTGTGATGAAGTCAGTATATGAGTTACATGCCTTTGTGCTGGTATTCTCAGCCTCTTTCTATACTACAGTGTGTCAGAGTATAGCTGCCTTCTTGGCAGACTGTAGCTCTAGCACTAATCTCCAATAATCTTTTTCTTTTAAGGTATGGTGTAAGAAACAGTTTACTTATTGCCCCAATGCCTACTGCTTCAACTGCTCAGATTCTGGGGAATAATGAGTCCATTGAACCTTATACCAGTAACATCTACACTCGCAGAGTCTTGTCAGGAGAATTCCAGGTGAGAGCTAACAACCAGGTTTATAGGAGCTCTTCTGAAAGCTGAGATAGAAGTTTACTCAGGACCAGAGGTACAGTATGAAAGTAGCTGTTTTGTTTTTTTTTTGTTTGAGACAGTCTTAAGTAGCCCTGGCTGGCCTTGAGTTTACCATGTAGTTGTGGGTGACCTTGAGTGGATCATTCTTTCTCACTTCTCAGTTGCTGGGATTACAGGTGTGCACCACTATGCCTGGCTGAGTCAGAGTTGACAAGGGCCTCTTTTTTTGTTGTTGTTGTTGTTGAGAAACCTCACTATGTAGATCAGGCTGACCTCTGACTTGCAGTGATCCTCCTGCCTCTGCCTTCTGAGTACTTGGATTATAAGTATGTTCTACCACTCCCTGCATGTTTCATATGTGCTACCTCACATGTTTTAGTTGGGAGCGATATCACTACTCAGGTATGGTGACTTGTGTTTATAATCCCAGCACTTGGGAAACAGAGGCGGGAGGTGCTCTAGTTTTAGGTTAGCTTAGGCTACATAGCATTCACCCCACCCCACCCCCCTTTTTTTTTTTTTAAGTATCATTTTAGAGTAGTTCTCAGGTCAAGAATGATGGTTATAACTTTAATTCTAGCACTTTAGAGATGGAGACAAGAGAATCAGAAGTTCAAGGTCATCCTTGGTTATATAGCCCATTCCAGGGTAGATTGAGCTACATGAGACATATATCTTAAACAAAGAGGTGGGAATACATGATTCTCAGACATGGTTACCAATGAGAATTTCTGTGATGAGATCAGTATTGTTTTGTAAGTTCCCAGGTAATTCTTAAGTGCTGCAAGGTTGAAAACTACTAATTAAAAAAAAAAAAAAAAAAGAGAAAAGCAGATTCCTAGATGTCCTGAAATAAGTTTTTGTGAGGTATAGGGAAGTTGCATTTAGTTATTTTACTGTTGTTTTTATTGTGTGATCACGCAAGAGAATCAAGAAGAATCAGTTTACACAAATTTTCTCAGCTTAGACAATGTTGTTTCTCCTTTGTAAATGCCATATTTTTTTCTTCTCCAACATTTTTTGGGGGAGGGGCAGGCTCATGTCATGCCATGTATGTGGGTAGAGGACATGACAACTGGTTTTATCTTTCTATCATGTGAGTTCCAGGGAGGAAACTATAGTTGTCATGTTTGGTGGCACATACCTTTACTAGCTGAGCCACTTAAGATTTATTTATTTTGTTAATAATTTGTGTGTCAGTGGGAATGTGCATGTGTAGGTGACATTGGAGTCTAAGAACTTGTGCTATACTTGCAGAGGACCCAAGTTTGATTCTCAGTACCCACACTGGAAGGCTTGCAACCACCTGTAATTCCAGTTTCAGGGGGTTTCATCCATCTGGCCTCCATGGGTATACACACAAATACTATCAAAATAAAATTTTTTAGTGTTAGCAAGATAAGGTTTATAAAAATGCAAGACAAATAATGTAATGATTTGATGTATATGTGTGGGTTGCATATGTGTACATACATGTATTATACACCGCAGAATTATTACCATGATATATTGTTTCTTCAATAATAGATTTTTTTTTTTTTTTTTTTTTTTTTGTGAGACAGCATAACAGCCCTAGATGTCCTGGAACTAGCTTTTTAGACCTGGCTGGCCTCCAACTCACAGAGATCCTCCTGCCCCTGCCCCCTGCCTCCCGAGTGTTGGGATTAAAGGCGTGCTCTGCCACCGCCGCTGCCACTACCAGGCTTAGATGTAAAAATCTTAAAGGGATTTAACTTTGTGTGGTGAGATGTCCTCTCAGTTTCCTTTTAAAAGGGGGGGGGGGAAGGGTTTATTAGAGGATCTAATAAATCAGCTGTCTTACTATTTTGAGTTCTAGGTCTGCGATACTTTATAGGCCCTGCCAGTGTTATTTCATTTCTTGATATCTTTTTGTTTTTTTTTTTTTCATCAGATTGTGAATCCTCACTTACTGAAAGATCTTACTGAGCGAGGTTTGTGGAATGAAGAGATGAAGAACCAGATTATTGCATGCAATGGCTCTATCCAGGTACAGACTAGAAGTGACAAGTGCTTTCTAGGAGCTGAGCTGAATACTGTGGTGCCATCTCCCTTCTCTCAGACAGTACTTCCTTTCACTGTGGCCAGATAAGCTCTATTAACAATCTGTACTTCTGCATTGTTGTGCTAGTTTTATACACAACCTTACATAGTCCTTATTGTTTCTCCAATAAAACAGTAGTTCCCAGTTTTTCTGCACAATTGGGGAGCTCTTAAAACCTTAAAGCTTGGGTTGCATTTATTGCCAAGTAAATAAGAATGTCAGGAAGTAGGAATCAGACTTACAGATTCTTAAAAACCTGAAGTTGGAGTTAAAAGCATGAGGAACTGAGAGCAACAGTCTAGAAGGTAGTCAGGTAGTACTTAACAATAAAATGATTGCAGTTGTGTAGCAAAACACTGGTCAGCTTGGCAACTCCTCCTCTAACTTTCAGATTTTCATGGCAGAAACTGTAGCATCATCCAGGTTGTATATTTCAAAACAGTCAATCAGCCGTAGGCCTAAGAAAACCATTTTGACTCTTAAGTACAGTCTGTGGCACTCTGGCTTATTTAAAGGATCGTATCTCACTGATTCCTTTGATCATGTGCCTGTACAGTCCTGATTATTTGTATTTCTTTGTTTATTAGCTTAACTCTTATCTTCCCTTTTTTTTTTTTTTTTTTTTTGAGACAGGGTTTTTCTGTGTAGCCCTGGCTGTCCTGGAACTTGCTGTGTAGACCAGACTGGCCTTGAACTCACAGAGATCTGCCTGCCTCTGCCTCCCAGGAGCTGAGATTAAAGGCATGTGCCACCACTACCTGCCCCTTTTTTTTTTTTTTTTTTTTTTTTTAGATTTTATTTATTTATTATGTATACAGTCTTGTGCCTGCATTGCCAGCAGAGGGCACTAGATCTCATTCAAGGTGGTTGTGAGCCACCATGTGGTTGCTGGGAATTGAACTCAGGACTGCTGAGCCATCTCTCCAGTGCCCCCCCTCCTTAAATAGATCTCGAATAATAACTGTTTTGCCCATAAGTCAGTTCATGTTTAAATCACTTCATCAGATTTATATTTGATTGGTTAAATGACATTTTTTTGACTTTATAAGCAAGAGATTACCAGTTTGGGCAAACTTGCTATAACCATTAAGATACTAACTGTATAGCAGTGTCAGTTCTTCAGGAAGACCAAACCAAGCATCATAGCAAGCATCAGTAACCTGTTAGTTATATTGCTTTCTTTAATTGGAATTAAAACAACAATACATTGTTTTCATTTTCTAGAGCATATCAGAAATCCCTGATGACCTGAAGCAACTCTATAAGACTGTGTGGGAAATCTCTCAAAAGACTGTCCTCAAGATGGCAGCTGAGAGAGGTGCTTTCATCGATCAAAGCCAGTCATTAAACATCCATATTGCTGAGCCTAACTATGGCAAACTCACTAGTATGCACTTCTACGGCTGGAAGCAGGTTGGTCCAGCACCCTGAGAGGGCTTAATCGCCAGCTTGGGATGTTTGGGAATTGGATTAGTTTCTGCTCTAGCTGCCTTTTACATATTGCTATCTGGATGTTTTTCACTTCAAGTCCAAAATGTGTTAAAGCTGAGTGGTTTTTATTCCAGATCAAACTTTCACTTTGGGTTTTCTTGTTTCTGTTCAGCAGTTGTGAGCTGCCTGATAATGGGTGCTGGGAGCTGAACACTCAGATCCTCTAAGAGGGCAGGAAGCTTAAGCTACTGAACCATCATCTAGCCTTTGTTTTAGATATTTTTATTCTTTCAGAATTTCATACAATGTGTCTTGATCATTCATAATCACCTTTAACTACTCCCAAATCCACCCAATTCCTACAACTTTGTATTCTCTGTCTCTCTCTCTTGTTTTTTTGATGCAGAGTTTCTCTGTGTGCACCCCTGGCTGTCCTGGAACTTGCTGTGTAGACAGCCTGGCCTTAAACTCACAGAGATCTGCCTGCTTCTGCCTCCCATTGCTGAATTAAAGGTGTGCACCACTGCACCTAGCCCTCTCTCACCAACTCCAGTTTGTACTGTCCATACACTTCTGGGTGTGGGACCATCCACTGGAGTTTTGACTTTCTTTCCCTAAGAAACTGTCATCTGTCCATAGCTCCTAAGTTAGGGGTGGAGACACAAGAACTCCATGTTAGAACAATGACTAACGTGCAGCCAGAGACTCTGTTCTGCTCCAGTTGTCTGGGCCTCTGTCTTTTACAGTCTCTCTGCTCCTATGTACTGTTTCTTACGGCTCCCTTTCTCTTCTATTGCCACTATTGCCACCTTCTTCACTGACCTCTGTGTTCCAGACCATCTTGTACACTATTGCCTTTTCCAAAGTAGCTTTACACAACCCACTATTCAAAAGCATCCATTGTTCCCTACTTTATCCACAGCTATGAGCCAGGTTATAATATTGCCAACTGCAAAGTGCAGCAAACCTATTTTGCATTATATCCTTATGCCTTGACATGTGAGAGGCCTGTGGAATTACAGATCGACTTTCTTACTTGATATGCTTTTTGTCTGCTTCTCCTGGGAATACTAGACAGGAAGATGACCCTCGTGAAGTGCTGGTAGTCTGTCTTTCCACTGAGATCTTCTCATCCCCTAAATGGTTACAGTCTAAGCCAAGAATGTTGCTTTGTACAAACTGGAAGTAATACGTGTAAAAGTAAATACAACTGAACAAAAATATTTGACATTCCAAAGAGCAGTCCTGTTTTAGGGACAAAACCTCCAAGGTTTAGCTGTCTTATTTCAGCATTTTTCAGAATGCTTCATGGAGTAGATAAAATTGCAGATTTAAAAAGGAGTTCAAGTTGTTTTATAGGCATGTATTTAAAGGTTTAAAAAATTAATTTTGTGACTGATCCATGGGAATTGTTTTGAACAAAGATCTTGACTCTGTAGTGTCCTGGAATTCTTCCTAATAGCTGTGCTTATTTCCCATGTAGGGCTTAAAGACTGGGATGTATTATTTAAGGACGAGACCTGCAGCTAATCCAATCCAGTTCACGCTGAACAAGGAAAAGCTGAAAGACAGGGAGAAGGCCCTGAAGGAGGAAGAAGAGAAGGAGAGGAACACAGCAGCCATGGTGTGCTCCTTAGAGAACAGAGAGGAGTGCCTAATGTGTGGATCCTGAGCAAAGGCCCAGAAGAGACCGTCTCTCTGCCATAGCCGACTTCTCGAACATAGATAGGCTTAGTGATTTTACCAAAACAAGACAAAAAACCAAACCCAGCTTTGATATTAAGAATCAAAGTAGAGGCTTTGGGAATGCAGAAGAACCTTCTTGGAGATAGATGGAGACTTAGGAAGTCTCGTCGTCCTCCAGCATTCCCTGTCTGGCCATTTCAGTTTGGACAAAGAGACTTAGTTCTGCTTTGACTGATTTATTAGAACTAAAATCAAGAGACCTTTGTCTAGAGAAGGTTGTATAGGTCATTTTGAAATAAAAACATTTCTAACTGATTGTGCCATGCTAAATTTGTCATCTGTTATCATACAAAGGTCAATTTTGATTTCTGTTGATACAAGGTTCTATAGGACATTTTGAAATAAAAACATACTGTGCTGTGCTTAATTTGTCATCTATTATCATACAAAGGTCAATTTGAAAAAAATTTCTGTTGAGAGGTCAGAGGCAAAATTTTAAAGACATTATATAGACTATAGAAACCTGATGTTAATATATTCTCTTCTCTGCCCCATGATGAATATCTATAACATAAAATTGCCAGTTTCATCTATTTTAAATTTGACTCCATGGCATTGAGGACATTCACACTGTCGCATAATTATTATCACCAGCCATTTCCAGAATGTTTTCATCATTCCAAACACAAACTCTTACTCACAAAAACAATATTGTGTTGTTTCTCAGTCTCTGGTTACCATTCTTGTTTTGCATCTTTATGAATGTGTACTCCAGAGATCTCATACAGAGAATGCAGTGTGTACCACACCATAAACGCTTGGTTCCTCTGTATATATACACACCATGTTGGGTCTATTCAGTCATCCTTAGATGAACTTGGGTTGTTTCCTCCTTTTAGTTATTGAGAACAATGGCTACCGCAACATTGGTGTACAAGTATCTGTTGACATCCTTTCAGGTTGGTTTGGTTGGTTCTATACAGCAAAGAATTTTGTGTTTGACTTTGAGGAACTACCATATTGACAGCACCATTATATTTCCATATAAAATGCTTAACTCTGTCTTCATATCTTTCTAATACTTTTCTAATACTTTTTTCTAATACTTTCTAATACTTTTTGGTAAAGCAAGCCCTTCCCATGTGTTTTAGTAGGGAGTTTCCTGGTCTTGTAGATTAACATGTTTCATTAAATCTAAGAGGTTTTTGGCCTTTTTTTTTTTTTTTTTTTTTTTTTTTTTTGAGACAGGGTTTCCTCTGTGTAACAGTCCTGGCTGTCCTGTCCTGGAACTCACTCTGTAGACCAGGCTAGCCTCGAACTTGCTGAGATCCGCCTGATAGAAGGAATTATAGGCATGCACTACTGCTGCCTGGCCCATTTTTTTTTTTCTTTTGTAAACCATACTGCTCTTTTTCTCTTATGGAACTCATAATGAATCTACTGCATCACAATGGTGGCCATGTAGATAGGTCCCTTTGGATTTTCTTCCCCCCCTCCACTTTCTGCTTCTTAGACTCAATTTTTATTTTTCAGTCCTTAAGCTGGTTGATTGTTTTCCTGCTCAGACTTAACTTTAATTCCTCTAGTGAATGTTTTGTTTCAGTTATGTTTTTAGCTCCATAATTTGATGCTTTTTTTCATTTTAAATCATTTTTATCTTTGTTGACAGTCTGATGTTAGTAATTGATTTCATTTATTTAATTTGTTCATGTTTTCTATCAGCCTTTAATTTGTTTAAGACAGCCGGTTTGTTTTGTTTGAGACTGTAGTCCCATGAAGCCTAGCTGGCCTCAGACTTGCTGTGTAGCTGAGGGTAACCTTGAATCTATCGTCTTCCTGCCTATAGCCCCTGAGAATGGGGTTGCAGGTGTGTGCCTCTACATCTGGTTTATGCATTGCTGGGGTCACTCACGGGTTCTTTTGGGGGTGTGAGTTTTGAGACAGGTTTTCTCTGTATTGCTTTGGAACCTGTCCTAGAACTTGCTCTGTAGACCAGGCTGGCCTTGAACTCAGAGATCCACCTGCCTCTGCCTCCCAAGTGCTGGAACTAAAGGCGTGCGCCATGACCACCCATCTCAGGGATTTTTGCATGTTAAGCTGGCACTGTCTACAGAGCCGCATCTCTATCCTGAGGTACTGTTAATGTCTCGGGCCAGTAGGGCCACTGTCTTGGTTCCTTGAGGAAGTTTCTGCTTGTTTTCTGTAACTGGAATGCCTTGTGAGCTTTGGTACTGGGAATCTGGACTTTGACTTGTAATGATGCCATGCTGCACATCAGATTTTTGGACTCTACTGCTTTGCTTATTGTGGAAGGCCTTTTAACTATGTGTGGTTACTGGAGTCTCTGTTAGCACAGATTCGGATTATGCTTGGGTAAATATTTCCTTTGAATTTCTAGAGCTGTCCTAATCATCCCCATGGCAAAGTATGCTTGGTTACTATAAAAGACAAGAGCGTCAAGGCCACAGTCTGTTATTTGTGTGTAGAGATCAGTGGTTAGGCCAGTTAATTATGGTGCTCCTGGAAACCAGATAGATCAGAAGACTATTGCATTCTTTTTGTTTGTTTGTTTTGGTTTTTCGAGACAGCGTTTCTCTGTGGGTTTGGAGGCTGTCCTGGAACTAGCTCTTGTAGACCAGGCTGGTCTTGAACTCACAGAAATCCACCTGCTGCCTCCTGAGTGTTGGGTTTAAAGGCGTGCACCACCACCGCCCAGCTGACTATTACATTCTTATTTGACCTGTATGAGAAGAGTTTGGGGCCAGGTTAACAGAGACTAATTTGAATTCTATAAATGGTTATAGTACTTTACCCTGTTTCCAGATTTGTCCAAGCTTATAGGTCTGGAGCCCTTAAATGAAAGGGAGACCACATTTCCTTGAGTTAAATCTTTCTGTTTCCTGCTGGCCTTGTACAGGGTGATAAACACTGGGAAAAGGAAATAAACCTCTCACAGATTACTGGACTTTGTCTCTTAACTGCAGTATTTTCGGGTAACACCCCAAATCGTCACACCCCAAATCATCATAGGTAGATCTAGCTCAGTTTTGTCTCATAGAGTCTGACGGGGGTTGTTTCTTTAGGATACATCATTGTAGCACATACTCTGCAACTTGCAGAATCTCTACTTGGTCCTATGACTATAGAGTGAGGACTGTTGGACTAGGAAAAGGCAAACGTTAGCCACTCAGAGGATGGTAAAGCAAAGCCAGTTGCATCCTGGAAGGATGACAGATTAGTGTCACCGTCAACTTGGAGATTTCTACCCCACCTTCATTCAGGTCAACTGTTTGGCCTGTGTAAAAACCAAGAGAATGACAATGGATTATAAGTTTAACTGGGTGGTGACTCCAATCAGATTTTTGTTTGTTTGTTTGTTTTTTTAATGAATTATCCCCTGGTATGCAGTTACTAATTCGTTTTGTTTTCCTTTTATCCTTAGTAAAGGCAACCAGAAGCATGTTTGCTTTCAGTTGACAAGAGCAGCAACGTATTTCCACTGTCTTTTAAAGATTTTATTGGTTATTATTATTTTAAACAGGACCTCTATATAGTCCTGGCTGTCCTGGAACTTGTTATGTAGATCAGGCTGGCTTCAAATTCACAGAGAGTCTCCTGCTTCTGCTTCCTAAGTGTGGTGATATATTATTTTATGATTTATTAAAGCTTACCTGAGGATTCAGAAAGCAAAGTCAGCCTCAAGCTATAGAGTTCAGGCAGTTGTGGTACATACCTTTAATTCCAGGACTCAGGATTAAGAGGTAGACAGATTTCTGTTAGTTCAAGGCCATCATGGCTGACACAAGAGTGAAGAGTAACAGAGCTCATGCCTTTGATCCCAGAACCTGGGATCACATGCCTATAATCCCAGTATTAGGGAGGTATATAAGACAGGAGCAAGGTCTCAGTGCTGGCATTCATTCTTCAGCCATATTGAGGATAGGAAGACATTGAAGTCTCAGGATTCTCCAGCCACACTGAGGAGAGGCTTCAATCTGAGGTTTAGTGGAGCCAGAATCACCTTTCACTCTGAGGTAGAGTAAGGCCTAGTGATCAGCTGCTTTGATTTTCTGATATTCAGCTTGAAGTTTGAACCCCAATATCTGTATCTTTTAATTTTCACGCAACACCCAAGTGCTAGGATTGAAGACACCTATCATCATGCCTGGCCTTAAGATTTTGTTTTTTTAAATTATGTATAGGTATGTGTGTCTGTGTCAGGGTATGTGCACATAGTTCAGTTGCCCACAGAGGCCAGAAGCCATCAGATTTCCTGGGGCTGGGATTATAGGTGGTTGTGAGCCACCTGATACGAATGCTGAGAACTAAACTCTGGTCCCCTATGAGAGCTCTTAACCACTGAGCCATCTCTCCATCCCCTCATCTTATTTTGAAGGCATATCAATTCATCAGCTCTATGTTATAATTTAGTTGCCACATGATTTCAATCAGCTTTCCCTTCCACAAACAGAACTGGTACATTGATAATATTATTGCAGATTGGAGCATTATTTGTAATTTATGAGGGAGTAGTAGACTCTTCTAGACTTAGTGGCATGTCTACGGGCAGGAAATAAATCTGATAAAAATTCAGAGGCCTTCAACATCAGAGAAATTTTCCCAGGATCCTGTGATATAAGGTAAAGGACAAATTGTATATGACCTTCCACAGTCAAGGAAAGGGTAGAACTGCTGATAGCTTCTGGATTTGAGAGGTGAAATGTTCTCATTTGGGTGTGCTACTCTAGCCTGTTTACTGAGTATCTGGGAAAAGCTGCTTGCTTTAAATGTGGTCTGAAGCAAGGGAGGGCTCTGCCACAGATCAAGGATGCTGTGCAAATTGCTTTGCTACTTGGGCCATGTGATCCAGCATATCCAAAGATGATCCTGAAGTCATAGTGGCAGACAGAAGTGTTAAATGCAGCATTTGGCAGGATGCTGGAGGTGAACGATGGCAGAGGACCTGGATTTGGGGGTAAAGTCCTGTCATCCTCTGGATATGCATTCTTTTGAGAAATGGCTTTTGGCTTGGTGGTGTTAGGACACTTAATTGTGGGTCACCAAGTGACTCTTTACCATGAATTGTGAATCATGAGTGGGCTGCTGTCTGACTAACCAAGGCATAATTTTGAGCATGCACAGTGATTTGTTCTCAAATGGAAAGAGCATGTGTAATATTGGACTTGAGCAAGCACTGAAGGCACAAGTAAGCTGCATGAAATGACTCCCACCACAGTCCCTGCGCCTGCTCCACTGACTTCTTCCCAATCTGCATCCGTGACTTCCTAAGCAGTTTCCTACAATCTGTTAACAGAGGAAGAGAAAACTGTACAGCTTGGTTTGCAGGGGGGAGGTTCTGTGTAATATTCAGACACAATAGCCCATTTCTGGGACATCATACCTAAAAGGCATTCGTAGATGACAGGAGGCCATGGAAGTCTTAAGAAACAGAGTTGCTTTATTATTTTATAGTCTTATTGTGTTGCCCAGGCTAGCTGTCAGCTTCTGGGGTCAAGTGATCCTGAGACATTACCACTATACTTGGTGACAAAGTAGTGTTTCCATGAATTACACTGCCATTGAGAGAATGACCTGACATGGGTTTGGGCCAGACCCAGGTCCCTAGATTAGGGCCTAATCTGGTCTTTGTTTAAGATTTGGTCTCTGTAGCAGTACCTTATCTGTGAGTCCAAGGAGACCCCAGGGTTCTGGCTTGGGAGTTAGGCTCATTTGGAACCTATAGCATAGACTCTGCTCTGGTCTTAGGATCTGTATTGGTTAATTTTTGGTTAACAAGTTAGGGTCATCTGGAAAGAGGGAAGATCAATTGAGAAAATGCCTCCATCAGATTGCCCTGTAGGCAATTTCTTGATTAATGATTTATGGGGGAAGGCCCAGCCCATTGTGGGTGGTGCTGTAAGCTGAGCAAGCCATGTAAAGCAATCTAGTAAGCAGTGTTCCTCCATGGTCTCTACTCTGCTTGTATTCCTGTCCTGACTTCCCTCTGTGATAGATGATAACCTGTCCTGGCCAGGTGCTTTTGATCCTGGTATTTAATCATAGCAATAGAAACTAAACTAAGATTGTCAGACCAGAACCCAGAAAAGATCTGACCTGACCATCTTTCAGAATGAGGCTCCTGGATATGACTTGACCTATTTGTGTGGTCTAAATGACACCCCAGGGTTGTCTGGCTGTGTGCCTGTGTTAGATTTGGGCTCTCAGGTAGGGGCTTCACTTATGTTCAGGACTGACAGGACCCCAGAACTTAGCCTCAAGGCCGATAGGCCTATCTGAGCACATTGAAACCCATGTCAAGTCTTAGGCTTTATCTAGGAGAGACGGGAAGGACTGGGGCTTTGTTGCTTCAAATCGGTTCAGGGCAGATTGTGGTCTGTTAGATTTGCTCTGTGTCTTCTAGTAAAGCTGTAGGTATTCTCAAATAATTTTGGCTTTTTCAACAACTGGAAAGGAGACAGCATGAACTTAGAAGGATAAATATAAGCAATTCTATTTTGGGGGTTAGTAACAGAATGTTCTAAGAATTCAACAAGTCATAGCTGCAAGAAGAGGCCTCCATTGAGCCATAACCTGTTAGGACAGACTGCCTACTTCTTGTTCTCACAGGCCATAGTCCCAACTTCTCAAGCTGATAATGCCCTCTTACCCAGGTAACTCCCTTGCTCCTCTCATGTTCTGTGACTTCTCTCTGATGTCTTGGGGTGACTGCTTTCCACAGAGCATTTTCTCTATGTGTTGCCGGATCTCCTTAGTTCTCACCCCATAAATGAGAGGATTCAAGGCTCCTGGGAGCAGCAGGTATATGGCACTGAGTAGGTTCTGAACATCTTGAGACACAGTCTTGGCTACTCGAAAGACAATGGAAGTGGAAAGACCGGAAAGATAGATGGTGAGGATGACCAGTAAGTGGGAGCCACAAGTGTGCAAGGCCTTGGCTCGGGCTCCCCCAGAAGAGATCCCGAAGGCAGCATAGATGATACGGGTGTAGGAGGTTCCCAATAAAGCCAGATCAAAGGTCACAGTGACCAACCGCATAGCCAATCCCAACCGGTTGTTGAAGGTCAGGTCTCCACAAGCTATGCTCAGCAGTGCGATGTATTCGCAGGTGAAGTGTCTTATTACTGATGTCCTGCAGAATCGAGTTTTTGCAGTTAGTACCACTAGGGGCACTGCCACTCCTAGGCTCCGTGTCAGGGCAAAGGTGGCAATCAGGCCCAGTAAGTGAGAGGTCATCAGTTCAGTATAGCGAAGTGGGTGACAAATGGCCACATAGCGATCTAGGGCCATGGCCAGTAGGAGATTGTAGTCCAGAAGGAGCGTAAAGTAGATAAAGAACATTTGCGCTAGGCAGCCACGCAGTGAGATGGGGTTAGCGTAATGCACAAAACCTTCCAGCATTTTAGGCATCACAGCAGTGGAGGCACAGATGTTGACAGCCAGGAGCAGGGCAATGAGCACGTACATGGGCTGATGCAGACTCCTCTGGGCCACCACTGTATGGATGACTAAGGCATTGGCAGAAATGATGGACACATAGAGGAAGGTAAGAGGCAGGACCAGAAGGGGTCGCCCTTCCCGCAATCCAGGGAAGCCCACCAGGTGGAAGCTGGTGTATGAAAAGTTAAAGATGCTGGTGTTCCCATTCTCACCCATCGACTTTGGTCCTGGGCTGGCACCAGGCGTGAGAATCGGAGGCTGTTAGAACAAAATGGTTATTTTAGGAGCCCAAGGCTTGCATGATAAAAATTAACCTGTGTGGTATGTGTAAGGATTCAGGCATTATGCTGGCTGGCCTGCCCCCGTCACCTGGCTGAAGGCACTCAGGCAGTACCCTGGTCAGCCCAGGCTTCCATGATTGCACTGTCTGCACGCAGGTGCGAGGGACTCCTTTAAAAGACAGATCCCTGCTCACTTAACGATCGCTTTCCCTCTTTCCTGCTCTTCACCTAGGGCAGACCGGACTTTTTTCCTGTCTCCCTCTTTTCTTCTGTTTTCTCTCTGTCTTTATGTCTCTTTACTTCTGTTCTTCCCTTTTCCTTTCCCTCCCCTTTCTGATAAAACTTCTCACTTAAGTTCTGTCTGCCTGGCATGTTTGTCTCCTGCCTCAGTCACCCTCGGCCATGGAATCCACCAAGGCTCCCCTCACGCATTATCTTAACACACACACTCTCTCTCAACCCCTCTCTCTCTCTCTCTCTCTCTCTCTCTCTTCTCTCTCTCTCTCTCTCTCTCTCTCTCTTGCTTTGAAACAGTCAAATACAATGCCATTGCCAGGTGTTTGGGGAGCTACACAGAAATTCCTTGTCTTCAGGGAGCTCCTGGTTTTCTCTGGGTAAAATCTAAACGTATTAGATACATTTATATTTGTTTGGAGGATATTACAGATATTTTATTGTTGAGTGAAATGTAAGAAAATTCAGTGTGGTACACAAGAGGGGGAAAGCGATGTTCAGAGGCAAAACAATAAAAAAAACTTTAGGTAGGAGGACAAGAAAGTATAAGGATCTTAGTTCCGAGGAGTCTGGGAAGGACCAAAGTAAGGCTCCAAACTGGGGAGAGGAGTCAGCCAGGAACTCACCTGTGTATGCAAGGTTTACTGGCTAGGCCAGAGGGAAGTTGCCGAGGAAACTGGTTTTCTAAGGCCAAAAGCACCAGGCTGCAGAGTCTGGTCGTTTCCCTAACCCCTCTAGTCTGGTGACAGCACCTCCTGCCTGGCCTTGTCCTGGAAGCTTGATTTTCTTCACCAGGGTGAGTCCAGGGAGAGCAGCAGTTCACCAGAGTGCCTCGTGGGGAGCGGTAGAGACTTTCCTAGGGCTTTGCTCAGGGTAAGTAGATGAGGACTAGGAGAAGGTGTACACCCAGGTGACACCTATTTGATAGTGATTGTACATCAGGAAATGTTACAAATGTTTCTAGAAATTAACTTAAAAAATCTTCACCTGGGCAGTTGGAGAGACGGCTCAGTGGCTAAGAGCACTTCTTGCTCTTGCAGAGGACCCAGGTTGAGTTTTTAGCACCCACATGATGGCTCACAACTGCCTATAACCCCACTTCCAGGGGATACAAAACCCTATTCTGAGCTCTGCAGGCCCCAGGCACACACAATGCACAGACATGCATGTGAGCAAGACACTCATACACATAAAATGAAATAAATGTACTTAAAAAAAAAGTCTTCAGTTTGGTAAGTGTTGTGCATGCCTTTAGATCCATAATGCAGGAAGCAGATCTGTGTGACTGGCCTGGTGTAGATGGTGAATTCCACCACAGCCAGGGCTATATGAGACCGTCTTTTTTTTTTTTTTTTTTTTTTTTTTGAGACAGGGTTTCTCTGTATTGCTTTGGAGGTTGTCCTGGAACTCGCTCTGTAGACCAGGCTGGCCTCAAACTCACAGAGATCCGCCAGCCTCTTCCTCCTGAGTGCTGGGATTAAAGTCGTGAGCCACCAATGCCAGGCGAGACCAAACAACAACAACAAAAACTTCACTTTGTCAATAAGGAAACTGAGACAAGGAGAGGTAAAGTCTAGTGCAAGTCACACAGCTAATAAATGACAGACTTGGATCTGCACCTAGCCAGTCACTCCATGAAGCACTCTTTTTCACAAGCTCGGGATTCATACCTTGTCTTAGTTGCCTCGGACTTGCTGCGTTTTAGAATTGGAGGTCTGGAATTCATAGAAAATGGCCAGGCAGACCCAGCAACTGGTCACTTCACTCCAATAAGCACTATCTACACTGAAGATCAGAGAAGCCTTTTGAGCTGTGGAGCAATCCAGATATGTTTTCCTCCCTCTTTATCAGTGTTTGTGTGGGTCTGACTAGACTCCCTCTGAATACCAGGAGAGTCAAGTCTACTCACAAATCCTCTCGGGAAATAGCATTCAGGAGGAAGTGGGGTTGGAATTTCCCCCACCCTGGGATGTCTTTCTGAAAATTCCAGAACGCTGCTTTGGACAGCAGATTTTGGAAGACCTATCATTGCTTGGGTTTGGTGAGGACCAGACAACCTTCGTGGCAAAGTGATAAAAATCTACTATATAGTTGAGTCTGCAAAAAGGCTATAGAGGGTGGTGGCATTGAGATATGGGCAAGGCAAGTGTTACACAAAGGAGGGCAAGAAACCTGGAGGAGCAGTAGCCCAGAAAGACATTGGGCAATCCTACAGTTCTCTATTCCAGATATGCCAGAGGGTATAAAGGAGAAAAAAATGGCAGGCCGCCATAAACTCTTGACGTGGACAAGGCTGCCCTGTCTTTATCATATGATCTATAATTTGTTTTCCTGTCTTGTGTCTTGGTATTCCTTAGATAGATTCCATAAGGAACATCTTTGACATGGGACTCCAAGGCAGTCAATAAAGACTATGTAGAATAATGACCCTGATAAGAAGGGACAGAAGACACGCAGGGGAGTGGGGAGGGCTGCCATTTAAGTGGCTAAGAAAGAGCTTAGAAAAGGTAAGTTAGAACTTCCTAGAGTAAAATCACCCAAACAGCAGCCAATTAGAGAGAGAGAACGATCAATAATTTCAAGGTTTTAAAGCTATAATGGTTATTTTGGAGTTGCCAAACCCTGGAAAGGGAGCAATTGGGTTGAGGTTCTAGAAGGTACATTAATGAATTGCATTTGGATACTTTAAGCAACTCACAATGAAGAGTTTTTTTTTAGTCAATGACTGTACATACAAGGGGAGAGTTCAGATGAGGGATTGAGGCTGGGGATGGAAATGTGGGCCATGAGATAGCATCCTGAGGCACAGCTAGAATAGCAGATGTCAGTGAAAGACTTAAGAGGGAGAGGAGAGAGAGTGAGAGCTGGGAGCAAGCAGGCAGAAACTGCAGGAGACTTGGTTGCTGGGGAGGCTTCAAGGTGTCTGAACTTATAGACTAACAGGGTAAGAGCAATGACTCTAAATTGTCCTTTAAGGATTAATGTGCAGAGCAGCCATAGTGTGAACAGATAGGGGAGCTGAAATGAGATTGCAGGCATCACGTGGTTCCTGAAGAGAGAGGAGTTATAGCCTCTACAGCACAAAAGGAGCTTATTCCCATCTCCACAAAGGATGTGGTTAGGCTGGCCAAGCTCTAAAGAAATGGCTGTTCTCTCTGTCCTCAGGGCATCTTCCACTTCTCCCTCTGTCTCTCCACCCCCAGCTTATGAAAAGTCAGCTAACTGTCTGTCATTGGAGAAAATAAGCTTTTCCTTAATTTCATATCGCTTCCTAGATACCAATCTCCCTTCTTCCTTCCCAAGCTGAGGCTTGGCTTTCTCATCGCACGGTCCCGGGTATGTTTCTATCTCCTCACTAGACTGGAGGTATTTCTAGTAGGGAGACCCTGGCTCATTCATCTCTGCAAATGCCCAGCACAGAGCCTACTGCAGAAAAGGGTGTTTACAAAGTGTATTGGGGCCAGGAAGTGATGGCACACACTTTTAGTCCCAGCACTTGGCAGGTAGAGGCCAGCCTGGTCTTCAAAGTGAGTTCCAGGACAGCCAGGACTGTTACACAGAGAAACCCTGTCTCAAAAATAAACCAAGTGTATTGGAAGAATCGATGAGTATACAAGGGAGCATATTAAATGGGAAGCAGCTCTTTGGGACTGAGTGAACGAAGAAAAATCAAACCCTCCAGGTTTCAAGATTTCAAGTGACTTCTTTAGTCTCACCTAGTAGGGGTACCAAGCTTCAACTCTTGGTCTTACCTTGGTATCTTTGTGTCCTGCTTGAAGCAGCACTGGAGACTTTTAAGCTGTTCTCTCAGCAAGGTAAGAGGGTTTATTACATTGCAACATTGTGCCAGGTGTTTATCATGTATTGTGTCCTTCCCCATGGTAATGTCAAAAGATCAATGCTTGTTCATACTAATCTGTAGGTGAAGATACTGAGGGGGAGAATTGAACTAGCATTCTTAATATACTGCAGGCATTAAATTCCGGCTGAAATGCGAACCTAAGTTTTTCAAAGGTTGGTCCCAAACTCAGGTTTACCTGCCTCCAAATTTCCCATAATTCTTTGTCCTCACCGTGGCAGCCTGCAATAGTCTCCAAGTGTGTCACTTGCTCGGCCTTGATTTAACCTCTGAAAAGGTGAGATTTGTGATCAGTACCAGGTTCTAAGGCACTGATCTGTGAGTCTGCAGAGGGATGGTTAATTATACTTGGGGCTTGTGTGGAAAACCCAGAGGAGAGTCCCACAGGAGAGTCATTTCCAGGGACTTGGAGGGAACAAGGAGAAACCCAGAAGAATCTGTTCCTCTTCATTCTGTTATTTTAGTGGTTACTTTGGGATTTATTGTTGTTGCTTTTTTATAGGCTTATTTTAACTACACACACACACACACACACACACACACACACACACATCAACTATTTTGTACTGTGTGTTATGAAACATCTTCATTTTTGTATTTGAAGTGCTCAAGTTCCTTTTGAGAAAAGAAAGCTTCAGTTGAATGTGTATAAGGAACAGTTGCTTGAGGCTGGAGAGAGAGATTAGCAGTTAAGAGCCCTGGCCGTTCTTGCAGAGAACTGGGTTCAATTTCAGCACCCACATCGGGTGGTTTACAACCATCTGCAGCTCCAATCCCAGAGATCCAACACTCTCTTCTGGCTTCTGTGGGCACTTCCCACACAAGTGCTGTACATAGAGACATGTAGGCACACATACATAAAATGAAAATAAATATTTTTTTAAACGGAGACAATTGCTTCCAAATAAATTACTTTCTTGATATTTATCTGATCAGTTTAATCTTGAGGCTTCTGAACAGTACTTCCCATCAATGACTTTTTTATTATTAAAGAATTAGTTTTATAGCTGGGCCACAGTGGCGCACACCTTTGACAGCACTGGTGAGGCAGAGTCAGGCAAGATCTCTGTGAGTTCGAGGCCAGCCTGGTCTACAAAGCAAGTTCCAGGACAGCCAAGGCTACACAGAGAAACCCTGTCTTGAAAAACCAAACCAAACCAAACCAAACCAAACCAACCCCCTACCAAAAGAATTAATTTTATTTTACATGTTGAGTGTTGCCTGCATGTATGCCTGTGTACCATGTGTGTGCAGTGCCCACAGAGGCCAGAGGAGGGTGTTAGGTCCTCTGGAACTGAGTCACAGATGTGTGTGAGCTGTCATAATGTATGCTGGGAACTGAACTCAGGTCCTCTCCAAGAGCAGCCAGTGATCACTCTTAACTGCTGAGTCATCTCTCCAGCTAGTGGTGGCTTTCTAATATTTTTAAAATGATGGTTTTCCAAAGCTGTGGCTTCTTCTTCATCATTGTCATCAAGGGGATTCAAAGCCCTTTCTATTTTCATAAGTAGCGATGACTCCAGCTTGGGCATATTCTCCTGAACTACAATAGAGTCAACCACCCCCACCTATAGATGCAGCATCCATGATTCAACCAAGTATAAATCAAAAGTAGTTTAAGAATTGCATCTGTGTTGAACATGAATAGACCTTTCCTGTTTATAATTTCTTAAATGCACTTCATAACAATTATTTATATAGTGTTTACATTGTATTAGGTCTCAAAAGTATCTATAAATGATTAAAGTGTATTGGAGAGCAAGTGGAGGTTACATGTGATTGCTATACTTTTTACATAAGCGATTTGAATATCTACAAGTTATGGTATGCGAGGGGACCAATGCATCATTGATAGGAGGGATGACCCAGCAGTTTACCTTTTCAGTGATTTGCTAAACATCTTTGTTTAGTGGTTATTTACCACCATACAGGCAGAAAACAAGGTCCTGCCTTGGATCATTCCTATTTTTGTATTTCATGCCAACCCCCAGAACTTGAAATTTTTCCACTCATTCAGAGCACTGTGTCTCATCTATCCTTCTTGTACATGGAGGTCAGACTCACTCCCCAGTGCTCCTGTTACTCATGCTACCTCTGAGACTTGGGTGGAAGCTGTGTGTAAACTCAGGGTCTCTGGAGACACAGCACAACTGTCAGTGCCTCGGACCCATCTCCCCTTTCAAAAATGGAAGGCCCCTCTTTTTTTCAAGGCCCCTCTTGTCTTTCCTGCTCTGCTCTTTTAGATCCATGTAGCGTGCCGCTGAGTGCATGGTACCATGGTGTCCCTCCTCCAACTAGCAGAACAGGAGGCAGAGTTCTCCGGTGGGGTGGAGGATACCAAGGTTGCTTCCTGCTCTCACCACCTGTGAGTGTCTGAACCAAGAATCATATTCTCGTCTCTCCTGGGCTCTGTGTTCTTTCTTTTCTGCAAACTTGGTCCACATAGTCTCTTTCTTTTGTCTACAATTTTCTACTTACTTCCTGAAAGTTTCTTTCCATCCTCACCCAGGTCCATGATGGCTTTTATTTCAGTCCCCA
Source organism: Cricetulus griseus (assembly GCF_003668045.3). Taxonomy (NCBI): domain Eukaryota; kingdom Metazoa; phylum Chordata; class Mammalia; order Rodentia; family Cricetidae; genus Cricetulus; species Cricetulus griseus. The sequence continues at coordinate 96,904,516 of NC_048596.1, read as the reverse complement.
TTATTTCACTGCATTGAAATTGGACTATCTCTGTGTAGCCTCGTGTGTGTGTGTGTGTGTGTGTGTGTGTGTGTGTGTGTGTATGTGTGTGTGTGTGTGTGAGCATGTGTGTGTATGCTTGAGCTATAACCCTGCTCCTGGGAATGTTAAATATATGTTCTCCATCACTGAGCCACACTTCCATCCCTCTCCTCTAAATATCCAGTCTATTGAAGGCAAAGACCATATTCCCAGGGCCTGGAGAAAGAAACATCCAATGCTGAACAGTCACAAGCCACCTGGACAGCACTGAGTCTGTCCTTCTCCTTGATTCCTCAGAGGTTTTAACATCCTTCACTAGTCCAATCTGATCACAGAGCTTCCTCCCTTTGCATTGGTAAAGCCATTCACCTTGTTTCTGCTTCTGAGCTTGATGTACAAACCCAGCCTCCTGGTTTCTCTCACACCTGACTGCAGCTCTTCAGCTTGCAGTCACTAGTCAGCACCTCTTCCCCCTTCGGACTAGCGTAACAGCTCTCTTGGTCTCCACATCAGACACTTCAGTCTGCACTCTCCTATGGTAGCAGGGTGACCACACAGAGTGTGATCTGGCCACCTCCTTGCTTCCAGCCATGACAGATGAGTTCTTCTATTGTCTAGCCACTCCTGCCCATCTGAGCTTCATTTCTTTCCATAGCCCCGTAACCACCCACACTAGGGAAACAGCCGTGAGTGTCCACATCCACTGTGTTTACTATAACTCCAGTCCTAGAATAGGTTTCCTTTTCTCTATCCCATCCTTCCTAGAGAACACTTTATTATGCTTCAGCTCTCATTCAAACCGCCAGGGCATTCCTACCTGTGGTGAATGTCTCCTCCTGCTCCTTTCCTCAGGGTTTTGTACAGAAACTAATATTGAATATCACACCATAGAGTGCTAGATCTGGGATCTCCTGGAAAGAGACAAAATTTTCTCTTTCTTTGCAATCAATAGTTACAACGATGTATGCAGAATAAACATCTGATGGGTGTACAAATAAATAAATGACTAAAACATATGCAGAGAGAAGGAAGAGAACCAGGGATGGATGCTTGCTTTGCTGGTGGTAGTTCAGAATGAGTAGATGCTTTTCAGAATGTGGACATAAGATCCTCAAAGATGAATGCAGATAAGCCGGGCAACTGTGTCTCATGCCTCTAATGAAAGCATTTGGCAAACTAAGAAAGGAGATTGCATTGAGTTCTAGGTCATCATGGGCTACTTAAGGAGTTCTAGACAGCTGTGGCTATAGAATAGAACCTTGTCATGAAAAGAGCATGACTATAACATGACAAAATATACCAGAGATGACTCACTCACATGAATGTCCTTCCTTCACTAAATAGATGTTGGGTCTCACCAATGCTGGATGGTCAGCCAGGAAGCTCTCTATGTGAGGGCAGGGACTGGAGCTTCTCAGTGGAACGATGTTGCTGAGTCCTTTGAAGCAGAGTTACCAGGTGCTGCCTGATTTCCTTGGTTCTGGCCCCATAGATGATGGGGTTGACCAGGCACGGGAGCAACAGGTAGAAAGCACTGAGCAGGTTGTGCACGTCTTGGGAGGCTGTGCGGGCCACACGGTAGACGATGGATGAGGACATGGTGGAGGAATAGACAGTGAAGATGACCAGCAGGTGGGAGCCACAGGTGTTCAGGGCCTTGGACCGTGCTCCACCTGCTGAAATCTTGAAGGCAGCATGGATGATGCGGGAGTAGGAGGCTCCTAGCAGAAGCATATCCAGGACTCTATTGAAGATGCGAACAGTGAGCCCCACGGTCTTATTCAGTGAGATGTCCCCACAGGAGAGCTTCATCAAGGCCATGTGCTCACAGGCAAAGTGGTGGATCACATCTGAGCGGCAGAAGCGGACCCGGGAGGCCAGCACCACTACTGGGGCAACAATGCATGTGCTCCTGGTGGCTGCCAGCCCTACCAGACCAGCCAGGAACTGCCCTGTCACTATCTCTGGGTAGCGCAGAGGATAGCAGATGGCCACATAGCGATCCAGGGCCATGACCAGGAGGATGTTGCAGTCAAAGACAATGAGGAAGTAGATGCAGAACATCTGTCCCAGGCATCGAGGGAGGGAGACGCGGTTGAAGTGTGTGGAGAAGCTGAACAGCATGGCAGGCAGTACAGTGGTGGCAGCACAGATATTGACAGCCAGGAGCAGGGCAATGAGCAGGTACATGGGCTGGTGCAGGCTCCGCTGGGAGGCCACTGTGTGGATGACCAGGGCGTTGGTGAAGAGGATCACCAGGTAGAGGCTGAGGAAGGGCAGCACCAGGAGGCCCCTGGCTTCCCGTATCCCTGGGAAGCCCACCAGGAGGAAGCTGGTGTAGGACTCATTGTAGGTGCCATTGCTCCACCCTGACATGATGCCTGAGGGCACAGGGTGGCTTCAGGGAGAAGGAGGGACAGGATGCCTGGTTTCAGTGCCTGAAAGGCCCTGGAAGAACGTGCCCCAGCCTCACCAGGCTGGGCTGGGTGCTTTGTCAGTCATCAACCAAAGCATTTCTATGGAGGAAGTGAAGAGCAGCGTGTTAACATTTAGTGTGGTACTTTAAGAAATAAGTAATTTCCACAGCCCCTACATGTTTGTTTTCCCTTCTTTTTCACTGAGTCCTTATTGAAGACCTACTTTGTTCTAGTTTGTATACCTGGGACCTGGAACACAGGGTGAGTAATAGATTGTCTCTGTCTTGAATGAATTTGATTAAGGTGACTGAAATAAAATGCAATGCACTCTAAGGTGCTGAAATGGAATCCTTTCCATTCTGGGTTCAGCTGATGTGACAAAACCCAAGGTAGGGAAAAACAGCAGAGCAGTTTCTCTCTCTTATCTTTTATGACTGTACCATCTGGGAGAGCTGCATGGCTGTTGCCTTCGTTCTTCCCCACCTCTTTCTCCCGCCTACCCCTACTTCTTTCTGGAACCAACATTGAAATGTACATTCTCTTCATGCCTGAGTTTTCAACTGTCTCTTCAGAAGTGCAGACCTTTAATCCCGAGAGCCATCCTAGGCTGACCCCAATGTTTGAGGGTGGTGTGGAGTGGGGACTCCGGAACTGAGGCTAAAGGAGGAGACTATGGCTCAGGGTTGAGGTTCTCAGAGAAGAGCCTGGACTGTGATAAGGAGTTCAGGCCGCTCATATTTTAAGTTATTTAGTGGCAGTGAGAAAGGGGCAGGAGAGGGCAGCATGATCATTCTTCCCCTGGCATCACAGATTGGGAGTCCTTTGGCACTAGAGACCTGTGGCACTCAGGCATCTGTGGACAGCAGAGGGTGGGTAGACTCTTAGGAGGAAGGAGTCAGGCCCTCTTGCAGGAATGTGATTCCCGGTAGGATGCCTTGGTCAGAGTGCAGTTCTCTGATGTTGGGAAGGACAGTGGCTTTTGTGGATAATGCTTTTGTTTTGTTTTGAAGTCCATCCTATTTTAGGATGTCTATCTTCTTGTGAAACAACCCATTGTACTACAACTGGAGTTTGGGACAGAGCTCACCCTTAGAAAGGACTTTCTATGGAGTTACCAGCATCCTTTTGAACATTCCTCCCTTGTTCCCGGGTTTGTTCCCAGGAGTCACAGAAGTTGTCTTATCTATAAAACACTGCACTTTTTTTGTTTGTTTGTTGTTTGGTTTGTTTTTTTGAGACAGGCTTTCTCTGTGTAGCTCTGGTTGTCTTGGAACTTGCTCTGTAGACCAGACTGACTTTGAACTCAGAAATCCACCTGCCTCTGCCTCCTGAGTGCTGAGATTAAAGGTGTGTGTTACTACACCAGGAAAAACCCAGTCTTTTAGAGGAGTCTTGGAAAAGAGGTTTGGGTTGTTCTAAATGTGTTCCTGACAGGACAGGATGCTGGGTGTGTTCCATCTCCTGACCTTGTAGGAGGTAGCAAAAAGCATGGCTGACACTGATAAGAGGAAAGAGCTTTGAGTTGGAGGGAGGCCAGGCTGGGAAGAGGAGGGCCCAAAACTGGAGTGTGCTGAGCTCATGAGACAGCATGGTGAAGTGAGATTGTCACAGGGAAGTCTGGTCCTGCCACTCACTTGTGTGACAATGGCAAGTCAAGGGATTTATTCAATCCTTAGCTGTGAAGTGAGAGTTCTGTAAAGTTTTACAGGGTGTCTGTAAAGCTGATGAGCAGCATGGATAAATGCTCTTTTTCTCATCTTCCTCCCCACCTCTTTGTCTGTCTGTCTGTCTGTCTGTCTGTCTGTCTGTCTGTCTGTCTGTCTCTTCCTGTGTCTCTCCAGGGTCTTATGTCTTCCAGACTGGCCTTAAACTCACTGTGTAGCAGAGGTTGACCTTGAACTTGTCATCCTTCTGCTTCCACCCCCAATGCTGTGATAGTGCAGGGATAGACTACCAGACCAAGCTTGGTGCTTCTTTCTCTGTGTCCCTTTTTAGTAAGTGAAAGAAGTGAGCTCAGGGCCTACCCCTAAATCCTGGACATGAATAGGGAGTCTGGGGATAAAGGAAAGGCTGCACCTTGGTCCGTGGGCATAGGGAACTACTGTACTCCTGAGTTTGTAGACAGATAATGGAATCTTGGTTCCCATCTGTCCAGAAAAGGACAAGTTCATTCTCAGATCTCTTCCTTATACACAGTGGGGTCCTTTTCGGCACTGGCTGTGTTGTCTGTGGTAACAGATGACCTCTCTTTGCAGCACTGGCTGTGTTGTGCGTGTTAACAGATGACCTTTCTTCACGGCACTGGCTGTGTTGTCTGTGCTAACAGAAACCCTGTTTTCAGGTACACAGCTTTGCTGGGTGAATGTGGTTGTGTCAACATGCAGAAGAGAAGGTGGCTGATGCGTGAAACACTGGCTGCTTTGAGATGCACATCTGTCAGAAAGGCCTAGAATTTGTTGAACTCCACGAAAGAGGCAAGGAGTAAGTCAGATTCAGTCTGCTACACTGTGGTTCTGGGTTCCTCTCAGAAGATGGCTTAGGAGACATGATTAGCCTCAAAAGCCCCGAGAATCAAGATTGGAGGCTGGGACTATGGGTGTGTGGCCTTCTTTTTCCCTGGATTGGAGGTGGTGAAGTACTTGGCAAGAGGAACTGTGGAGATGGAGTTGGCCCCTGCTCCCATTCCTATCCTCCAGAGGAACTCCCCCATGCCCCTGCCTGGCTAGGCACACACTGTCCTACTTACCGGGACTCACACAGGCCGGGGAAGTAAGGAGTGGTCAAGTCAGTCCCTGGTTGCCAGAGTGAGTTAAAGTCTCTCCATTCCTCCCTGAGGGAAACAAGAGCTTCTGAGGTTCCCTCCCAGGTTCTGACTTAGCCAATTACCAGGGCCCCAGTGGTCACCAAGATCCTCTAGGTGGGGAATAGTGTGAGTGAGAACAGCTCCTGATAGAGACAAGCTGGGAACAGGGAGGAACTTGTCTACAGGGAGTCCCTGCAGAGTAGTTAACCAAGATTCTCCTTTGACTCACACACCCATCCCTCCCAGGTGTTCTCATCCATCTGATGGGGACACAACCCACCAACCCCAGTGACCACATCCCCATAGCCAGGTCTGCCCCTTGTACCCAACCCTGTCTAAGTGCTTTTTGGAAGTCTCCATGGACCACACTGTTCACTGGAGTCATGTCCTCATTCCCAAACACTGTCATTCTTTGGTGTCCCCTCTGTTAGAAATGCTGCCACCCTATGTTTTCTGGGGTAGGGTAGAGGATGCAGCAAGGGCTGGGTGGGAAAGGCATCAAGGGCTGCCTTCCCCTACTTCATACCTGGGCCCTGGCCTAACTCTGCCTAGCTTTTATTTCTTCTTTGAAATGTGTCCATCTTTATTCCTCCTACCACTATCAACCCCATTCTTATTAGTATTATTCCTAGCGTGCTTATTGTCACAGTGGCTGGTGACTTCCCTGTCTGACACTTAGTAGGTAAGAATGCATTAAACTTAATTTTTCGTCTTTACTCACTTGATAGGTAAAAATGGAACACAATTGGTTCTTTTTCTCCCTTTCTCACTTTTGAGACAGGGTCTCATACTGTAGCTCAGCCTGGTCTAGAACTCACTATCTTCCTGCCTCATTCTCCCAAGTGCTGGAATTACATGCACACCACTGATTTGTACATTGGCTCTGTGTGTATGAGCCTGGCCTAGAACTCACTGTCTTCCTGCCTCAAGCCTCCCAAGTGCTGGAATTACATGCACACCACTGATTTGTACATTGGGCTCTGTGTGTATGTGTGAACAGAATGTGTGTATGAACGGGTTATCCATTGCAATTTAGTAAGAGCCTCAATGCTTTGCTAGCTTAACTTCTGTTTTTTATTTTGTTTGAAATAGATTGTTTTCTCATATAAGACATCCTGGCTATAGTTTTAACTCCTGTCTTTGTAAGAGTCCTCCATGGCATAAGCATGAGCTCTCCCACAGGGCAGGAGGCCCTGCTGTGCTTGTTGGCTTTCCAGCATCTTCCCACTTTCCTGCCTTAATACTAAATCCTACTGTGTCATCTGGTGAGAACAAAACCCACATCAAGCTGTGGCCAGATACTTATATGTAGGGTGCCCTCAAACTCACAAAGACCTGCTTACCTTCGGCTCCAGAGTGCTGGAATTAAGGTGTATTCCATCATGCCTAGCCTGTGAATTCTTATCTAAACCTTTTTTTTTTTCTTTTCTCCAAGGCAGAGTGAATGTCAGATTTGTTACTGAATGTGATTTGGTGAGGCATAAGACAGCATTGTGGAAACCATCAGGAGTGCGGGGACTACCTTTTGTCCAGGGGAACATGACTGCAGATAGTTTTGCCCTGACCACTAGCAGGGATGAGCCACTTCTCAGCTCCCATGTCTACAAATCAATCTGCATTAAACTCGGTGAAGCCCCACTATTTTGAGATGTGGATCTTTTGGTGGCCAGAGAACTTGACCTTGGTTCTATTCAGAGCCTCAATCATGTTCTTTACTCTGCAGCTTGATGTGGGTGGACATGATGACCTGGCCAATGTAAACCCTGGTCACTGTGCCCTGGGGCTTCCCAAAGGTACCTGCATTAATGTCTAGAGTCTAGGCTTGGAACAACATTGAGATCAGAGACATGAATATTCACCATAAAATTGCAGCAAAATCCATATAGGTAACATATGCTACCTATATGGCTTAATTGGCCATATAGGCTTAATTGGCTACAGATTTGTTGCAGGTTACCCCGCTTAGACAACCCTTGGGAGAGGGGGTGAGAAGATGCAGCACCAACTCAGACACTGGGAGTCAGTGAGTAGCAGACTCGTTTATTAAGGAAGTTAGGCCTGCCTTTATACCCCCTCCAAGGTCCTATTGACTCAAGTGGCTGACTCTGCTGTATGTCCTTTTCTCATTGGTGTCTCTCAGTCAGTAGTCTCTGGGTGTTGAGGTAGGCTTGTCGGCTTGGCTCAGGGAGGAAGTGCTTTGCTGCATGTGCAGGCTGGCCTGAGCACTGGGGGCAGGGTGATTGTGGCTTGGGTAGGCTGGCCAGTTTTTCCTACAGAATTTCCTCCCCCCTCAACAGGGTCTCTCTATGTAACCCTGAATGGCCTGGAACTCTATATATAGTCTAGGCTGGTCTTGAACTCAGAGAGATCTGTCTCTCGTGGGCTGACTTTAAAGGCATGCATCACCAAGCTTCCATCTTAATCACTCCGATATCGATGGGTTACTCTATGATCCATACAGCCTATCATAGTCTCAAGTATTGTATACATCCACTGCTTTCTTTGTCTAAGAATGGACACTATTATTTATATATTCCTCCACATTCCACTCCAGAATTTCTATTTTCTAGAAAGATAAACAATGGGCCTAACACAAAGCTGTGTCCTTGTAGCACAAGCTTTAATTAGTCTTAATAATAAAAACTCAGAGTTAGATATTAGGGGGTGAACGCTGAAAGATCAGAGAAGCAGAGCAGCCAGTCACTAAAGTTCTTACCTCTATGAAATCTCTGTACCCAAAAAAAGGCGGAGTTACTGTCTCCTCCCACCTTATCACTTGCTCTCTGCCCAGTCATATCACTTCCTGTCTGTCTGTACAGACCTCCAGACCTCTATGGTTAACTAACTAGTGGCTAGCTCTACCCTCTGATCTTCAGGCAAGCTTTTTTTGTTAGAGTACAAACAAGATATCACCACATGTCCTATGTTCTGTCCAGACATGATTACCTGTCCCAAAAGCAATAATGACAGTGGTCTCCCAGACTAGGCTCTTTTCTCTAGATGTCTTTCTTTGTAACTTTTAGAAATAGTCAATGGTTTGATTTTTTTTGTTTGTTTATTTTTGGTGTTTCAAGACAGGGTTTCTCTGTATTGTTTTGGAGCCTGTCCTGGAACTTGCTCTGTAGGCCAGGCTGGCCTTGAACTCACAGAGATCTTCCTGCCTCTGCCTCCCTAGTGCTGGGATTAAAGGCATGTGCCACCACCAATGCCCAGCTAAGTTTTTTTTTTTTTTTAAAGAGCCACTTTATTTAGCTCACAGATTGAAACGCTAGGAACCCAAACAGTAACTGGGTCTGGCAGTGTCACACCTGAAAGGGGAAAAATTAATAAAGGTCTAAAACCTAGACTCCAAAGCCCAAAAAGAAAACTCTGAGTTGCCAAAAGGCAGCTCAACAGACAAGGTTAAACAAAGGTCCACAGACCAGATATCACACCCTAGAATGGTGTCCACATTCCTCTGGTCCAAAGAGGATCAGATAGTTATCAATTGTAGAAGTCCCCAGCCCAGGAGATAATTAACAAACTCATTTCCTCTGCAGCATCCTGCTTAATTGTACCTTGCCTGAAGCATACAACCATTGCCCTGACTGTGTAACCATGGAAGTTCTGTAATCTTGGGACTTCCAGCCCTACAATTTTCCCTTATGAAAACACCCTTCAGTCTAAAGTGGGGACTCCATTTGTTCCCAAATGAATGGGGTCTATCCTTGAGTCAATAAAGAAACCTTTGTCCTTGCATTCGGAGAGTCGTCTCCTTGTTGGCGGGTTCTTTTGGGGTTCCGAATTCTGGGCACAACAACACCCTAATGGGAAGCCTTGCGTCTCTGCACACTGATTCTTCTCCCTCCCTCAACAATGTCACTAGATCCAGTTGTTAGGGCTCCACTCTAATGATCATTTAATTAATCACTTCCCAAAAGTCCATCCTCTAGACACCACAGTCTGATAAGTTCTACCCTCTTACTACCATTAATGCAAGATTTAGAGGAAGAAAGACCTGCATGAGTTCAGGAAATGAACCGTAGCATTCAACTCCTGGCTTTCACTGGCTCCTGAAACTCCTGACCTTTTCACACCCCAAAATTCCATTAAATAGTCCCAAGGTCAACTCATCCCAGTATTGATTCACAAGGCTCAGAGACAACCCTTAACCTCTTGTAGCTGTGAGCCTGGAGTAGCAAAACAAGTTATATTCTAAGATACAGGTGTGGAACTAACACAGCATAAACTACCCTCCTGTCCCTAAAGGAAGGGGTGGGCTAGAGATGAATAATGAGCTCAAGGGGGCCAAGTCACCTTCTCTCCTGTGGGGCTTTGCTGGCCTGGGCAGCTGCTCCAGTCCTCACAGGCCAGAGTCTCTTTCCACAGCTCTCCCAGGCTGGTCTTTCATGCTGGTAGCTCTGTAGTCCTACCCCTGTAACTCCAGTGGGCACCGCCCTGGAAGGGGCTATGTGCCTCAGCTCCGTCTGGATGTTTCTGCTCAGCCTTGCTGCTATGTGGGCTCTCCTTGGCGTTTCTACCTCAGGGATAGATCCAGATGTTTTCTGAAGTCCAGATGGGAGTCTCCATGCTCTATCGGTCTCCACCCTCAAGGTTACTATGGAAGGTTGCAAGCTGATTTTGGTGGCTTTCAGAGGCTTGTGTGTCACACTGCTTGCAGCTTTCTGTGGCTGCTGTTTGAAGGCATTGGCATCACTGCTTTTCTTCTGGGGTCTCCAGTGTGGCTTCACTTGCACAACTCCATGAGACGATCTCCACAGAGACTCCAACCTGAAGTCAGCCTTCCTCCTGGCCTCCCAGGGTTTCCTCTGCCTGTCTGCAAAATCTCCCGTACAAGAACACTGCCAAGGTCTGTGGCTTACCGGTGCTGCGTGCGGGCCCCTTGGAATCATGACTGAAGTCAAGGATTTTTTTGCCAGCAAACCAGAATCCCCAGTCAGCTTTGGGGCTCTTTTCTGGGATCCCGTCAAGGCATCTTTCTTATTGCCAGGATTCAACACTTTTAACCTCTGTTTGTTCGCTTTAATCTTCTTGGTCTGGGCCTGTTCAGACCAGCCTTTTCTCTTTATAACCCGGTGACTCCTCCTCTGGCTAAGCTGCTGTGTTTCCCGTTTAAGCAGCTCTGTCTTCAAATCATCCCTTTGCTCTCTCATTTGACTATAAGCCATTAAGAGTAGCCACGCAGCAGCCTGGATGCTTCTCTGTTTGGAGAGCTCCCCCGCTAGGCACAGGGGTTGGTCATTTTGAAGCTCAGCCTTCCAGGGTGCCTCTGGACAAGGACACAAGGAAGCCAAACTCTTTGCCACGAGGTAACAAGGATGGTCTTTACACCAGTTCCCAAGAGAATTGTCATTTCCATCAGAAACCGCATTGGCAAGGCCTTCACAGTCCACGTTCCCGACAGCATTCTGGTTCTCCGAGCCCTCACCCAAACTGTCTGCAGGGCAGTTGTCGGAGCTCACAGTAGCACCATGCTCCAAATCCTCCTGGCCTCTTCCCTTTAACCAGTCCCAAAAGGTCCTCCACATGCTCAGGCACAGTAATAGAAAGGACCACATTCTTTATAAAGAAAAAAAGGTCTACTTAGCTTTCGGTTTTAGAGGCTGGATATTCCAAAAGATATGTTGAAGGTGCTGGCTGCCTCACAGCATGGAGCTCACGTACCTCTGTTTCTGTCTGTCTCCCTCCTCCCTATAAAGCCACCAGTATTACAAGGCCCCACCCTACCCTAATGCTTAATCTAATTTTATTTTCTAAAGGTTTTACTTCTAGGGACAGCCACACCCACCCTCTTAACGCATTAACATAAGACTGAAGATTAGGGTGTAGTAGTACACACCTTAAACCCTCCAGGCAGAGGCAGGAGGATCTCTGAGTTAGAGGCCAACCTGGTCTACATAATAAGTTCCAGGACAGTCAGGACTACACAGAGAGACCTTGTCTTAAAAAAAAAATTAAAAATTAAAAGACTGAGGATTTGGACCAGCGTGTGGCACAGCAGGTAAAGGTGCTTGCGTCCAAGCCTGAAAATCTGAGTTCAATCTCCAGGTCACCCAATGGAAGGAAAAGAGCCAGCTCCCAAAAGCTGTCCTCTCTTCTAAATATGCATGAGGCATATGTACATTCAAACACATACACACAAAATACTTGCAAAACATGTAGCACATGCCTTTAATCATGGGAGGCAGAGGTAGGCAGATCTCTGTGAGTTGAAGGCCAGCCTGGTCTACAGAGTTCCAGAACAGCCAGAGCTACACAGAGAGACCCCTATCTTCAAAAAACAAAAACAAACCAAAAAAAGGTGTTTTCCAACATACCTATCTTACTAGTTTTAATCTCTTATTGGATGCTGAACCTGATTTGAATTTTTTTTAAAAAACCATTTATTTATTTATTTATTTATTTATTTATTTATTATGTATTCAGTATTCTGTCTGCATGTATCCCTGCAGGCCAGAAGAGGGCACCAGGTCTCATTACGGATGGTTGTGGGCCATCATGTGGTTGCTGGGAACTGAACTCAAGACATCTGGAAGAGCAGCCAGTGCTCTTAACCTCTGAGCTATCTCTCCAGCCTCTGGTTTGGATTTTTAATTTGCTTTTCGGGAGAACATTATTTGAAAATAATCCATAAAAAGTCATCACTGCCTATCTAAAATTTCATTTCTAATATATATATATTATATATATTATATAAATATTTGTTTTTTTTGAGATAGGGTTTCTTGTATAATAGCCATGGTTGTCCTGGAACTTGCTTTGTAGATCAGGCTAGCCTCAACGTCACAGAGATTCACAATGCCTGGCTAATATTTTCTTTTTTTAATTCTAGGAAGATCCCTCAGTGGCTCTCAAGTTTCTTTTGCAATGTGGCCCTTATGAAGCTGTGTCATCTCTTACAGTTCTTGAAGCTGTCACAGGGGAATGCTGGTAGGAATTTATAATTGGTCCATGAGTTTGCAAGGCACCAAGCAAGAGTAACTGAGAGGAGATTTAGCTATTTATTCATGTAAGTATTTATTAATACTAAGTGATTACAAATTTCTTATAATCAAACAATCTCTTAAGTAAAATACAGATCAGAACAAAACTTAAAGAAATACAAACCCCAAATTAGGATATCACACTTTGAGATTTAAAGCAACTTTTTTTTTCCCTTCAAGACAAGGTTTCTCTGTGTAACCCTGGCTGCCCTGGAACTAGGTCTGTAGACCAGGCTGACTTCAAACCCACAGAGATCTGCCTGCTTTAGCCTCCCAATTGCTGGCATTAAAGTTGTGCGCTACCACCACCAGGCAAGGCAACTCATATTTAATCTTACTTAGTGTGATTATAATTTTGTCTCAGGTTTAAAAGAAACATTTTCACTGGGTGATGGTGGTGCACATCTTTAATCCAGCAATTAGGAGGCAGAGGCAGGCAGATCTCTGTGGGTTCAAAATCTACAGAGCTAATTCCAGGACATCTAGGTTATGTAGGGAAACTGTCTTAAAAAACCAAAAATTCAATTCTTCAATTTTTATTTCATTTTTAATTATATATATATTATATATATATATATATGTGTGTGTGTGTGTGTGTGTGTGTGTGTGTGTGTGTGTGTGTATGTGTGTGTGTATGTGTATGTGTGTGTGTGTGCACATCAAGGCCAGGTGCCTATGGAGGCCAGAAGAGGGCACTGGATCTCCTGGAGCTGGAGTTAAAGGTTGCCTGATACGGTGATAAGAACCGTCGGGTCCTCTGCAAAAGCAGTATGGTCTCTTAACCATTGAGACATCTCTCTAGCCTCCACTTTACTGTATCTGTCATTATTTTAAATTTTATTTATGTGTAGATTTGTTTATTGATGTGTAAGTGTATGCCGTGTGTGTGGATGCCCTAGGAGGAGCTGGAGTTACAGGCAACTATGAGCAGCTTGACTTGGGTGCTGGGAACAGAACTGAAGCTCTCTGAAAGAGTGGCAAGTGATCTTAACCACTAAGCCATCTCTCCAGCCTCCATTTAAAATTCTTAATGATTTATTGATATTATTTATTATTTGCATTTGAGCCATGATACCTTCAGAGACCATGAAGTAGCAAGTAGAGATCTCATCTATCTCCACCCCTATCTCACCAACAATGATCTTCTTCTCAAAGCTAAGGATCAAATCCAGGGCTCCTAGGCACATGCTAGGTAAGTGTTTTGCCACTGACCTATATCACCAGCCACTTGTTGGGCCCTTCCCCCATTGGGGTCTGCTGACCATAACATGACTAGGAGTTTACTTCCTTGTTTTCCTCCTCCTGACAAGGCCTGAATGCAAGAATGCAGAATATCCACCCACCTATCCCTATTGCCAGAGGGACTTGGAGACATGAACTTCTGACCTTGGTAGCTTTCCACTATGCCTGTTGACTGGTATATAAGTCTTCCCTCCTTTGAAATAAACAGCATTCTCCTTGCAAGAACGACCCATTGTCTTGTCTTTATTTGAATCCTCAGGTTCCTTGCCCAAATCTGTGAAAAATGTTGTAGTGCGGGCACTACAACCACTCTTGATAATTACTTATTATTATTTTTTGTTTTGATACAGGGCCTTAATGTATAGATTTGGTTGGCCTAGAATCTGTTAGATAGACCAGGTTGGCACCAAACTCAAGGCTATCCTCCTGCCTCTACCTCCTAAGTGCTGGGATGATAGTTTTGTATTACTACTTACAGTCTCAGTAATATTTATTTTTCTCAAGAATAATTTTAATGACAGATTTGCCCTCTGGATTTTCTAAGTTGGGGATTCTCTATATGGCTTGCAATAAAATCTGGGATGATTAAAATGCTGTTTTAGACTTTGTCCTATTAAGTGACAATCAGCATGAGCCAAGGCCTGAGATAATTCTGTGAATATCCTTCCATTTGATTCTTCAGAGCATGGAAAACATTTTTTCTTATTTCATTTGCTCAGTGATAGATTCTCCTGAAAAGCTGGTATTCACATGTCTTTATTTTTTTTTGGAGGTCAATTTTGTTTTCACAAGTCTCTAGATTTAAAATGCCATTTGTAAACGTGGACAGTGTGAAGGTCTTGTTGGGTGAGAGATATTAAGAAGAATAGCTACAGACTTCTTCACATTCAACCCAATTCTTTGAAGGCATTGCTAAAAAGAGGCAAGGAAATCACAGCTCCAGTAGCATTAGCATAATTTGCTGTGCAATTGTGGACACATTGATGCTCTTTCGAGAGACTAGACAGTAGGTGGGGTTAGGATGCTGGGAGAGCAGAACTGTGTGTGTTATACCCCCTTCTCCCCCTTTTCTATTCTAGGGGAGGAAAATTTGGTAGGAAGGAGCAGTGAGAGGGATAGTGCATGTGATCTGGAGGTGGAAGGGATGAAAGGAGAAAGGGAACCAGACATGGTGATAGGACATAAGGAACACAAGGAAGGACTGTAGATGAAGGGACAAATGAGAACAGAGTATTTGTTAGACCCCCGGAAAACTCAGACCTCCGGGGTCCCAGCCCAGGACTGTGGTCACCCCAATCACCAGGCAGATTCGAAAACTTGCTGCAAACTGCATGAGGCTTTATTGTTGTTTAACGAGCTAACCTCATGTTAGCTCGGGTCTTTCACCCACCTGCTATGGCGGATGGCTAGCAAAGACAGCTCCTAAGGGCTGCATAGAGATCTGGTAGGGCAGCATAAGGGGAGTGTCTAGGGGTACTCACAGGCTCAGGATTGGTGTGCCTCCAGGCTTGGAGGGCTTGCCCTGTGTTGATTAGCCAATTGGTTGTTATGGCCCCTAGGCCATCCTAGGGTGATTGCTATGCTCTGTGCGTCATTGCTGTGCACTTGTCCATAAAGCACACTCAGAGCTGTAAAGCATAGTGCCACCAGCTAACTTCTGATTGGTTCCTTGCCACGAGGCAGGCATCTGACTTCTAGTGACTAGGACAAGGTCATGGCGAGCACGTGTTACTGTCATGGCTGCCGAAATGGGGAGCTGGTCTCTTCATATTAAGACACATATGTAATAAGAATGCCATGATGCAACCTATTGTTTTGTATGCTAACTCAAAACAACAACAACAACAACAACAACAACAACAATAACAAAGTAATGAGAATGAGCATGATGGTAGCAGCTCAGTCCCTGTGTATCCACTTCCTGCCTTCCTTAGTCTTACCTGGGATAACTGAGAAGTAAACAGGGACTTATCAGAAGAGACTCATGGGCCTGCACTCAGGAATGACCTTACCAGGTGCTGCCCAATTTCCTTGGTTCTGGCCCCATAGATGATGGGGTTGACCAGGCACGGGAGCAACAGGTAGAAAGCACTGAGCAGGTTGTGCACGTCTTGGGAGGCTGTGCGGGCCACACGGTAGACAATGGATGAGGACATGGTGGAGGAGTAGACAGTGAAGATGACCAGCAGGTGGGTCATCTTCAATAAATCTTGTTGGCATTTTCACTTTGCTTACAGTATTATTAAGACTAAAAGCTTACATGTATAAAATTAATTCAATTGATGTATCAATTTATAAATTATTTCCTTTGTTTTTAGCATAGAAAATACTGTCTTATTGAAAGGCCAAACAGAGCCTGGAAGTTGTGGGGCACAACATTAATCCCAGCACTTGGGAGGCAGAGGCAGGTGGATCTCTGTGAGTTCCAGACCAGCCTGGTCTACAAGAGCTAGTTCCAGGACAACCTCCAAAGCCACAGAGAAACCCTGTCCCAACCCTCCCAAAAAAGATAGGCCAAACAAATGCTAAATATATTTTGTTGTTCTTTGGGATATGAGTTTTTGTGTCTTTGTGTCTGAATGTATGCATAAGTACTTTATCCACTTTTTTCAGGGGAAGGGTGGGAGTTGACAGGACTTCTTTATGTAGCTTTGGCTATCCTAGATTTGCTCTGTAGATCAGGCTGGCCTTGAATAATAGAGATCCACTTGCCTCGGTCTCCGGAGTGCAGGGAGTAAAGGTGTACTTCTTAGGCCCCTACAGTTTGACTTTATATGGCTCTCTCTTCCCTGGAGTGGCCTCTGCACCTGGCAGGCAATAGTTCACAAATACATCTTTCTGACCTCTTCCTCCCTGCTCCACAGGACTGTGGCAGTTCCCACTGCACATATCACTTGGTCAGTTCACACCTTGGCCAACTCAGACCTCAGAATAGTGTGTTTCTTTAGGCTCCGTTTTCATTTCCAAGTGCTCTACAAGAAAAGATCACAAACTCAGTACTTAAAGTGACATAAAGGTTTCCTCTCACAGTTCTGGCAGTTACAGGTCCTAGACTAAGACATCTGCCATGCTGTATTTCCTTGGTGCCTTTAGGAGAGGACACAGCCCCTGCCTCTTCCAGCTGGATGCAGCTCCAGGCTTTCCTTGGCCTGTGAGTGTGACTCCAACCTCTGCCCATGTCCACAAGCCTGTTTTTTTCTGTCTTATACAGATATTTGTCATTGGATTCAGGATCCATCTAAATAACAGAGGATTTTACCCAAAGATCCTTCATTCAATTTCTTCTTCAAATAAACCTTTTCCTAAATAAGATCATATTCATAGGCTCCAGGGGTTAGAACCTGGGCATTTTTTTTTGGTGGGGCCATCATACAGCTCACTAAAGACCTTATATGTGTATGTGAAAGATGGAGGAGAGGATTAGCAAGGTGGCCTTGATCTGGAGGTCAAAAGCAGGTGTACATGTGATGGTCATAGTAGGGTACAAAGGCTCTGACCCATCTTGTAGGGGTCTAAAGTCCTGGGACTGCAGGGAAAGAATGGAACCTGCCTGTGTAAGGTTGTGGTTACCCCAGGCAGGTTTCCTGGGGGAGGTGAGCTTCAAGCCTTCTCTTAGAAAACAGCAGCCCATAGTTAGTGAGTGACCACTCAGAAAGATGCCATTCACTCAGGGTCCTTTGAACACTCGAGTCCCCAGCTTGCCTCTTTTTTGGCTTAGAGCTTGCTTTGGCAGGGCGAGCATCCTCTCTCAGACTAGGAGATCCCCCTGCCAGTTGGCAATGTCCAATGAGATGGTGAGATTCTGAGGCTGCAGAGGGCAGAGTGCAGAGTGCAGAGGAGAGGTCCTGAGGTCTGTGGCCAGGGCTGCATGGAAGTTCAGCCAGGAAAGGGGACAGAAAGTGGGTACAGGCATCCCAAGGGCAACAGGGTCACCCATAGGCCTGTTCCCTCTACCCATCCCCATGCCTGTCAGCTTTTCTTTTCCATCATCTTTCTTGGAAGTCCACCATGGTTTTGCTAGGTCCCTCGCCCTCTCCATGTACCAAGCACTGCCAGTATTACCACCAGTTTCTTCTCTAGCCTGCTACTAAAGCCTTCATTCAAGGTCATCTCTAGGTCTCATGCAGCTCAGCCTTTCTAGTCACTTCACTTCCTCCAGCCCCTCATCACCTAAGAAAAGCCTGCTGAGGCTCTCACCATCAATCTTGCCAAGTCTAGACTCTGACCTTGCATTCAAGGCTCTTCTCCCCACCCCTCCCTGAACCTCTCTGCCCTTCTCCCCACCCTGCTCATGCTGCTCCTACCTCTCTTCCTGACCAGCCCTTTCTTCCCAGTCCTCACTAGAGTGGGTATCACCAGAGCTGGAAGCCTCCTTTGATGTGGGATGTCCTCTGTATGCTGATGGAGTTGAAGATGAGCTAGTTACAGTTTTCCTTGTTACCAAATTCAGAAAAGAAACTTACATAAGAGATGTAAATTTTATAGGATTGAGAAACATAAAAGTTTGGGTTGTTTATCTAGGAAAATGTTTTGAGGTCTAAAAAGATGGTCTTGGGATGGTAATACAGGTAGGATAGAAAGTGTATTAGGTACACAACTTTGAACTCACCAAGGTGGGATAGATAATGGAGTATTTTCTCTGAATTTGCCAAATACAAATGAACTGGATAATTTTTTTTTGAGACGGGTTTCTCTGTATTGTTTTGGAGGTTGTCCTGGAACTCGCTCTGTAGACCAGGCTAGCCTTAACTCACAGAGATCAGCCTGCCTCTGCCTCGAGTGCTGGGATTAAAGGTGTGTACCACCAATGCCTAGCTGACCTGAATGATTCTTATTTGTTAAATTTTAAATTGTATACAGTCTTACTATGTTAATGCTAAAACCTTTCTTTTTATTTAGACAAAAGGGAGAAATGTTGCAGATTATTTAATTATGCAAAGATGTGTTACACTTGTTTAACTATGTAAAACTTGTTGCATTTTTTTGTTACAGAATATTTAACTATGTAAAGATGCATTTGTTTAACTATTAAAGATGTGTTGCTGTTTTACCTTGCCTGCCTAAGGCACCTGATTAGTCTAATAAAAAGCTGAATGGCCAATAGCAAGGGAAGAAGTATAGGTGGGACTTCTGGGAAGGGAGAATAAGTAGGAGGAGGAATTTAGGCTTGGGAGAGAAAGAGAAAGAGGGGCCAGAGAGATGCCAGGGGCCAGCAAACTAGACACAAAGAAAGCAGGAAAGCAATACATACAGAATGAAAGGTAAAAAGCTCAGAGGCAAAATGTAGGTGAATAAAAACAGGTTAAATTAAATTATAAGAGCTAGTGGGACAAGCCAAAGCTAAGGCTGAGCATTCATAATTAATAATAAGTTTTTCAGTGTCTTTATTTGGGAGTTGGTTGGTGGCCCAAGTAAAATTACGACTACATGTTCTATCATTGTCAACTGACATAGAATGTAAGCTTTTCAGGCCAACCATTTGTTCTTTCTGTTGTTAGGAACAGCCATAATGTTTTTAGAGAACTAAAGATGCATGTCAGACTATTTCTTTTTTTTAAGGAGGAGGTTGGTCAGCTATTAGAAGGTCCTCCACTCCCCTAGGGCTCAGGAATGTGAACTTTGTTTCACCCTACAGGTAAAATGTAGTCTGAAGTCAAAATGGCAGTGCTTAGGACAAGATGCTTTTGCCTGCTCCCAACAACATCTGTCTCAAAAGAACCGTCTATCCTCTGTGTGGGGCTCATCAGGGCCTCCTGAATTTGTATCTCTCTTACAACTGCACCCCTCAAACCTGAACCCCAGTCAAGAGAAATGGAACATGTGGCCCCAGGAGGCCCTTACAGGAGGCCACAGGTAGAAGGGAATCTAAACTCTTGAGGTGTGCCATACTCTGGCTGGGAGACCCCACCCCCTTGATGTTTTTATTTTGAGATAGATTTTTCTCTGTGTAGCCCTGGCTGTCCTGGAACTTCCTTTGTAGACCAGGCTGGCCTCAAACTCACAGAAATCTTTCTGCTTCTGCTTCCCAAGTGCTGGGATTAAAGGCATGTGTCACCAGGCCCAGCTCTCTCCCCTTTCTTAAAAGGAGGGTATTATATTGGGTGGCTTCGTTGGCCTTTCCCTTCTTAGATCACATGTTAAAATAAACCAAAGCAACCAAGATTTTATTTATTTATTTATTTATTTATTTATTTATTTATTTATTTTGGTGTGTGTGTGTGTGTGTGTGTGTGTGTGTGTGTAAATGTACATGCTCTAATGTGTGAGCATTTGCAAGCCAAAACTTATATCAGTTGGCTTTCTATATTGTTCTTCAAGGCAGTTTCTGACACAGGGTCTCTGGAAACTGGGACTCACTGTTGTGGCTAGACTGTAGTTCACTTGTCTTCACCCCCAGTCCTGGGGTTACAGGTATGTACAACCATGCCTTAAAACAACAACAACGACAACAACAACAACAACAAAACCACTGGTTCTGTATATCTGAACTCACTCTTGCTCAGTACTTTATCTACTAAGTCACCTTTCCAGTGAAGCGACCAGGCCCTTGCTTTAGCAGCCACAACTCAACATGTGCTTGCCTGACCTTGCCCCTCCTGTCCTAGTCACTAGACTCGTGGCAAGGAACCAATCAGAAGTTAGCTGGTGGGGCTGTGCTTTAAGGCTCTGGGTGTGCTTAATGGTACAAATGCACAACAGTGACGTGCAGAGCATAGCAACTGCCCTGGGAGGGCCTATAGGCCATAACAACCAGTTGATCAATCAACACAGGACAGGACATCCAAGCCCGGAAGCGCACCAATCCTGAGACTGTTTCTTACCTTTAGACACTCCCCTTGCTCTAGCCAATATATCCTCTCTGCCCTTCACGGTTTCTTGGGGGTCCTTCTCCAAGCATCTGCCATGATGAATGGACGAAGGGCCTGAGCTAATGGGGTTAGCTCATTAAACAACAATAAAAGACTCTTTGCTTTTGCATCGAAATGGGTCTCTTGGTGATTTTGGGGTTTCAGAATTTGGGCACAACACCAGGGTGAGCCTGACCAGACTAGATGAGAAGGCTGGTTCATGTTCCTTAGCTAATGAGTCCTTTAATTCACTGAGGAGAAAAGTGATGACACCCCACTGTACAGATGAGAACTGAGGCTCTGAGCAGGCAGTCTGAGCCCTTAGTAACAAAGTTAGGTCAGAGTGTGCCCCTAGCTCTCCAGTCTCTAGTTTCTGGGGCACAGGACATACCTTCTGTTCCCTGAATGCTGAGTAGATTCTCTTACATATAATGTATAGGGTGAAAAGGGCTAAAGAAAAACACCCTGTGACTTGACTCCAGGACCAGGGCTTGAGATCCCACCAATCCCTGAGTTTGCCCCAGAGTCAGGCTGCAGAATCTGACTAATCCCCAAGATCCCTGAGCATGAAACCCCACCAATCTCCTAGTTTGCCCCATAATAAGGCCACACAACCCCATCAATCCCAAGCCACCCTGGAAAGCCCCACCCAACCTTATATAAGCTTAGTACCCTGTTCAGTTTGCTGCTGCTTCTCACTCTGAGGCAGTCACTCTCCTGTATTCTTCCTTCCAGTAAATATCTTGAGTGAGGTTTGTTGTGTTTTGTGACATTTTTGCTGAGAGGAGCCCAGCTCCCCTTTTCTCCAAGGATATTCTGGCCATGCCTTTAGTCACAGCACTCAGTAGGAGGAGATGAGTGGATCTCTATGAGTTCAAGGTCAGCCTAGTACATATACTGAGGTCAAGGGGAGTCAGAGCTGCACCCTGCCTTTATAAAAAAGAATATGTATAAAAATGTAACTATCCATACAGCTGTGCAATTTGCTAGGGGAAAGGACAACAGTGCTTTGTCAAGAAGGAGCCAGCCCAGATACCAGCCCCTTATTTGTCCTCCCCAGTATTCTGAGTTCACCATTTAAACCCTAGAAGCTGCAGGTCACTTGAGCCTCATAGGCTTTTGTAGCGTAATGATCCTCAAACCTCTCCCAGCTGCAACAGACCAGAGAGCTTGCCCTTGGCCAGGACTTGGAGCTAGTGAGGGGTAGCAGACTGGGAATCAAGCCTACTTCTGATATGGCTGCTCCTTCTGTAACACTGGGCACAGGCTGGACAGAGGTCACTTTACTAGAATGGATGGATGCACTATGGAATCAGCTCCCCTGTGGGTCTCAAGCACACAAAGAAGAGATGAAAATTTCCCTCACATGGTGCTTTGGGCTGAACACCCTAGTTCCCTCAAACTAGGAATCATGTTGGAAGACTTCAGGCTGTAAGCAGAGGGAAATTTGAAAAAAAAAAAAAAAGTGTGATAAGGCTGCCATGGCTGGCTGGGAACCCAGCAACTCCAGATGTCGAATTTCAGCTCCTCCAAGTCTGCAAGATTATTTGGCTGTGGACCTTTGATCTTTGGGTGAAACTTCTGTAGCTGCCTGTAATTTCCAATACAATCTGGACTCGGGGACTCTCCAGGATCTGTGCACCAGTAAACCTCTGGCCTCTGGTGGGATCTTCCTAGGCAGCCAGAGAAGTCCCAGACGATCAGTCACAGGTGCACTTCTCAGAAATGTCACAAGGTGGCACCCAAGCACTACATCCCACAAGACTACCGCTTCGGCGGTCTGTGCTGAAGGTACTCTGGGCCGTCTGAGCCTGGCAGGGCTGGTTTAGAGCCCCCTCAGTGCTGGCCTTTCCTTGTACACCCTTACACACACTCTAAATGAATTTCAGGCTATTCCAGTGGCAGGACCTGGAGCACGGGACCTGGGTTTTGTTCTGGTTCTGAGCGATCTTGAAAGTTATCTCCCCTCCCTTTGAGACTCAGATTGCTCTTCTGACGAATGAGCTCGGTGACAGCACCAGCTTCATCCCTCTTTTGTCCCTCTCTTCCTTTGTTCTTTCCACCACATTTACTGAGCCCTCTCTGGACTAGGTGTAGCACACAACTGTGTGTGCTGGGTCAGTTGAGGTCACTTAGCACAGACACACACAATGTGGAGTCTATAAACAATATCTGAAACCGTCACTGGTGTTAGGACAACCCTGTGCTGACCCCATTGTTAATTCTCGGAAGAGGAGGCAGGTGAAGGCTTTTCCATGGCCATACAGGAAGTAGCAGAGCTACGATCTGAACCTGGACCATTTGACTCTAAACCCCGACAATGTTGGTTTCCATGTTAACCTGTGTTGGGGGTTATGGATTCTTTGGACGTCAGCCAGTCTTCTCCTGGGGACTTTGGACCAACTTTGGTCATTTGCTCTCATACGGTTTAAAGGGCCTTCCAGGGTCCTGTATTTGATTGCTTGGTCATTGGCTGGTGACTGTTTTGGAAGGGGCCTGGGGCTTAGCTGGCGGACACAGGTCACTAAGGGTAAATCTTTGAAAGTCATGCCTACTTCTGTGCTGTTTGCTTCTCACCAAGAGGTGAGAAGTGGTAACTGCAAGATCCTGCTACCAAAAGCTGAGCCTTGGCCAAGCCTTTGCCACTGCAGTGAACTGTGGCTTCTGCAATCAAATGCCTTTGTTAGGTGTTTTGTCATAGCACCAAGGAAGGTGACCAGAGTACTTGCCCATCTGGGTCCTAAACTCCTCCTTTCCCCCAAGTTCCCACTCATTCTGCAGGTTTGGTTCTGGTGAGGACTCACAAGAAGGCTGGGAAAGCCAGTGGAAGCAAAAGCCACTGATGATTTCAGGGCTCTTGAGAAGGTTCTAGGCCAGCTTCTATCTGTCAGCCTCTGGGCACAGGCCCATCCAGGAAAGGAGGCCCAAGACCTCTGTCCTCAGTTCTGGTCCCATCATGGATGCCCATCATGTAGAGTGTGACGACTGATTTCATCTTGTCCCCAAAGCCTGGGAGGGCATGAGAGTTGTCTCCTCAGATACAGTGTGAGGCCGCCAGAAGGAAGGGGCTGTGGGGTGCATTTTACGTTGTATTTCATGGCCAGCTTTTTGCTTTTGCTCAGGTTGAGGCTTATTTGGAGTTAAATGCTTATATGGAGGTGGGAGAAAACCTGGTCAGCCCCACTCCCTCTGTGTGTCCCCAAGTCTGTCTCTCTCTGCTCTGCGTGTGATACCTAACTCATGGTGAGGTGTGCTGTGCAATGAATCTCAGTGGTATGAAGTGGCATGGAAGAGCTAAGGAAAACCTGTTACTGCCTGCCAACCTGCCCCAACACTCTCTGGGCAGGAAAGCCCTGGTCTTCACTCTGGGCCTGGTGACCTCCAGACAGGTGTCCCTAGCCTTTGGGACCATAGCTGTCTCAAGTGGGGGACGGTACAGGATAAGTCTCTTCAGTTCTAGAATGTGTGGAACATGCTCAGCCAGATCTCTCAACTCTGTTCTCACAATAACGCCATGGAGCAGAGACTGTGCCTCTACTCAAGTGATGATGAAGCTGATCTCAGGCAGATTGTGACATTCTGAACTGATGTCCAACCTGTCTCCCCATCCCCCACCCCAGCATGAGCCATGCTGGACTTACTTCCCTGTCTTCATCAGGCCTGCCTGAAGAGGTCATGCAGAGCCTGTAGTAGACTTAAAAATTTTGGACCTGCTGCCCAACTTGACATGGACTAAGGGAGCAAAATTATTTTCAAAATTATTAGCATCGAATTCTGTGCCTTCCCCATTCCATTAAGATACAGCATGGCGTTAAGCACAGAAAAAAAATAAATTTACCCCGGGCTGGGCCTGTGACAGGCATTTCATAGACACTGCCTTTAACCTCATAAGTTTATGTAGTAGATTGCTTAAAAGTCCCCTCCCATGTGTAAGGAAACTGAATCATGGAAGCTAAATACTTATCGTGTGTGTATTTACACAGGCAGTAGCAGAGGTGGGGACCTCTGTCCAGTGCTACTGCTCTCTACAGGGGGACAGTTGCATGAGGTGGGCAATTGTGAAGTCTCTGGGTCTTGGCTTATTTTCTATAAGTAGAGATGAGAGCATGCACCTTGTGGAGATCTTCTGAGGTACTTGGATTGCATGCATGGAAGACATTTGCTTCTGAAACAGCGACCATTTGTCACTGGCATCATCTTTACATCACCCTCCCTCCCTCCTGTGGCTGCTGTGGAAGGAAATGGGGCTCAGACTGGTGGAGGGCATTTGTGTCCTGCCCTGGGAATGGAGGGACCATTGTCAGGGTGGCCATAAGACATCTCTGCCCCTTCAGTGTTGTAGTTCTTGACCCTGTGTCCCAGGTCAGGGTAAGGGACAGAGTCAGGGCATCTCTTGTTAAGTTGAGGGCAACCTGAGGCCCTGAGAAGCCAGCAGTGCCCCAGGTGGCCAGACAGTAGCTGGGGCCTATGCCAGCCTCTGATGGTACATTGGGTATGAGCAACCTGGAGAAACCTGGGCATCAACAGGGACCTGGTGTCCCTCAGGGTTGGGAAAAGTTTTGACTACAGCAGAGAAAGTTGTGGGCCTGTGGGAGAAGGTTGCAGGTTCTCAAACTTTTCTCCCTCTGAGATCATTGCGGAGTCCCCGAGGCTGCCAAGTGATTTGCCGCTAATTAGGCCATAATGAGCTGGACCTTGGTGGCTCTTTTAGGTGCCTCTGAGGACACAGACTCATCAGGACACCTGAGGCCCAATTACAGCAGCCTGGACCTAATGCCTGGTCCAGCTGAGGCCTGGACCCCAGGGAGCCCCATCTGCCCCAGGTGCTCACTTTGCTTGCCTGGCCAAACTTTTAATGAGTGAAGTGGCTACTTTTCTTACCAGCCTGCCAGTTGCACAGGCATTACCCGTGGGCCTTGCCTGCTCCCCACTTAAAGAGACAGAGCAATTTTTAGTGTGTGAGTTAGTGCAGTTTAAATGGACCTGCCAATCATCAGGCAGGTCTGTTAGTCAACACTGACCCATGTGTGACTCTGATGCAGGTCCAGGCCTCTCAGGCCTTTGTTCTCGAGAATAAGAGTCACAGAGTTGTCATAAGGACAAGATGACATAATACAAAACTTAAGTGCTAATTACCTAGGAATGGTATTATTGTTCTTAGTCTGGCTGTGTTCTTTACTCTGACCTCCATTCCTAGCTGAACTAGAGCCAGCTCTGACCCAGGTACTCATAAACACTGGTATGGGCTTCCTGCTCTGCTGACCTCCAGGCTGGGTTCACATAGTGACTGTGCTGTTTTTAGGTCTCCTTTTTATTCTCCCCCTATTTCCCAGGCCTTCAGATAGTCAAGGGCCCTATCTCTAGCCAGGCCTGTCCCTCACTGTGTAGATGGGAGGAGATACAGGTTTAGAGAGAAGCAGGGCTGCATGGCTACTCTATGTACTTTAATATAGTTTGGCCACCTCTGCAGCCATGTGACGGGAGGCAGGCATCCATCTGCCCACCCATTTGCAGACTCCAAAGCCATACTGGGCACATATCCTTTCTCCATTATTTACTGGGCACATCTCTGCTCCTCCAAATAAGAAAATATTAGCATTCTCCTCATATGGCAGCTATACTAAATGAGTTAGAATTCATGTGGAATGCTGGAACTGGCCTCTGCATGGTGGGATCTCGATAATTAATACTAGCCATCTTTCCAGGTGCAGTGATCCAGCCATTGATCCACTAGACATCAGGTGGGCTCCTGCTGTGTGCCATGGTTGGTGCTACCAGGGCCTGGGGTTACAGAAGTGAACAAGGCTGGCCCCTGGAGATAAATTTTACTGGGGGATTCAGATACAAAAGGCCATAATTTCGAGATCAAGGGTATGGTCAGCTGAGGTGGGGTAAATCCCTTAGCAGAGTAGCCTAGCTCCCCATCTAGAGGTGGGACAGAGGCACAGCCAGGGAAGGGTTCCCAGAGGAATCTCAAGTTAGACAGGGTTTGCTGGGTTCTTCTAATGGACTGGGCCCTGTCCAAGTGTTTTGTAATCATGACCTTAGTCCTCGTCAGGTCTCGTAGGCACATGTGGTTGCTTTTCTACTGAGGGGGACTAATGGTTAAAATTAGTTGTCAAAAATCCCCAGCTGTAAACAGTGGTGCCAGAATCTAATAGGAAGTTGTCCTTATTTTTTCATCCTTGGGGTGACATTTCTTTATATATGGTGATGCTTTTGATGGACAGATAGGGGAGGGAGACCCTAGAGGGAGAAGAGTCTCTCTAACCTAAAGCTAGCTTTATTGATGAAGACTCAGCCTTAAGATTGCCCCTGAAAGGGAGGTGGAGAGGCAGTGTAGATACTGACACAATTCCCAGCACTGGCCTGGCCTGAGCTCTGGCCTACTTACTAATAGTGTGACTGTGACCTAGAAAAAGCGACTCCATTGCTCTGCACATCAGTTTCATTCTGCAAAATGGGAGAATGGCAATAGCAGACAGTGTGCAATTCTAAGCCTCCACTGCAGCTTTATGTTATTACCCATGCCATCCTCAGTTCTTAAAGTTTAACTTTTCTCTTTCCCCCAAGTAATCTGGGTAGTTTTAAGGACTAGATTGGCACATAGGATGGTGCTTGATATACAGGACACAGTCAGAAAATGTTGTTCCACTAGGGGAGGTGCCACAAGGCCAAGGGTGGTATTCCTGAGCACAACAAACGTTTGAGGTGTGTCTCAAAGTGTACTCCATGAAAGTGTCACAGGACTTTGAACTTTATATCCTCTTGCTCCTACCTCCCAAGTGCTGGGATTGCCGGTGTGTGCCACCAAGCCAAGCTTACAGGGTTTTTGTTTGACCTTAATCTGTCATTGTGGGCCTGAGACCTCAGGTATGGGTCTTAGGATCACCATGTAGACTTAGACTTCAGTTTCCTTCTGTGAAATGGGAACAACTGTGTGCACGACAGGGCCTATGGCAGAGCTGTTAGGACTAAGTGAGGAAATTAATGTAAGTCTCCACACAATTCCTGGCACACAACAATAAATGTTAGCTTTTTAATTGATGCAGACCTCCTCTGGGATGAGGAGCCATGACTATACCCTCCAGATGCGTGGATCTTGTCCAGAGGTTAGCTCTTTCAGTTTGCACCCACACATGCCAGGTTGAGACACAGTGATCACTCTCCTCCCCTTGACCCCTGGTCTGGATACGTCACTGGGTCATGGGCTAGGGTCAGGCAGCCAAAGCTTTTGGATGGGCTGGGAGCAAGGGCGGGTTTGGGGATCGGGCCCTCAAGACACCAGGAACCCTAGTTCCGGCTTCTCTGTCCCTTCTGTGGTGGGCCGCGGCGGCCTCCGCTTTGGTGGCGTTGGGAGCTTGCAGGCGGCTCGGGCGGGTTGCCAAGGCCACGGGTCTCCGCCGCGCTCCGCTGGGGCTCGTTAGCCCCGCGGTCATGGCCGTTGCCGCCGCGGCCCGTGGGAGCCCGACGATCACGTAAACAATGGCTCCCCGCGCTCTGATGAGGCCCGGGGGAGGAGACGGGCTTGAGGGCGGCCGCGGGCGGTGAGCCGGAGGATCTGCTGTGGGGACCGGGGCGCCCCAGGTAGGTGCGTGTGACCGCGCGGGGGCGCCCGAGTCCACGGAACGAGCCCGCAGGGCGAGCGCCGCATTGGAGACATGGCCCGTTCGATCCAGGAAGCTGTTCAGCAGTGTGGGGAACCTCAATGTCCTCCACGGAAAAACATTGATCCTGACTCTTCTCACTCAGTTAGAATAAAATAAAATCGATAAACTTGGAACCAGGCTGGGGCTGATGGGGCTTCAGGGAAAGGTCTTGGGAGAACATGCCTGGGTGCCCCACTGTTTTCAATTTTACTATCTGGCAACTCTGCCTGTGTTCTAGTTTAAATCCAGTTGATCTTTCTCTTCTCCTTATCAAGGAAAAATTAAAATTAAGATGTCCAAGGATCATATTAGGGCGTGGAGGCTCATGTGCCTTTAGAAAAGGAGGCAGATACATCCAAGGTTCAAGGTCATCTGTGACTATACAGCAAGTTGTAAGTTTGACACCAGGAGATCCTGCATCAATAATGAAGCAAAAACAAAACAAAACCAACCAAAACCACTCAACCAACCAAAGGACCCCCCCCCCCCAAAAACACAAAAACTAAATCAACAACAAACAAAACCCCAACCCTTACTCCACACTCTACCCCAGCATCTTAAAATCTGTATTTGGCATTGCTAGCCCCATGGGAGAAGCCAGGCCTCCTTGGGATGACTCTGAGTTTTCTGGACAGCCACACTTGCTAGGACCAGCACTCTGCTGCCATGCCTCTTTCTGTTCTCCACAGTGGTTCTACCGCCCACCGCACTGAGGACTCTCTGAGATATCTGAGGGACTGACTGTATGGCCTTCAGTTGCCAAGAAGGCACAAGGGTTGGGTAGAAGAAACACACCAGGCTCAAATGGGAAATGGGACAAATTAACTCTGAATTCTAGTTTTGGAAAAAACTAGCGCCCCCCCACCCCGCCCCCAAGACAGGGTTCTTTGTATAGCCCTGGCTGTTCTGAAATTCCATTTGTAGACCAGGCTGGCCCTGAACTCAGAGATTTGCCTGCCTCTTCCTCCTGTGTGCTAGGATTAAATGTGTTTGCCATCACTCCCAGCTGAAAAAAAAAACATTTTTTTAAAAAAAGATTTATTAATTATTATGTTTACAGTGTTCTGCCTACATGCCAGCAGAGGACACCAGATCTCATTCAAGGTGACTGTGAGCCACCATGTGGTTGCTGGGAATTGAACTCAGGACCTCTGGGAGAACAGTCAGCGCTCTTAACTGCTGAGCCATCTCTCCAGCCCAGAAAAACAAACAAAACAAAACAAAACATTTTAAATGATCAACATCTCTACATGTAGAATTGAATAGGGTGTGTCTCAGACATTAAGACAGCAAAGCAGACAGATGCAGTATGAAGACAGGGATGCCCATCCTTTAGCTCATTCAGTTATCCATTGGATGCCTACAGGCTGCTTTGAGAGGACAGAGTAACCAGGCTCCTGTTAGAAACCCCCGTCACAACCTTACCCATAGTTCAGTTGGGCAATATCCTGAATCAGGGTTAATTAAGAGCACTGTCATTTTGTTCTGACAGACTGTCTGATATCAGAACTGATTTGGAGGATTCACAAAGGACATTTCCTGGCAGGGTGAGGTTTTTTCTTGTTCACACTTCTCTTTGTCATTTGGGTAGCCATTTTGAACCTGACTAGTTTTATCTTGGTCTGGTCATAGGGCCTGGTTGGCATTTTGGCCTTGTGACCTAATCCTGTGCTTAAAAAAGCAAGCCTTTCATCCAAAACAAACAAACAAACAAAAAAAGGTTAAGAGCTCAGAGTTCTTTTGCCCTTTGTTACTCCATGGTGCTCCTATCTATGGGAGCAAGATAGGGAAGCTTCACTGCTGTGTACCCCCTCTTCCCCTTATCTTTGGCTCTTCAGAATGATGTTATTTTCTGAGATGTTTCTATTTCCCTTTCAAATGTGCAGGCCAGTGTCAGTGATTGGGATCCATCTACACAGGACCTTGACTCTGTTTCTTTAAAGTTTGTAAGCATCCTCAGATGACTCTCGAGGTGGCTGTGACACCTCCTCCTGCCTCCACTGTGAACTGCATGCGTCATCTCTGTGCGGTGGGCACAACTTGCTTAATGATGGGGCTCTATGTTAAGACATTTTGTTTTAGGGGGTCTCGCTGTTGTGTGAACATCATAACCTGCTATGCCTCAGCTGTGTCTCTTACTGCTCCAAGGTCATACTGAGCAAAACATGACATTAAATCAAGCATTGGAGAAAACTGTACTCTAGAGACATGGTAATGCATGGGCTTCTGTAGGTGCAACACTGAGTACTGAGTACTATTTAAAATAATTTGTTTTATAAGGAGTCCCTGAAGGGTGTGCCTACAATTCCAGTGCTCCTATGGAACATTGAATGGGAGGTGGAGGCAGGACAATTTCTGAAAGCTTCCGGGCTGGCTAGCTCAGTGTACATAGCAAACAAGAGACTTAGTCTTGAACAAGGCAGAAGGCAAAGATTGACACCTCAGGTTGTTCTCTGACCTTTACCCAAGTGCTGTGGTACCCACATTATACCCACACATGTGGATACACACACATGATAATGCTACAAGCTGCAAGATCACACAGTGATTATACAGCCATTGTATCATGAGATAACTCAGAAGTATTAAGGCAACAAACTTCTGCAACAAACTTGGGATTTACTTTCCATAGTTCAGCACCATCTGATCATTTACTGGGAACAATTTCTCCCATGCATTTGGAATTTACTGATTACACTCCCTTGCTATGTGTAAAACCTGTTCTCCTTTAGCAGGTCCTAATTTACCAGTTGCTTTCCTTAGCTATGTGTGAGACCTGTTTCCCACTAGCAGGTCCTTGTTCCCCTCTCCATTGTAATTGCAGAGATCTGCCTTCCTTCGATTATCCTTATTGATAGGTATTTGGTCAGTGTTTAGGGCCCAGGCAAAAGTGTCCCATCTAAGACATTCCCAGATATCCAAGGACATAGAATTACTACACTCCCAAAGTTGTTGATTCATAGCTGCCTAGATGGATAGAAAAAATAAGCACACTCTGGTTTTACCTCACTGACAGAGAAGCGATAACCTAAACTAACCCTGTACTAAAAGTTCTCAAACTTCTTGTTTTATTAACTCAAGATTTTAGCTCGGAGATGTACTGCTCCCTCCTGAGAAGATAAAGACAAATTTATTCAGCCTATTTGCTTATCCTTAGGGAAAAGTAAACTTTCCTAAAGGCCTGTGCAGCCACTGAGGTCAGAGTACTGGAAGGCGCCAGGCTTTGTTTCTTGTGAAAATTAAACGTAGACAGACCCTCTCTTTGACCTACAGCTGTAAGCAATTGTTGCTAAAAATTTCTCCTGGCAGTTTTAATTTATTGCTCTGTGTGTAAATCTTATCTGCCTTGCTGAATTGGAGAAACTCAAGCCTCCCAAGAACTGGAGAGAGACAGAGAAGAATAAAGGAACGTGTAGAGGAGCAATTGTATATGAGTCAATTCCTTTTTTCCCCTCAGATTTTAGTTCCTTTGCTTATTTGTAGTCCCCCCCTTTTTTTTTTAACCCTGAGCAAAAGAAAATTTTAGAAGCTGGCCTTCTAAAGTTTTCTACACTTAGTTCAATATGATAAAAAGTGTATTATATTTAACATATAAGCCTCCTTTGCTATACCTGGCACAAGCTCCCTGCACCACTCCTGGGAGCTGAGTCCTGCTGGGGGCCATGGCTGCCTCTATACTCCGGCAGCTGGCAGACTGAGGTCCCTGCCTCCCTTGGCCAGTTCCTGCCACAGCTAATTTCCCTGTGGCCTGTTCTGGCACCGAGCCTTCCCTGGCAGAGCAAGCTGCATGTGAAAAGACTATGTGCTACTATTCCTGGCAGTCCTCCAGGACCTTTCTGGTGACACAGTACCTGGTTATTATGGCAATGAATATATGTGACTTAGTATGTTATATTTTTATTCAGCTGACAGCTGTTGCATTAGCCCAGGATCATGTATGACTAATGGGCTGTGCTATTCTATGATGCATTAGACATTGGGTGTTGGTTCCTACAGTCTCATGGGACCACTGTTGTATGCGTGGTCTGGTGTTGAATAAAAAGTTACATAGCACATAGCTGTGTGCTGGTTATACTCTGGGACAGAGGGAGGAGTCAGAAGCAGGAGGAATTCCATTCTTGGCACTTGGGCTCTCAAGTGGCAAAACTGGCAGGCTTATCACCTTTCTCATCTGCAGCAAAGGGTGTTGTGAGTGCCAAATCCAGTCCATAGCGGGTTCCCACGGGCTTTCTTGCACCTCCTCTCACAGGTGGGCCCTGAGCCGAGCAGCAAGCTGCTCCTTTCTTGCATTTCCTCCTTCTCTCTACTTGGCACAGGTTCTCCACACTACTCCTGGGAGCTGAGTCCTGCTGGGGGCCATGGCTGCCTCTACACTCTGGTACTTGGCAGACTGAGGTCCCTGCTGCCATTGGCCAGTTCCTGCCACAGATAATTTCCCTGCAGTCTGTTCTGGCACCGAGCTTTTTCTGACAGAGTGAGCAGCATGTGAAGAGACTGTTCTGGGCAGGCCAGCCTCCATCCATGCCGTTCCTGTAGAGTCCTTCCTAGATGGCTCAGTACCTGGCAGAATTCTCCCAGAAGTCAGCAAGCTGTTCCATGTTACTGCAGCATCACAGCACCATCCGGTGTGCACCATTACTGCTTTTGTGAGGGAGTCTGTAGCTCACCAAATGTGTTTTATCTCATCGGATATGTGGGGAAGATTCTCTTGTCATCTAATGCTGAGTGGGTGTCAGGAGAGACTGTCTCCCCCATGAGTAACCCTTCAGAGGATTTGGCGACACAGGCTTCCAAGTTCCCTCCTGACATCCTGGCTGCTGCTGGAAATATGACTTCTCATGTGAATCTTGCTAGTTCTGTGATGCCACAAGTCCTTGCTCCCATTTCCCGTCCATATTATAGGCTGTTTTCTCAGAATTCCCATTGCCAAGCTCTCCCTGAATGCTATCTCAGACTCTCCTGTGCTAAGTCTAGCAAGGAATTTCCCTTATAGTTGGCCAACTCTGGCAGAACATGAGAGGGGCAGAGAGCAGAAGCTCAAATGGCTGCTAGTGAGAGTCTCCACAACTTGTGGAGGTGCCCTGGGGATCCTGGGATAGCGAGAACCTGAACTGGAAGCAGGCAGTGTGGGAAGTCCAAGCCTCCTTCTCCTAGGTGGACCTACCTTGGTTTATGTCTTTCACCTGTGGGAGAAACTTTGTTTTCCTATCAAAGGTAGTTATTTAGACAAGGATTCATTGTGAAGTTCAGTGCCCACAAATGGGCTAAGAAACAGTCACCGTGAAGGTCAGGGATAATACAAGGAAGCCTCACAACCTTGTAAAAGCCAGACATAGTAGTGCACACCTACAGTCCTAGCACTTCTGTGGTGAGATGTGAGTCAGACAGGAGAATTCCCAGAAGCTCCTGGCCAACTGGCCTATTGTATGCAGTAGCAAACAGCACAAAAGAGACATGTCACAAAGTTGGAGGTGAGTATGGACACCCAGGGTTGTTCACTGACCTCTGTGAGTATGACACAGTAGAGGTCTTCCTACACCCACAAACACAAATGTGCACATACATCATATACATTGTGTACACAAAAGAATTAAACAAAGAACATTGTGACTACAGTTAAGAACAATGCACTGTATATTTGAAAATTGGAAAGTATATTTTAAGAGTTCTTATCACCAGAAAATGATTAGCTGAAGTCATGCATTCACTAAATAGCTGGATTTGGGGGCTGGAGAGGTAGCTTGGTGGTTGAGTACTGGCTGCTATTCCAAAGGACCCGTGTTTGGTTCTTAGTGACCACATGACAGCTCACAACCATCTG
Organism: Cricetulus griseus; assembly: GCF_003668045.3. NCBI lineage: Eukaryota > Metazoa > Chordata > Mammalia > Rodentia > Cricetidae > Cricetulus > Cricetulus griseus. The sequence continues at coordinate 96,870,732 of NC_048596.1, read as the reverse complement.
TAACACCAGTTCCCGAGGATCTGATGTCCTCTTCTGTCCTCCAGTTGTATCAGGCACACATGTTGTACACAGACATAAGTGCAGACCAAACAACCATATGCATAAAAGAATTAAAAAATCGAAATATCTTGTTTTGGCCATCCTAGAGTGTATTTTCAAGATACCATGCTGTACACTCCATAAATGCATAAATTATTAACTAGGTAACTACTTTGGTATTAAATGCAAATAATCAGATTTATGCAATGTGGAGAGCAATTACAACATGATATGAAAGAGGAAGATTCAGATGCTACATAAGGTGAGCCCAAGTTCCCTCAGCCATCAAAGCAGATGATCCTGAGAGACCAGTCAGCGAGGATAAAGGCACAGAAGTAGCAAGGAGCACAGCACAGCATGGCTGGAGGATGGTGGATGAGGGAGGTGTTGTATTTGAAGAACAGGTACAATGGGACTGTTGCTGGGAAGACAGCTGCAGCAGCATGCCTTCAAGAGTTCTCACTGCCAGGAAATGACCAGTTGGGAGCAACATGCACCTTAAAGATCTGGAGTTAACCATTCTAGAGTGTATACATACTTGAAGACATCATGTTGTAGATGATTAATTTATGCAATTATTGCTAGTGCCTCAGTTACCAAACCAAGGAGGAAATTCTGGAGAAAATCTTCCCTGAAATTGAATAGTCAGGGGCTCCCAAATCCCATTCCTTAGCTTCATCAATGTCATTTGAATATTCTAAAACCTCTCTCCCTGACTGGGGAACCTGTAGAAGCAATGCCACCCAAGCACCTTCAAAGTTACATCCAGTGACAGATGCCATATAATTCTAGCATTCATGTTTTGAGTTCATCTGTTTAATTAATTATATTTTTAGTCAATAAATAGTTTGTGTGCATACAGAATGATAAGCACAGGCCAGGTTTAGGATGTAAAGAAGCAATTAAAAAAGACACTTGTCTTATATGCAGAGTCTAGATTTGAATAAATCAACAAATTGGTAAGTGACATTAAGGTAGAAGGGGGACTATGAAGGGACCTAAAAGAAGAGGACAATTTGTCTTCTTTGGAGAAAGACAAAACACTATGTTTTCTCTCATATATACCATCTAGCTTTAAATATACACAACATAACATGTATGTTGCCCACAACTAATTTTTTGGTAGTGAGAACTTGAAAGCAGAAGAGGGACTATTTGTAGGGAGAACAGCAAGCTGGGTGGTGCTGGGGGGAGGAGAAGAAGCAAGACAGGAGAGAGATCCATGATTTAGATGTGTGAGAATGTGATGAAGCCCATTCTTTATTCTAACTGAAATTTTGAATGAATTTTTTAAAAAAAAGGAGCAGAAAGGAAATAGCGAAAACCCTCATCTTTATGGTTGTCAGCTGCTGTGTCATGGTTGGTGTGGTGGTTTGAAAGAAAATGGCCCTCAAAGTGAGTAGCTCTATTGGGAGGTGTGGCCTTGTTGGAGAAAGTTATGTTACTGTGGGGGCAGGCTTTGAGGTCTTCTATGCTTGAGGCCTTGCTCAACATGGGTTCACAGACCTGGGATGGATGTGTGGAGTCAGTGCCAAGAAGAGACTGTGACCGCCTGTTGTTGTTCAAACCAGTGGCCCCAAATAGCTTGAGCTGTCTTTATTTACACAGCTTCAATTTGCATGAACCATTATACAGCTAGCTTTTACTTCCTAAGTTTCTAAAAATAGTTACAATAATTACCAGTTTGTTTCTTGCCTCTTTCCCCTTCCATCTCCCAACTCTCCTTTGGTAGCCATTACCTTTTTGATCTGTATCTCTACCATCAGAAGCATAAGCAATTCTGCAAGCTGCAAAAAGGAACTTTTCTAACTAGGTACCTACAGGTGGAACAGTGTGCCCAGTCGGCAGCACATGAGGTTACAGCATCATGCAAAGTGAGAGATAATTTTGTCTCCTGTAGTGACTACTTACATTTGGGAGGGTCTGGGTTCTCAGCCAATCAATCCAGTCTACATTTTGTACTACTCTATCTCCTTTGGGGACACACCAGGTTTTTCCATTTATCCTATAGGCAACATAACTGGGAACTTAATAGCTGGCACTGCTTGTCCCTTGTCCTTATATTCATCTTCCATAACTTCTTGGGGGTGTTGACACAGTTATTAGAAATGAGGGACCTGTGGGTTTCTATGATTCTGCTTCATTCCCTGTTCTTTGAACATCCCCATTAACTCCTGATATCATATATTTAATAATATTTCTTTAAAACTCTTGTGGCTAAAAATAATTCTTCCCAGGACAGTTATGCAAATATGTAATATTAAACTTCATGTCCTATTGTGACTCACTAAGGCTAGCTGCAGGCTGTGCTGGAAAATTAACATCCTGTTCTTAAGAAGCCTGGATTCATGGTCACACTGGAAACATCAAAGGCTTTAGGGGCCGAATAGAGTTTGCTGTATATTTTTAACAACATTCCTTCTGGTTCACACAGAAGGGAGTCATCAGGGGCATGTTTTCCCTTTGTAATAGCTATCTCAAAAGTGAAACTAAAAGCAGCCAGTAATATGGCTTATATAGCAAAAGCAAGGAGAGCACATAGTGCATATGCTTCCAGGTTATGCCCAGAATTATGCAGGGTACTGTCCACAGGTTCTTGCCAAGTGGGTCAGGTTTTCCAGGTCTTTCCACAAGGAGAGCCACTCATGTTATTCTCAGGCATTGTTCCCCAAAGAAGTCACATGCTCAAGCTACACCCAGTGAGATAGTTCACTTCCTATTGCACACTTTATTCCTTAGGCCACGAGGCTCTGCATTACCATCCACTACTCTGAGGGTGAATATCCATCTCTTCAACACAGTCTTTATCATGAAGGATAAAACTTTGAGGGCTGTAGAGATAGCTTAGTGGGTCAGAGAGCATTTGCTATGCAAGCATGAGGACATTATGTTTGGATCCTATCACCCATGTAAAAAACTGAGAGTAGCCATGAGTACCTGTAATGCCAGCACTGTCAAGGAGAGAGGCAGGAGAATCACTTGGGCTTGCAGACTGCCGGCTTAGCTCCAGGGTCGTTGGGAGACCCATCTCAAAGGAATAAGGCAGGAAGTGATAGAGCATGACACTTGATACCCTCCTCTGGCCTTTGTTCACACACATATTAGCACACACACACACACACACACACACACACACACACACACCACACACACACCAGAGAGAGAGAGAGAGAGAGAGAGAGAGAGAGAGAGAGAGAGAGAGAGTCATTGATAATTGCTAAATGTTATCAGGTTTTAGTTATGTGGAAAGTTGTGTTTAACATTTTTTTTTTTTGAGACATGGTTTATTCCATGTAGCCTAAGTTGTCCTGGAACTCACTCTGTAGACCAGGCTGGTCTTGAACTCAAGATCTGCCTGCCTCTGCTTCCTGAGTACTGGGATTAACGGTATGTGTCACCATGCCAGATGAAACCTAGTCTTTTAAGATAAGGGAAAGCTCGCAGGCTGACCACCCCAGCTACCACCCAGGCCCAGAACCAGGACTACAAAGTAGGCCACCCTAACACTCACCTCATCTATGAACTGCTGGAACATGTGAAGGGGATGAACCTACAAATCCAAAGCTACAGGATCTCCATGACGCAAGGCAACAACAGGGTATCTGAGAGGAGTCGTAGTGAGAGTTCAGGATTGAGGGTGTAGCAGAAGCCAGAGACCTAGAACCAGACCAGTGACTCACTGCAATAAGCACTTTCAAGTAAAGATGTATGGACTAAAGAGTAAACTGTGAGACTCACAGAGCCACACTACAGCTTCTATGTCCCGATATCTATCTATCTATCTATCTATCTATCTATCTATCTATCTATCCATCCATCCATATATCCATCCATGTTTTTTTTTTTTTTTTTTTTTTTTTTTACTTTTAAATGTTTTGGTGTGAGGTTGCAAGGGTAGAGGGTGGAAGTGGGGGGATGGGGAGATGAGTGGGATCCGGATGAATGACGTGAAATCCACAAAGAATCAATAAAAAGTTAAAAACATTTTTCCTCCCTCATTCTCTTTGCTGCCAGACCTCTGCCATCATGGATCACATGCATGATCCTGGGAAGGGCCTGTCCCAGTTGTGGCATCCCCACTGAAGCTGGTGTCTGACAACTTGAAGGAACAGATTTACAAACCAAAAAAAAAAAAAAAAAAAAAAAGCATGATTCCGTTGCAAATAGGTGTGATCCTGAGGAACTCACATGGTGTGACACAGGTCCATTTTGTGACTGGTAGTAACATCTTGAGACTCCTTTAGTCCAAAGGCCTTGCCCCAATCTCCCTGAGGATCTCTACCATTTGGTTATGAAAGTGGTTGCTGTCCAAAAGCATCTTGAGAGGTACAGAAAGGATAAGGGTGCTAAATTCTGCCTGACCCTGATAGAGAGCAGAATTTATCTGCTGGCTCGTTACTATAAGACCAAGTGGATCTTCCCACCCAATTGCAAGTATGAGTCATCCACAGCCTCAGCCCTAGTGTCAGGAGTTCTCTTGTGTACATAAGCAATAAAATCACTTTGAATAAATTTAAAAAGTTAAAACAAACAAAACCAACCAACCAAACCAAAAAAACGAGACCCCCCTTCAAACAAAAAAACAAACAAAAACCCCAAATCCTGAAACCCAGTTTTTTAGAGGTGTCTTTTGGCACAGAGGTTTGGGTTAGTCTAAATGTGTTCCTGACAGGACAGGATGCTGGGTGTGTTCCATCTCCTGACCTTGTAGGAGGCAGGAAAAAGCGTGGCTGACACTGATAAGGGGAGAGAGCTTTGAGTTGGAGGGAGGCCAGGCTGGGAAGAGGAGGGCCCAAAGCTGGAGTGTGCTGAGCTCATGGGACAGCATGGTGGAGTGAGATTGTCACAGGGATTGCCACTCACTTGCGTGACTCTGGCAAGTCAAAGGATTTATTCATTCCTTAGCTGTGAAGTGGGAGTGATAATAATGCCTTTCCAGGGTGGTGAAATCTGTAAAGATCAGGCTGTCCTTGAACTCACAGAGATCCACCTGCCTCTGCCTACCAAGTGCTGGAATTAAAGTTGTGTCCCTTTCAGCTTTACAATTTAAATATCAATTAATTTTTGAGACAGGGTTTCTCTGTGCAGCCTTGGATGTTCTAGAACTTGCTCTATAGACCAGGCTAGCCTCGAAATCACACAGATCCTCTGGTCTCTGCCTCCTGAGTGCTAGGACTAAAAACAGTAGACACCATGGCTTTGTGTTTAACATTTCTTTAATTAGGGGAGTTATGGAGGCAGACAGAGAGGGCTTTTGCAGAACACCATCTCGAGAGAAGTCAGAGAGAATAGAAGATGACGGAGAGGTAGGTGCTGACCTCGGAGACTCAACAATTTAGGAAGAAGACTAGCGAGCAGCACAGCTCCGTCCCAAGCTCAGTCCCAGGAGGGCATGGTTCAAGGCCTTCCCTCAAGGGTTCTCATAAAAGAGGATAAACAGTGGACACACAGTAAGCTTAATCTGCCACAGACCTCCTGTGTGTTTCTGAAGTCTCCACGTGTGGCTTGCTGGTTAGGTAGATGTCTGTGGCTGGCCTGGCTCTGTAATTAAGGTAAGATAGGCTGCTGTTGGGTCACATAGGCAGAGGCACAGGACTCTAAGAGACAATGGGATATGTGTTAATAAAATTTAAACCTGAGAGCTACAGATTGGCCTCCCGATATCAGGTATAAAAGGTGAGGTGACAGGAGGGAAGCTGGGAGCACAGAAGCCCCATTCAGTCAGAAAGTGAAGAGAAAGAACTGGGATGTGGCAGAGGTCCTAACAGTGAGAACAGTGGAGAGGAAATGTAAAATGTTCTGACACAGACTGCAGACCTCTTTGAATGTGAAGAGACGTCTGTGAGGGCACAGGGCATGGCCACTTGTCCTGGGTTTGACACTGGCAGCTAGGGCAACTTGGCAGGTGGAGAAGAAAAGTGGGAACTGATTTTCCTCTCAAGAACAAAACCATAGGCTGACAAGTAGGGGTAGGGATGGAAAGGACAGCTTTAAAGAGCGTAAGATACACAGCAGCCATTGAGCTATCAATGAAAAACTATCCTTTAGTGTCCTCAAATGCGCTGTTCAATTTCTTTGACTCTAGAGAAACATTTTCCTCTCAGAAGGTGTTCTCAGAGCCCAGCACACCCAGAGCCTTCACAAAGATTCCTGGCTTGCCTGTCCCCCCTTCTCTCTAGCCATAAGCCTGTGTCTGACTCTTAAGCTTGATGCTCCCCAAACAAAACAAAACAACCCGTCATTGCTCAAAACATGTTTGCTGAAGTGTTAAGTTAATGAATAAAGACCAATATTCAGGGAAATGATGAAATTACCCGTCAGTTTCCAAACAACAAGAACTGTAATCCATCCCATTCTTGAAATAAGGATTGTTTTTCTAATTTGGGACGGTGGTGTCCTGGTTCCCTAGGGTGATTGAAGAGAACCTCATTTCAGGCACATGGGCCAGGTCATCGTTTCTTTCTTTCTTTCTTTCTTTCTTTCTTTCTTTCTTTCTTTCTTTCTTTCTTTTTAGTTTTTTGAGACAGAGTTTCTCTGTGTAGCTTTGGAGCCTATCCTGGCACTCACTCTGTAGACCAGGCTTGCCTCAAACTTACAGAGATCTGCCTGCCTCCTGAGTGCTGGGTCATCGTTTCTTCTTAAAAGTACTCTGTCCACAAAAACAGGCCACTAAGGAATGCAGAGAGTGGGAGAAACTGTCTTCCCCATGGAAGAGCCCAGCAAATGGCTATCCAAAACCAAATGGTCAGCCCTGAAAACATACATACAAGAAACATTATACAGACTGAGTAGGTTATATTAGAAAAATATATATGCGTGTATATGAACATATATGTATGAAAAAAGAGGTCATGAATTTGAAAAAGAGCAAGAAAGGGTATATGGGTGAGTCTGGTGGGAGGAAAGGGAAAAGAAAAATGCTCTAGTTATATTACAATCTCAAAAAAGAAAAATAGTGTAAAAAAAAAAGCCTCCTGTGTATCTTTCTAAGCAAACACAGTGAAGTCAGAGAACTTTCAGTTCTCATTTGTGCAAGTTGCTGGTTTGTGATACTTGGTGAGTGGTTCTCATACCACCTTTAAGTATAAAGCAGGGAGAAAAACTTGGATGTCTACTCCATGCACGAACAGTGTAGCCCTGGGCCAGTGATGCTTGATAAATGGGATTGATTCCTCTGGGCTTGTGTCACACTCAGACTGTTTGTACTCCTGGAACATCACTGGTCTTTTAGGGTCCAGTGTTAATGTTCTAGCAATAGACATGAGGGGGTTATCAATCATTTTAATTATTGCTTTGCGATCTGTAAAGGTTAAGGGTTGAGGGAGCAGGTGTGCTCAAGACCCTTTACAGAAAGGAAAACATCTGCCATACAACTGTCTCCTTGGCTCTCTCCTGTCCCCTTCTTCACCCTGGCTGCTTTGGACTGAAAAGATTTCAGAGCTGTACTGTGCATTGCTGCGTGCTATCTTACTCTGCTTCTCTTCTATTACTTTTTATGTTATGATTCACTATTCACATTCTAGGTCAAGCTCTCCAGGCTTACACAATCCATCCTGTGTGTGTCTGAGTCTTTGTAACTGAGGCTTATAGACTAACATCTCTTAGTTTTGATTAACCAGAGATAATTTTATGTGGATGCCACTCATTGGAGCATAGCTCATCTTTCATCTTTGCATGCTTCTCATTTACATATTCAAAGAAGATGGAAGGTGTGGAACACAATAAAAGCTCCCAGTGATATCACACAAAGTTAAAGGAAATACATATTTTCTTCTAGCTCTGTGAACTGGAGGTTTGGTATCTGCAGGCTTTTCTGGTATGACTACCTTAAACTACACTCTTGTAAGTCACACAGTCTTCCGCCTGCTGGGCATCCCTGGCCTAGAGGACCAGCACGTGTGGATTTCCATCCCCTTCTTCATTTCCTATGCCACTGCCATGCTTGGGAACAGCCTGCTCATCTTCATTATCTTCACAAGGCCTAGTCTCCATGGACCCATGTACCTCTTCCTCTGCATGCTGGCAGGAGCAGACATTGTCCTCTCCACCTCCACAGTTCCCCAGGCTTTGGCCATCTTCTGGTTCCATGCTGGGGAGATCTCCCTGGATTGCTGCATCACTCAGCTTTTCTTCATCCATTCCACCTTCATCTCTGAGTCAGGGATCTTGCTGGTGATGGCATTTGACCGTTACATTGCCATTTGCTACCCTCTGAGGTACACCACTATTCTCACAAACTCCCTGATTGGGAAAATTGGAGTGATCATCTTTCTGAGAAGTTATGGTACAATTTTCCCCATAATATTTCTTCTGAAAAGATTGACTTTCTGCAAAAATAATATTATTCCACATACCTTTTGTGAACACATAGGTTTGGCTAAATATGCTTGCAATAATATTCGGGTAAACATTTGGTATGGGTTTTCTGTGCTCATGTCAACAGTGGTCTTAGATGTTGTGTTAATTTTTGTTTCTTATGTGCTGATCCTCCGTGCCATCTTCCGAATGCCTTCCCAGGATGCTCGCAACAAAGCTCTCAACACTTGTGGCTCCCATGTCTGCATCATTATTCTCTTTTATGGGCCCGGGATCTTCACGACTCTTACTCAGAGGTTTGGCCGCCACATTCCACCTCACATCCACATCCTGCTGGCTAATGTCTGTATTCTGGCCCCACCTATGTTGAACCCCATCATTTATGGAATCAAAACCAAGCAAATTCAGGAGCAGGTGGTTCATGTCTTGCTTACAATACATAAGTGAATTTGGGTCAAAACCTCAGAACTCAGTTTTTGGAATCTACAGTTGTCTATTGAGTGGTGTTTGGAACTGGTAGATGGGACAGGTTACCGGACACATAGCTCAGTGAGTTCTGCATCTGGAGCGATTTACCAGGGAGGCTGTAGAACTTAACTCTCTGGTTTTGTGAATAAACTGCGAGAAAAGTGTTGTGTTCTCTCATACTGTACTGAGCAAAGTACCTCCTGTGCAGATGTTGGGGTAGATAGTGCTGTTTCCAGACATCATGTTTCTGTGACACTAGCATGAGTTTTGGAACTAGACAAAGTGAATGAGGACACTCTGTTGCCTTGGAATTTGCTTCATGGAGTTTCTCAAGCTTTGAGACATTTATGATCTCCCTGGGCCACCACATAGAACATTTCATTCCTTCATGCCTTTCATTTTAGTTAAGTGACATCCTGGATCAGTGACTCTCGGGCTCTGTAGTTATTTCTTATTGTGTACTTAGACTGTGTAAACATATGCAGCCAGGACTGTAAGTTATGCAGTTCAGATTTTGCAGATCAATCTTGTTTTGGGAGAAGGATGCTGTGATTCCTGAAGAGGTGGGGCCTGCTGGGAGAACAATAAGGAAGCCAGGCTGTGTACTTAGCAATCTTTTAGGGAACAGTCAAATTCTTCAAATACCCAATCTGGTTTTTACGTGGGTGCTGGGGACCCAAGCTCAGGTATGCATCCGTTTTGTCAAGTACTTTATGTTCTGATTGATCTTCTCAACCCCTATGTTTATTTGTTGACAAAAATATCCTTATTTGGTATTATGGAAGATTGATTTCAGATTTCCTTATGGCTACCAAAATTTTGAGAGGCCCATCTCTCATAAAAATGGGTTAGCATTTGCACATTCATTACCCGTGCAGGTTATCTCATGCATTTTAAGTTGTCTCTGGATTTTTGATAACATTTAATTCAATGTAAATGCTGTGAAAACAATTTCTATACTATAATGCTTAGGGAATAAATAGTAAATAAATAATGACAAGTATAAAAGCTCTGCATATGTCTAGCATAAAAAAATTAACCTCAAGCATTTTGGGGTCAGGTAAAAAGTTGGTGCAAGGATGACCCCAGCTAAGACTCCTAGCAATAGCAGATACAAAGCCTGAACTGGCCATCTTCTGTGACCAGATGTAGCATGAAAAATAAAAGACCCAGAGACAGACATTGGGGTTCAAGCTTCAAGCTGAAGATCAGAAAAGCAAAACAGCTGATCACTAGCTTTCATTCTACCTCAGATTGAAAGACAGTACTGGCTTCACCAAACCTCAGACTGCAATCCCAGACTGCTATGCTCTCCTCAATGTGGCTGGAGAATCCTGAAACTGACTAATGAAGACTCTGCTTCTCTATCATTTATACCTCTCTAGTTCTGGGATTAAAGGAGTGAGCTCTGTTACTCTTTTAGACTGATTCAATCTCTACCCACCTAGGTGGGTAGCCTAGGTAGCCTTGAACTCAGAAAAATCCATCTGCCTTTGTCTCCTGAGTCCTGGGATTAAAGGTGTGTACCACCACCACCTGATCTCTGTAGCTTGAGGCTGACTTTGCTTTCTGAATCCTCAGACAAGCTTTAATAAATCATAAATAATATGTCACCACAACCAGATTGGTGCCTAGCCCAGTTATTATCAGAGAGAGAGGTGTCATCCAGAAGCTGATGGAAACAGATGCAGACCCACAGCCCAACATTATGTGGAATTTGAGGACTCCCAAAGAAGAGTGGGAGGAAGGATTGTAGGAGCTAGAGAGGTCAAGGACATAACAAGAAAACTCACAGAATCAACTAACCGGGACTCACAGGGGCTCACAGAGACTGAGCCAACAACTAGGGAGCCTGCATGGGACTGACCTAGGCACTCTACATACATGTTACAGTTGTGTAGCATGGTCCTCTTGTAGAACTCCTAACAGTAGGAAAAGGGGTTGTTTCTAACTATTTTACTGGCTTTTGGGACTCTACTCCCCATACTGGATCACCTTGCCCAGCCTTAATACATGGGGAGGTGCTTAGTCTTTCTATAACTTGATATGCAATGTTTCGTTGATACTCATGGGAGACCTGTCCTTTTCTAAACAGAAATGGAGGAGGAGTGGACTGGGGAGTGGGAACAGAGGGAGGATGGGAAGGATGGACTGGGAGGAGAGGAGGGAGGGGAAAAATCTTCCCCAATACTTTCTATCCATCATTGGTTGAATCCATTGATAGAGAATCTACAAATAAGGAGGGATGACTGTGCAATCAATATATTTTAAAATAAAATTTTGTATGTTGATTGTGTCTAACACATTTTAAAATAAGTAAACATCATGGAATGGCTTTTGTGTTCTCCCTTCCTTACAGAGAACATATTTAATACTAAACATGCTTGCAAAAAAATTGAAATTGAAATTCCAGTGGTTTTTGATGTTTTTCCCCTTTTTATACCAGTTTGCCACTGTGGACAGAAGTTTCTGTCCCACCCGGTCCTACAGCTTCTTATTGGCTACCTCTCTCTCTCTCTCTTTCTGTCTCTCTCTCTTAATTTTTTTTTACTTTATACATTTTAAAATTTAAATTTAGTTTATTCACAGGTACATAAACGTCTTACATAACATAAAAGTGTACACTTAAATTCATTAACAAGTGTTCTTTCAATAGCTGTGCATGTTGTGTAAACTTTAAATTGTGCTAAGTATCAATCTTTTCAAATTTTTATTCTTTCTTTTTTTCATTTTTTAAATTTAAACTAGAAACAAGATTGTTTTACATGTCAATCCCCATTCTGTCTTCCTCCCCTCCTCTCCTGCCTCCCACTAACACCCTACCTATCCAATACCATTTCTGCTCCCCAGGGAGAGTGAGGCCTTCCATGGGGGGGATCTTCAGAGTCTGTCATATCCTTTGGGATAGGGCCTAGGCCCTCCCCTGTGTGTCTAGGCTGAGGGAGTATCCCTCTATGTTAAATGGTATCCCAAAGTCCACACCTATGCTAGGGATAAGTACTGATCTACTACAAGAGTCCCCATATATTTCTGAGGCCTCCTTACTTATTGGCTATCTCTTATTGGCTCAGGCTTCTTATTGGCTATCTCTCTTTGAATTGTTAACCCATTTCTATTAATCTGTGTATCTCCATGTGATCTTGGCTTACCAGTGATGCCCGGGCCTGTTGCTTCCTTGGCAGCTGCATGGCGTCTCCCTGACTCCACCTACTACCTTTCTCTATCCCCATTTGGATTTCCTGCCTGGCTAAATTCTGCCTGTCCATTGGCCAAAACAGCTTTATTCAGCAATCAGTAAGAGAAACATAACTCATAGCATACAGAAGGACATACACCATCATGCCACCAGTAGTGAAACTCTGGAAAAGCCACAAAAGGGTTGTGTGGTCCAGGATGATGAAGTCTGAGAAGCTGAAGAAAGATTATTTCAAAGTACTGTACAAAGAGAGGAGGTCAGGTGCTAACAAAGAGCAGGAACAGACTCCACTCAACTAACTCAAGCTGACTCTGTCTAGACAGCATGAAAGGACACCTGCTGACAAGTAGTTAACAGTTGGTCACCATAGAGGTGCTAGTAATGTCATATGGAGCAAATGAGTTTTCACTTTCAAGCCCAAACTCTGTGTTTCCAGTTTTCCAACATCTAAGCAGAATACCGACAGAATAAAATGTGCTGCTCTTGCAGAGGACCTGAGTTCAGTTATTGGTACTCATTTCATACAGCTCACAACTACATGTCATTCCAGCTCCAAGGCATGTTACCGCTGGCCTCCATAGACATCTGCACACATCTGCACAAGTGCCCTTATTTATACACAGACTTGCATATAATTAAAAATTAATAAAATAGAGTACAATAGCTATTAACTTGCAAAACATGACAGAAAGTTAAAGAAGTAGAAATTATGAGAGTAAAAAGAAAATAGATAGCATGATAGTCTGTATAAACACAAGTAGAACAATATGCGTTATATACTTATGTGTGATTATTCCTAAGGAGCATTTAAGATTTTGAGGTTGGCAGTCCTCTAGCATTGTTTTATACATCCCACCAATATGAAAGATGTCATAAACCCAGAGACAGAAAAATTAGTTGTAAAAAGATGAGAAAACCTATACCATGGAAACACTAACCAATTGAAAGCTAGTGTTGCCATATTAAAAAAAATAAAAGAGGACTTTCGTTATATAGCAATTGTCTGTGAATTGCAATGCTTCATCCTAGAGGGAGGCTATAAGACTCAGAGAGTGAACAAAATGATAATCTCAGGAAAGTCACAAGTCTCAGGAAGTATTCAAAACTAACAACATTCACAAGGTCCCTGCCAAAGTCGTGTAAGTGGTAACAACTACTGGAGAAGAGAGACTCCATTCTGTCAAGCTGCCTGTCAGTCTGGCAAGGAGCTCCAAGGATGTGGCTTTTGTGATTCATAGCCCACACTGTGCTGGGGTTTGTGTCCCCCATTCTCCTGGTAGTGACCCCATCCTATTCCTAACCACATGAAACCTGTTCATGTCATTGGCCTGTTGTCAGCAAGCTATTTGTGGTGAGTAGATGTTTGTTTTCATCTGCTCAGGAGAAGTCACATAGCAACTTCAGAAGAAAGGCCATGACTAGACTCATAATAATTAGGGTCTGTATTCTCCAGGGAAACATCAATACTTGAAAAATCTTTTCACTCAATAGCACAGCCTTAAAATCCCTTAATATTGACAATACTGAAAGGAAGAATAATCAAACTCAATGTTGTGTGAAAAACTTTGATACATCACTTAAAGAAAATCACTGGTACAATCTACTTTCCTTAAAATTTCCTTTTCCTTACAGAAGAGTAAAATTCCAGTGTTTATCCGTGCCATGTTTTTCTTATTATTCCTTTGTTGATGAATGTCTAGGGGGCTCCACTTCCTTGTTGTTGTTAATAATACAGCAATAAGAAATATTCAGGAAAATGAATGGATCTGGAAAATATCAAATGAGATGACCCAGGCTCAGAAAAATAAAAACCTCAGAATCTGTACTTACCCAGCTCCTAACTTTTAATTTTTGCATGCATGTAAATAAGAGGATATAAGAGTGGGTGTAGGCTATGAAACTAGATAGGGGGCCATGGAAAGGTGTGGAGGGAAGAGCAGAAAGTGGAAAGTATGGCACAGGGGTGGGAGGAAAGGGAAAAACGTAGACGCATTTTGATTTAAAAAATTCAATGGCTTCAAGTTTAGTTTTTTAAATGGGTTTTCTGAGTGTGCAACCAAGTGGGTCGCTACGTCTATATCTGTTTTTTTTTTTTTTTTGTGACTTTTCTGGGCTCTTTCCCTTCTGTATGTTTTGTCCTATTATGATGTGTTATTTTTTGTTTTATTTATTTTATTTTATTATTATCCCTTTGAAGCCTGTTTGTATTCTAAGGAGAGATAGAAGGGATGGGAAGAGGTATGGGGAGGAACTGAGAGGAGTAGAGGGAGAGGAAACTATAATCAGCATATGTTATGTAAGAAAAAAACTATTTCCAATAAAAGGAAAAAAATAGATGAAAAAAATGCCACACTGGAAAAGTACTTTGTGTGCTATTAAAATAAATAAAAAGTATACGACTCGGTCTTTCCTAGCCATCTGCCATGGCGGGTGGATGAAAGACCAGAGCTAACATGGGGTTAGCTCGTTAAACAACTATAATAAAGCCTCGTGCAGTTTGTATCAAGCTTTTGACTCCACTTGGTGATTGGGGTGACCGAGGTCCTGGGCTGAGATCCTGGAGGCCTGAGCTCCTGGGGGGTCTTACATTTGGGGGCTCGTCCTGGATTTGCAACCACCCCTCACCTGAGTGGAGTCAATCTTGGAGGTAAGGTAGAGCGCGCAACCTATATGTTTGATAATGTGTCTTGTTATGTCCATGTTTGATAATGTGTCTTGTTATGTCTCTTGCTGTTTTGTTGGTTTGGCACCATGACTTGGACTTGATCTGTGCCTGCGCAGGACCTGTAGTTGGTAATTTGGACCACAGGGGAGGTAGACATGTCCTGAATACCTTGGTCCCGCCCTGGACGAAAGTCCAAGGATTGTCTGATTTGGACCATAGGGAAAGCAGACGTTCTCCAGAGGCAGTCGTGCTCTGGGCCCCTTGGCTTGGTCTTGGAGAAAGTCCTAGGTGTCTGGGAAAGGGAAGGATACGAAGTGTCGCTTCTCCGAGGGGCAACTGGCCCCCCAGATTCTGCTTCCCTCCCTCATGGTAATTGTTTGGGTGCTATTCATCTGCCATGCGGTTTGTCCTGTCTGTTGTGTGTGTCCTGTTTTTGCTGTTTGTGTCTGTCTCTGCTTTCCCCATGGATTAACAACCAACCACCCCCTTTCATTGAGTCATGTGGTACCACACTAGGTAACTTTCTTCTTTAGTCTTTCTGTACGGTTTCTGTAAAGCCTGGAGGGTTGGAACAGGCTGGGTGACTGGGCAGTTGAGCAGGTTTGTTATCTGTGTTATCTGATCTGTTGCAATCCACACCCTGCCTGCATGATTTTCGGTTCTGTGTCAGTTTTATGTTTTCAGGTCTGCTGTTTCTGTAATTTTGTAAATGTAAAGGTCCTATATTAGGGTCACTAGCCACATCTGTAAGTAGGCCTACAAGAATTATTTAGGGTGGAGGTTCAGGCGACAGCTTCCACAATCTGTAAGGGGGCCAGGGGGCCCAAAGTTGCCCAGTCTGTAGGACGGGGACTTGCTGGGAGTAAGTTGCCTGCTCCATCTCTAAGGGGACCCAGGTGGGTCGTCAATCTGTAGGGGAGACTTGGTTTTGGACCAAGTTGATCTCCATGGGGCTAGCCATCTGAAATTCTGAATAGGACCCTAGTCTGTGTTCCTGTGCTGTCTGTCCAAGTTTCACATTTGTGCTGTGTGTTTGTTAAGCATCTTTTTCTGTCCTTACTGCCCATGCACGTGGCATGTGTGGGTCAGGGGTCTTTTCTTGCTGCCTTGAGCACGTGGCTCGGGAGAGGTGTTCCTCTGCCATGTGCCATGGGTTAGAGTGTGCTGTGGCAGAGTCCCCTGAGGCTGCTACTCTGAACTCCAACCATTGCTTTGGCCCTCACAGCTGAGCTGGCCGATGTAGGTGAGTCTGTTTTTATATCCTCACCTGCTGGTCTGTGAGGCATGCAAAATGGGGCTGTCTCTGCCCCAACTGCCATCCTGCCGTGGGTCCTGGCTTGCGGCGGGAGTTGCTCTGCCCTGAGAACATGGCTTGCAAGGCCACCATCTGCCTGGCTGTCTGGCCTTCTCTGTGCTCCACACACGTGGTATGCGGGGGGGGGGGGCGTGGGGGTCTTTTTCCCACCCCTGCATTGGCCGAGGGTCTGGGATTACCAGCAGCACCCCATCCCCCCAGATCTCTGCCCTGAGAACATGGAGCTGGGGTGGATGAACTATCTGGCCTGATCTGGACGTTCTAAAGAAACAGCCTTAAAGTTATTAAAAACTATAAAAGGGACTTTGATAAGAGTTTTTATATTGACTGAGAAATGAGAAAAAATGTAGGAGACTAAAATAAAGAGAGAAAGGGAAAGAAAAATTTGTCTAAGAATGTCTAAGGAAATCAGAGGAATGATAAAAAAATTATAGAGGGTCAAAGCTAGTCAGAAAAGGTCAGAGAATAGTTGTCAAAGGTCAGAGAAAAGGTTGTTAAAAGTCAGAGAAAAATGTAAACTGTTTTCTATGGTTACTCATGTCTAAAAATAGTAAATTTTAAAAATTGGTAATATAAGTTAAAAATTTAACCATATTAAGTTAATTCTGCTTAAAAACATCCTGTTTATTTCTCAACTAAATTATGTATACTTTTTTTTAAAATGTTCAGTTTCCTGGCATAACCTAAGTTCTGTTACAAGCATACAGCTAAAACAAATGGTGCAGGTTACCACCATTTTGTAGCCAGCCACATGGCAAACTGGTCACATGGCTGACTGGTTGCCATTTTGCTGAAGTTAAAAAAAAATACTTAAACTACCATCTTGACTAAAAACCACATGGAAATTAGAGGTACCATCTTAGAAACAAGTTTTTCAATTAAGATTTAAAATGGCTTCTATGTATTACAGAAAGACATTAAGGGATTTTAAATTTCTTTTTAAAACCAGTATTTTTAAATGTTTATGTTTTTAAATTGCCTTTTTTATTAATGTTTGTACTTAAAGAGCTTCAATTTAGAATCATTTTTTAAAGCAAAGCCTGACAATATAAAGTTCTTGTTTTATAAAAGCTGCTAACCTACTATAAGATGTTACAGGTTATGTTTTCAGAAGTTAAGTTTAGGGTGTTGGTGACACATGCCTTTAATACCAGCACTCGGGAGGCAGAGGCAGGCAGATCTTTGTGAATTCAAGGCCAGCCTGGATAACAGAGTGAATTCCAGGACAGGCTCCAAAGCCACAGAGAAACCCTGTCTCAAAAAGAAGTTAAATTTAAGCAAGCAGCTAAAATGTGTACATGTAGCTACTGTTTAAGGAATATAAGTTAACTCTATGCAGTTTTAAATTCTGCTGTGCTGTTTCAAATATTTTACTAAGTTAAAACCAGTTACAGTCAGACTAAAAATTAATTAATTACAGAAATAAGACCTTACCTAGCCACCTGTGTGCTTAAGGCAAGTAACTAAAACAGACAGTCAGATCTCTAATGCTTCAGAGACCTGCCGAATATGGCATTTAAAATGTTATTTTAAAAGTTTATAATATCAGACAGACTGCCAGATCCTGACAGTGACCCAAAGTCTCCAAAGAAGATTACGAGGCACCCCAGTTCCTGTACCTGGACCAGTGAGAGAAATGCTTAGATGTGATACCTGCTGCCTGCCAGGACCTGGCCAAGACTGTGGACAAAGCTGCTGGACACTGGAAAATTGATTGCACCCCCTTTGCCTAGACAAAACAAGGTCAGTCTTTTCCATGTCCCTCTTCTACAGAGAGGAAAAAAAAAAACCTCTCACCTTGTAGGCCTGGTGAAGATTGCTGTTCTTTGATACTGCTTCCAATGCTAACGGAGAGACTTGGGTGTGACTAACTTTATATGGACTGGCTTCTCACTGGCTTCTGTTGCTTTTTAATAGATTCAGAAACTGTATAAAATATACCCTTCTCAGATCTCTGAAATATTAATGGTTGTCAGCTTGGCAGCATCAGGCAGTCAGATCCACTATAGACTATAGTCAGTATGTTAGCTGATAAAATAATGACAACCTACTGTTCAGTCACAAGCTCAAGGTTTTAGGTTTATTTTGGTTGTCATCTAAGTATAAACTTAAAGGGCTTTTCATCAGGCCAAAGGCACCTATGTCCAATCCATACCTGGATCTCTGGACAGAAGAAAAATGTACATGCTTCTAGCCCAAATCTGTAGTTATTGATAGGACTCAAAGTTATAAATATGTTCCTGCTGTTTGAACAGATATCCAGATATCTGCTTTTTCTGCACTGTGGGCTTCAGTTTATAAGTGTTAACTTCTGTTCCTAGTTTAAACATGTCTTAAATATGTTTCTGCTTCTGGCAGACACATCTGAGTATATCAGTTGCTGACTATAGGCTCTTTCTAAGTAGACTGCGAGCCCTGGACGTGCTGTGGATGTGAACCAGTTCAGCTGATATGACATCCCCTGTCTCTGCTACAGAGACCGCCAACCAGAAGCTCCTGATGGAATATCCATTGCCTAAATCCCCATTTTTGCTTTTGACTAGCATTTCAGCCTTCTTGGGTCCCTAACTTCGTCCCAAAGTCAGCAGGAAGTAGCATCGGAATGAATATCTCACCCATTTTCCCTGGTTATAATGCTAAGTCAAAAGGAACTCCCTTGCATGGGGATGCCAATATCTCTCACTCCCTGATGGGGATGCTGGAGAGACAGCAATTCCATGATTGGAATCTCCAAAAAAAAATGGGGGCATGAAGGGACCAGCTCCCCATTTCGGCAGCCATAACAGTGGAACACGCACTTGCCTGACCTTGTCTTGGTCACTAAGGTCAGATACTTGCCCCTTTTGGCAGCCATAACAGCTGAACATGTGCTTGTCTGACCTTGCCTTGGTCACTAAGAGGTTAGGCGCCTGCCTCGTGGCAAGGAACCAATCAAATTTAGCTGGTGGTGCTATGCTTTACGGCTCTGGGTGTGCTTTATGGACAAGTGCACAGCAATGACGCACAGAGCATAGCAACCACCCTGGGAGAGCCTAAGGGCCATAACAACCAGTTGACCAATCAACACAGGACAAACGCTTGAAGCCTGGAGGCACACCAATCCTGAGCCTGTGCGTACCCCTAGACACTCCCCTTACGCTGCCCTATAAGATCTCTATGCAGATGCTTCGAGCTGTCTTTCCTAGCCATCCACCATGGAGGGTAGATGAAAGACCTGAGCTAACATGGGGTTAGCTCATTAAACAACTATAATAAAGCCTCGTGCAGTTTGCATAAAAAAGTATACAACTCAAAACTTGAAAACAAAAAGAAAATCAAGGACATATTCAGGATGTTCATCAAGAGAAAATGAAAATGTGGCGGGTGTATATAACGGAATTTTACTCACTTGTAAAGAAAAATGAAATTTGAAGGAAAAGAATGTATATCACATTTCCTTTATAGAATCTTTGACTATTTTTTTTTGTAGGCAGACAGCTATTAATAGTCTTGGAGGCCATTAATGTTGGACCTCCTTCACAATCCACTTTGGACCCCAGCTCCCATTTCTGTGGTGATGTTAAAAAGAAAAGCATTGTAATTGCCCTTCCTTAAGATTTTAAAATACTATATGAAAAGGTGGAGGTTTCAGGGCTTTGCTGAGGCCTATTTAAAGGAATGTTACTTCCTCCTGCTCAAAGGAGTTTTCCCTCTAGGATCTACTCCTGACTCTGGGTAGAGATATGGCCTTCTGATATTCACTGAAGTTTAGAACATTACATACCATTGTCTCCTCCCTTAAGAATTAATCTGACTGGGCCTGTCAATCACTCCTCAGAAAGACTGATTCATATAAAGATGTGATAGAGAGATGGGCAAAATATTTACATCTTTAATGAGATAATCTGCTTATTCTTCCCAGATGCCTCTGCCTTGTCTTGCTTGCCTATCTCTACTTCTTGCCTACTTTTTGGGTTCTAACTCAGAAAGATGAACTTTTCTTTTTCTTCTCTTTTTTTTGGGTGGGGGATACTGGTGGGCCTTCTCCTTGTTTCTTTGAAGTCCCCTACCGGTCATATAGCTGCCATGAATCTGCTTGTTAAGCTACACTCCTGAACGCGCCCTCCTCCCCCTGTTTCTTGAACCCTGACACAAAGGATAAAGTTATTTTTCTTCATACCCATCTCCCTCCTCCCAGAAGCTGCTAAGCTCATAGCTTTCCAAGCTTCTTGATTTCTCCTCATAGGCCCCCAGCCCTCTTTTGGATTTCATTTAAAAAGTCTTTGGAGACATCAATTGAAATGTTTATTTGCTAGAAAGAGCATGCTTCTGCCTCTTCTCTAGAGATGAAGGAGGAGGTGGTGGTGTTGGCGGGTTTAAAGCACTGTGATAATGAGACTCTGTATACAGCTCTAAATTTGATCTCCCTGGTGTGGAAGCTTCCCTTGGGGTCTACAGGCAAATGCACACAAAACCTCTGCTCCCTCTAACATTGAGTGTTAAGTGAATTTATACCATTCTGTGCTATGAGAATTGCAGAGGAGACAGGTGAGTTACTTACTGGTGTGGGGTGAGTTTCTTGGTGAAACAAGCATCAATCCCAACAAGGCTACAGGGTGCTGGACCTAAGGCAAGCATCTGAGGATATGAGGGTGTTTGTGTGGAGTTCAATACACAGAGACAAGTGTAGAACTGTAACTGTACATGACTCTAGTATAGGGGCAGAGTGATGACTGGGAGAGGAGAAGGAAGGACTGATGAAGTATATCGGGATCTTAGGTTTCCAGCATCATTGAGTCCTTCCTAAGCTCTGTTTAGGCCCCAACAACTGTAAATATCCTTCCCCTTGTTTTCTTTCATTCTGTATTTCTTTCATCTGCATTCTGCATTCTGAAAGTGCACAATGAAAAATGAAATTGAAAAATCAATCAAGAGCAAACTAAGTGAAAAGCAATTAAAATAAGACTTTTTTGTTTTGTTATCCAAAAGCACTGGGCACCCCTTGACTCCTGGAAGCCTTCCTAGTACCTCTTCCTATTTACATACAATTATTGGCTTTATCTGCAACTCCCCTTCCCAGTGCTCTTTCTGTTTGGGAGGGTGATGCACAGAGCTGGATGTTTATATACCTCATTGACTTCCCTCAGGTTGCATACATTGTTACTCTTGGTTTGCTGTTGATTGACTGATGTCTGTCCACCGTAAGACTTGGGCCAGATCAGATCATTCAGTTTAGCAGACCAAATTACTTTCTTCCTTGTGGCCCCAATAAGACTTCTAATTGTACATTAATATGTTAAGTTAGTATATTATTCTAATTAGCTATATAAAACTCTACTTGGCTGTCTTTTTAAAGATGCAGATCACATCTTATTCAACTGTTCATCCCATGTAGTTCCAGTCATACCAGCAGTGAAAAACAATGAGGAAGTACTACAAGACTCTGGTATTATAAAAAAATACCTTTGACACAATATGAGATTTCAGTTCTCTGTGGAAGGTCATCTGCATCAATATGGATCCTGTAAACCACACTGGTCTTAGTTACACAGTCTTCCATTTGCTGGGCATCCCTGGCCTAGAGGACCAGCACGTGTGGATTTCCATCCCCTTCTTCATTTCCTATGCCACTGCCATGCTTGGGAACAGCCTGCTCATCTTCATTATCTTCACAAGGCCTAGTCTCCATGGACCCATGTACCTCTTCCTCTGCATGCTGGCAGGAGCAGACATTGTCCTCTCCACCTCCACAGTTCCCCAGGCTTTGGCCATCTTCTGGTTCCATGCTGGGGAGATCTCCCTGGATCGCTGCATCACTCAGCTTTTCTTCATCCATTCTACCTACATCTCTGAGTCAGGGATCTTGCTGGTGATGGCATTTGACCGTTACATTGCCATTTGCTACCCTCTGAGGTACACCACTATTCTCACAAACTCCCTGGTTGGGAAAATTGGAGTGATCATCTTTCTGAGAAGTTATGGTACAATTCTCCCCATAATATTTCTTTTGAAAAGACTCACATTTTGCAGAACCAACATTCTTCCACATACAGCTTGTGAGCACACTGGCTTGTCCAAGTATGCTTGTAATGACCTTCATGTAAATATCTGGTATGGACTTTTTGTTTTAATGTCAACAGTCACTTTAGATGTTGTGCTAATATTCATTTCTTATATGCTAATTCTCCATGCTGTCTTCCGCCTCCCATCCCAAGATGCTCGCCACAAAACTCTCAGTACTTGTGGGTCTCATGTCTGTGTCATCATACTCTTTTATGGACCTGGGATCTTCTCAACACTTACCCATCAGTTTGGACACCAGATTTCAAGTGATATCCACGTCCTTCTTGCCAATGTTTGCATCCTGGCTCCACCAATGTTGAATCCCATCATCTATGGGGTCAAGACCAAACGAATCCGAGACCAGGTGACTCATGTCTTGTTTCTGAAAGTAATATGATTTTCAGAGCAGAAATCAAACTGCTGTATTCCCAACATTCTAGTCACATATGAGGTGAACTCTAGCAGTCCTGGTAGTTATGGGACGTTGAGCCAAACTATTTATCTTGATGACACTCTTTGTGGATAAATTTCCACTAGGGGAGTTTTGATATGCTCTTCAAGGTCTCAGATCAGTAATGAGACCGGAATACTGGAATATAACTTGTAGTTTAAGTTATATAGACTTGTTATTATATATTCACTGCATATAGTGATGGGTTCCATAGGCACTTTCACTCAAGTATTCATGTGCTTCCACTCTACTCACCCTATTCCCTCACATTCCCTTTTGTTGCCCTTCCTCTTAGCCCCACACTCATCTATCCTTACTTCAACTCACACATCATATACATATGTAGTTACATATGTCACATACATGTGATTTCATGCATCTCAAATGAGAAAAAGAGATGTCTTTCTGAATCTGACTTATTTTGCCTAATATGATGATGGCCAGTTGTATCCAATTCATTGCAAATTATCCTTTTTATGGCTGAATGAAACATGTGTACATGTACAGCATATCTTTTAAATTATTTGTGAATTTCACATCATGTATCCTATTCCCATTCATCTCCCAGTCTTCCCATGTCCTTTCTCCCCACCCCTGTGACCTCCCCGCCCCAAGGGGGAAAAAGTTCATTTTGTGTTGTTCCTATATTCTCTGGAGCATCGTCAGATTCCTAGTGGCCAGCTCCTAAGTCAGGGAATATGATACATCCATGCCAGAAGTCGTCAACTGAGGAGAGCTGTGTGGTAGCCAGAGCCAGTTCTCCTGCATCCATGATAATGCTCTTAACTGTCACCTTTTTTTCTTGTGGGCTGGTGAGGTGAGGGACCACCTATCCTGTGTACATGACTTCAGGCAGCAGCCCAGACCACCAACGTCCTCATGGGCTTCAGTGGTAATATATGGGCAGTAGACATCATCCTCATGGCCCTTGGCTATATCAGGACCACTGACCCATACTTGGCTCTCATCAGCTGCAAGGGCTATGAGCCTCCTTGACATGGCCTCAGTCACATCATCATGGGACCCCAAGGCAGCAAAGCCCACGGACATCACCAAGGCATCAGGCAATGGTGCAGACTGTTTATGTGTACATGAATCTCAGGTTTCTTTATGGCCTGGTGCAGCATCATGGGTCATCAATGCTAACTTGGACTCTGGTGACATCTAGGGACATTGTGGTCCTTCTAGAAGGTCCAATCCAGAAAATGAACCCTTCCTCATGTTGGGTCTCCATGGCTAGGTGGTAAGTTCAGAGGATGAGTTTCAGTCTGCTTAAGCTCCAGGCTGTTGTACACCATCCCACCGACCCTACTGGGATGACAGTAAGTAGATTTCAGCCCTCTCTTTCACCTGTCACTTCTGTCACATCTCCAGTTCTGCCTTCTTTCCATAGAGCATGATGCTCCCTTTTTCTATCTTTTGTACCTCTCCATTACATATTTCTTCTTTGGAGAAGGGGTGCCCACCACCCCTGCCACTGGGGGGCCAGGAGGCCAGGAGGCCAGGAGGCCAGGAGGCCAGGAGGCCAGGGTGGCCACACCATATTTTCTTTATCCATCATCTGTGGATGGGCAGCTGGAAGGATTCCATTAACTTGGCTGTGTTTTAGAGCCCTGACTTCCAATATTCTTGACATCTCTTCATTATTCTTGTGTTACTTTGAATCATATTTGGGTTACATTTTCCTAACCTGTATTTGCTTTTTGCTAATGATCTTTACCTCTGTCTAATACACTGGTCAAACAAAACCAGTGAGTCTTATGTTTTATTCAATGATTGAATTTAAAAATTGATAAAATTTAATTTATCTTTACAGAATAAAATGTGCAGAAAGTAGGAAATTTACAAGTACTTCTCCCCTTCTCCAGCTTTTCCTATTACTAACATCTTGTATTGATGTGATACCTTTACTTGGAATGATAATGAATACTGGCATATTATTACTAATAAAATTCATAGTTTCTATTGTCAGGCTTTGTTGATAGCCTAGGTTGACAGTAATTTTATTTATAAAATTCTGAGCTTGATAATTTGGTGCTTAACTGGGTTCATATTAATGTGAGATTGGCCAGATAATGGAAGAGAAGACTTAGTGGATTTGATCGTGGTTAAAAGAAAATTATAACGACTGTCTTCTGAGTCAAAATTGAAGAATATAAATGACAACATACTGATGAACACCCAGTAGCTTTGGTTACCTACATGAGTTCTGTATAAGATCAAGCCAGTCAACAATCCAGCCTGGGTGGGGAAGATCCCTTGAGGCTCCTCCTCTAGTTGAGGAGCTGGTGACAATTGATGCCTGCTGAAGGAGGGGGAGTCAATTTTCTTTTGGAGTGTGGGCATTGGTATATTGTCTATGGTCCTTGGCATGGGTGGCCCTCATCCATGAGGCAATCACTGGATTAGAAGCAAGTATGAAAAAGAAGACATGTTTGGGCTGGTCTAGGGATGTTTGGGAGGGGAAAATTGAAGTGGATATGATAAAGATATGTTATATACATATGTGCAAATGTCAAAAGGATAAATAGAAATATTCTTTTTTCCATTCATTTATTTAGTTCATAAATAAAGTCATGCACAATTATGATACAGAATACAGTATGTTCACAATGGCATGGCTAAATTAAACCAATTAACATGTTATATCACACATATTCATCATTTTTGTTTTGAGAACACTTAAAGTATACTATCTCGCAACGTTTAAGATATAGCATATTGTTATCAACCATGTTTATCATGCTCTCAGTAGACCTCAAGACTTCAGGGAGTCCATGCCTCTTGTCCAACTGCAGTTTTATATCCTTAAACCAATCATTTCCCCATTGTTAAAGGTCCCACACTGAAGCCAATAGCCACAATTCTGCTCTCTGTTCCCATAAGTTCATCATTTCTAGGTTACACATAAAATTGAAATTGTGTGACATTTGTCTTCCAGTGTGTCACTTTTTTTTTTTTTGGCAAGCATATAACTTTACTACTTACTAAAGATGAAATCAAATTTGCATGCACAGGTGAGCACTCACTGAAACACCTTGGAGTCATCACATATTTGAGTTTCAATTAGCATATATATATTTATATTTATATAAAATAGCAATAATGGCAATATGTTATGCATCAATAGCAGCAACAGTTTTCCAGGTTCTGCAGTCCTTTGAACAAAATTGTAGAGACATCCAGCACACTCCATTTTAAAAAAAACAAAAAAACAACAAAAACAAAAACAAACAAACAAACAACAACAAACAACAACAACAAAGTAAAAAACAGAATCCCAGAAAACAGCACAGTTCTGTTACTCTTGTGGTACCTGGCACCATTTTGTTTTTTTAAATTAGTTTCTCAGTCATCATCTGGGAGGAAACCATTCTGAGCAGCATCATTAAAAACAGCTCTGATAAAGCATGGTAACTACTATGTATCATAAAGCAGGTCCACATATGAGTGAGTACATATCATGTTTGTCTTTTTGTGATTGGGTTACCTCACTCAGAATGGTTTCTTCGAGTTCCATCCATTTTCCTGCAAATTTCAAGATTCCATTGTTTTTTTCTGCTGAGTAGTACTCCATTGTGTAAATGTACCACAATTTCTCTATCCATTCTTCCGTTGAGGGGCATTTAGGCTGCTTCCAGTTTCTGGCTATTACAAATAGTGCTGCTATGAACATGATTGAACAGATGTCCTTGTTATATGAATGTGCTTCTTTTGGGTATAGAAATATTCTTAAAAATTATAAATTACTAAACAGGAGGCAGGCCCCTTTATGAATAGAAACAGAGGAGGAGTAGAAGGGTGGTCAGAGGGAAGTGGGGGAAGGGAATGGGAGGAGGGAGGGGAAACTGTGGTCAGGATGTAAAATAAATGAATAAGTTCAATTAATAAAAATCACTAAATAATATTTTTTCCCTGGTGTAAGAAGGGACTTTGAGAGCCCATCCCACATGAAGGGATGCACTCTTGCCCTGGACACATGGGGAAGGGCCCAGGCCCAGCCCAGGATGATGTGGTGGACTTTGCCAAGCCCTGTTGAGGGCCCTACCCTGCCTGGGGAGTGGAGGGTGGATGGGGTAGGGGGTAGGCTGGGGTGGGGTAGGAGGGGTGAGGGTGAGTGGAAGGAGAGGGAGAGGGAGAGGGAGAGGGAGAGGGAGAGGGAGAGGGAGAAGGGATTGACATGTGAAACAAGCTTGTTCCTAATTTGAACTAAAAAAAATCACTAAACAGAATGTACATCACACAGCATGGGCTGGTAGTTTAGGAAGAAAATAGTGATGGAACATGATCTTAGTGAGGTTAATATAATATATGTAGATGATATATACATGGGCAACCAATTGTAATTATACAGTAGGATGTCTGGAAGTCGTGAATCCGGTAGTACAAGAGTGAAAGATTATGGGAATGAATACCTGGAGTAGAGTGAAAAGAAACACAGAGCTGAGGAGGAAAGAATTGAGCAGTGAAGAATAAATTAAAGAAATGTGCTATACACATTTACAAAAGAGTATTATTCAGCCCTAAAAGCAAGGACATCCTGTCCTATGCTACAACATGCTTGAACCCGAAGGCATTATGGTAAGTAAAATAAGTCAGATACAGAAAGAAAACATAACGCATGAAAAACAGCCAGCTTCACAGAGCAGGGATAGAGTGATGGTTGTTCAGTAGAGGGAGGGGAAATTGGGAAGACATTCAAAGGGCTCAATACTTTAGTTATGGGAGACGGATATTTCCCATAACTTTGAAAATTTACTAAGATGGTAGACCTCACGGCAAAACCAAACCCAAAGGAAGTATGTGAGGTAATGAATATTTTGATTAGCTTTATTATGGTGGTGATCTCAGTGTACATACATATCAAAACAACCTTTGTGTACCTCAAATACACACATGTTTTAAATTTATCAATTACTGTGGCTCCCAGACCATGAGCAAATCTGAGTATCAGGCAAAAGCCTGGAGATTTGGATGAATGACAGGACATCTGGTTGTTTTCTGAGAGAATGTCTCCCACCTTTATTGTGGAGCAGCCTTATATACAGACTTACAAAAACCCCAGGTGTAAGGGTTCACAACAGGATGTTGATGCTAGTGGAGTGAGGCCAGGAAAACAGGAGGTACCTGTGGTTATGCTGGAAAACAGCTCACAGAGACCCTGTGGGGGCTGGGTCCCAACAAATTACATGTCAGTAAGTTTTGGGCAAAAAGAAGAGAGAGAAGAATTTGTTGTCTACTTGGACACTGAACTGTTTGTACAAAGGTGCTAACATCTTGTGTGTATTTGTGAAGGAAACTAGCAGGTTTACCAACAAGCACTAAGGAGGAGAAAGACAATACCAGTCCTATATGAGCAGCAGTTTTTACAAGAACATCAGTAACTACCAGCCTGGATACAAACTCAGGAAGCATTTTGCAATAAAAATCACCTTAAGTGATTTCACATCTTAAAAAGCATCAGTTCGTCTCACTAGCTTAAATAAAATGCATCAAAATATCTACAGGTGAAAGACTTCACTAGATGATTTTCTCTATTGATTTCATTTCTCTGTGACATAAATTCTGTGAAAGCATTTGTCTTCTCCATTCCTGTGTTTGGAAGTGCCTGGCACGGAATAGATTTTCAGTGGGATTTTTTTTTTATTTACTTCAAAAAGATTTCTAATAAGTATTGAGATGTGAAATTTTCTATCAATAGCAAGACAAAACACATGGAAGTGAAAACATTTCTGTTACAGTTTTATTCTTTGGAACACCACATATTTAACTCAAATAATTTGGAATGCACATAGGATTAATATGCAGGGCTGGTGAATGCTCAGTGAGTAAAAAGAATTCAATCCTACAGTGGAAGGAGAGAATCTGATGTGGGATGTCCTTCTATATGCTGAGAAAATGTATTGTTTTTATTGGTTGATGAATAAAGCTGTTAGGCCAATGGCCAGGCAGAATAGAGCCAGGTGGGAAATCTAAACAGAGATATGGAGAGAAAGAAGGTGGAGTTGGGGAGACACCATGTAGCAGTCAAAGGGGTAAGATGCCAGAACATTACTGGTAAGCCATGACCATGTGGCGATACAAAGATTAGTAAAATTGGATTAATTTAATTGTGAGAGCTAGTCAGTAATATACCTGAGCCATTGGCCAAACAATTATAATTAATATTAAGCATCTGAACATTTATTCGGGAATTGTTGGACGGGAGACTAACCTCCATTTATAAGGATCAGATTATAAAAGTTATCTCTGACCTGCACAAATGCTCCATGACATGTATGTACACACTTACACATACACAAATCATATATCCCAGACATACACACACCAAATCAAACCCCAAAGGTATTGAGTGTCACTCACAAACAAAAAGTTAGAAATTCTATATAAATATATTCATCAGAGAATACTTTTTTTTCCAAGACAGGGGTTCTCTGTATCTATCCTGGCACTCGCTCTGGAGACCAGGCTGGCCTGGAACTCACAGAGATCTGCTTGCCTCTGCCTCCCGAGTGCTGGGATTAAAGGCGTGTGCCACCACTGCCCGGCTCCATCAGAGAATACTCTTAACAGAACAAACTAGAAGCCATGTAAATGTACAGTAGTGGAAGAATAAGAACAAAGAGGTATGTGAAAAAGGTTTATAAGGAGAAAAGGGAATGGAGAAATGACATAATTATATTATAATCTCAAAAATTAAAGAAATTGAGAAAAGGCATCATGGCATGTCAAGAAATATTTATAACTCTTCATGTGGTAGTGTGCTAAACTGGAGACAGAAGCAGCTGTAAGAGACCATGTGGTGGAATTGTGCTGTGTTTTGATTTCTTGATACACCAGTAGGTTTTACCTGTTCCTGCCACAAAACAACAAAAGTAAGATTATGGATATTCATTTTCTTCCCTATGGTGACCATTTGACTATGTATCCAATAGCATCATGCTCGACACCTTGAAAATATAAAACAAAATCTTATTAAAAAACTAAACATATTCCCCAAAGCAGGGAGAATAAAAGAAGTTATGTGGTTGCACACTTATTACCACAGAAAGTTGGAACATGCTGGGTAGACAATGTGAATTCCCAAAAATAGTAGAAGCTGGGAGGGTTACCAATGCAAATGTTTTATTGATAATCTCTAGATGCTGATTAGATCAATTCTAATTGTTCTTCAGACACAACAATGTAAACACACTTTAAATGGACTTTATTTGACATTTTGTTGTGATTCCTTCAACATAGCGCTAAGTCAATGTTGGTTGAGTGGATGAAATGAATGAATGAATAAATAAATAAATAAGTAAACAAATGTCTGAAAAAGAAAGATAGGATTCCAATACTTAAAATGTTTCTTTGCATTTTAGAAGTCAGGGTCTAAGAGGATCATGTAGAATAAAGTTTGGGGCCCTCCAGAAGGGTTCTAGCCAAATTCCTGTCCTCTGACCTTATGTCTTTCCCACCAAATTATCTCATCCAACCTCATGGAAGCCCCCAAGAATGCTTTTCACTATGGGCTTCCAGTGTCCATTCACAAAAGAGTTAATAAAGCCTTTACAATTATATTCCTGCTGTAGAGGAGATCCTAGGGGAGAAGAAAGTCAAATGGATTAGGTAAGGGTCCCTGGGGATGCTCAGAGAAAAAGTAATTTGTTCTGCAGTGCTCCTGCAGAGTGGCACACTGATCATGGTAGAGCCCTCTGCCATGTGGACACTCTGGGACACAGATGGAGCATGACCCCAGGTGGAGTCTGAAGGTTGTGATGGACACTTTGTGATGGGGAAGACACATATTGGTATTAACCACCAGAGCCTGGTGCTTTTGTGCCTCCCTCCTCCTGCCTGTGGACATGAACTATGAGAGTCTGAGTGAGTGTGATGATGAAGGAGAATAGAAAGAGACATCTGAGAATAGCCAGAGGACTGTTCAGTTGCTCCTGTAGAATTCTGGGATTTAGTGAAAACATAAAACTAGAAATGAGGCAACTTCTTCTTGACCTCTAAACTCATCTCCTTTGTGACTCTGGAAAATTGTATTCCTGTCTGAATCTGGATAAATAGTAACTTATACATGGTTATCCTTGAGCAGTGGGCTTGGAGATTTGTCCTGTGAGGGCCCAGAAGCATAGTTCATGTTCCCAAATGAATTAATAAATTCTACCCTTCAAAAAGCTGCCACAAACAAGATTAACTACACTTTAAAAATACTTAAAATTATTTCTTGGTAGTTTCATAATTTAAATAATGATTTTCAGTCATCACTGCCCCCATTCTTTGCCCTCAGCTCCCTCCTTCTCCCACTGAAACCCTTCTTTGAGAACCCCCTTTCTGTGTTCGTTCCTTTGTTCTGTGGGTGACCCTCTGAGTTTAGTTAGTTTCTTGCCTGAGTATGGGTGGAGAGTTATTTATTACATTCTTATGCAGTGCTATGGGAAAGAGGGTGTCTTTGGTTTTTTGATCTTCATGTACCTTGTGACTACACATTAGATTTCATACTCATCGTCCTTCTAATAAAAAAATAGAGTGATTTAATAAAAAATGAATTAAGTAATATGTTAATGAATCAAATGGCTATGTTCAATATAACTTTACTTTTTAAGAGCAGAAGGTGAGCAGGACTTGGCCCAAGCCTGCAGTTTGATGACCCTTGGAATAACTTCCCAGCCAATATTTACAGTTTTGTTTTTGCATTTTTAGAGGAGCCCTGGCTCTG
Source organism: Cricetulus griseus (assembly GCF_003668045.3). Lineage (NCBI taxonomy): Eukaryota > Metazoa > Chordata > Mammalia > Rodentia > Cricetidae > Cricetulus > Cricetulus griseus. The sequence goes on along the minus strand of NC_048596.1, from coordinate 96,839,530 downwards.
TTGACCAAGGTGGCCTTGAACTCTCGACTCTACCTGCACTTACTTCAAGTCTCTGTCTCAAGTTTGTGTAGTTCAAATTGGAACTGAAGAGGCAGGCATTTTGCCACATGAGTTACCTGTTTCAAGAGCCCTCTTTTCTGGTAAATGTAAGAAGAGGCTGGAGGCAGGGCTAAAAAGGGAGTGCTCTCCCCAACTCACAGCTCCCAGAGGATGAGGAGGAAAGCCAGAATGCTGAATGAGGACGCGCTGACATGACTCATGTAAGTCATCACACGGGGAATGTATGATGTGTGTGAGAGTGAACTTAACAGTTAATGATGATCTGGCAATTCCTCCATGTCTGGGAAAGCTTAGGCATGACTTCGTAGTGTCACAGTGAAGGGCTTTTGGTGTGAATTGTGAAAATGTGTGTTAGTGTACACATCTTGATCAGAACTTGTGTGAGTAAACACATAGGATGGTGACTATAAAGATGGATGTGGTGAAAACATGAGTTTGAGTGTCTATCTATGCATCTGGCTGAGATAGAATTGAACACAGATTATTCTAACGCTCACATTAGTTTTTCCTATACCACACTGTCAGGTGCATCTCTGAAGTTGCAGTATATCTAGAATTGGTGAGGAGTGGGAAGCCCTCAAAGTATGTTTTGGGTAATTGACATAAAGGAATGAAAGTTTGAAATGTTTCTGCTGCATGGTATTTACTGATTTGGTGTACATATGTGTGTAGTTATGCGCACGCTACAGCAGGGATGCAGCGGTCAGAGGATGACCTGTGGGGGTCAGTTCTCTCCTTCCACTCTGTGGGTTCTAGGAATTGAGTCATGTCATCAGTTTTGGCAGCAGGCATCTTCTCTACACTGAATCAGCTTGCTGGCCCAGGTTTTCAAATTTAAAGGAAGCTCGATACTGCCTAAACTTGGATTCAAATATTAGCCTGGCTAGTAGCAGGTTGTTTGAACAAATGATCTGTTTAACTGTTAGTTTCTTGTACAAATTTGTGATGGTTTCAATTTCATAGATTTGGTGTGAAGTTTAGAAATAAGAAATGCATTTAATATTCAGGTATTTAATCATTACTATTATAAAATTAAGAGGTGCAACTGATAGAGATTAGAGATTACAGATAGAAAGAAATGAAAGGTGACATGGTTTTGGCAATTGTGACGCAGTAGGTGGTTCTAGAGAATGCTATGCAGTGTTTGGGCTGCAGGGAGATGGCAGTGGGCGAATGTGAGGAGGGAGGTGAGAGGGCAGGAGAGGACAAAGCTTGCTTTTGTGAAGTGAAAAGGAGATGAGGCGTTTGAACATATGTACACAGCTGGATCAGTCACCAGAGAGGGAGAGGTTGACATCACTTGAGTGATGGATTAGTGTGGAGAGGTAAAGAGAGGGTTGGGGTCCAGCCCACAGATGGGGCCAGCCTTGCAGAGGAGGAAGAGGAAAAAGATGACTGGGTACAAATCAATTTGTAGGTTCCAAGTGAGGGTCGAGGAGGTCTGAATGCTATAGTTGTCTGATAAACTAAGTAAGGCAAGGTGGATTAGGATAGACAGGAATCCATTCAGGTTTGTTCTGGGGATCCAGATTCCAGCCTATTTGGAAAAGCTGGTGACCTTTGTTCAGCTTGTTCTCCTCTCAGTAAAATGGGAAGGCCACCACAGTTGTTACCTTAGGGTGTGGTGACTGAGACGTAGAGACCAGAGCACAGCCAGTCCTAACTGATCTTTGTCCTCTCCATCCATCTCTTCTCTACGCATCTTACACAACACTGCAAGAAAGAGCTACTTAAAATGCAGTTTGTTGTTGTTTTGTTTTTCAAGACAGAGTTTTTCTGTGTAACAGCCCTGGCTGTCCTAGAATTCGATTTGTAGACCAGGCTGGTCTAGAACTCACAGAGATTCACCTACCTCTGCCTCCCGAGTGCTGGGATTAAATGTGTGTGCCACCATCACCCAGCCTCCCAAAGATGGCAGGAGATAGAAAGCTTAGATGGGTAGTATTGATTGACTACAGAACGGTAAAAATCCCTCTGTAGAAATAAGAAATGTCTATTGAAATGTTGATAGACGGCATTTAGTTCAATGGTAAAATATCTGCCTAGCACCACCTCCACCACGTAGCTAGAAAGAAACAAGGACAAATTAGACTTTGCCAGGCTGTAGCTCAGTAGTAGAGCACTTGCCTAGTGTACACAAGACCCTAGGTTTGATTACTAACAGCACAGTGTGAAAAAAAGAGAGGGGGCTGCATTTGCAAGAAGAGAGGCTAGTGATGGTGGAAAATAAAGATGTATAAATAGGATAAGAGTGTCTAGGACACAAGTCTGGTAACTCTTGTATGCATTACCATGCAGTCATCCTGCCATTTTAGAGGCTGGCAGTCAAGGTGGGAGGTCTCAAGCAACAGCATGAGATTTTCCCTTCATGTCCTCTCTAAACTCTCAGATCCAGTTTCAAAAGCTCTTTCAGTATTCCTTTTCCTGCAACTTCCTTTTATTTTCCTAGGAAAGATTCTTCAGTGGCTCTTAAATACTCCAATAGAAATTCTAAAGCCTTAGAGTAGTATGTAGCCCTTCATTGCAGTGATACATTATTTATAATTTATTAAAGCTTGCCTGAGGATTCAAAATGCAAAGTTAGGCAATACACCTTTAACCCCAGCAGCCATTCTAGCAAGCTGTAGAGCCAGGCAGTGGTGGCACACACTATTTATTTATTTATTAATCATTTTTTTATTTGAATTACAAACACGATTGAATTACATGACAATCCCAGTTCCCTTCTCCCTCCCTTCCTCCCCTACCACCCTCCCCATCTAAATCCCTACCTATCACATATCCTTTCTTCTAATCTACACCTGGTGGCACACACCTTTAATCCCAGGACTCAGAAGACAGGCAGATGGATCTCTGAGTTCAAGGCCACCCTGGCCTACCCAAGAATGAAGAGTAACAGAGCTCACACCTTTGATCCTAGCACTAGGGAGGTGGCAACAGGAGTGATATGGTGGGGCAGAGAAAGGAATATAAGGCAGGAAGAGACAGGAACCAAGGATTGCCATTTTGGCTTGGCAGAAATAGATCTACTGGATTGGCTGCTTTACTTCTCTGATCTTCAGACAAGCTTTAATAAATCATAAATAACATATCACTACACCTCACTCTTCACCATCATTGTCTACCATGTCTTCTTGGCTGTGATTTTCTCTAGCTCCCAAGTACTTTGGGACATCACACTTCTTTACTAGGCAAGCTCTTACTTATTCTTCCAGCTTAAGGTCATGAAGCACTTGTAGAAAGCAATTTCTGAACCCTTTCCAAGGCTTCCCACGTTTCTTTTACATTGGTTGTAGCATGTAAGTAGACATTGTACTTGACTTTCCGTCTCTTCCTCAGACAGGTCCTCAAACACCCATCCCTTGAGGAAAGCCTGTGCTCAGAGTGCCAGATAAATTGATAGGCAACTCAGTTGCTACTTTTCTTTTGAGAAGTCATATTCCATGGGAATTGTAGCTTGCTGCTCACAGCTTGTAACTGTTTAGAACAACACATGTCTAAGACCTGTGGCCTTTTAGAGTGTGATGATCTGTCATAAAGATGAACTACCCCATCTTTCCCTCAAATTTAAGTGATTGAAGGGAAACCTAGGACAGGGTAGCAACTTATTGTCATCTATGTAGTAGACAGAATGGTGAGGATCTGTCCACATCTCCTCCTCAAGAGACCTGTTCTGGGGTTACCACGATTCCTGGTCAGAATGTTTTTTGCTGTTCTATCCAGTGGAAAATGACCTGTTCTGTCCTCCTCAACCCCATTCAGGTTTTTTGGGAAGTGGACAGTGACTGTCATATCCTGTACTCCAATGTACACATGACCTGGCCTGGGCATGGCAACTTTTAACAACACGGGGACCAGTCATGTACTGTTTATTCTGTTGGGCATCCCTGGCCTGGAAGACCATCATGCATGGATCTCTCTCCCCTTCTTCATCTCCTATGTGGTTGCACTCTTTGGAAACAGCATTCTCATCCTTGTCATCATCACTGAACGCAGCCTCCATGAACCCATGTACCTCTTCCTCTGCATGCTGGCTGTGGCTGACCTCATCCTGTCTACTACCACTGTGCCCAAGGCTTTAGCCATATTCTGGTTTCGTGCTGGAGCAATTTCCCTTGATGGCTGTGTCACTCAAATCTTCTTCATCCATGCCACCTTCATCGCTGAATCAGGAATTCTGCTGTCCAAGGCATTTGACCGATACGTGGCCATCTGTGACCCTTTGCACTACAGCACAGTGCTCAGTCACATGGTGATTGTTAGGATCAGCTTGGCTGTGGTCCTGAGAAGCTTCTGTGTGATACTCCCAGATGTATTCCTGGTGAAACGGCTGCCTTTCTGCCGCAGCAATGTGCTGCCGCACACCTACTGTGAGCACATGGCTGTTGCTAAATTTGCCTGTGCTGACATTCGTGTCAATGTTTGGTATGGCTTGTCTGTCCTCCTCTTTACTGTCGTGCTTGATGCCTTGCTCATCTTAGTCTCCTACAGTCTCATTCTCTATGCAGTCTTCCGCCTGCCCTCCAGGGGAGCCCGGCAAAAGGCTCTGGGCACATGTGGCTCCCACCTTGGTGTCATTTCCATGTTTTACCTGCCTGGCATTTTTACCATAATTACCCAGAGGTTTGGACACCACATTCCTCTCCATACCCACATTCTACTGGCCAATGTCTGCATGTTGGCCCCGCCCATGCTGAATCCCATCATTTATGGGATCAAAACCAGGCAGATTCGTGAGCGTGTACTTAGTACTTTGACTTCACAGTGGAAACTATGCTGAGTTGGATTGATTAGGTGGCGTATTTACCAGACAGACATTTACATTGTTTTATCTACTTTGCAAAGACTGAAGACTGAATCAATACTTGCAAGGAGAGTGTACAAAGTGACTTGTCCTGACTTTTACAGTCACTTTACCATGTGATCAAAGAAAGGTAGTGTGCAGGAAGCATGGACTTTTGGGTCAGGAATTCTGACTTTGCTACTGCTGCTGGTGGTGGTGGTGTTGATGATGATAGTGACAGGTTGGACCTTGGACATATTACTTATTTTCACAGAAACCCTTCGTAGAATATGTTTGGAACATCTTTAAAAGAGGGATGCCTACACCAAAATAACTAAAAGAACAAGAAAGACTTACAATGAATTTTACTAGTGCATCACAATGAGAACCTCCACATTGAATCTAGATTAATGCATTTGTGTACATCCATTTAATTTCACTAAAACACATTTAATTTAGAAATTTTAAGTAGAATGTAGTTTGATGCAATAGAAAGTTGTTCTGTGTGAACATGGTGGGGTGTATACATGCACATGCATGCATCTTAGTTGGGAAGCTGACTCTGAATATCTTATGTGGAAAGAGCATCAGGCTTGCTGCTATTGTTTTGCAAAGTGGTGGATACATTCCTCTTATTTATTAATCATTAGCTTTCATAGTAGAGGTCTCTGTAGATTGACTCAAGGACTGAATTAAAGCATTGTGAACATTACAGCTTAATGAACATTTATTGTAAAAACACTACATTTTAGTTTGCAGGCTTTTCACATTCTTCATGTTTCTTGATTATGCTCTGATTGTATCTTTATCATTAGGCTGTGTCATGACTGACCTATAAACAGGTTTTTTGTTACATATAATGCAGAATAAATTGTAAGTATATTTAAAAATTTCTCCCCCTTTTTTCTTAGTATCTTTGAAATTTATACAGGGCTTCTTTCCTACCCCCACTTTAAAATAGCTTCTTTGAGAATTTCAAACAAAGTACTTTGATTGTATTTACTCCTCTTCTCACACTTTCCAAATCCATGCCTTCTTTCCTATCCTACTCTGTGTTCTCCTCCTCCTCCTTCAAAACCCACCAAATACTGTTTATGTTGTCCATGTACTCTTGGATATATAACTTTCACTGGGGGTGGTCTACCCACCAGGGCCCACACTCTTAAAGAAAACTGGTTCTCCTCTTGGCAGCTACCAATTGCCAAAAGCTCCTTAGGTAGGGGTGGGACTTGGTGCCCCCTCTCTCCAGGATGATTTTTTTTTCTGGCTGGAGCCAGCACAGCTGTAATGTTTTTAATGTTTTTTTTGTGTCTGTTCATTTGAAAGGTGGTGGCAGAATGAAAGAAGTTCAGGAAAATCAACAGGCTTTATTTGACTTTAAGCAACAATATTAATCAGAATTGGAATTAGTGCTTCGAGATCTTTCATTTCTCAAGGTAACTTTTATGAGACAGATAGTGAGTGAGATGATCTGGTATGGCACAGTGCTCAGATTCTGAGGAACTGAAAGTTATATCACTGCAACAGTTCCCTCCCTACAGAATGAAAATAAAAAAATACAAACTATTATCAACAGTGTTAACCCCAAGACAGAACACAAAGAAGAAAGATCAATTTTATAGTTAGTGCTTCATTTGTTTTTCATGTTTTTCCATGAACTGGACACACTCGAATCTATTCCTCCTTCAGTCTGCCGGCTGAGTCATTAGCTGACTCTGCTAATGTATCTTTAGCTCATGCATGGAGACTCATACTTGGGTCTGTTCTGCTCTTCGAGTTTTCCCTTCCTAGGATCTCGTTTCTGTCCAGTATTAAGGTAGACCGATACTCCTCTGTAGAAACATCTCTTGCCAATGAACTCCTTTCAACTTACTGACACCTTTGTACAATATCTGAAAGTTTCATGAAATGCATAGCAGATGTACTGAGGACAATTAGATTTTGTTTCAGTTTGGGGACATAGGAGTTTGGCCTGGCTTACCTTAAATGTGCTCAGTTGGGCAAAATAATTTAACTCAAAGCTCATTTTATTATAAATGTTGATTTTCTCAGAAAAGTCTTCGGATGCTTAAAGTAAAAAATCACAATGGTTGTATGGGTCTGTTTTTGCACACTGTAAAATAAAAATAATTGTGAGGGAAACCATCATAGCTGAGGGACCATCTGTATATTCTTGGGAGTCTTTATCTCAAGTGTTCATTAAAATATGTACACATCTACACAAAGATATAAAATTTATATTCATTGCATACAGCATATATGTGAAATCAAGAATGTTAAGCGAGGTTACTTCAGTGGGAAAATTTTTTGCAAGATTTCACAGAAATTCTGGCTGATAATGTTGACTCTGATATTTGAAGTAACATAGTAGTCATCTTTGTGTTTTATATTTTTATAACTATATTTATAAAGATGTTTATGTTTTTAATAGCCCCAAGCTGGAAATTACTTCTGTATCAACAATAATAGAATAAACTGTTGCATACCCAAACAATGAGCTATGAATGACCATGAAAATGAATGGATTGCATAGGTAATAAAAGGGATGAATCTTAGGTGTGGGTGAGCCAGCCACAAAGCTGGGAGCATGGGAGAGATGTTCCCATTTCTCATCTGTCTTGTGGAGGCATGGGCAGGGGAATGGTCCCATCCCCCACCAGCTGCAGCAGCAGGGAGAGCAGACCCTGCATCTTGCCAGGGCAGTACAGTAGAGACAACCCTGTTAGCTCATGTGTGAGTGAGCCAGCCCTGAAATTGTGAGCATGGTAAAGCTGTCCTATTACCCATATGTCTTGTGGTGGCATTGGTGGGGCAAAGTTGCTGCCCCACCCCACACCTATCAGTGTTTGGGACAGGTAAGAGTGGGAGAGTCAGCCCTGTTACTGCAGCTGTTGGCAAGCCAGCCCCAAAAGTTGTGAGCACGGGAGAGGTGGACCAACCCTACAGCTGCCAAGGCCCAGACCCAGACCCAAGGCTGTGACTTGGTTATGAGTCAAGGTTATGAGCCCCATCATCCAGCTCATCTATGATCTGCTGGAGCACATGAAGGAACCTGACCCACAGACCCAAAGCTGCAGGATCTCCACAACATGAGGCAACAACAGGATACCCAGGAAGAGTCCTAGTGAGGACCAGCATCAGTAGTGTACTAGAACAAGAGACCTTGAAACAGACCAATGACTCTTTGCAATGAACACTTATTATTAAAGATATGTGGACAAAGGGATTTACAGTGTGACTCACTGTGTCACATCACAGCTTTCATGATGAGATTTTTAAGTTTTACCCTTATTTTATTTTTTCTCTTAAATTTTGTTTTATTTGGGGTATATGCATGGGTGGAGGGTGGCTTCAAAGGGACAAGGAAATGTGTGGGATCAAGAAACATGATTTAAAAGACACACAGAATTAAAAGAAGGTATGAGTCTTATCATTATACTATTGAATTATGAACATTATGAAGCAAAATTAAGCTAGACATAGGAGAAAGGAGGGAAAGGTTTTATATAATTTCATTTGTGATGTAGTCAAAGGATTACAATAAATCTATTTTGGTATTTTTCTGAAGTTAAGGGTTATGACATGAAGGGAACCCATTTGGATCTGCTGAGATGTTGTCAGTTCTGTTTCTGGATGTGTATTCTATCAATAGAGAATATTCAGCTTGTTACAAAAATAATAATTTGATTGCACAGATGTGAAAATTTCAGACATGCACTTATGTCAACAGAATTTGTTTACAAACCCAAATATATGCTAGACTCCCAAGAAAACCAGTATGCCACTATTTGGGCTCCTCCTTGGAGCTCCTTCTCCCTTTTGAGTTCCCAGAGAAGCCCAAGGACTTTCAGGGTCTAGAAATAGGGGTATGGGGAAGGACCAATATACCTTATAATACAAAAGGCATGCCTTTTTGATAAACCTATTATATTTGTTTATTCTAGAGACTCTGTGAAATATTATGTGTTATACAGATCAAGTATGACAGTCTTCCAACATCAGTCAAGGTGAAAATTTTAGCTATGCTCTCTTAGTACTAATTCTAACAATCATTTCCTGAGAACTTGCTCTGTCATAGGCACAAGGAATGCAATGCTCAGGCTCTAGTATCCACACCATTCTCAGACAGCCTTACCGCAGGACTTAGTATCCATCCACAAAGTGCCCAGATGGCTGTACACATGACTGCTGCTCCTTCTTGGGCTGGTCCTACAGGCTGAAAGTCCTGGCTAGAACTGTGGGCTCTTCAACTCCATGGCCTGGCCCAGAGCAGCTATTAAACACTCTCTTCCACTGGAAGAATCCCAAGGCAGAATCCGAAGTCCAAGAGAGGACATAGCCTCATTCTGGGTGTCAGAGAAAGTGACTTACATCAAGACAACCCCAAACATCTAAAATGCTCTTAAATGGACTCCATTGTGATCAGGGTGTTGTTGGAAGGCCAACCTGAATCCATGGGCGTAAGAGCTGTAGAGGGGAGGAAAGAGCAGGGAGGAAAGCTCACTCTTTCTTTCTCACTCTTACACATAAAACAGATGCAACAACAATGAAAACCCATGAAAGTTAAGGGAGGACTATTTGTGGGAAAGACAGAGGATGATGCTGGAGGAGTGGTCTTGGAGGTGGATGTGAGCAGAGCGCATTGATATGTTTGCACAAAAATGTAATAATGAAACTTACTGTATGCTTACAAAAATCTATGAGAAAATGAAATATCTGTCAGGTTTTGCTTTATATCTTGAAACACAGAAGTGTATTTTAAATATTCCCAAGGAATTTATTTACTTATCAAAACATTTTTTACCAAACTTCACACTAGCTCAAAGTTCAATTCAGTGTTTACATCTCACTACTGGTGTCTCCACCTGCATGCATTCCACAAAAACATCTTTTCGACAAAACCATGTGACCAGCAGTCACACGGTGAACCCCATGGTCAGCCTCTTTGTTCCCCTGAATGGACAAGCCACTGCTTGGCTACAAGGTCAAAGTTTGATCTCAAAGTTATTGACAAAGGAGGGGGTGCAAAATGTTCTTTTAATACAAACAAAACCCATAAGTGTCTTTCTTAAGAATGGATAATAAAAAGGAACAGCACTGTTAAACATGTTTTGGAATGAAAGAAATACAGATGTTTTCTTCTGGCCCAGCTGTTGAAACTCTTCTTGTTCTACTCCCAGGCCTCTTCATTGGGTACCACAAAGTCTTCACTTGAGGCTAGAGAATGTCTATAGTCCTCTGCCCATCCTCCTAGCCAGCTAGCTCAATGATTCTTACAGCTTTCTGAGGTAGGCATTTCTCTCCTGTTAAGTCTTCAGTAGTAAGCTTCAATATTCTGACCTGTTGCACCAACTGGACATTTTTCATCCTAGTTGCCCACACCAGGATCCTTTCACACCACCCCAGGTTAACCTTTAGTCATCAAAGTTCTGTGTTGAAATGGGTCTCTGTGAGGCTGCACTGCGAGAGCTGAGAGGCTTCTTCAGTTTGAGTTGGAACAACAAGGGAGCAGCTGCAGTTTCTTGTTTCTAGCAGCTGCTGGGTCATAATTGTTTCCATCCATAGTGTATAGAAAAACCTCTGGAATTACTGACTGAATTAAAAAAAATCATCCTGGATTTTCTTTATTGTGCATTTATCCATCCTTCTTAAATCTGCTTACAGCATTTTTGAAGCTCTGGATATATTTGTGTTCCAGCTCAGCTACTAATTGCACTTTCTTCAAGGCAATGGAACCAGGGAAGAGCACACCTATAAACTGACAACTGTCAGCCTCTGAGCACAACTTTCCCTTTCTTGTGAGATTCAACTGCAAAGACTCACCAGGCTAGCATGGCACCTAGACTTTGGCTGTCACTGGGGACATCAAGTATACTGTCATTGTTATATTTAGCTGTTTCCTGAACCACTTTCACTACCCTGGAAGATATTCCGGGGAGGGAAAACAAACAAACAAACAAAACAACAAATTAAAAAAAACCCTCCAGCAACAACAACAACAACAACAACAACCAGAAAAACCAACCCAAACCAAAAGATATACAATGTTAAAGACACATATTCTGGGCTTTATCAACAAGGACTGAGACATAGTTTCCTAGGAAGCCCTTCTGCAAGCCATGGAAGATACAGGAATAGCTACCTGGCCAAAGGTAATAGCCAAGAAATATAGAAAAGAAAACAAAATAGGCCATACAAAGGAGGCAGAAATGTGATTTTGACTGAGCTAGATGAATTTGGTCCATTGTGAGGAGTTGTTTCACTGGAGGGAATCATTAAGGAACCTATGTTAGGAATATTGATGTTGAAAGTCAGTTGACATTGACTTTCTGTTATCTCCATCTAATGCCTTCATTCTGGGGCCCTGACTCCTCTAAAGAGATGAAGGTGTGGGATGGTTCCAACTGGATGGTCAAAAAAGGCAGAGCATGGCTGAGGAACACCAACAGGAAGTGAGTAACAGTAGCCAGAAATGGCCTCCAGTAGTCATTGGACCTTGATCATGACAAGGAGGAGGTAACAAGTGTCCAGAAGGTGCTGTCAATATGCACCAGCTCCTGATCATCACATCTTTAGTGGGCAGAGCTTTAGAGGTGCTGCATTGCCTCCATCATCATTGAAACCAACATTAAAGAAGGGCCGTAGAGGTCCAGCAAAGGCACACTCCGAGAAGGTGTAGATGAGGGAGCCATGGTCAGTGATGTTATAGAAGGAGACAATGCCAGCTTCATAGTCTACAAAGATCCCAACTTGGCATGGAGGCACCTGAAGGTGGAGGGTGGTCTGGGGGTTGGTGCCAGCCTCATAGTTGTCTTTTTTCCACAGCCAAATGGTCCAGAAGCCATTCTCAGGACTGAGTGAAAAATGTCCCTTTCTCCGCACAGATTCTCTGCAAACCCCCAGATCCCAGGCCTCCTTCCTGGTCACATCTACCTCCCAGTACATCTTCCCAGAGGTGAATCTTTGGGCACCTAGCACCATGGGGTAATTATTAAATCTCTCATCATTTTCAGACACATTCTGACGGCTATCTCCAATCCTTGCTTGTCTCCGATCCTTTGGGATAATGAGCCATGGGTTGGCTGTGTTTCTATCCAGAGTAATATGTACTGCAGAAAGAAGATCACAGGTAAGCCTGGGTGGGGCCAGCAACTCTTTGCCTGTAGTGAGGGCATTCATGCAAACTCAAAGGTGAGGGGTGACCCTGAACCTCACTATGTGAGGAAATGACCCACAGCAACCCAGGTACTTCCTCTGACGTGTGAGGAAACCTTACCTGTGTGTCTGTACTACACTTACATTCTCTTGACACCTCTTCCACATGCTACCATCCTGTGCTCTCCATGACCGTCTACTCTGCACCCTTATTATCCCCTTCTATTCCAGCCCACAGTTCCTAGAAGTCACCTCACCCCAACATGTCCTCAGCATCTTCTTCCGCCCTGGCACATGGCATGCATTTGTCAGGTCCGGGGAGGTAACATCTAATGATTCCAGGTTCAAGGATCTACTCCTAGGGAAAAAAGAGTTTGAGAATCTTACTTGGCACTCCTGTCTTCTACTCTAGGTCCTAATGACATTCTTCATGGACTGACTTTGATAATCACATTCAATACAAACTTACAAATACTCATGAATTCACTGTCTATGTGAAAGGAAAAAAAAATAGTTTCAGAGTTCCACGTTCTAGGAAACTCAAATAAACCTCCACCTCTTCCCAAAGCTAGAGGTCACTACTAAGTGGATTCCATTTAGTTTTCAGGCAACCATCTAATAGGGTGAGTTCTGTGAAGAACCTGGGGAGTCCTAGCAGACTCAGATTACCTTTTTTTGGCGTGGGGACTTTATAAAGATGATATAGTCTAACTACATCAGGCAATCCACCAAGTGAGATGCCCATTAGCCTTTTGAGGCCAGAGAACAATTTAGAGAGGACCAGGTTTCTGAGAATAGGGTGCATGGGGAAAACTCCCAATACATGTGTGCCTAACTCAGTAACCATTTCTATGCACACATACTTCCCGTTCCCTTTTCTAACTGAGGAAACCTCTCCTTACCTTTCCAGGACAATTGTCACCTCCTGAGGAGAGAAGAGACACAGAGTCAATTCTGGAGTTTCTGATTGACAGAATTCCCAGGGTCATGTGACATCACCCATGTTTCCTCTGGGCCCTGCTCTGCAGCCTTTCCTTGGGCCACAGACAATTCTGACTAGTTCTTAGCAGAAAGGACTCATGGCTGCTCTTAGAATATCTAGGAAGCTAACATGGATATGGCCTGTAGCTAGGATATGACCAGGGCTTTACAGACTGATTGAGAAAACAAATTAGAAGGGCTAGGTTCTTGGAGGAGGGGGGTTTACCATGGAGACAGTAGAAGAGGAAAATAAATAACACAACCTGACTGAAGCCCAGAGGCAGTTGCAGGAAGGATATCCTTCCTGCTGAGGTAGGATATCCAGAAAGGCTCCTTGCCATTTATGGGATTGAATAGTTTGGGGAGAAAGGGTTAGTTGGTTGAAAGCTTTGTCCTGTGCTGTGGTTAATCCTCTGCCTTATTTAGAGTGAGCTTAAGTGAGAATATTCCTTCCCATAATGTTGGAACTGGCAACCTTCTAGGCTCAGTCAAAAGGCACTAGGGAGCCAGTTCAGGGATAGGAAAGGGAAAAGCAAGGGAAAGCCTTCCAAGCCAAACCAATATAATCAGCTTTTCTGAACAAACACTCAAGGAAATGTTTATCTGAGAGACAGGGACGGAGGTGTGAGAAAAGAAGCACAGAGATCATCTAGACCATAGTCTTCCAACGTGGGGTGGGGCTAACATATCATGGGTGGATGCAAGATGGCTTTAGAATACACACGGATTTTAAAAATAATGATGTACGTGTTTCATCTTATTTTTTTGTCTCTTACTACTTAGATAAACTGACGTCATTTAGCTTGACTCTCTCACTAAGTCTCTTAATGTCTCTGCTCCTTAGTTTTCTCACCCATGGACTTGGATCACAGTAGCACTTACCTGAACCATGGTAAGTCATCTGTGTGCTGTTTAGGAATCTGCAGTTATCATTACGGGAAAAAATTAGAAAAAACAGTAGCACCAATATGTAATTTCTTAGTTATCATGCCTTGGCAAAAATTATTTTAAAGCTAAATTTATTTTGGGGAAAGAGTGAGACTATTTGCAGAAGCAGAACAAATTAAAAATCATGTAGGGAGCTCTCAGGAATCCAGGAAGTATTAAAATCCAACTACGACTAATGTTAGGCACACTTTCCTGCATCCACTCCCCTTATGGCTTCATCAGTGGAGACACTGACTATAGGAAAGAAAAACAGTCCCATAACCTATCACTATGGAGAGAAATGACACAACTCAGTTTTGGAAATTATACTTTCAAAAACATTCTTATGGCTACTTGTCTAAGCACCAGAATGGATGTTCTCATTTAATTCCTTAAAAAAGAAAACCACTTGAGATATGTAAATATTTATATATAATATATATATATATATATATATATATATATATATCCATATATCCTGGTGACGTGTGCTAAGTGTCATGCTCCAGCTCCCACACCTGGCACTACCGGGGATGTCCATCTATTGGCTACTACTTGGAGCATGTTCTCTTGTATCTATACCCTGTTGTTCTGCAATGGAAGCCACTCCTGGGTCCACATTTCTGTTTATTTAAGAATGTCCCAAAGATTAAGGCAGCACTTGCATTAGGAGCCATTCCAGAGAGTTCTGGTTTTCTCCCAGTTACTCCTGGTGCCTGTGCATGGGTCTCACCTGCAGTAGCTCCAGCTGGGAGCCCCGGCTCCTCCTCTCCAGCTCTGCGATCAACTCCTGCAGGGCCTGGTTCTTCTCAGCTAGCTCAGCCTCCTTCTCCCCCAGGAATTTCAGGTGCTCCCTCTCATCCTTCTCCAGTTTCTGTAGCTGCCTCTGCTCTTCCTTGGCCAGCAAGCTATTCTGATGTACAAACTCCGAGTGAATCCTCGACTTTTGTATGTCCACGTTTCTCTGAGGTGGCAAGGGCAAGACAGGAGTTTTGCATTTTTAGTTTTAATAAAAATTTCCTAGGCTTTGGTGGCAGAGGCGTTTCTGTTCCCTGGTCACTCATCCCTCTGTTTATGTCTGGGAATAGGTGCGCGCACACACCCACAACAATGTGCGCTCTCCAGTGTGCACACGGCTGGCCTCTAGCAAACAGCATTGTTTAAGTGGCACACAGCAACTTCTGGCACCAACATCTTCTCAACTTTTCTTCCAAAACCCAGTAATGCCTATGTGAGTCCCTGTGTTCTCCTTCTATCTTGACAAGTCACAGAGAGTAAAATCTTTTCCCACTTCCAATGATGCACAATTCCTAGGCCCGAGGGGACAACAGTGGCCTCAGTACAGTCTTTGCTATCTTGGGAGGGTCACCGGATGGCACAGATGATCTCGTTTCTTTTGCCACCACAGCTTGATTCAGTCTTTGCTAATCCCATTCCACTTTTGGGGTCTGTGATTGCTCTGAGCCCCTTACACTCCTTGTCAATTTCAGATGTATCCTTTTTTCTCCTGGCAAATTACCAATGCGACAGACTTTAATTCTTTACCAGGCTTTGCACTAATAGCCTGGTCATCATTAAGCAGCCACCGAGTCAGGTGGGCCTCCTACCTCAGACTTACATAGATCCTTTCCGGCTGTTCCCTCCCCTCTTTGTCATGTCTAAAGGGTGCAGGAGTTGGGATTTTCTCACAGGATACCTCAGACCTGTTATCACAAGACCGTCATTCACCGAGACAGGGTCAGAAGGGATGGTGTGACCTTCTTAGACTTTCTGCAGTAATTCTTGAACTTTGTGACAGATTGGGGGAAATCTCATCTGATTTTAAGCTTCCTTCCTTCTTTCTTTCTTAAATTCTTCTCTGTCTAGAGATATAGTGTGGATGGTCCTTGGGGAGTGACCTATATAACAATTCTCCCACCCCTTGGATAGGCACAGTCATAGTTAATGCTTGCTTGAGATCAAGACCTGGGACCCAGCCTATCCCCGGGTTCTTGCCTTCCAGTCTGTTCTTTGCATTGCAAGATCCATTTCCAGCTTCTCGGCGAATTCTTTCCCTTTCCTCAGTTTTTCTAAAGCCACGAGGAGCTTCTCCTGTAGAAAAAGGTGGTAGGTTAGTCCCCAGATAGAGATGTGGAAGAGGGGAATGGGAAGACTTTGGGGGAAACCTAGTATGTCTTACAAAACAGAGCGACACTGATGGGGAATGGGATCTGGTCATTACATTTCTAATTCACCAGGAAGCCAGAGGAAGCATAATCCACGCACATCCCACGGCATAGTCTCGGCTCCTGAGAAATAAGCTTGTATTTGATGCACAAGTTCCTCTCAATGAGAAACTACCCTCCATTCCCCTGTAAGGATGACTCTCAGTCACTATGCTGGGGAGCGGAGCATTCTTCATGGAGCACCTTCTTTATATCTATGGGTGTCTCTGTGCTAGAGCCTCACCTGGTATACCCGAGCAGCTTCTTCAATAGGGACCTTGGTGTGGTCAAGGTGTTTCCCAGACTGGGCACACACCCAGCAAAGGGCCTGCCCATCTTCCTCACAGAACACTAGAAGTTTCTCTCCATGCTTCATGCAGCGGTCTTCCTGGGTGTCCTTATTGGCATCCCCGGCTGTTTGTTTAAGGTCTTCTACCATGTTGGCTATACGTCGAATGGGCCTGAGGTTTCTGAGCAGAAACTGTTGCCGGCACTCGGGACATATACCGCCACCATTTTTCCCGACCTCAGAAATGCATTCCTTGCAGAAGCAATGGCCACATTCGATACTCATAGGCTCCACCATGGAGTCCAGACAGATAGAGCAGATGACATTTTCCCACATCTTTTCCAGAGCCATCTTGGAGGATTTTGAGTGCAGAGGAGGAGGGAAGAGATAAATGAAAGTTTGCATGACAAAAGCAAAAGCAAGACAATACCAAAAGTTCCCAAAACAATGCAAAGGAAAACATGTGAGAAAATGACACAGGAGAAGGAAACAAATGAAGGCAAGAGTATCAACCTGCACAACAGCAGCCTCTCCTCCCTAGTCTGACCCATTGATCTAGTCAGGCAGAAGGGGAAACTGAGTTTCCAGAAGAAACATTGGAAAGTGGCGGGGATAATGCTGTTAATAATTCCAGCTCATCATATCCATCCCTGCTTTAACCCTCAGTGTCCAGACTTCTCTCACACACTTTCTCTCATCTTGCGCCTCCATGGCGCGGAGAGTGACCATTTACCATATGCCATATTTACCAAGCACCCTCCATATTCCAACTGGGTGCTACATTGCTTATGTCCGTCTTCATTAATCTTGACAATAACTGCAGGAGTAAGGAGTCAAAGGTTTACGAAGTTATTCGTTACATGAGATATTTTGGTCAAATATGATGATGAATAATAGGCTATATCATAGGTTCATGGAAGTATACTTCAAGGTGTGTGTTCATTATGGCATCATCTAAGGGTACATTTCCCAGTCATTAGGGTTGCATGTGTATGTATTTATGTATATACATATATATACATAGCTGTTTTTTATCCTAATATGTTCTTATTTATAAAATATACTTGAGCACAAATGCATCAATGTAGGTGTGTCCACATGTTCTCCTATATGAATGTTTATGTACATATGTGAATATGTGTACTTATCCATACACATTTGTGGAGAGCAGTTGCCAGGCTTTTCTCTAAGACTATCCAAACCTAGTACCTGTCTTAACTTCCTTTAGGGCGCTGAGAGTCTTAAATCTACATAAATTTTCAGTAGAGCATTCTAAATGGCTAGTACTCACCTCCAGCAGAGGTCTTCAAGGGACAGGAGTTTCCCTGAGCTCCCCTCTGGGCTAGCTCACAGCCTGCTTTTCCCACCTTTACTAGCCCCCTCGTCTCAGCTCAGGCACCAGTCACTAAACAGCCCCTTCCAGGCAGGGCACCGGGAAAGTCACTTTCAGAGCCCCGCTTCCACAGGCCTGTGTGGGCAGCCAGCCAGGGCTGGAACTAGAGAACACTGCTGAAAAGAAGCAGCAGGTGCGCCGGCAGGTTCGGGTGGGAGTCGCAGGTGGGAAGGGGCGGAGGAGAGAGCACTCCTAGGTGGGTCGGGGATCCCAGCCTCACTCACCTTAGCAGGGTCCTCAGCATGGGCTACGGGTGAGCTCCCAGTGTGGCTTTCACAAGCCTGCTCCCTAAATTTCACTTTCAGTTTCCTCTCAGAGGCTAGTCTAGAAGGAAGCGGGAGGAGCAAGGGGAGGAGCGGAGAGTTGAACGGCTAGGGGAGGACTCAAGCAGAGAAGGCGGAGACTGGGTGGAGCGTGTGAGAGAGAGGTCAAAGGTGCTAGAAGCTGCCGACTGCTAGCCTGCTAGCCGCAGGCACAGGTGGAGGAAACTGCCTTGCTGCCTTCGTTCTCTCTGAGGCCTCCTGGTCTTATTTAACAATGTAATCTACACGATATCGATGTGTTGCCTTTGACAAGGGTCTTCACCTCACACCTGGGAGCATCTGGGAGAAGGGGTCCGGAAGGAGAGGATTCACTATCTGCTTGCTCCATCCAGTAATGGATTCCTTCTCACAAGACTGGTAGTTCTTTAAAATCTGGGGTGATCAGTCCTCCTTCTCTGCAACTGGATTTCAGTTCAGTTCAAGGTTTAGCTGTGGCTGTCTGCTTCTACTTCCACCAGCTGCTGGATGAAGGCTATAGGATGGAATACAAGTTAGTCATCAATCTCATTATCAGGGGAGGGCATTTAAGGTAGCCTCTCCTCTTTTGCTTAGATTGTTAGTTGTTGTCATCTTTGTAGCTCTCCAGACATTTCCCTAGTGCCTGATTTCTCTTTAAACCTATGTCTCCCTCTATTATATTATCTCTTATCTTGCTCTCTTCTGTTCTTCCCTCAACTCAACCTCCCTGCCAAAGGGGTCCATACCAGAATGGTAAAACCCACAGAAACAGTTGACCTGAACAAGGCAGAGCTCCTGGTCCCCAGACTGATAGCTGGGAAACCAGCATGGGATTGATCCAGAGCCCCTGAACGTGGTGTCAGTGAGGAGACCTTGGAAATCTATGGGACCTCTTGCAGTGCATCAGTACTTATTGCTACCATAGGAATGGACTTTAGGAGCCCATCCCACATGGAGGAATACTCCCTGAGCCTAGACACAAGGGGGTTGGCCCAGGCCCTATCCCAAAGAATAAGACAGACTTTGAAGACCCCCTATGAAAGGCCTCACACTCCCTTGGGAGCAGAAAGGGTATGGGATAGGTAGGGTGTTAGTTGTGGGGTGGGGGGGTGAGAGGCAGAGGGGAGGGAAAGGGACCTGGGATTGACATGTAAAATAATTTTCTTTCTAATTAAAATAAAAAGAAAAACAAAACAAAAAATAAAATCTGGGGTGAAAGATCCTGTCATTGTTTTAATTAGCATATATTAATTATACAGTGTACTTTAATTATACTCTTTTCCCATCTCTCTATCTTCCAATTTTGCTCCCCTCTTCTCAGATGGTCTGGGGTGAGAAATTTATTCCTTAGATGTCTAGGTAGGTGCTGTACCAATGAAGGGAGTTGAGATTGTGAGCATCAACTGTATTATACTTGCGCTAAAAAGCATTGGTTGAATTTTCCTTTGACATTTATTATATTTAGGAAACATAAAATATCAAATACTTTGAAATTTCTAGTCCTATTTAAGAGAGATTTTTTTTTTCAGCCAAAGGCCCACCAGGCGATGTGCACTGTCTAGATTGTGCTGCTGTAGTGGGATTTGATTCCAGGGACACAAACAGTCCCAGACAGCAGAATGAAAATCAGAGTCAAGCATCTGAAAGGACAAAGAGAACTGTAACATCAGGAAACGACTCTGCTTCATAACCCTGAAGACCTGTTGCTGTTTCATGCAGGCATCGAGTAAGCCACTATGGAGGCCAGAAAAGAACCTTATTACAAGATAAGGTAGAGGTAGATTAGGTGTCCATTTTGCTGTATAACACTAGATGGCGCTCTGTTTTTGTTTACACACTGGATTGACACACCCACCCTAGGGTTCTATCGGTACATGTGCACACAGAACTACCAGTCATCCGAAATTCCATTTACCCACAGATAGTACTTTGGTATTTCAGTCCTTTATCCCCCCTGTTAAAATGACCCGAGTCTTTATTTGGGAAAGAATAATGCCACTGACATTACTGTCCAGCACATTGGCGAAGTTAGTGAAGTGAGGAGTACTTTGGGTTTTATTCGTAGTCTCCACTGAGTTTAATGTATGTCAATAGCCAAAGTTGTCGGGGGGGGGGCGAGGGGGGTGCGGCAGGGATAAGTCCACTCTGGCCAGGACAGGAAGGGCATCCTCTGCCTATTTCTAATTAAGTGACCTAAAAAGCTCCAAAGACTTGGAAATAGAAGGAGGACCAGTTGGGAAGAGGAAGGGCTCAGCTGGAGTGGGGGGGGGGAGGCAAGAGTGGGTGATAGAGTATTGCTGGCTTTAACCATGCATGAGAATTACCCTTTACTCTCATAGGTAAGGTCTTTGTCGATTTCTCTTCCTGTAATAAAATACCATGGATTAAGTCATTCATAAAAAATGCTTCTTTTCTTACAGTTGTGGAAGATGGGAAGGCCAAGATAAGGCAGCAACAGATTTGCTGACTTATACTTGCTGTCTTCTCAAGATGAGGCCCTTGAATCCTTTTTTTGGAAAGGATCCTAATTCATAGCTTCATTTCTTCTTGTTGCTGTCATCATCATCATCATCATCATCATCATCATCATCATCATCGTAATCATCATTTTCATATATGAATTTCACAAACACACAGACATTCAGACCACAGCGGATGGGATTTCCAAATTGGTATCGTACCTGTGCTCTCAACAGGACATACCCCAGATCTACTGAGTGCCTGTTCTAATTGATGATGCACATTCCAGGTGAATGGTTTCCGTAGGGAAGCCCCATTATTAAGATTTGTTAGATATAAAACAGTTCTTTGGTTACAGGTAATGCTTTTGAAATAAGCTTGGTGGTGCAGGTTTAAAAAATGGTGGCATTAGCCAGGTGGTGGTGGTGCACGCCTTTAATCTCAGCTCTTGGGAGTCAGAGGCAGGCGGATCTCTGTGAGTTCAGTGCCAATCTGGTTTACAGAGTTAGTTCCAGGACAGGGTCCAAAGCTACTCAGAGAAACCCTGTCTTGAAAGAAAAAGAAAGATGGTGCTTGCCAGACAGAATGTAGAAGGCAAAGCAGATATGCTGGAATATTACTTATTTTGTTTGAAAAATTCCATTTATTTAATGTAAGTAATATCACTAGAAAACTGCAGAAAACTGTTCAGATTTTCTTAGGCACAGTAAACAAAACAAAACAAAACAAAACAAAAACCCAAAAACCAGAGCAGGCTAAGAGCTGGTATTATTTATATATAATTACAGCATTCCACTTCCTCCAGGAACCCCAACTTCCTCCTTCCGCTTCCCCCAGGAAGTGATGGAATCTCAAATCTTAGACACCATTATGGATCAAATGATGTAAGCAAATGTACAGGAGTGTGAGATTAATTTTGGTTGTAACTTGGCTGGTTTGAGGTATACCTGGAGAACTGGCCTCTCTCTCTCTCTCTCTCTCTCTCTCTCTCTCTCTCTCTCTCTGTCTCTCTCTCTCTCTCTGAGTTAGTTTGATATAGTCCCAAATAAAAATAAACATATAAAAAGTCTTCTACAGCTCTGACCACAGGGTAGGGTAGGGGGAGGTTAATGTGGTATGTTGGTTATAGAGAAGGCTTGATGAACCACCAAAGCCAGCTCTTAACATCTTATGGGGAAGTTGAAAGAGTGTGTGCAAAGTTTATAAGCCTTTCCAAAAAGTCTCATGTATTCTAATTTATTTAAGTTTTAAAGGACTCAGTGTGTGTGTGTGTGTGTGTGTGTGTGTGTGTGTGTGTGTGTGTTAAATCATGTGAATTTGGTAGGAAAAATGGTGGGGGGATAGGGTAGGAATTGGGGGAAAGGGAATGGGGTATATAGTTGATCAAAACACAGTATAAGCATGTACAAAATTCTCAAACAATGAAAAAGAAAAAAATTCACACGAAAAGTTTGCATTTTAAAAGAAAATGTGGAGAATCATTTTATAAAGTAAAAACATTAGAAATAAATCAGATTAATGAGTGTTGGAAAAAACAAAGTTTATTTTATGTGTGTGTGTTTGCGTGTTTATGTGCACATGTGTGCCATGGAAGCCAGAAGAGGATGTTGAATACCCAGAGTGGAAGTTATTAGGCAGTTATACTGCCTGATGTGAGTCCTGAGTGAAAGGTTCAGGCATTATGCTGGCCTGCCCCTGTTACCTGGTGGAATCCACTCAGGCAATACCCCGGTCAGCCCAAGGTTCCATGGGAAAGAAGTCTGCACGCAGGTGCAGAGGACCCCTTTAAAAGATAAGTCCCTGCACCTTTACGCTCTCTCTGTGTCTCTCTCTCCGTGTCTCTCTCTCCATCCCTCCCTCTCTCTCTCTCTCTCTCTCTCTCTCTCTCTCTCTCTCTCTCTGTCTCTCTCTCTCCCCCTGTTTCTCTGTTTCCCGCTCTCTCTCTCTATGGCGACTGGCCATGGCGGTCAGCCATTACCCTGTTCCTCTTCTTAGTCTCCCCATTCTACCGGCTCTTATAATAAACTTATAGTCAATATGTCTGTCTCAACAATTTCTCTTTTCTTCTTTTTAAACAAAACAATAACACTGAGAACCAAAATCTGGTCCTCTGGAAGAATAGGAAACACTCTACATCACCTCCCAGCCCCGTATCTCCTAGTTTAATCATAGTAAAGATTCTGTGAAGCAATCATCACTTACAATGTATGAATGAAGACTAAAGATCAAGGAAGTCATTTGCTCATAATTACATATTTGCTAACAGATCCAGAAATGAATAGCCCAGTTTTCCACTACCTCATGTTTGACAGATGATCTCCAAGGGCATTCCTGGGAGAGAGAGAAAGTTTGCTTCATGAGTGTAGCCTTACTTTTCAAAACTGTCATTTCCTAGGCACCACCTTGGGGTTAAATAGAGAAATGTTTTTCTTCTCTCTCCCAAGTTTCCCAGTCCTAAAGCACTGAAGTGTGTTTCTGGCCACCCTGCTCCCTCTTTGGCAGAATTTGGGGGACCACACTGATGCTCTCTAGATGCCGGCATTCTTCAAAGTCTCTTCCACAGAAGGACAGAGTATACCCCAGTCTAATCACCCACTTGCTTTCCATCTGCCTTCGTCTGTCACTGGAGTTCATGGGGCTGGGTCTTTGGGAAAAGTAGCCACTCCATATGAGGTGTCTGAGCATCCTCCTGGTGCCCCAAAGAAAACTCATTGGGAACTCAAGCACTTGTCTGATGCTTTCACACCAGGTCTCAGAGCTGCTTGTCCCAGAGCTCAGGGACCTCAGCAAGGTGAGCCACATAAATCTCTTGGATTTATGTCTGGTTCCCAGCAGACCTGTTATGTCTCTACTTCTAACAGGAAGATTATAAAGTGCTGGCCTTTATGGGCACAACAAAAGATGCTTCTTATTAACAGAGGGACAGATGAGAGGAGACACAGGCTCTGGAGCTGTGGTGAGTGGACAGATGAGGTGCCAAGTCTGGGCTGGGGACTGGGCACCAGAGCCTTGCACCATCTGCCTACATCATCCTCCCTGCCACTGAGCAGAACAATATCCATCTAGAGCAGCCACCTCCCCTCTGGGTCAGTCATGGCCTGAGATATGATAGTGACTGGATGAGGGCTTTTCCTGATCTTATAACATAAGGGGCTTGGGTTTGTGAGGCCCTCATTAGGTCTGAATGTTCCTAGGTGGTCTAGATCAAGGACTATCATGAGAAGATGGGCACCTATGGATGAAGGGAAATACTGTTCTTCGATTCTCAACTAACTGGTCCAATCTGGGAAAAGCTACAGGTGTTCCTTGGGATTCCTGCAGTGGCTGCTTCAGGCACAGGCAGAATCTGAGGCAAAGTTGTATGGCAAATTTACCTGCAACATGTGATTTGCCTCAGTCTGAGGTCCAGCTGCTTTGCTAAACCTCCACCCAAATGGCAATTTCTGACTAATCTGAGCAGGGCAGGTGACAGTCTCTCTTCTGCTGAAGTAACTTGGTCTGAGTCACATTAACACTTACTAGGGCCTTATGATACCTTGATGATTTTATAGACCCTCACTGCCATTCAAGAGTTCTCTTAATAAGTACTCCTATTATTTCTTGTTTACAAATCAGGAAATTTAGGACAGAGAGGTGTCAAAACATGCCCAGCACTCACAGATGGCAAGTAGCAATGCTAGGATTCAAACCAGACTCTATGGATCTAAAGTACATATTTAAAATAATTTTAGATTAATTTAATTATTTTATTTTTTATGTAGAGTGTATTGCATGCATGTATGTGTGCACACTACATGTACTCTCAAAGGGTTGTGATCTATCATGTGGGTTGGGGAAGCCAACCTGGGTCCTCTGCAAGAGCAACAAGACCTCTCAATCATCAATCCATTTCTTCAGCCCCTAGAGTGTGCACCTGGAATTCTGTGCTGCCTGCCTAGAATATAATATATACTATATGCCAACATGTTCCAACCTCTGAAATGCCAATGTGAAATGTATGCTTTTAATAGAATACCCATATTAATCATGCTACAAAAGACACCCAAGGAAGTTAAAGGGATTTAACATTTGCAGTGAGCTCAGATGTCCTTGGATTTATCTGTGTTAATCCTGGAGGGAAGAAGCCCAATGGCCTGACTATGAAATAGTCATAGATGCTTGTGATTTACATAAAAGGCTTTTGTGTCAGTCTCTCTGTCTGCTTCTCTCTCTCTCTCTCTCTCTCTCTCTCTCTCTCTCTCTCTCTCTCCCTCTCCCTATCTCTCTTTCTCCAAACCTCCCTCCCTTCCTATCATCTATATGTCTATAGCTATTACAGTTTAATACTAGATATATTCTGGACCTATTCTAGGCTTTAACCTCACAGGTTAAGTATAAGATTTTAGTTGCAATTTTTTTAGAAGCAAAGACAATACTCATCCGTTTAGATTTTGAAGATCAACTGTTTAAAATATTTAAAGAGATTTAATACAAGTCAGAATAATACAAGTCAGAATAATAAAAAGAGAAGGATGTGATTTATTTAAAGACCAAGATTTTTCCTATATAGATCATGAGTGTGCAAACAAATGAAAGTTTTACAAGATCCTCCAGTTTTCATTCTTTTCACTTGACCTCATTGCAGCTCCACCGAGAGCATCAGACCTGAGTCAGTTACTAGTTTCCAGCCACAGACTCTGAGGATCCCAGTTTGTAAGGGGTGTAGGGAAGGAGGTGTGGAGAGCAAGTCACATCTTCACCCACCCACACTCATCCTCTACCACATAATAAAAGCTTCAGCCAGGCAGGCAGCAGAGAAGGTGGAGGACTCCTGAGTTGTCTGGTGTCCATGAAGACAGTCTGTGGCTTCCTAGGCAGGCACCTGTTTCTGCCATGCCAGTCTCTGCTAAGTGTAGGATTCAGTACTATGACTTATTTTTCTGTGTCTTCCCTTTTGGCCTTAGGACCCAGCTGGCAAAGCCCGAGACTTAAATCCTCACATTCCCTTGAGTGTTGGTGACTGATGATTGGTTGCCATAGAAACTTTCTTAGGGTCTCCAACCTTCTCTAAGCTGGACCATTTCCTTTCAAGATTCATAGTTAAGCTATTGGTGATAGACTTCTTTGATTAACAACAAAATAGACTTTACTCACAATCTTCTGGAATCTGGATAAGTAAAATGATGGAAGGGCAGAGAATATAATTTAATTTTTTCATCCCCAGAATCGACTGTGTTATTGATTTTTCTATCTGTCTACCCACCCTAAGCATCATTTATTTATTTTATCTATGACCCACCCCTTTCCACCAGTACCCCTGCCCTGTCTGCATCTAGTTTGATCAAGTGTCTCAGTCCCTCTCTCAGGAGATTACAGCTTTGAAGAGAACATTCTTCTCCCTCAGCCATAATGCCATAACTAAGCTCACAGTTTCCAACACTGGATGGCCATGAAGCTCCTGAGCTCCTTTTGGTTTGGGGTAGAGAAACATGAGACTACTCAAGGACTAGTGACTGGGACATCAAAGTGTCCATGGAGGAGACAGGGATGTTAGACGAAGAGCACTCTCAAGTATGTAACTTTGTGTCACCTCTTTGGGGACAGATATTTCCAGCACTAGTCATGTTAAGAGGCACAATAGGTAACAGAAAACACATCATAACACAGTGCCTAAGCAAACCCTAGGATCTGGCTGCCTTGATGTCTATTCTGGCTATTCACTTCTTAATTTTATGATCTGAGGCAAGTCATCAAATTACTTGGTGCCTCAGTTTTCCCATGTGAAAATGGGAGTGATAGTTTTATTTTCATAATATAAAAGCCCTCAAAACTAAGTAATTTGTTATTATTATTTATTGAGACTGGAGCTTATTATGTAACCTAGAATGGCCGAAAACTCACAATCTCCCTGTCTCTACCCCTCCTGTGTACTGGGATTGCAGGTGTGCTTCACCACTGCAATATGTTTAACCTATGTGTGTGGTAGCCACTATAGTGCTCAGGCACCAAGAGCTTTTTCAAGTCACACACACGCGCACGCGCACACACACACACACACACACACAACACACATATATATATATATATATATATATATATATATATATATATATATATATGAAAGAGACAGTTATATTTAAAAAGATTTTGGGAGTGAGAATGCTGAATGACAGGCACACAAGCATTGGTATCAAATCGTTTGGTTCTTTTGATTACTTCTAATGAAGTGTGACAGGATTTCTCATCTCTTAGATTTTTTTTTTGTCTTCAGGAAGGAGACAATGCTAGTCAAAGGCTTTAGAAGTCGAGGGATTTTGTGAGATTTGGGCTATAAAATCCTAGGTTAGGGCATGGCTAACATTGCACTTTCATCAATGCCTTCAATGTATGTATCAATGCCTTCAGTGTGCAGCCTTTCCCATGTATATAACCACTATATGACATCATTATCATGGTCCTTTATTACATGAAAGGACATGATGACAGCTCAGGCTGAGAAACACAACTTCTGGAGGCTACACTCACATGGGCTGAAGTGTAGAGGGCAGCCCTTGCAGGTGTGCAATGTGGCCTTGACTGGATAGTTGCTCATATTTATGTATAAGACCAAGTATGTTGACCTGTATGACAGTGAAGCTTAGGCAGAGCATACAGGAATGCACACAATGTGGGAAGACTGTGGGGATTCAGACAGGCAAGGTGATGCCTGCTATGAACCCTTCTTCAGCAAAATTTATCCTCACAATTCTCCAAAGAGTTTGTTTAAAAGAAAGTGCAAAATAGGGAATGATGGACATTTGATATTGTTTAAGGGCTTTTATTTCTGGGTTTTTATTGCTCAAGGGCGACATTAGGCTTTCTTTCTTCTTCGGTTATTTTAGTTTTTATTTTTTGGTTTTTCGAGATAGGGTTTCTCTGTATTGCTTTGGAGGTTGTCCTGGATCTTGCTATGTAGACCAGGCTGGCCTCGAACTCACAGAGATCCACCTGCCTCTGCCTCCCAAGTGCTGGGATTAAAGGTGTGTGCCACCACCTCCCAGCTTCTTTCTTTTTTTAAAAAACACATTTCAAACTACATCTTTATTGGATTTATTATAATCTAAAATATAACGTTGATGAAAATGCAAAGCAAAAAGTTCTGATATTTAATATATATGCATATGTATGTATATATACACATATATGAGACAAGGCAAACCAACAGAAGGAAAAAGCCCCAAGAGAAGGCACAAGAATTAGAGACCTGTTTGTTCACACATTCAGGAGTCCCATAAAAGTACTAAACTGAAAGCTATGATGTATACAGAAGACCTGGCACAGACCTGTGCAGGCCCTATGCTTGCTGCTTCAATCCCTTCCAGTTCATATGAGCTTTGCTCAGTTGATTTAGAGGGACTTGTTCTCTTGGTGTCCTCTGTCCCCTCTAGTTTCCACACTCCTTCTGTATCCTCTTCTACTGGGTTTCCTGAGCTTAGAGGTTCCCAGACTTCCACTGAATGAGAGAATGAACTGACAAGGTGAAGTAAACACTGTGTGTCAGATACATGTTGTATATAGTCACAATGGAAGAATCATCCAGCAAAAAGAATGAACAAATGGCAAGTAGATGAAGCAGTATGAATGTGTCATAGACATAGAGTTGAATGAATCACACAGACAAGTTCCTACTGTATGATTATAACTATATAAAACTCCAAGATTTGTGACATTAATCTTTGGTGTCATGAATCAAGATAGTGGAAGGATGGAATCACTGGAAGGGATCATTGGATTTGGAGATTCTGAAAATACTTAGTTTCTTATTTAAAAATTTCGAGTGTGTGTGTGTGTGTGTGTGTGTGTGTGTGTGTGTGTGTGTGTGTGTGTGCTCGCGCGTGCGTGCGCGCGTGTGGAGAGGTTTGCATGCTATGGCATATGTGTGAAGATCAGAGGATAACTGTGTGGAGGTGGCTCTTTTCTTCCACCTTGACATGGGCTTTGGGGTTTGCCAGGCTGGATAGCATGCACCTTTACCCGGAGTCATCATGCTGGCCCTCAATCTATGGTTTACATGGATATACTCACTTTGTGGGGATTCTTCTAACTTTACATTTTTGATATTCAGACTTTCTTGTGTATGTGATATACCCTAATCAATATATTTAAAAATGATCAAACATTAAATTTGATGAACAGAAGGACAAAGATTTGTAATTCATGATACTTAGAGGAAAGGTGACTGAAAAGATTATAGGGATGTAAGATGGACAAAGGCTCTCCTTTTTTGGACACTACAGAGGTTTTGTTTAGATTTGATCCTTTGTACATCAGGGAACCATCAATGTTCATTAAAGCCAGAGTTGCTGAGACAAATGTAGACCCTATTTATTTATTTATTGATTCCTGGCTGTAAATGTGATAACTTAAGTATTTATACTGAGCTTTTCATAAATATTTGAACCTAATTCAAATGGAAACTTGAAAACAAACTGAAATACACAAAGAATGAAGAAAAGGGGACAACGGAACTGTTTGATTACTCAGAGAAGTGTTGTTGGTTTGGCATGATTAGTTTTGTTGGGATCTAAAGAGAAGAGACAGTTCAAAGGCTAGTTGATTAGAGAATATATTATAGAGTAAAAGGACAGGTGTTTTGAGTGTTTTATTGTAGGGGACAGTGTAAGCCACGCCTGCTAGAAGCTGGCTACAAGTGTGCCTGACCACCAACAAAGAATAAAACAAAGGAAAGGGGACGGGAATCTACAGGAAATGGAGTGTGGGTATGGGAGAAACTGGAGGAATTAGTGTTTTGTTCATTCATCATAGACTTAACGATGTAGATCAGTGTGTGATGCTAGGTGGACAAGGGAAGGTCAGTTGTGTTCTGAGGAGAGAATCTGGGAGAAAGTGATGTGTGAGTTTGTAAGAACAGGGGAGCTCACACACCTCAGTTGGGCTCTTTGACAGAGCTTTATGAATCCTGGGATTCTGGAAGCTCATGTTGCTGTGCCTGATATCATGTGATATCCTTGAACTCTGTCAGCCTCAGCCCTCTGTTCCCAGCTAAGAACTTCAAGATGGTTGACCCACATAACAGTTTTTGTAGTAAGAAGTCTGAAAAGCGGCAGTTTAAGAGAAACTGCTCTTTAGTTGAGTCTGTAACCAGAGTGCTATCTTGATGGGAGGGTGAGAACCACACATGGAAGCTGTGGGTAGAGGATGAGGTTGACACAGAACTGAGAAAAACACTAGCAAAATTGAATGCATCTGGTAAATTCCCACCTTGCTTACCAGACCTTGTGGAACCCTAGGCCACTTCTTGTAAGCCAATTAATCTTCACAGGAGAGAAATTTGTTACCACTGAGCACATTTGAAGACACCATTTTGATCAGTACACGTTGCATGTATGTATTGAAGTAGCATGTGGTTCCCTGCAAATATGTATAATTATTACACATTAACCAAATGTTTAAAAATGTTGAAGGGGTAAAATGTTAGCTGTCTGAGTTGATTATTATGTAATGTACCCATTAATTGGCACAAATTACTCCACACATTTGAACAATTAACAACAATTAAAAATGAAATATAACAGAGTAAAGAATCTATTTTCTTCTCCCGAGGCACACAGAAAATGTATTTAACAGCACCAGAAGATTGAGCAACCAGCCTCCTAAGGGTGTGCTTCTGCAAGCATGCCATTTGGTTGACTGTCCTTTCAGGCATGTTTGATAGCAGATGGAAAACTCACCTCTTAGGAACAATGCAGCCCATATGTTTTGTTTGTATTGTTATCCTAAAATTAAAAAAATTACACTTTGTGTGTGTGTGTGTGTGTGTGTGTGTGTGTGTGTGTGTGTGTGCATGTGCTCCCGTGGCAATCAGAGGACAATGGTAGAAATCAGTTTCTCTTCTTCCACTGTGTAGGTTACAGGGATTGCACTTAGGCTTCAGGCTTGGCAGAAGGCACTTTTACTAGCTGAGATGTCTTGTGAGCTCTCATTCTGTTTTTTTTTTTTTGGAGAATTATTCTTCCCTTAATATGTAGTCTGTGAAGGCTCTCTGCATGATTAGGCTTTTAGGTTTCACTCAGGTGAAAAAGGGAAGGTTGCTCAGGCCCAAGTGACAGTAGCTGCTGATGGCTAAAGAAAAGGCAGTTAGCAATAATGAGAAATTACTCAAAAAATGTATTCAACAGCACTTTATTCAGAGAAGTAAAATCAAACTAGGCAAGAGCTCCTAGGAGGAGTGCCACTCCTTTTTAATGGCCTAGCAATGGGCCATGAGTCAGCTCTTCTTTTGCAGTTCAGTGACCACATGAATGAATGTCTCCTTCTCATAGGGTGGACAATTTCCTCCTGGAGTCAGTATGTTCTGCAACACCAGCACTCCTGGTCACTCCACCTTCCTCCTCACTGGCTTTCCAGGCCTGGAAGCCTCCCACCATTGGGTATCCATTCCTATCAACCTCATCTGTGTGGTTTCCATTCTGGGCAACAGCATCATCCTGTTCCTAATCCGCACAGACCCAGCCTTACACGAACCCATGTACATCTTCTTGTCCATGCTAGCAGCCTCTGATCTGGGCCTCTGCGCCTCCACCTTCCCCACTATGGTACGGCTCTTCTGGCTCGGTATTCGGGAGCTGCCCTTCGATCTCTGTGCAGCACAGATGTTTTTCATCCATGCCTTCACCTATGTGGAATCTGGTGTGCTACTGGCCATGGCCTTTGATCGCTTCATTGCCATCAGGGATCCTCTACACTATGCCACAATCCTTCCCCACTCAGCAGTGGCCAAAGTCGGGGCTGCCGTTTTGATAAGGGCCATCTTGCTCAACCTCCCCGGACCCATCCTTCTACGACGCCTGCTCTTTCCTCAGGTCAGTGTCCTCTCCCACTGCTACTGCCTGCACTGTGACCTAGTGGGACTGGCTTGCTCAGACACGCGGATTAACAGCTTGGTTGGCTTGGTCTCCATCCTTCTCTCACTGGGCCTCGACTCCTCCCTCATCATGCTGTCCTATGTTCTGATTCTGCGGACTGTGTTGAGCATTGCATCGCCCGGGGAACGGCTCAAGGCGCTCAACACATGTGTCTCACACCTCTGCATTGTTCTCATCTTTTATTTGCCCAAGTTGGGGCTGTCTGTGCTGCATCGAGTGGAGAAACACAGCTACCCAGCTCTGGCAGTGCTCATGGCTAACCTGCACTTCCTGGTGCCGCCCTTCATGAACCCTGTGGTCTATTGCATCAAGTCGAAGCAGATCCGTCAGGGCTTCTTAAAACGCTTCCAGCAGAAGAGGGTTGATGTTTCCTAGGACAGAAGGACTCAGTGGTACATGACTTCAGTGGACCACCATGAATCTTGGGGTGGGTGAGGTGTAGTGAATGGGTCAACTCTTGAGGCCTTCGAATGCCTTAACTGTTGAACACTTTGTGGGACCTTGCTGGCTTCTATAATTATAGACTTCAGCCACTGAGCATATCGGAGTGCTATACTGATAATCCCTTCCAAGTTATATTAAATCAGAGCTGACTATCCTAGACTCATACAGGCTGCAACATCTTACCCAGCCTGTTAATCCCACTGATAGAATGCTGGTATCAATCTGTTCTAGTTTCATTTCTGTCACTGTGATAAAATACCCAGACGAAAACAACACGGGGGAGGGGGGCGGCTTTATTTCGTTTACAGACAGTCTGTTATTGAATGCAAGTCAACACAGGAACTCGAAGCCTCATATCTGCCCAGATCCCATACCAAGGGAACGGTGCCATTCAGAATGGGCTGGGCCATATTAAGTATCAAGACAACCCTCTACACACATGCCCACAGACCAGTTTGATAAGGAAATCCTTCAAGAGAGATTTCCCTCTCAGATAGTTCTAGGTTGTATCAGATTGGTAGTTAAAACTAACTGGCACACTGTCTATACAGGCACCTCTCCTTCTTAGATTTCTCTTTGCATTTTGTGCATAAACCTAAGGAAGAACTGACATAAACTGTGTTTATTTGCCTCCCCCAAATTTTATATTTACTGGGTCCTAAGTCAAGAAAAACAAAGGGAGGTGGGTGATGGAGAAACACAGATGACAACATTTCACTTACTTGCAGCTTAGGGAAATGTAATTATATCTTTAAAAAATTCTTTGAGAATTTCACACAATGTATTTTGATCATATTCATCCCTTCCCAAACTTTGCTCAGAGCCACCCCCTTCCTTATCTGCTCAACTTTGTGTCCTCATTTTTTTAAACCCATCAAGTCCAACTTGTGCTGCTTATATACTTGTGGGTATTCAGCCACTCACTAGGATGTACGTGACTTACCAGTGGCCACAGCCTTAAATAAAATGGACTCTCTTTCTACCAACAGCTTGTCAATAGCTCCTTTGTGCCCACCTCCCTTCTTCATGGTTGGATCTTTTCTGGCCGAAGCCTGCAGATGTCTTTTGCATGCTGTCTCAACTGCTGTCAGTCTATATGCAACTACCCAGATGCATCTGAAAAACATTGTCTCCTTATAGTCACCCACTGCCTCTGGCTCTTATAATCTTTCCATCGGGTCTTCTGCAGTGACCTCTGAGCCTTGGGTAGAGAGGATGCGATATAGAAATCCCCACTTAAGGCTGAGCATTCAGACTCTCTTATTCTCTGCCCCTTGACTAGTTTCGGGCATCCATACCCATCGCTACACTCTTCAGAAAGAAGCTTGGCCGATGAAGCTCAAGAGATGATGCACTATCTATGGGTGTAATGATAAGTTACTAGGAGTTGCTTTAATACTATGTCTGCTTAGCAGAATAATAGCAGTGGATTCTCCTTTAGAGAACATAACCTCTGTCTAGCCATAGGTTCTTGGCCCTGGTAACAGTGCCAGGTATGGGTTTCATCTTGAGAAGTGAAGTTTCTTTTCCTTTCTTTTTTTTCTTTTATTTCTTTTTTTGTACTGTGTACATTTTGCTTTTAGTAATGAAGTTTGGTATTGTCAGGCTGAAGGGCATTACTTCTGGGAGGCACTTGTTTCTTGGGTACAAATAGTAATGCTAGACTTTCCTTTACTTCTACAGTAGTTGGCCTGTAGTCTACAGTCTCCAAGAGGCAAAGGATTCAGGGCTGTTTGTTCATTGACGTATCTGTAGCACCAAGAATGGTGCCTTCTATAGAGGGACTCAGTGCATACAATGCACTGAGTAGAGGAGATGCTGGGTAAGAGATCAGCAGCTTGTCCTCAGGAGGGCAGAGAACTGGGAGATCTGATTGTCTAAGACATACAAGAGGAGCAGGCAGCTAATACATAAACTGGAAGACAATGAGATAAGGAAAAATGCCAGTGACTTTTGGGATACTATTTGGGATACTATACTCTTATACCACAAGAGGGTGGCTTCTTCTAAGACAGCAGCTTGGAGAGGAACAAATGACACTGTGGAATCTCTCCCAAATTTCCAGGAGACTGAAGGATTCTCATTCATTTCTGTCATTTCTCTTGATTTAAATTATTCAAGTATTTCTTGAATAAATATGGATATTCTTGGAAAAATGGCAGGCCTGTTAGGTAGAAATTTTACTTTATAGCTATCTAGACAATTGATAACCTAATGATTATAGTCATTTGCCATTTTCCTGAACCTAGAAAAGAGAGAATGAGGAACTTGGGACAGGAAGACAGCATGGGGAATTGACTCTCCAATAAAGATGTCTGATTGGAAAGCTTGGAAATCAGACACTCAGCCTAGGAATATCGGGATCCTGGACTCTGTGACATGACAGCATCAGCAGGCTTGGCAATGTCTCTCTCTTTTCTTTTTAATTTTTAAAGTCTTATTTATTTTATCTATATGGGTTCTTTTTAAAGTATGTTTTTGATTTAAATAGAACTTTACACTTTCTCCCATCCCTTTTCTCCCTCCAGCCCCTCTCAGGAATAACGCATGAGTCTTTGCCTGCATATCTATATGTGCATCATGTGTGTGCCTGGTGCCCATGGAGGTCAGAAGAGGGTACTGGAGTCCTGGAACTGGAGTTTTGGATAGTTGTCAGCCCCCATGTGGGTGCTGAGAATCAAACTCAGGTCTTCTGCAGAGCAACGCATGCTTTAAATTACTGAGTCATCTCTCAAGCCCTTTGGTGATGTCTCTCAGTATTCACTCTCTGTCAACGCAGCATGGCTGTTTTGCAGTTGTTATGATATTACAAACTGGTAGGGATCTAGGATCCCATATCGCTACAGTGATGGGGAGGTCCTTCTGTGTATATGTTTGTCTTATTGATTGATAAATAAAGCACTGTTGGCCAACAGGGAAGCAAGATAGGTGGGACTAGGAGTTGAGGAGGATTCTGGGAGATGTAGTAAAGAGATAGAGTCGTCATGTGATCCCGGGAAGAGAGGACTCATGATGCTGGCATCCTCGACAAGAGAAGTCCTTATAAAAATATATAGATTAATAGTTATGGTTGATACTTAAGACAGAGCTAGCAAATAAGAATCCTAGTCATTGGCCAGCAGTAATGTAACTAATGTACAACTCTTGTGTGTTATTTGGTGGCCCTGAAGCCTCTGGCAGTAAGCGTTATTGTTATACTATAGCTTCATTTTCATTTTCACAACGCAAACATCTCAGCATGTCCCACAATCCTTTGCTTTGCTTTACAAGCCAACTAACTACAGAGTAGCTGAACTGGGCACATTAATGAGTCCTGAGATGGTTTCTGAAATTCTTTGCTACTAGTTTATCCTAATAGAGATTGTTAGGATATAATATACAGTGGCATTTAGATTTCAGTGTCAATAAGAATGTCCATGCATATGAATGTAATGCTCCGGTCTTACTCTGTGTGCTAATCAGACTGTATGGGTATGTAGAAAACACAAGTTTAAAAGTCTTGTTCTGTCCATACTTCAGTGTGACCTTCAGTTAATTGTGTCATCTTTCTGAGGCTCCATTTTCTTAGATGGGAACAACTATCTTGCAGCAATGTGGAGATTTAACTGTAGAAAGCACAGGATTCAGCATTAGAGGACCCTTCAATGTGTGTTTGGTTATTTGATTTTTTTTCTTTTTATTCTAAACACAATGGAGACAGTTCCTTGACTTATCCAATCCCATTGCTTAACATGGTTTAGACTGTTGCAAGCCTTTTATGCATTAAATAAATAATCAAAAAACTGAATTCCTAGCAAATGCAATTTGTAGGATTATGTAACTTCTTTTGAATCGATGGAGCATTTGATATAATAATTCATATTACACAATTTAAGGTAGCATTGATTCAAGGTGTAAGTGCCTTTACACCACAAAGATGGGAAGATGAAATGTGTGGTGATATTTAGTTTATGATCTAACAGATAAAGGTTGCCTGAAAATCAGAGTAAAAAGCTAGCCACACTAGTTAGCCATTGATGCCAGGCAGCGGTGGCACCCACCTTTAATCCTAGCAGCCACTAATCCTAGTTAGCCATAGAAGCTGGGCGGTGTGTGCCCAGAGGAATATAAGGTGGGTGGATATTGGAGTGCAGGGTATTCAGTCTGCAGTCACACTGAGGACAGGATCACCCCATTTGATCTGAGTCTTTGGTAGAGTAAGAACTCTCTAGTGGTTGGCTGCTTTGCTTTTCTGATCTTCAGCTTGAATCCCAATATCTGTCTCTGGGTTTTTATTATTCGTG
This sequence comes from Cricetulus griseus, assembly GCF_003668045.3. Lineage (NCBI taxonomy): Eukaryota > Metazoa > Chordata > Mammalia > Rodentia > Cricetidae > Cricetulus > Cricetulus griseus. The sequence goes on along the minus strand of NC_048596.1, from coordinate 96,803,366 downwards.
CTACAGAAATGGGCTCTATTTGTAGAACATTAAGAAATACAGGAAAATGTAATAATGATATAACTTAATGCCATGTATCCCCTGGGTCCCATATATCTAAGGCAGTGACCTTGCCTCACTGTTTGCATACCCAGATCATGTCTAATTTAATTATCCCATCCCAAAGCTCTAGGAACCCCAAGAGACCTCTTCTAGCTTTGAGAGCAGATTTGAGAGTCGTCTAATTCCCTATTACCTGAACCATAAACACAATTTAACAACACAGTTAAACTTAAGTAGAATGTTGGCTCATACTTTGGAGTATTTATAAAAATGGCATTTAAACCTGCTAGCATAGGAGGCTTGGGTTGATATTTCCTTTTTATGGAGGAAGAAAATTGCTATGCTTTAGAGTTGGGGGAGGAGAGACTTGCTTTCTCACTGCTGTTCATAGGCTTCCTAAAAAGCTCATGGTGTGTGTGTGTGTGTGTGTGTGTGTGTGTGTGTGTGTGTGTGTGTAGAGCAAAGGACAACATTGGCTGTCATTCCTCTAGGCACTTTATTTACTGAAGAATCTATTTGGCCCCTAGGCTCCTATTTTTAAAGGTTTATAGATGATTTTTCATGTAGTGCCCTACTTATATCACCCCATCTATATTTCTTCATGTCTTTTTTAGGTATTTATAAGACATTAGTTATAAAATAACTGTTGCCCGTCATATGTGGGAATCAAGATTTGCTAGACCCAGTACAGGTTAAAAGGTTTATTCGGAGTCAGAGAGATAATACTTACACAAGAGGCAGGGGGCTGCCACAGGTTCCAACTCCAAGGATCCTCCCAGGCTGTTTTCTGTGACCCAGCCAGCAGCCAGAGAGAGCAAGGGGCCTCTCAGAGCCAGCCTAAATCCTCCCTCCCCTCCTGTATGCACCTGTGACCATGCCCAAACCAGCCAGCACCACAGGTCCCTAGTTAGATCTCTCGCTACAGTTGCCCTTCTTCAGAGATAGAATTTTCCATTGAGCAACATCTTGTCTTTCTCAACTTATTCTACATTTGTTGGCATATAAAGACTTAGCACGGTATCGAATGGAAAAACATTTCCTCAAGACTTTAGATTTTTGTGATCACGCATTTGAAATTAACAGGCACAGAGTTAGAGCCATGCTCTAAGCCTGCATGAGGGACAAGTCCACATTTAATGGTGTATTCCAAGACTTTGCCCTTTAAGAAAGCATTGTGCATAGGCTAGACTAAATGTCTATGTCTCCAAAACTGCTGGCCCTGTCAGGTGTCACTTGTAAGATGTAAAGATTAATTTTCTTTTCCTACCCCTCTTTCTTCATTTCCTCCTCTTCCTCTTCCACCACCCTCTCTTCCCTTCCTCAGCTTCATCCTCCCTCTTTATTGCTATAGGGTCTCATTATGTAGCTCAGGCTGGCCCCAAATTAATGATCTTTCTGCCTCAATATCTTGAATGATGGAATTACATGTATATGTCATCATGCCTGGCCTTAAGGCTTAGTTTTCATTTTTGAAACTCAGTTTCTAAGCAGTCCTTATGCCTGATAGCCAGCGGGCTTCATGCATGAAACAATGAAAGATGTGTTTGTAGCTTGGCAGCTTCCATTTATCAGGTTCTTGTTTTTTCCTGTGGGGCCATACCTCTTTAGAAATCCATTTTAATCTGTGTCATCTTCTTGTCCCTTTGGAGAGGATGTGAATGTTGCCAGCCTGATCTCATCCTTTTGGAGAAGACGTGAACCTTGCCAACCTGACTGAAACATGAGGGACCTGGCTGGAAAAGAAAGCCCCAAAACAGATTTCTTACCTTACCAGTTGGATTATGCAACCACAAGAATCTGAACAGTTCTCCAAGCTAAATGTATTAGGAAATGAATAATAACCAATCACTCCCCTCTCTTCATACTGAAGCATGCTGTGTGGTTAGCATGAACACACTTCTCATCCCCAAGAAGATAGTTTGGTACACACCGAAGAGGCCTTGTTAACTTTTTGGCTTTGATTTTCCCCTTGTCAGAATGCAACTTTTCTCACAACCCACACCAGACATGGGACTTTTATTCCATAAGGATGGAGAAAATGGAAATGCTGTATACTCATCATCACAAATTCTTTCCTTGATATTGTCTCTTGTGTTTATGTCAGACTTTTGGTTCCATTAACTCCACTGAAATGTCCAAGAAAGCTAAAGTGGGACAAAGAGTCTCTCCTGGGGAGAGCTCACCAATTGGATAGCCAATACCAAGTGGTCAGCCCTAAAAACATGCTCATACAAGTATCATTATATGAACTGGGAAGTTGTAGTTACATATTTAGGAATGTATACATCAACAGTCTTTACACATTCAAATACTTTAAAATTAAGTCCTTTTAAAAATTCAAAGTTTCTCTTTTTTTGTTTGTGGAGACAAGGTTTCTCTGTGTAACTGCCTTGGCTGTTCTGGAACTTGCTTTGTAGACCAGGCTGGACTCTAACTCAGAGATCCCTTTGCCTCTATTTCCCAAGTGCTGGGATTAAAGGTGACACCACCACCACCTAAAATCTCCTTAAAATTTCAGCCTCTCAAATGTCAGATCCTGTAAAATAAAAAAGAAATGAAGTACTTTACCACTTCAAAAGGGAAGAACCAGGGCACAGCCACAATCATGTGAAAGCAAGATCAAACTTCAACAGTATAAATAACTCACTGTCCAACATCTGGGATTCACTCACCATCTTCTGGGCTCCTCTAAGGTGGGAGCTCGTCTCTGGCTGTAACTTCTGCAGCACACACAGCTTGTCTTGTAATCTCTTGCAGGCTCCATTCCACTGCTGCTGCTGCCATTTGTGAACTTGGAGTACAGGGGGATGAATTAATGATAGATGTTAACTGATAGATGATGAGGACAACTCATCTTTCATCTCTTTCCATGGAGTTTGTGTCACAAAGAAGGAGTTCCTTGGAGCCCATAGAAGAACAACTGTCAGGCTGAGTCATCAGCTGGCAATTGAGTCTTCTTTCTTCACTCCTTTTCTTCTCCACTCTGGGAAAATATCATGCTATCCAATGTAGGAAGATAAGACCTACAAGGCAGAGAGATGAGCCAATCTGGAGTCTGCCTGAGGTCCTAGCAACAGGCTCTGTCAGAGGTCCTGATCATGCCTAGGCAACGAGGGGCAACCGAGTGATGTCAACAGATTGGAACACATCCTGGGGCCGGGAGGAGGATATGTAAGACTTTCTTCCCCTTTGCTGAATAAATGAGTCTGCTGTTTGCCATTTACCTGACTCCCAGAGTCTGTGCCGTTGAAGCTGTGCCTTCTCATCCCCTCCCCCAAGGGAGCCATTAGGATCCAGCAACAATCCAATACAATGGTTGCACATATGGATTTGGCCTCAGGTTGTGTTTTCTAGAGAAACCAAGACAGTAGATATAATAAATGGCTTTTGAAAGGAAACTCTCAGGATGCAATCTAGTCATTTGATGTAATTTGAGAGTAAGAGGGACCACATTGCTGCTGGCAAGCAGAGTAGTGATCTCATCTGTCACAGTGGTGTCTTAGTACTAAAGACACTCTGTTTTTTTTGTTAGGATGAAATAAAGGTGGTGGGAAGGAATGGGGAAAGTGGTTGGATATTCTGAGGATATGGCAGTTTTAAGGATGTAGGCTGTCTGATTTTTATGGCACTTTGAAATAATGGGGTCATGATTCTCTGAAAACACAATGTAAAAGCTAGAAGTTTTCAATGGAAGCTTTGAAGTAGACCTCACTTTTCTGTAGTAAGGACAGATGGTGGAGAATGAGGTCTAGAATCTACATGTTAGGGATGCCAGAGATCTGAAGACAATGGAATGTGCTGATCCAATAGGCTGTCTGTGTCAGATGTTGATTGCGAGAGTATGATGCCTTCGAAAGTTGGAGACTTCTGACCCATTTTTATCTTAAGAAGGCAGAAGTAAAAGAGTGAGTTAAAGTGAAGAGATGAAAAGAAACAAAATAGAAGTTTTCAATAAAAGACAAAAAAGAATACAAAGGAAAATCAAGAAATCTATATCTGATTTTAAAAAATTAACAATGTGAGTATAGTCCCTCCCCTGACCAAACATGACAGAAAAGAATGAGGTACATGCACTCCATATTAGAAATAACAGATTTAACAAATCATACAAAGACATAAGGGCCAGAGGAGTCTAATAACAATTTTATAATATATTGAAATACCATATGGTAGGAAACTTGGGATTCATAGAAATATATTGAAAATAGAACATCTGAATAAAACTAGGTTTATTAAACCTAAATGGATAAAAATAGCAGAGTATCTATTAGGGAATACAAAGGAAACTAGAAGGAAAGGATAAGGGAAATGTATGGTTATTGGGGATAAATATGACCAAATCATGTTATATACATATATGAAAGTTTCACAATATAAAGACAACTGAACGTTCAGACTCAGTATGGTAATCAATAGCTTATTATTTTGCACAAATAGTATTCACCAATTAAAAATCCCAAATACTGTACAAATATAGAAACCAGATTTTGATACCACATATTTAAATAGGTTATTAAGAGAACATTTGGCTATCATTGAATATGTTATAGATAAAGAATTTAAAAAGTAGGGTAGACAAGATGGTTCAGCTGTTTACCATCAAATCTGATGACCTGAGTTTGATCCATAGAACCTACATGCAGAAGGAAAGAACTGATTCCTGCAATATATCTTCTTACCTCTATACCTATGCTATGACCAATTTGAAAAAGTTTGGTGCAACTAATTTGCCAGAGGAAGAATTTCCAGTAAAAATTGCTGGAGTAGATGGACATCCACATGTAAAAAACAAAGCTTGAGTTCTACCTTATGCTGTAATAGTTGGTATTTGTGTTGGGCCAGACACATAAAGTTAAGACGTAAGTATATGAAATGAATAATAAACAATGAATAAAATAATTTGCAATTTAATATAACTTGCATTATAAGTAAAGGATATCATTAAGAAAACAAAGCAAATCACAAAATTAGACAAATATTTTCAGTATGTATACTTGACAGATAACTTGGACTCAGAGCAAACAGATAATGCATATAATACTAAGCAAGAAACTCTAAATATCAGCAAAAGACTGAAAATTTCATAAAAGGAATATATTCATGAATTGTAAATATGAGAGAGGTTGCTTAACATAACCAGTTACAAGAAAAATGCAAAGCAACTTTGCAATGAATTTCTTCTAGCTTATACTCATGGGAGTGATTAAAATGAAACAAAAAAGAATGACACTATCAAAGATGGGCAGGAGTGGAACAACTGGGAACTGTTTGACATCATTGATGAAACTGTTACATAGTACAATGTGTTGAACAAAGCTATTCAGCAGGTTCTGTTAAACATACACCTCCCCCTTGACCCTAGCAATTGTACTTGTAGGTTAAGAAATATAATAGCAGCTTTGTTTCCTAATAGCCCAAAGTGGAAAATATCCAGGTGTCTAAGATCAGATAGTCAAACTGTGGTGTATTTGCAAAATATAATATTTGTCAGCAATATAAAGGAATTAGCTGGTGCACATAGCAACCTGTGAGTGGGAACTATTGTTTTTATCAGGTCAGTAACCACATTTATCTCATTTAATCAACATCTTTGGAAGATAGAAGAGATGTTAGTGGCATTTCCAGGGGAGCCACTATCAACTTGGAAGCTGTGTCTCTCTTTAGGTAAATGTTCCTGAGCATTGTGACCTTATCTCCATCACAAGTAGCAAGCATCAGATGGTTTCTCCAACACGTGTGATCTCCATTTTTAAAGTATGGATACCACTGAGTGTGGGTTTTGCCTTCCATCATGTTGGTAGCCATGCAAACATTTATCAAGGGCCGGAGAAAAAGAGCATATAGGGTTTGGGGATGGGGTTGAAGCATTATGATTGAGCAGTACCCCTCTTCAGTAGTCGTAATGCTCCATCTCTGATCTGCTTGGTTTTCATCCCATAGATGATGGGGTTGAGCATGGGCGGCACAACCAGGTAGAGGTCAGCCAGTAGGATGTGGACATGCCTGGGGACGTGCTGGCCAAAGCGTTGTGTATAGAACGAGAAGAGCCCTGGTGTGTAGAAGAGAAGGATGACACCCAGGTGGGAGCCACAAGTGCCAAAGGTCTTAGCCCTGGCCTCTTTGGAGGAGAGGCCCAACACAGCCCGGAGGATGAGTGCATAGGATATAGCAATACAGATGGAGTCAGTTCCTACTACTAGTGTGGCTGCTGTGATACCATATATATTGTTTGGTCGGGTGCCTCCACAAGCCAGCTTCACCACAGCCATGTGCTCACAGTAGGAGTGTGCCACCACTCTGCCACAGTAGCTCAGTCTTGCCAGTAGGCAAGTAAGTGGGGTCATGAGCCCCAAGCCACGAAGCAGAGCAGCAGCCCCTAACTTGCTCACTGACTCTAGGGACAGCAATGACCCATAACGCAGTGGCCGACAGATGGCCAAGTAGCGGTCAAAGGCCATTGATAGCAGGATACCAGATTCTACAGCTGAGAAGCCATGGATAAAGAACATTTGGGCAGCACAGGCCCCAAAGGCAATCTCAGCAGCATTTGCCCAAAAGAGTGCAAGGAGCTTGGGTACAGTGGAGGTGCAGAGCACCAGGTCAATGGTGGACAGCATGCATAAGAAGAGGTACATGGGCTGGTGTAGTGAAGGCTCTGAGTGCACCACCAGCAGAACTGCCATGTTGCCAAGCACTGCCAGAGCATACATGGAACAGAAAGGAAATGCAATCCAAAAGTGGGACGACTCCAGGCCAGGAATTCCCATAAGCAGGAAGGAGCTTGGGTTCTGATGGCTGTGGTTTGTGTATTGCATGGTCAGGCCAAAGAAGAGTATGGACAGAAGATCTCCCTGTTTGCTCTAAGCTATGAATCCTTAAACAATGGAGCAGCTGGGATCATCTTTGTGCTGTAGCTGAATAGCAGCAGGAACATTTGAGTTAGACTCCACAAGAGAGCTTCTGGGATGAGAAGATTATAGGGCCCTGGGAAATAACAAAGCAGGAGATGGGTTAGCATCAGCAAGGCTCAAAGGATCCCTTCTCACTTCTGTGAAATTTAGTAATGTCTGGTCTGTGGGACGGGGTGGGGGTCATGGCCATAGAACCATTTCCATGGTGGAAATAAGAGCTAGAGATGTTTACATAGTTATCTCTGCCCATGAGGCTTTGTAATTCTCTAGTATTATTTTCTTCAGATTCATTGGCTTTGTGACAATACACAGGTGATGTTAATAACACAGGGTCAATCAGATTGGATGGGAGCTTCAAATGTGGTTCCTTTCAAGATGTGAAGATTATTATTGAAGGGAAGTAAATAGAGGTTGAGGACAATTTGTATGGGGGTTTCAAGCCCCTGAGCCCATCACAACTCATGCATAAGGACTGAAACTTAAGTTTCAAAACATAGATGAAAGGCTAAGTCTCTTGTATCCTGTTTTGGATAGAAGATTTCCTGGCTCATGTTTAGCAAGATCTTGGAATTGCTTCAGGCGTCTTATACAGCTGTGGGTAGAATCAGGTGAGGTGATGTGGAACTGGAGGTGATAGCTGTCAAGATGATTTAGTCATAATATATGATTTGATGAGGTCTTTGGGAGATAATTGTTAGCAAATATATTCTCCAATGGAAAGTAAAGGTATGTGAAAGGGTGAGATGGAATTTTAATCACCAACAATATACAACACCCACAGGCAGGCAGAGTTCAACTTTGTCCAAAGACAAAGTTGAGCTTTGACACATTTCTACTCCATACTTTCTGCCACACATGCTTTTCTGATCTCCCTCCACCTACCTATGTCTTCTCCCTTTTCTTATATACTAACTAGCGATATTTGAGAATTTAAGGAAGTTAAAGATGGAGCGAAAAATATGGGAAGAGGACAGTAGGGCAGGGGTGCTGATGAAAAAGAAACAAAGAAGAGAATCAAAACCAGAATTCACATGGAGAGAAGAGCTCATGACATGATGGGGCACAAGTGTGTCCTGAAATAGAGAGTAGAACCACATAGATCCTCTGGAGATACCACCGTTGTGTCCCCAACCTAAAGATACAGTATCCCCATGCAATTGCTAGGATCAGCCACCTATGAAACAGCCAGGGACCTATGAAGCTGTCTTGGAGAAAGGCAGGAAGGAGAGGCTTTCTAATGTGAACTGTTACTCCACAGTGTCTCTTTTCCATCCCAGTGCCAACTACAGTTGTCACTCTGGAATAAGTCATCCTGCCCCTTTCTAGCTCATTTCCCCTATTTAATATTTCCTATGTAATCTTCTGCGATAGTTCCATCTTCCATCATGGGACCAATGATCTCCATAGGGGCTTCAGCCAATGTGGTGGTTGGAAGTGTCAGAGGCAGAGGGAAATCGGAGTCTGTGGGACCTTGTGAAATGGCATGAGCATGCTGCCTTAGCTTGTGTTGATATGAAAGCAAGGCTGCATTCAGAAGATTCAGATTCACATATCTATATGACTCTCTTTGGTTGCCCATCCCCCAGATATAATTTCTCTGACAAAGAGAGACCAGGCTAAATAACCTAGGTATGAAGTAAACAGACCCATTTCTTTTCCTTCTTTGTCCTCTTAGCCAATTAATCATTGCATCAGATTGACTCAGCTCTTCAATTTCCATTCAACTTCCTTCACCCTGTCCTTCATTCTGAATCTACATACCGCAATGTCCATACACATTCCTGCCTTGGCTGCATTTTCATAGGTGAGGAAGTAGAGTTGGAAGCACAGGCATCGATACTATGCTTAGATTCCAGGAAAGATGTCAGGGCTTAAGTATAGATCCCAGTCTTCTCATTTCCTAGCTGCTACTAATATTTGGGTTAGAATTCATTTAAACATTCAGGATAGTAAGATTGTAGGGCAGTGATGCAAGGCTGAAGTTGGGTCACCATCAACAGCATTTACAGGGACTCCTATTGTCTGATTTTATGAGCTCTAGGCTGAGGGCTGAACAGTATGTTTGCTGAGTCCATTCATAATGAAAGTGGTACCAAACACTTTTACAGTATTTTTCTATATCTGCTAGCTGTCTTTTTTACACCCTAGTGTTTTTTTCCTGGTTCATCTGCATCTTGCAGTCAATCAAACATACACCAGCCACTTCCAAATAACCTCAGAATAACAAACAGTCTCTCATCCATTTGCCTTGTTTAGATCATGTTGGCATTTGCTGTTAAGACAGGCTTTACCAAAAACATAAGAATAGGTGCTCAGGTCCCAGGAACAGTGCTGTGTTATAAGGAAAGGAGTAAATTCTTCACTCCTCTTGAGCGTATGAAAGCCACTTGACAGCAATTCATCATTCCTTGAGGGAAGACCAACATCAGTGGAATTCAAATCCAAGCTCAGAAACTTACCAGCTGAGTGGATTCAGTGATCTTACCTAAATTCTGTTCACCTGCTTCTTTGTGACCTGGAGAGGCTGATTCATACTCCATAGGAGATTGTTGATTGACAGAGGAGGTCATTATCCAAAGATCCAGGAATATCTCAACAAGAAATGATCCTAGTGGCACTTGGGTCTATGGTCGGCTTATACTATGTCTAATGCAGGGATGAGCTTACAGATAGACTTACCAGGTCTGGAAAGGGGGTGATAGTGAAGTTCCAAGTCCTGCAGGGCTTAGAGTACTGGAAACAAAATTGCTCCAGTACTTATCCTGTCATTAGGACCCAAGGTGTGAGTAGAAACTCCCTGGGGATAAGGACACTAAAGAGGCCTCTGGGATGTTGGAAAGAGGCATCAAATTGACGCTTTGAAATTTAGACCTTGTCTGAGGAGGAAAGAATGTCTTAATCAATCTTCTGCTATAACAGCATGCCACAGGGTACATTATAAATAATAAAAATTTATTTGGTTTATGGTTTTAAAGGCTGGCAAATTCAAGATCCAGGGGCTCCATCTGGCCAGGGCCTCATTACTGTGTTACTATGTGGTATTTCTTTATTTATAAGTGAAACTGTCATATGATCTATCAATTCCACTATTGGGTGCACACCCAAAGAAAATGAAATCAGTATGTTGAAGAGATATTTGAACTCCCAGTGTTTATTCACAACCAGTGGCATGGAACTCAGTGTCGATGAAGAAGATGTAATTAGCCATAACAAGAACAAAATCCTGCCATATTATGAATGAACTGCAGACTGTATTAGGTGAAGACAGACACAGAAAGACAAATTCTACTTATCCATGGAATATAAAAACATTACCAGAGACTGGCATGGTGGGAAAAGAGAAGTAGATCAAAGAACACAAAAATTGAAGTTAATTGAGGGATAGGCTTGAGAGGGCCAGGAAAATACCATGACAGGCCCCTAAAAACTCAGTTAAGAACTAGGCCTCAGTTTCTGCTTCTTGAATCTAAACAAGATAGTTTCTGAGAAAGACACAAAGGGCAACCAATTGCCAACATCCCTGACAGTCATGATGTGACGATGTGATGTGCATGGAGAACTGTATGTGCAAAGCCTGGGCCAACCCCCCATTACCTTAAGACAAAAACCAAATAAGGACAAAGCCTGAGACTTGTGCAGACTTGCTCAAGAATGTAAAAGTTATAGCCTTAACCAACCCCAGTTA